>NC_064254.1:30813200-32025533 GCF_003254725.2 Canis lupus dingo
TTAAACTCTCCCTAGTTTATTCATTCTTCCTTAATCTGGGAGTGGAAGGGACCACAGGATAAGCCTTTGGACATGTAAATTAATAATATCCTACTTTCCTGTATAATTTAAATTACTTTGATAACACAGTTATCATCACAACTCAGGAAATAAATATTAGAAGATAGCAAAGTGTAAAAAACAACTTGCTTTTGGAAAAAAATGTAAAACACACACATGACAAAAGTGAAGTGTATTAAAATAAATTCCCGTTGTATTTATCATTTATTCAGCCTCATTTTGTGAGAATACTAGATCCAAAAATCAATGATGGAGTTATGCATAGAAAGAAATAATTCATTATTGCCATTGAGGATGGTCTTCAATGTCATCAAATAGGATATTTACATATCTGCTTAAACTATTTAAGGTCTATAAACCATAAGGGCTACAGAAATGTTGATGAGGAAAAAAATGACTAGAATACATATGAGGCAGATAATTTACAATCAAAGACTCTATTATGGTGTAGAGAGGACAGAAAAAGCACATACAAGTGAGAATTAATTTTAGCTAAGGAGGAAATGATGAATGGGCGTATAAGGTGTGAAACTAGTCATATTTAAGAGTATAAGTTTTGGCTTCCTAGCAAGGTCCTTTGTTGAACTGGAAAAAGCGTTGTCTAACTTTCTCAGTAAAAAATAGATTACAAATATTTCATGTTTGTGAACCATAAGGTCTCTGTAGCAAATAATTCTGTTGTAATTCAAAAGCAACCATAAAAAATTAGCATAAATACATTAGCATGCTATATCCAATAAAACTCTATTTATGAAAACTGATATTCAGATTTTGAATCATTTTCACATTGTATGAAATATGAGTATTCTTTTTATTTTTTTCCAACCATTAAGAAACGTAAAAATGAATGGCAGACTAGACTTATGCTGTCGACCACATAATTTGACTACTGCTTGATTAGAACATTAATTTATAGGAGGGCACCTGGGTAGCTCAGGTGGTTGAGCATCTGCCTTTGGCTCAGGTCATGATCCTGGAGTCCCAGATGGAGCACCATGTTGGACTCCTCACTCAGCAGGGAGTCTGCTTCCCCCTCTGCCCCTCACCCTGCTCTTGCGTGCTCTCTCTCTCTCTCTCTCTCTCATACACACACTCTCTCTCTCTCTCATTTAAAAAAATTAACTTATAAGGAAGAGTGGAGGTTGGCAATTTCTTCACTCTTAAAAAAAAAAACTCTTCTATTAGGTAGGATAATGTATGGAAGACTAGTTTGATGGTATGAAAAATAGTGGAGCTATATATCACATGTAGAAGCTAAAAACAAGTCCTTATACAACTTGAACTTTGTCCAATAGAGTTTTCTTTTTTTTCCTTCTTATTCTTTATTCTCTATAACCTTTCCTTTAGTAATGGTTTCAATATCAACTCATTCAGCTCTTTTTTCCCTTTGGCCCTGCATTGTTTTTGTGTCTCCATACATTCTAGACAAAGTTCAAATATTACAAGGTAACCTAACATTAACTAGAAAATATTGAATTTCATAAGAAATAAGCAAATGCTACTTAACAAAGTTTTTAGGGAAGTGTCACTTTAAAATATTGAATAGTCTCTCTTCAAAAACCTTGCCCATGCAATTTTCTATTACAATTTCATTATTTTTAGCTTATGCATCTATGAGTAGACTCAGTGTGCTACTATTGATTTTACCCAGAACGTATACTCAAAATAATACATTGTTTTGCTGTTACTAAGGCCCACTGCCTCCTCACTCTTTTTTTCTGGCTTTTTCCTACTTCATGTTTGATTTATTTGCCCACGTGGTACATTAGGCATTTTATAAAGAAGGAAGTCTTTTCTCGTTAATTGAAATCACTTCGAGTATATCTGTTCTCAAGGATATTTTCCCAGACAGGCCCCATGCCACACAGGAACACTGGAGTAAAAAAATAACCATAGCGTCGGAAGAAGCAAGGCAATTGCAAGGTCAGCTAAAACAACCGAGTGGTAAGTGATTGACGACAATCCAAACATGCACATTGTAGGTCTGCAATCTGACAGATTCCTTTTGAATAAACATTTTGAAGTAGAGTTTGAGATTTCATCAATCTATTCTTAAAAGTAGAGTACTTAAATCAATAGTATTTTTATTCTGAAATACTATATGACATAGAAGAGTTAATGCTACCAAAGGAAAAATATCTTTCCTGATATTACTACCATTTCTGGGAAGAAAATATTAATGTGGTCAGATTTATGAATACAAAACTTCAATCTTTCTAATGTAATGATTAGAATAACCCAAAATCTTATGAAGTAAATAAATTTGTCAAAACCCAATCAATACAATGACTTTAACAAAACCAAAATGTTATCAACCTAGTTGATCAGTTACATGTTTTATTTATTAAATAGAAGGGTGCTCTTAATAGAGGAATATTTTTCTCTATATAGTTATGAATTTATGAATATATCTGTATGTTAAGCAGAGAAAACACGTGTGAGAGAAATTCTTTTACCTTTCAGTTATCTTTATTATGCATTATGCATTTGTATTATATATACAAATTTGTATTATGTAAGAAAAGTTAACTTTGAATTTTTTTTTAAAATACATTTTTGGAGCAATTTTAGGTTCACAGCAACATTGAGTAGGAGAGGTATATTTTCCATATACCTACTGCCCTCACACATGAAAGGCCTCCCCCACTATTAACACTCCCTTCTAGAGTAATATGTGTGTGTTACAGTTAATGAACCTACATTGAGACCTCATCATCACCTGATGTCCATTGTTTACACGTGGGTCATTTTTGGTGTTGTAAATTTTGTGGATTTGGAAACATTTATAATGACACATATGTACCATTAAAGTAGAATATAGAGTAGTTTCACCACCCTAAAAATAACCTATGCTCCAACTTTTCATCCCTTCTTCCCAATTAATCTTTGGCAATCACAGATCTTCTTACTGGCTCACATTATTGTGGGCTTTACTTCCAGGTACCTCCCATCATTTTCAAGAAAGTAAGCACAAGAGTGACAGGAAAAGTGGGGATAGAAAATGTATTTTGAAATATAGTTTATCCTCCATAACAAAAACCTACTCTCAAGTGAAAAGGACTTTAACAGAACCTCAATTCATGGAGGCAGAAAGGCAAATACCCAACTCCAGATCCATCTAGTCTCACCTAAGCAGGGGAGGGAAAAGAAAAGGTCAGAAACACTAGTGAAGGTCATAGACCAGGGACATAGGCCCACTAAAATATTGAAATTTAATCATAAGATTCTAGGTCTTTAATTTATTTAAGCAATATTTCAGAATTTTCATTCTATGGAGCACGTACATATTATGTAAATATATTTCTATATCTTACAAACTTTGGGATATTATTGTAAATAAGGTACTAAAATTTCATTTTCTAATGGTTTGTTGATAGATTATACACATGTAATAGATTTTTCCATTACTTAATATCCTTAGAGTAGTTTGAATTTATTTGTTAATTATAGTCACTATTTTGTAGATTCCTTGGAGTTCTTCATGTGAAGGACTAGACTATATGTGAATAGTCAGTTTAACTTTATATTTTCCAAAATGTTTTAAGTACCCACTTTTATTGACATATTTCATTGTTTAGAATCATTAGTACAATGTTGAGTAGAAGTAGTGAGAACAAATATCCTTTCCCTTTTCTTCAATTTTAGAGAAAAAATATTTAGTCTTTTACATTAAGTAGGATATGCCCTTTATCAGGTTGAGGATGTTTCTCTATAACTTTAGGTTGCCAAGACGTTATATTAAAAATGGATGTGGAATTTTATTAAATGATTTTTCTGCATATAGTGATATGATTGTTCTTTATTTTGTCAATATTGTGAATTGCATTGACTTTTGAATAATAAACCAACCTTGCACTTAGTTATGATATTCTCCTTTTATATACTTTTGTATTTGATTTGCTAATGCTTTAGGGATTTTTAAATTTATATTTATGAAAAAAAAATTGGACTCTAAGGTAGCTTTTCTTATTTTAATGTGTTTTTATTATTTTAGCATCAAGATAATACTGGCCTCAAAACATGAGTTTGGAAGTTTTGGTCTTTGATAGTATTTTTTAAAAATCCAGTTCATGGCTCTTCATTTCATTTATTTTCTAGCATTGTGGAGTTTTACCCCACACATTTGCAGAATGCTATTCAATCCAAGATCCCAGGAACACTCTATAGATTTCTGGAGCTCTCTCTTCAAAACCTCTCCATTCTGGTGCCAGACTCCACCAATTTCCATTATCTCAGTCTTCCTGAACTCTGGTCTCCATTACTTCAACTCAACAGAACCGCCATCCTCTGCTTGGGCATTTCCTTTTTATTCTGCAGTCGGGAAACTGCCTCTGTGTAAGAAGCTAGATGGTTATAAAGTTCAGTGCATTGTTTCCTTTCTCTCAGAAATCAAAGCTTTTTGAAATCAATACTGCTTTTCAGTATGGGGAAACCATTGCTTTTTATTTCTCCAGTTTTCTATCTTCGTCCCTTTCTCTCTCTCTCTCTCTTTTTCTCTTTCTCTCTCTCTTTCTTTCTGGCATAAGGACAAGTTGAGCACCAGTTACTTATCATGGCCTAAGTCAGAAATGAAAAAAAAAATAATGCTACAATGGGAAGAGGAGGAACAGGCCAGAGGGGGTTATGATCAGGACGTCTGAGTCGTTTTATGGATTGTGGTTTGTTTGTTGAGTTCAGCATGTTTGCATGCCACTGTATTGGATTCAAAGTAGAAGGAAAAGTTTAGAAGAAAGGAATGCTGTGAGAAGCAAACTTTTTGATTAAAAAGGAGTATATAAGACACAGTGAAGACATAGAAAGGCTAGTTTGAATAGAAGGAGGGGGAGTTTAATTAGCACTAGAATTAACAAAAAGGAGCCTGAGCATTTGGCAGCAAATAGATTCAGGTTAGTACATTTAGTGGAGGAATACTGAGGTTTTTCTGGCCTGATAGTTTCTTCTTTCAGCAAAATAAGATGTAAATTTTTAATTTATCAATTATGCATGTTGGACTTGGATATATGTACTCCTCAAACCACTTTTATCATTTAGCTAGGAAATGACGGCAGTAAAATTATAATTCTAAGACTTTTTCTAAGTTATAAAACTTTTTCTTATAAAATTCAAATATCACAAAAACAGGCAGGAGAATATTATGAAACTTTAGGACCTCATTGCTCAAATTCAACATTATATATAAATTCCTCAATCATCCTTTTCAAAAAAATATTTATTTATTTTAGAGTTAGAGGACACGCATGCACACATGTGGAAGGGAGGGACAAAGGGGAGAATCCCAAGCGGACTCCCGGCTGAGTGTAGAGGTCTCGATCTCACAACCCATCAGATCGTGGCCTGAGCCAAATGAAAAGTCAGGCACTTAACCAACTGAGCCACCCAGGTGCCCCATCTGTGCCCTTTACAATTCTCTTCTCCTCAGGATATATTTAAACATAGTCCAGACTTTGTTTTATTTTATTCATTAATAATTGACAATACCTTTAAGGCTGGGAATTTATTCCACCTCAGAAAATAGTTATAGTAATTCATTAATACCACAAAATAGGTTCAAATTTGCCCAATGGCCTTGTCAATTATTATTCTTTTTAATACTTTTTTTTTTTTTTGCACTTGAATCATAGTAATGCCCAAACTTTGCAATTGGTTGGTATTTCTCTTAAATCTCTTCTAAATCATAGCTCCCTCTTTTGGTGGTTTATTTTTTTAAAAAAATATAGGATCATTATACTGATAATTATCATGATGTCTGAATTTGGCTTCTTGCATCATTTGACCTTATTTTGTCACCTGAACTTTTTATAAATCAGTGCTTAGAGACAGTGTCTTCATCAGATGTAGACTATATTTACTACATAGGTGGTATTGTAAACTTCTATAAAAATGAACATAATGCAAAATGTCTCTCCTTTCATGATGATAATGGTCATTAGTGATCTTTGCTGTATTTTTTTTCTTTCATCAAGGTTTGTGACATGGCACAAAGTGTTAAAATTTTATATTCTACTATTTATTAGCTGAAATATTTTTATAAATAGCAACTTTTCTTCATTAAATATTTGTTTTCCTTCACTGTTTTTAGAGACAGAAAATTCTTGATTTTTCCCTTATTAACCAATTCTCTAAATAATTAGTTGGTTCCTCAGCAGCCTCTAAACATAATTAATTAGCTGTGACTTTTAACTTTTTTAGTATTATTAACTGATGAATTTGATGTGCTTCACTACATGGAAGTTATTTTAATGGGTGATCAATCGTGCCTCGTGAGGTCAGGCCTGTTTAAGTTGGCCCCTGAGTCCTTTTGATATGACCTCAGTTGTCTTTTATAGCATTTTTGACTTCTGATATGGCAAAATAGCCCATGTTCATCTTGTATATTTCTCACCACTCTTCTAAAGTAAATCACCTCTCTCAAGAACCATAGTTTCTTTTACTAAAAATTGGTGTTTGGAAACCATAATCAGTCAGCTAGATGTCGTCATTGCTATCTTGGTCTTTACTTTAGCTTTTTACATTTACACAGCTAGAATGTATCTTGACCATAAGACAACAAAACAAAACAAGCTCTATAAGCTTGAAAAGGCATAAACAAATTCTCCAGCCTTGATGTCACAGTAAAGATATTTTTTTAGAAGAGATTACATTTTAAAAAGTAGGCTTTGAGTAAATTAGATTTCCATCCATAATGTGAATGGGACTTGTTTAATCTGTTGAAAGCCTTAAGAGAAAAAAGACTGAGGGCCTTTGAAGAAGAACAAATTCTGTCTCCCTACTGCGTTTGGACTCAAGTTGTAATAGCCAGCCTGCTGGCCGGCCCTGAACATTTTGGACTGGCCAGCTCCCACATTTGCCAGAGCCAAAACCTTAAAATCTCTCTTTCTTTCTCTATTTTTCTTTCTTTCTTTCTTTCTTTCTTTCTCTTTCTTTCTTTCTTTCTTTCTTTCTTTCTTTCTTTCTTTTCTTTCTTTCTTCTTTCTTCTTTTTTCTTTCTTTCTTCTTTTTTCTTTCTTTCTTTCTTTCTTTCTTTCTTTCTTTCTTTCTTTCTTTCTTTCTCTTTCTTTCTTTCTTTCTTTCTTTCTTTCTTTCTTTCTTTCTTCTTTCTTTCTTTCTTTCTTTCTTTCTTTCTTTCTTTCTTTCACACACACACACATACACACACTCACACACACACACACACACACACACACACACCCCACGCACACATTTTGATTCAGTTTTCTGGAAAAAAGAGACTACTATAGTAAGTAATTCTTTTCTTCCTTGCCCTTTACCCTTTCATAAATGGAAATGTCTATAATTATTGTTCTATGTCTGCTCTATCATTTTATTTTGGAAACACATAACTTGTTACTCAGTTTCATAGGGTCCTAGATGGAAAGGAGTATTCCCCAGGATGGGTCATACTTAAAGTTTCACTTATACCTGATTTATTATCCAGAGGAGATTTGGGGCTTTTGAAATAATCATATTTATGTTAATGTTGGTACTATAATAGGTTCTATGTTTTTGAGGTTGATAGGATAAGTGAAGATATTTTGCACATGGTTTGTATGTGAATCTTTGCAGCAGAAGACAGACTCTTGTACACTATACGATGGCCCCAACGATACCCAGGTATAGTAACAGGGACCTAGCAGATGTGCTTAAATTAAGGGTCTTGAAAACAGTGTGACCACTGAGGCAAAATGCTGCACTGTTAGCTCTGAAGATAGAGAAAAGGATCACAAGCCAAGGAATGTATCTCTAGAAATAGTAAAAGGCAAGGAAACCAATTCTTCCAAGATTTTCTAGTCCAATGAAGCTTCAGACTTCTGTCCTACTGAACTCTTAGAGAATAACTGTTATTTTAACTGTTATCACCAAAAAATGTGATAAGTGGTTACAAAAGCCATAGAAAACTAAAAAAAAAAAAAAACAAAAAAAAAACAAAAAAAAACATAGTATTATCTTTTCTCTTATATCAGAAATCTCAGCTCCTAATGATACCTAATAAAGTACTTTGCTTTATCCTCTGACTTCTATGCATGTCTCAGAGCAAAATAGCAACATTATTGCAATAATTTGACACTGAAAATATTTTTTTCTTTTTTCTTTTTTGGAGGGTATTTCCTATTATGGAGATAGTCAAGTAGTGTTTTTTTTAAACTGGTGTCTTAAAGTAACTTCTAATTATGCAAGAAGTCTCCTGCATATTAAGCATATCACCATTGTCAAATTCTTCTCTTTTTGTTCTATGGCCTCTGAAATTACTCCAAATTGCCGGTCTCCAAAACTCTGTGAATATATCATTGCTTGGGAAACTGGGGAAGAGTGCTCTAGTTCTAGGTCATTGTTTTGAGAACTTTTCTTTCTGCCCATAGGGACCTGTCTTAAGATTCTTAATTTCTGGGGATCCCTGGGTGGCTCAGGGGTTTGGCGCCTGCCTTCAGCCCAGGGCGTGGTCCTGGAGTCCCTGGATCAAACCCACATTGGGCTCCCTGCATGGAACCTGCTTCTCCCTCTTCTCTGCCTGTGTCTCTGTCTCTGTCTCTGTCTCTGTCTCTGTCTCTGTCTCTCTCTCTCTCTCTGTGTGTGTGTCATGAGTAAATAAATAAAATCTTAAAAAAAATATTCTTAATTTCCTCTCTAAAAAAGCCAACAGAGGAGATGACCAATTGTACCTATTACAATATGCACAGTGTGCCTGCCATTTAGGGACAAGGAATGTGGCCCAGAGTTGCTTATGTATAGATCCTCCTTCTGCAATTTACCATGTATTGTAACATCAGGACAATTGCTTAACCTCCCTGTACCTCAGTACCTTTACTGTAAAATACAAGGATAATGAAAACAGTACTTATTATATAGGGCTATGTACTATATCAGCTAACATGTATCAAGGGCTTAGAAAACTGCCACATAAGTAATAAACAGTATTACTATTAATACTATGGCTGAGATAAGCTGTTCTTGAATGTGAGATAATTGGGAAAATGAAATGCATTTACAAATAAGCACATTTTATAACTAAAAAAATTAAGAATCGTTTTTTCTGTGATTATGCATCCAATGTAATACATGTCAAACACTTATACAATACACACACACACACACACACACCCTGATATACACACATACATTTAAATTTACATAGTTGTTTGATTTTAAACTCATAGAGGGCCACAGAACTTCACATAATAGTTATCATTAAAGGAAGAGAGGAAAAAAGGCTGGCAAGGTCAAAGATAGAAAATACACTTCTCTAATCTAATTTTGTTGATTTGACTTTAAACTTGCATATATAATTTACATAATTTTATAACTTTTAAAAATGCAATTTCTGCATATCAAAGACAAAATGAAACTTGAACATAACTATATATTAAGTTTTGTCTTAGATAAGTAGAAACTTAATCTGACACTTTTCTCTAATTCTATACTAGAAAAAACATAACCTGAAATTCTTCCATAGAAATATTTAGAGACACTCTCCATTCCTTTTCTTTCTTAAGCTGCATAATAGAACATTGAATGTTTTTTCATGAAAAATTCAATTAATTCCCTCTTAGTTTTCTTTCTATTTTTCCGCTCTTATTAGTTGTACATTTGTCTTTTTGTTTGCTTGTTTATTTTTCTAGTGTGTCTTTGGGATAGATTCTTATCAATAAGATTGTTGAATTGAAAGATAAATGCATATATAATCTTACTACATAGTGTTAAATTCCCCTCTGGTTGAATTATTTTGTATTCCTTGAAGTGATGTATAAAACAGTGTATTTACTTATCTGTAATATAGAAAATACTTTCCTGAGTCTAGTTTTAATTTGCATTTCTATTACTACAAATGAAATTGAATCTTTTTTTATATCATTAAGGCAATTTACATTCCCTTTTCTGTGAATCCTGTTGTTATTTTTTACCTGTTTCCATCAAGTTTTCTGGCTTTTTTTCTTAATTTTTAGAAGCTCTTTACATATCAAGGATTTTACCCTTGGTCTCTAATAAAACTAACACATAAAATTTACGTATGGTGTTTTTAGCTATCCAAAAGTTTGCTTATAAGTCAAATTTATCAATTGTTGCAACTGGATTTTGTTCATCAATAGGAAAAATTTATCTTACTCTCAACCTAAATTTATCCATTTTTTCTTATATTACCTGAATATTCTAGTTTTTTTTTAGATTTAAATATCTGGTTGATTCAGAATTTATTTTCTGTAGATTATGAAAATGTGTTCAAATATATGCTGGGTATTATATGCAACTGGAGCACTGGGTGTTATACTATATGTTGACAAATTGAATTTAAATAAAATTTTAAAAAATGAGCTTACTCAAGAGCTTACTAATTAAGATATACAATACAAACAGAATCTGCAAGAAATAAAATAATCAAGTTGCAACCAAAGCTTCTAATTGGCTTTGTCCTGCTGTCCCACCTGTTATGTGACATTTGGCCTATGTATTCTTCCCCACTTTATTTTTATTTTTTTTTAAGATTCTATTTATTTATTCATGAGAGACACACAGAGAGAGAGAGAGAGGCAGAGACACAGTCAAAGGGAGAAGTAGGCTCCATGCAGGGAGCCTGAAGTGGGGATTCCAGGACCACACTCTAGGCAGGCAGTAAACTGCTGAGCCACCCAGGGATCCCCTCTTCCCCACCTAAAGAAAGTAGATATTTTGTTTCTCATACAAAATTTCCAATCAATCCATAATTTTCATGTGCAGAAAAAATATTGTGAATTATCTTACAACATTGGCCTTAGTAGAACTTAATCACAGGTAAGGCATTAACTGAACAAACTTAGATTATTAATATAGAACTATCTACAGTGAGAAAGTAGGCAGTGATTACTACCAGAGCCAGGCCTTGGAGGCCATTCTTCTGCCTGACAACATGGTCTTTGTAATCATGGTAAGTCTGGACAATTTTCTGAGAAAATTTAATGACAACAGAGCAATGCTACAATTTCTTATAAGTAGATATAGAAGAAATGCATCCCATTCTCAGAATCTCAAGTCATAGCTTGTCGAAAAAGAAGTCTGCTAGTATATAACTGCTAATAACAGTGGCTTACACAGGTTATAGTTTTCTCTCTCATAAAAAGAATCAAGAGGAAGTCGGCCTATGGCAGTTTCTTCTGCCTTTCTGCTCATCTATTAGTACATGACTTTCCTATTTGAGTTCATTTCACTTTTACAAGGTCCTTACTGAAGACCCGTGTATTATTTCTAGGGTTAATAAAGCAGGAGGAATAAGGAGGAAGATAAGGGAAATAAGGGACTTGCTAGCTAACTGGGCATCTTTCAATGGTGGTCACATGGGCTTTAACCAATGCCTTCCACTTATATTTCATTCATTCCTTCTGACCATGAAAGCTACAAAATATAGGATTTTTTTTTTCTTTTTAGCTGGCACATTGCTAAATGATGTAAAATTGGTGCTGTATACAAGGATGATGAAGAGAATGAGTTTTAAGTAGGTAGCCATCCTTCTCTGCCACAGGATAAAACTGCATTTACCATCTGTCTTGTTGACTCTTTTTCAGTCTGAATAGGAGGAAGTAATTGCAATACCTGTAAGTTAAATTTTGAAGGAAGTATTTAAGTAACTTTATTACACTTTTACCCCATAATTATATGCATCACTAATATTTAAGTGACTTTAAAAACCAGGTAAAATAAAACATAGCAAAAGTATTTATTCTTTGAATGGCTGGATACTCATCTGGAAATTAAAGAAAGAGCTATGACATTCAATATTCATATAAGTAGAAAGCTTTTGTTTGTTTGTATTCCAAAATGTTTTAGCATTCTACTGCTTTTTGTTTAGGAAATCAGTTCAGCAACCATGCAAAGTTTACCACCCAAGGCAGATCAAGATGAATGTAGCCATTCCTGTTAAATAGGGCACTGTTTGCTCTATGGAAAAAAAGATATATTACCAGGGTGGAATGATATATATATTTCTGCAACATCTTGTAACAACACTCCATTAGAAATGATTACCACCACAATGTTGCATGATCTGAATTAGGTTCACATTTCTTTAGAGCACAAGAGCAAGGGCAAGAAAGAAGCCAGCTGCCAGGACGGCATGACCCAATCTACTGCTCTGCCTGACCCATGTCAGGAGTAATCTCAATCAAAGCTGTAACGGCCACCATGTTAGCCAGGGCACTTCTAACACTGGTGACTTGTTGTTACAGCACTGGGTCTAAAAATAACAACCATCCATCCGTGTCAGTGCATGAAAAACTGAATTTCATCAGAATTAAAAAAAAATTGTAAGCTAGACTAATGTCATAAAGTCAAGTCTCGTGACTATAATTTGTTTTCTCTATTGCAGCAAGTTGGCAATCTTCTAACATTTTTCCATTTTCTCTACTCAGAGAGGAAATGACAGAAGAGTTTTTAAAATTATTTACTCACTTTCATCACACACATTTGAATATGTATATGAGTATTTTAAGAATACTTGGTTTGAAATTATTTACCATCTGACAATTGCTCTCTTGACCTTTCGAATTCAGCTAACAGTGAGTGTATTCTTAAATACATTCCTCTTTCATGAAGAAGT
Source organism: Canis lupus dingo (assembly GCF_003254725.2). NCBI lineage: Eukaryota > Metazoa > Chordata > Mammalia > Carnivora > Canidae > Canis > Canis lupus. The sequence continues at coordinate 30,825,820 of NC_064254.1, forward strand.
TTAATAAACATCTAAATCTAAAGTCATTCTGACAGGTAGGAGGCGATCTCCCATTGTAGTTTTTTTTTTAATTTTTTTTAATTTTTATTTATTTATGATAGTCACAGAGAGAGAGAGGGAGAGAGGCAGAGACACAGGCAGAGGGAGAAGCAGGCTCCATGCACCGGGAGCCCGACGTGGGATTCGATCCTGGGTCTTCAGGATCGCGCCCTGGGCCAAAGGCAGGCGCTAAACCACTGCGCCACCCAGGGATCCCCCCATTGTAGTTTTGATTTGCATTTCCTTGATGACAAGTGATGTTGAGCATGTTTTCATGTGTCCGTGGCCCTCTGTATGTCTTCTGTGGAAAGTGTTTATTCATATCTTCTGCCCATTTTTAAATTGGATTATTCATCTTTTGGGTACTGAGTTTTATAAGTTCTTTATGTATCTTGGATACTAACACTTTATCAGATATGTCATTTGCAAATATCTTCTCTCATTCCATAGGTTGCCCTTTAGTCTTGATTATTTCCTTCCTATGGAAGTCTCAGAGTGGCTAAAATACAAAAAAATAAAATAAAATAAAATAAAATAAAATAAAATAAAATAAAATAAAATAAAATAAAATAAAATAATAAAATAAAATAAAATAAATTTTAAAAAAAGCAACAGGTGTTAGTGAGGATGTGGAGAAAGGGGAACCCTCCTGCATTATTGGTGGGAATACAAACTGGTGCATCCACTGTGGAAAACAGTATGTAGTTTCCTCAAAAAGTTAAAAATAGAATTACCCTATGATCCAACAATTTCACCACTAGGTATTTACCCAAAGAATACAAAAATACTAATTCAAAGGGATACAGGCACCCAGATGTTTATAGCAACAATATCTAAAACAGCCAAATTATGGGAACATACTGTGTCCTTTAATTGATGAATGGATTTAAAAATGCTATATATATATATATATATAAAATGAAATAAAATGAAATATTACCCAGCCAAACAAAAGAATGAAATCTTACCCTTTGCAATGGCATGGATGGAGCTAGAGGTTATTACGCTAAGCAAAATAAGTCAGTCAGTAAAAGACAAATACCATAAGATTTCAATCATATGTGGAATTTAGGAAACCAAATAAACAAGCAAAGGGGAAAAAGAGAGAGAGACAGAGAGGCCAACCAAGAAAACAGATTTTTAACTGAGAACAAACTGATGGTTACCTGAGGGGAAGTGGGTGAAGGGTTGGGTGAAATAGGTGATGGGGATTAAGGAGTGCACTTGTTGCAATGAGTACTAGGTGTTGTATAGAAGTGTTGATTTACTATATTGTACACCTGAAACTACTATTCCATTGTATATTAGCTAACTGGGATTTAAATTAAAAAAAAACTTAAAATATAAATCTAAAGTATACATCAAAAGGCATATTGAAGTAATGTATTAATTTGGGGATGAATACTCATTATTAATTAACTCAAATTTTAATTAATTAATTAATTAATTATTTTTTTTTTTATTCATGAGAGACACACAGAGGCAGAGACATAGGCAGAGGGAGTAGCAGGCTCCTCAAGAGGAACCTGATGTGGGACTCAATCCCGGGACTCCGAGACCACACCCTGAGCCAAAGCAGATGCTCAACCACTGAGCCACCCAGGTGTCCCCCCAAATTTTAATCTTAAAATAGCATAGAAGATCTCACAAATGAGTCCTCAGCATCATCCCACTCGATTTATAGTAGGGATGGGGAAAATATGGATGCCCAAAGGTCTACATAGAATTTGCTTTCCAATAACTTTTGAGAATTCACTAAACTAAGGTTTTATTAAATGGCTCTTTGGAGTAAATCTTCATTAACAGAATTAAAAACCAATCAGTCCCATTAAGTTAAACAATTAATACAAATTATCAAGCAAAGACATATAGTTTAAAGATGGTTAAGTGAAATTTTTACATATTGAAGTTAAACACAAATTCTTATTTACAACTTAATAAAGGATAAGAATTGATTCTTAAGAACAAAAGAGACTTTGAGACAAAGAAATCTCTTTTTGCTTTTGGGAATATGTTTCTGAACACTACTTTATTTGCAGAAAGAGATAGAAACAAAAACAGAGAGAATTATATGAGTAGAGCCTATTAACTTTTCATGAAAGATCGTTTCACTTATATTTATCAGTTTCGCAAATTTGTGTGTCTGTATATAGGGAGATAGGGTAAAATATACTTTAGTCTGTTGAATATATTAAAATATGTTGGAAAGCCCCAGGCTTGAAGAACTGGTACATGCATTCTAGCTACGTCCTTGTGATGAGGCAGTCAAAGGGAAAAAAGAGAAGTTGGGCAAGGCATGCAAAGAGCAAAATAAAAACTAAAAACAAGCTAGCTTACCACAAAAGATCGTGATTTATAATAAATTTTAAAAATAGGTCTATGACACTATAAATACAATAATATTAAAAGAACAGGTCTACAAAACAAAATAGATAAAAGTTTGCTCTTCGTCATAAATATAAAAGGCATATCTCACTGAGTTATGTCATGTATTGTATGTTTAGATGAAAGAAAAAACAGATACAGGGGTAGATGAAAAATAAAACTAAGATTAATACAATAGTGATTATGACACCTGCCCCATATAATTAGAAACTTGGGAAGGATAATTCCATAATGGCTTGATAAGTAGTAAAGCATGGTAGCTTTCCCTAGGGATATTACAATACAGATAAAAGGCCAATCCAATGAATATTAGAGAAAATAATGAAATGTGGTCACTTTATGAGTGAGATTTCTATTTTTCCCATACCAACTGTTTTATTCTTACTATTTCCATATTTGTATAGGTGATATTATAGATAATATTAAATATAGTATACATATTTGTATAGGTGTAGTTAGAATGATGCCCAGAATGGTTGTTATTAGATCTGTATAGTCCACTTATATTATTTTGGTTCCTTCAATTACTTCTTCTGTTTATATTTTGAGTCACAAAATCTCATTCATATTGAGAATACTTAAATTTAACCATTAATTATTCTGGAGCAACTTAAATATCATGATAAAACCTGGGGGCACCTGGGTAGCTCAGTGGTTTAGCATCTTCCTTCAGCTCAGGTCGTGATCCCAAGATCCTGGGATCAAGTCCTGCATCAGACTCCCCGCAGGGAGCCTGCTTCTCCCTCTGCCTGCCTCTCTGTCTCTCTCTCTCTGTGTCTCTCATTGATAATTAATAAAATATTTTTTAAAAATCTGATGAGGTTGCTCAAGTTTGCTTTGTTTTTGTTTTGTTTTGTTGCTTTCCTTGCAGGCTAGTTGTACCAAAGAAATTTTTGTTGAATATTTAGAAGTACAGGACAAAAAAGATAAGTTCAGTATCATGTAGGTTAGAAATTAGAGAAACCTAGGAACAAATTCAAGTTCTAACACATACTAGCTGAGCCAAGTAAATGTTTACACATTCATTCAACAAGTATTCAACAAGAAACAAGTATTCTACTTGGCATTGTCTTATTCAACAAGACATCATGCACTATTCTAAGAGCTGAGAGCACTGCAACGAATTAAGAATATTAAGTCCCTACTCTCATTGACTTGATGGAAGAATAATATAATATAAAAACAAAAACAGTTCATTTTAAATGGTAATAAAATAGGATGAAGAATACACAGATTGAAAAAGGTAGGCAGTATAGATTGTTCAGACATATTTGCAGAGACAGGCAAAAAGTGAGTAGGACTTACAAATATTTGGGAAAAGACTCTTGTAGGCAGAAGTGACAATCTGTGTAAATGCTTTGAAGGAGGAAAGTGAATTACAGTAAAGAGGAATAAAGAGAAGTCATGAGAAGAGCAAAAGGACAGGTGTAGGAGATGAGATTGAAGAAAAACCAATATTCATAATTTGTTTCATGGGCCAAAGTGCTTATCATGGTTTTAAAACTCTAGATACATGTGTTAGTCAGTTCCAGCCGCTATGACCATAGAGTGGCTTAAATAATAAACTATTATTTTCACAGTTCTGAAGGCTGGAAGTCTAAGATGAGAGTGCCAGCATAATCAGGTTCTTGGTGAGAGCCCTCTTGGTTTATAAATGGCTTCTTCTCACTGTATATTCTGGAGAGAAATAGAGAGAGAGAGAGGGAGAGAGAGAGAGAATGACAGAGGAAAGGAGATACCGGGTCTATTTTCATAAGGACATTAATCCTATCATGACTGTCACACCTTCACGACCTCCTCTAGACCTAATTATTTCCCAAAGGTCCCACCTCTGAATATAATCACATTGGGGATTAAGTTCTAACATATGAATTTTGGAGGAACACAGACATTTGGTCTGTAGCGCTGCTAGAAAGAGGATAGACTGTGTGAGGGTAGAAGAAGGCAAGGTCCATCGGCAAGGAAACTAATTAGGAAATGTTCAAATAGTCTAGACTCTAGTCAATAAAAGATAGTGGTTCAGACCACAATTTTAGTGGTAGAAATACTGAGTAGTAGTTTCTAAACCTATTTGGAAGTCCTTGGTGACAATCTTTCTTAATTCATTAGGGGGTGTGGGGTCTGCCAAAAACAAAAAACAAAAAAAACAAAAAAAAAACCCTGACATCAATAAAGACTTAATTAGCTCCTCAAAGTTTTAATATCTTCAAGCATGCAACAGAGAACCTCTAAGTATAATATAGGATTGTTGTGAAAATTAAATGTCAATGTATGGAAACAAGACAATTATTATATATCAATATATATCATATAAAACCATCATTTTGTAGCAGTAGCTTATTATAAGCCCTGGCACAAAACCATTTTAAATTCCTTTGTAGTAGGCAAGCTCAAGTAGTAGAACTTGATCTTTCTTCATCCATATGGAAATTTTCTATCCCAAATATTTTGTTCATGTACCTGTACAGGCAGTTCTTCCACAGCTACCTTCTTTATTAGGCAGGGGCAGTTTTAATTCATACTACATATTTAACTTACCTTAAAAATTGATTAGTTCCTGGTCCCTCTTTTCCAATAATTCTGGGTGTTTCCAAGCCACTAACTTAAAGATTCTGTGGAGAGGCTCATCTTAGAGAATTCCTTATTTTGATGGGGGGAGATGTTATCAGAGGCAGTTTTGAATAGAACAGGGTTGGTGGCATGCAGGACCAGCCTCAGGTCTTAAGGCTGTCTTAAAGGCAGGCAGTCAAATAACTAGAGGGCAGAAAGTGGCTGCTAAGAGTATTGCCTCCCAATCTGTGTTTTTTTTAGTTGTGGCACACTCAGAAAGTGATAGCATTGTATAGGATACTAATACATTGTATTTTTAAATTACATAATTATTTTAAAAATAGTAGGGAAAATGTAAAATACTGAATTTGTAAAAGTGTTCTATAAATTATTTTCAAATTTCTAAAGGTATAGTTCAGCTTGCTTCCATGAATATATCTATATTGATATCTATATCCATATTTATATCAATGGTTGAATTTAGGACTCTTGGCCTCTGCTCAGGCCATGACCTCATAGGTGTGAGATTGAGCTCCATCTCAAGCTCCACTCTCAGCAGGTTAGTAGGGTGAGAGGGGAGAATTGGCTTGAAGAGTCTCTCCCTCTGCTCTTCCCCTCAACTCCTGCAACTATGCTATCTCTAAAATAAATAATATATATTTTTTAAAAGTGAAGAAATAGTTTGCTTAGTCTAAAAATAGTCTACTTGGTATTGTCTTATACACAAGATTGTTAATCAAAATTATATATTTGATTTATGTAAACATGTAAACTTACAATTATAAACAGGATGATAAATTATTCCATAATGTGATAAAATTAATTAAAATAATGGGTTTCATCTATGCAATTTTCCTTCTTAGAAAAGGGTTAATAATTGCTTAAATGTTGCTTTTTTCTCAACTAAACTTTCATTCACTTATTTGAACAACTACCACTTAAAAATTCTTTTGAATTTACTCTCATTAAAGTAAATGCTATTTACATAAAATGGAATTGGTTTTCTTCAACAACTGGAAAATAACAGGCCAGGGGCATCCTTTATATTTAGTTTTAACAAAAAGTGACATAATTATATAATAGCATTTTGTGCTTGTAAGCACCTTTCATCTTTCAAATTTCAAAAGCCACAGACTATAATACACTCATATAGTATATCCACTGGAGCTAAATCTAAAGAAAACAATTGTTCTTATGATTAAATATTTTAACAAAAACTCTACAAAAACATATTTTCTTTCTTGGTTCAAAACCCTCAAAACTTAATATTTTTAGTATAATGCTGTTTATCCACGGGAGGCTAATGATTCATTTTTATTTTTTTCCTTAAGAATATTTCTCAAAGTTGCATTCTTATTCTTCCACAAACTAGTTGCGATTAACACACACACACATACACACACACAAATTTTAGGTTCCTACTACAGGATACTTTTTTTTTTTATTATGCTAAGATTTAATGATATTTTATAAGATAATTTCATGTTGTATATGCTTGCAAATATACTTTGAAACTCAGATTTCTGAGAGCCTACAAAAGGGAAGAAGAACAGAGAAAAATAATGGAAATCTTTAAATATATTGATAATGCCTGTAAGACTATCATATGTATTGCATTTGCAAATTTTTATAGATCATTGAAAAATTATTTTTCTTATTTCTACATATTCTTTTTAGATTAATATAATATTTTAAAATAATAATACTATTAAAAAGCCATTATGATATTAGCCACTCCACAAACCAGTTAAACCTATAAATTACTTTGTCTCATGAAATCTCTCTTAGAGACTCCAACTAACAGAATAGGCACTTTCTAGAATCCAGAAAATGAAAGAGAAAATTTTATATTTTATTTTTTAAGATATTGTTTATTTATTTGAGAGAGAAAGCACAAGAGGAGAGAGGGACAGAGAGAGAGAGAGGGAGGAGTAGGCTCCCCTCTGAGCAGAGAGCCCCCATGCATGACTCCATCCCAGGACCCTGAGATCACGACCTGAGCTGAAGGCAGATGCTTAACTAGCTGAGCTACCCAGGTGTCCAGAAAATTTTATATCTTGACCTGTCAAAATCACTTTGGGATTTAACCTAGTCCAATTTTAGTCTGATGATATTAGGCGTATTCAAGAGATTTTAGACCAGGAGTTTCTAATCTGGAGTTCATGAACAGATTCTAGAGGAATTGTGAACTCAAATGAGAAATATCTAAAACAGTTTTTTTTCTTATTTTCACTAACCTATAATTAATATTTTGCATTACATTCAATTTTGATTGAAGGTGGTAAAACATAGTAGTACTGTCTGTATCTGAGATGTGAGGCTTTGTCACCTCCATCAAAATTGTTATAGGTATCTCAAAATATCTTTTACATTCATTGCTACCTTAAAATTTTGGTAATTGTCAGATCAATTACTAAATATTATTCGTTTTAGTAAAGAAGCATATATTAAATATGTTTTTAATAATTTGTCAACTGCATTTCAATATAATTGATATTCACAGTAATTTGATATATGTTTTATGCCTTTAAAACTATCCTAAGTAGGTATCCATGGATTTCACCAGAATTTCATAGTGGTTCATAGCAACAATTCTGTTAGTCACATAAAGCTGAGTGTAGGGTGAATCGCCTGGGTGATTCAGTGGTTGAGGGTCTGCCTTTGGCTCGGTTGTGATCCTGGGGTGCTGGGATGGAGTCCTGCAATGGGCTTCTGGAGGAAAGTCTGCTTCTCCCTCCTGGAGGGAGTCTGCTTCTCCCTCTGTCTGTGTCTCTGCCTCTTTCTATGTTTCTCACGAATAAATAAAGATAATAAATTAAGATCTTTAAAAAAAAAGGTGAGTGTAGTTTAGATCATCCTTATCCTTACTGATTTTCTGCCTGTATTTAGTTGATAAGCAAGGGCCATTGAGGTTTCCAAGAATAATTGTAAATTTGTCTGCCTGTTTTAAGTTCTAACAGTTTTTTGCATCATGTATTTTGACATTCTGTTGTTACATGTGTACACATTTAGGATTGTTATATCTTCTTGGGGAATTGTCTCCTTTATTACTATGAAATATTTCCCTTTTTCTGATTATCTTCCTCATTTTGAAGCCAGACTTACCTGAAGTTAATATTAATTCTGCTTTCTTTGATTACCTTTAGCATGATGTATCTTTCTCCATTTTTATCTCACTTTTAACTTATGTCTGCATTTAAAGTTATTATCTTGTAGACAGCATATAATTAGATCTTGTTTTTATTTTTTTAATTTTTAAAAAAATTTTAAATATTTTATTTATTTATTTATTCATGAAAGACAGAGAGAGAGAGGGGAGAGAGAGAGAGAGAGAGGGGCAGAGACAAAAGCAGAAGGAGAAGCAGGCTCCATGCAGGGAGCCTGATGTGGGACTCGATTCCAGGACTCCAGGATCACACCCTGGGGTGAAGGCAGGTGCTAAACTGCTGAGCCACCCAGGGATTCCTATTGTTTTATTTTTTTAATTCAATATGACAATATCAGTCATTTATCTAGTATGTTACTTGCAGTGAATATTGATATAATTAAATTGAAATTCGCCATCCTGTTTTTTTGCTGTTGTTTTTGTTGTTCATTGCTTTTGGCTTTTGTTTCTTTTTAATCTATTTTTCTGCCTTCCTTAGTTTTAATTGAGCATCACTTATGATTCTATTTAATCTCCTCTCTGAATATCTCATTTATACAATAAAAATATTATTTTTTGAAAAATGTATAAATATTATGCTTCTTTTCATATAACACAGGTATCTTTTAACAAAATAATCACAATTAATCTCTCTCATCCCTTATAATATTGTCATTCATTTAAATTTTGTTATGTTATATACATCCAATACATCATCACAATTATTTCTTTGATTAAGTTATTTTTAGGGCTGTTAAGTTTAAGGAAATTAAAAGATTCATTTACTGATGCTTTTCCTTATTTGTATAAAAGTCTCTAATTTATATCATTCTTTTTCTACTTCAAGAACTTTCTTCAACATATTTTGTGGGGCAGTTCTACTGGCAATGAAATTCTTCAGTTTTATTGCCAAGGAGGTCTCTCTCCTTCCCTTTTTAAAAGTAGTCTTAATATTTTAAATTATCAATTTACAGAAAAGTTTAGGTTTAGAGAAATTTATGATGTCTTTGTTAAAATTAACATATCAATATCAACATATTATTATTAACTGAATTATATACAGTTTATTCAGTTTTCCTTAGTTTTTATACAATGTCTTTTCCTCATTCAGTATCTCATCTAAAATACCACACTATGATTGTCATCATATCATCTTAGGCTTCTCTTGTCTGTGACATTTTCTCAGACTTTCCTTGTTTTTGACAGTTTTAAGGAGTATTGAACAGGTATATTATAGAATGCCTCCATTATTAATTTGTTTAATTATTTGTTTATATCCATATGGAACCATTAATATTTAATTTATACATTGAATTATAATCCAAGACTACTTTGCTTTTGTTGATCAATAGTTTCAGCTTTAGCCACTGGGGTTCTTTCAGCTGCTTCCTACACCTCTTTAACATACCTCCATCAGTTTCTTTCTTTCTTTCTTTCTTTCTTTCTTTCTTTCTTTCTTTCTTTCTTTCTTTCTTCTTTCTTTTCTTCTTTCTTTCTTTTCTTCTTTCTTTTTATGGCTTTTCCTTCTTTCTGACATTATGGTCCAGGCTTATTTTATACATTCCCAGTCACAGTCCTAGAATCAGCCATTTCTCCAAAATGCCTCAGGTCCTTATTCTGGAAAATGCTATTAGAAATCAAGATCTCGGGACTAAGTATACTCCTTGTCACTAGAGTGCCAGTGCTTTTAGGCAATCTTAGCTAACCGAAAAAGCAACATATTTACATTACATTAAACATGAGTTTAGGCTGAGTCTCAAACTGAAATCCATTACCACAGAGATTATTCTAGTTTCCCCCTGTATATCTGTAAATGCTCAAACAGTGAGAAACCTAGCTCCCACCACTTTCCATCCATTTATGTTATTGTTCAAACTATGTATCAATACTATGAAATACAGTTTCATGCATATATACATATAAAATAGTATCTATATTTTATATACTTCTATATCTTTATTTATATATAATTACATATTTATATATAAGATATGTCTATATATATACACATATATGCCATTCTGATACCTTTATATAGTTATATAACTATATATATATGTATATATGTATATATATATAGCCATCTTGCTATTTTTGCTGTTGTTTTTGTTGTTCATTGCTTTTGGCTTTTGTTCTTCTAATCTATTTTTCTGCCTTCCCTAGTTTTAATTGAGCATCACTTATGATTCTATTTAATCTCCTCTGAATATCTCATTTAAACATTAAAAAAAATTTTTGGTGGTCTTTCCTAGACTAACAGGATATTTTTTGAAAAAAAAATATATCACATTATCAGAATTGTCTTTACTCCCATAGGAAACAACTTGGTCAAATTCCTAACATCATACTGAGGGAATATACTATCAACAGGGGTTATATTTGTGTAACAAGAACCTTATTTATATGGAGTTAGTTTTCTTTTATTCTTATGGACTACATTCAATAGTTACTTAAGTCAGCACTTTTCCCCCCTCATTCCTACACTGTGGTTGTTTCATAGTTATAATACAATTAATTTCTCTTGTCTTAGTCTGTAGTTCCTTACTGTGAATCCTTTAACCTCCTAAACAATTATCAATTTGCACAGATCAAGTTTCAATCCTTGTACTGTAAAGTTCTATGGGTTTTGGTAAATGCATAATGTGATATATCCAACTTCACATTATCATACAGAATAGTTTTTATATTCTAAACCCCCCTGTGCTTTACCAAGACGATCTTTACTCTCTCCCATGAGCTTCTGGGAACCAATAATTTTTCAATGTCTCTATAATTTTGCCTTTTCCAGAATTCCATATTATTGAAATCATAATTTTTTAATTAACTAAAGATCATAGTATATTTATATTTCTTTAGCTTTTACCCAACACTACCCCCCCCTTTTTTTTCTGCCACAGAATCTCATCCAGAATACTACCTTATATTTCAGTGTTACATATCATTATGATTCTCTTGGCTAGAAGGGCTTCTCAGACTTGTCTTGGTTCTGATGACCTTAACAATTTTGGCAAATACTAGCCCAATAATTTATAGTTGCCTTTTTTATCAGAATTTTTCTGATATTTTTCTCATTATTACATGAAGCATGGGTTTTTGACAGAAAGTCCATATAGGTAAAGTGTGACTTTTGTCAGATGATTCAGGGATATGCACTATCCATGATTTATGGCCGTTGATGCTAACATTGATCACCCAGCCAAAGTGGTGTTATCAGTTTTCTCTACTACAAAACTTACACACTCTTAATTCTTTCCACAATATGCAGCCCACATTTAAAGAGTGAAGAGTTATACTTCCCTTCTCTTAGGATGAATCTAAGTAAATTATGTGGTATTCTTCTGCATAGGATATTTGTCTCTTTTTACTCTCTATTAATTTACTCAATTATTTTTTATATCAGTACGATTCATGGGTATTGATTTTATATGTTGGATTATAGTCCAATATTCCTTTATTTTGTTGCTGAAATTGTTTCGGTTTTGGGCATTCACAACCCTTTACATTGGCTTCTGTTTCCCTTTGACATAAATTATCAATGATTTCTTTTAAGAGCACTTCCTTACTTTCTGGCAAAAGGTACTGCAGAACCATCATGTGTATTTCCTATCTCTCTTAGAATCAGCCTTGTCTCCATGGAGCCCTGGTTACATTTTTTGGAGAATTAATATTATAAACTAAGATGTGGTAGTAGATATGCTTGTTGCTCCTGGGTGTTTCTTTTTTAAATTCTATAAAATTACAAGCAAAAAAAAAAAAAAAAAGTCTGTGTGTTTGTGTACACGAATGTGTATATATACATTCTATAGACACTTTTAGATAAAACCATTTTTCTATGTTAAATGAGTTCCTAATAATGTATCAAACTCTGATCTATTATCAAATTGATCATTCTATCCTCCTCTCCTTGTTTACCTATAAATTTCTCCTCCAACAATGAGAAACTGGCTCTTAATATCATTCATCCTTTTTACTTAATTGTTCAATTCCATTACACATATATAGTAGCATCAAGAATATTAACCCATACTTCTATGGAAAACAGCTTTATTAACTGTAATCCTTATGAGAAGTTAATTTTGCCTTCAGTCTTACAGACTATATTCATTTTCTTTTTTTTTAAGATTTTATTTATTTATTTATGAGAGAGGTAGAGACATAGGCAGAGGGAGAAGCGGTTCTCCTCCAGGGAGCCCGTTGTGGGACTCCATCCCCGGGCCCTGGGATCATGCCCTGAGCCAAAGGTGGATGGTCAACTACTGAGCCACCAGGTGCCCTCATTTTCAAAAACATGTAAGTCTGCACCTTTCACCCACCATCTTCAGTAAAGCTATTTCATGTATTTATGATACAGTCAAATCCTCTTGTCTTAGTCTGCATTTTTCCATAGCCTCCTGATTTTTTAAAATTTGCTTTTACTAAAGTATTCTTTTTGTGTTATACAGTTCTATAGTTCTTGACCAATGTGCTATGTCAAGTATTCTTGATTATAATATATATATATTTTTAAGATTTTATTTATTTCTTCATGAGAGACACAAGAGAGAGAGGCAGAGACACAGGCAGAGGGAGAAGCAGGCTCCACGCAGGGAGCCCGATGTGGGACTGGATCCCGGGTCTCCAGGATCATGCCCTAGGCTGACCGTGGCACTAAACTTCTCAGCCACCCCGGCTGCCCCTTGATTATAATATTATAAAAATATTATACTGCCCTAAATATCCTCTGTGTTTTACCTGTTCTTAACCTCTGGCAATCAATTGCTCTTTTTATTGTTAGTATAGTTTTGTCTTTTCTAGAATGTCATATAAATTAAATCATATAAAAGGTAGCCTTGTCAGATTGTTTTATTTTTCACCTACAAGTATACATTTATATTTAATGTTCTTCGGTGTCATTTTTGTGACTTGGTAGATCATTTCCTTTTATTGAAGAATAATATTCCATTGTATGAATGTGCCACAGTTTATCTATTGACCTAGTGAAGACTTCTATTAACCCATTGTTTCTGGTTTTTGACAATTATGAATAAAGTTGCAAAAAACATTCACCTGTAATTTTAGTGTAGACATAAATATTTTAAGCTTAACTGTGTAAGGGTTGTAAGATATGATTGTTGGATCATTTGGTAATAGAATTTCCATACTATCCTTGGTAATAGGTTAGTAAGGATGTCCCCTATTTCATGTCTGATTTTGATAAACTCTGTCTTGTCTCCTTTCTTTCTCCCGCCTTGGTTGGTCTGGACAGAGGTTCACTCATTTTACCATTTTGTTAAAATGTTTAAAAATATTTAAATAACTCACTTTTGGTCTCTCAATTCATCTGTCTCTTCAGATATCTGCATGAGGTTTTGTTGTTTTTTTTTTTTTAAAGATTTTATTTATCTATTCATGAGAGAGAGAGAGAGAGAGAGAGAGAGAGAGGCAGAGACACAGGCAAAGGGAGAAGCAGGTTCCACGCAGGGAGCCGATGTGGGACTCAATCCCAGGTCTCCTGGATCACACCCCGGGCTGAAGGCAGCACTAAACCACTGAGCCACCAGGGCTGCCCTCTGCATGAGGTTTAATCATAAGAACTTAGTTTTCAGATAGTCTAATAAAAATTGTTAAGTTTTAGTTCATTCAGCTTTTTTCTTATTATTGTGTTTGGATCATTCCAAGCTTTTTACATATTAAAACTGAAACTGGAAGTTTATCTCTTAATTTAAATAATTTTTCTTGCATTTTTACTGTTACTTTTCTATAACAGTCCTTCTCATTTATGATTTTAATGCCTCCTTGTGTACTCTTTGAGTAGCATTAATTCTAAAAATTATATTCTTCTCCTGGAATTGTTTCTATTTTTTTTCAGTTACAGTTTTATTTCTTAAGTCATTTTTAATCATTTTTTCATTTTGTGCATTTTCTTTAACTTCCTTGGATCCAGAACAGTCCATTCATATTTAATAATGATGCCTAGATTTGGAGGAACACTATATGCATGGGCAGGCTCTATCTAATACCATTTTTCACTTTCTGTGCCTAGTCTCAGAGTTAGCTACTTGGCCAGACAGAAAGTAGTTTCTGCTGTGGGTTCATTCAATGTCTTTAAGAAAGAGTGCTGATTCACACGTCTTTGGCATTCTCATTATGAAGTAAGGGGAGTGGAATTAATAGTATAACTACTTTGTGTAACTTCAATTAACTTCCTTGGCTTTCAGCCTCAAGGCAAACCTCTGATATTCCTAGTATTTCCAAATATAAATCTTTCCAAGATTACTTTGGGCAGGATCACTGACTTCTCTGAAAAGAACTGTAAGTATTGTAAGTGCAGCCCTGCCAATTTACTGTATCAGTTACCACTCCCCTATTTTCATTTAATATTCCTTCAATCTGTTGAGATTTTTTCTAATTTTTTTTCCTGCCTAATGATTTTCACTCTTATAAATCTAAATGCACAGAAATCTGTGCATTTCTATAAAGTCATTTAATTGCATCTTAGGAAAAAGAAGAGACAAATGTGTGTGCAATAGCTCTTATTTAATTAGAATTTCCACCTCACATACTTGAATCAAAAAAATCATACAAAAAAGTTATTTTGAAGGATACTAAATATTATCGCTTATAGTTTTTTATATTAGATTATTCAATAGATAGTTCAGAGAAAGTCATAGCAGCTCAGATTATTTTTCCATAACTGTACTGACTTCCAGTAAAACAGTGCATTGATTGTCTCTTATTTCTTACAAAATTTTTGTATTCAGTAACTTTTTTAAGTGCCAATTTTTCTATTTTTCCAAGTAAAAATATTAAGAAACATAAAATAGGAAGAAATTTTGACTAAAGCTATTACTTCAGAATTATAGACTTTCCATTATAAACACTGTAGAAAGATTTAAACTCCTAATAATGATTAAGAAAGATAGTTTGACACCCTACACATGATCTTTACCCTGGGTGTACATAATTCATAGCCTAGTGCTGGGAACCAGTTGCTTAATACAATTATTGAACATGATCACACAGTCACAGTAGCCTAGTGCTGGGAACCAGTTGCTTAATACAATTATTGAACATGATCACACAGTCACAGTAGCCTATAGTAAGCCCTTTAGGGCTGTAATGGAATTTTATCAAGCCTTGCTGATTCTCTTCATCGGCTTTTTTAAACAGCCCTCAAAACTATGCTGATAAACATTGAATCACAAAAGCTGGATCACAACTACTATAGCATAATTCACTTTATTTGCTGACTGGCTCACTGACAACCACAAATAGCACCTGGTGGCAGGGAACACTTGGCATATTCATTTAAAAAATGGCCTGTTTTTTTTTTTTTATCTTCTGTTCATTAATGATATGTTTACTCAGCCAAGGAAGTCTGAAAACAAGATTATTAGACACATAACACCTTTAAAGGCTAGATATTCTTCCCTATACAGGAGGTACTATTAAAGTTGATACAAATAACAAAATATATTAGTTACTGGGAAAATATTTGAAACCAAATGGACAATGTTGATGCTGAACAGCTGCAATTTATTCCACAATCAGTTGCAACATCTTACTGCTTTTGTATAGCTTGTAATTATAGATTAACATTGATTTGAAGCAACAAAATTAAAAGGCAAATTGATAAACATGTCTGAAGTATTTCCAAAAGCTATCCAAATAAAACTTTGAAAAGGATTGATGAAACTTACTGTTTATTTCTAAATTATAGAAATTATATAAAATGGTTTACACCATTTTAAAAGCCTCAATTTGTTGTTTAAAAATATGTAATTGGTATAAAAATAATGGAGAATTCAGAGCAATTTTTAAATAAAATGCTAATATCTTCTGCAATTATATTTAAATCCAATAAGGATGCTATTTGAAATTAAAATTTAGTTATCATAATGTTAATTTCAGATCTAATTTTAGTCTATAAGCTTTTTTTTATAAAAATTATTTAAAATATATCAGTGATAAATAAATTTAATTACTTATTTTAGGAAGTATATGCTACAGTCCTAACTTATAATAATAAATAATTTCCTTTAGCCCCAATAGTTTAACTGAATTTGTTAAACTAGCTTCTATAATTATTTTTCCCCAACATAACTGATAGTGTAGCAGATTGCATGGTAATTAAGTCAGAGTGGGGAAAAAAAAAAAAAAAAAACACGGACCTTTTGTCCTCAAAACCAGAAATCTTTCCATTACTGTTTCCATCATTCAGGTGGCAAAAAGATAATGAAGGAAGCAAAATAATACATTTAAAAAGAGGATAAGAAGGAATAGCTGATGACTGTCATGATCTTGACTTATTACTTCTCCAGGCATGACTGATGTTTATCCTCTCCTTCAAAACAGTCTGTATTGTAGGAATTCTGACCCAATTTACATTAGTCAAATTCACAATAAATTCTATGACAAATTTTCTCAGACCTATCAAAGAAATGAAGTCACGGGGTAAGTGACTACCCAGAAAATAAATCTAAATGAGACAAAGAGTCACAGCTGAAATCTGCTTACCTGGAGCAGAAGCGGCTGGAACCATAAACTGGTAGGAACATTTATGATCATTTGAATGTAAAGGGTTTTGTGAAGGAGGGCTTAATGTGGACTGCATTGAAAAGGAGAATCTCCAGTCTTACAGGGGCTACCATAATCTCATGGTTTTAACCTACAGGAATCCCACATTTAACCCTGAAGAGACAAGATAGACTTCCTAATCTCCCTGGTAGAACTGGGGTGTGTAAATATTGCGAATAATCCCAGAATGTTCTACATAAAAAAAAAGGCACACTCTCTAGAAAAAAACAACAATTTGCAAGCCTTATCCCACCTAGGAAAGGGCTTTTCCCTGAATCCAGACACCTTTAGCCCTCTATTTCACCTAAGAGGAGAGAAATGGAGTTAAAAATATTTACAGGAAAACTAAATGTGTGTATAAGGATCGAATCATTGTGTAAATGGGAAAGACTTACGTTTCTCACTGATAAAGCGAGAGTTCACAATAAGCAAGAGCAAGAAGCTAGAATGATATATACAATGATAAATTAGAATTGGATATCAGTATAAACTCATGTTGAACTTAATATGGATAGAGATACTTATAGAAATACAAAGTGTGTCATAAAAAGTAACTTTACAGTGAGTAACTTGATAAATATTGACTAGCCTCGATGCTCAAAATCTCCATCAATAGTGATAAGTCACGTCTGATAAAATAGGTTGATAGTATGTGCCCTTGCAAGATGTGATGAAAATGGCATTTGATCTCCATGTTCTTCAATAACATTCATTCTATGGTATGATATGTGGCCTGTGAAAATTTAGCAATTATTAAAACTTGATGGTATTGGGCAGCCCCGGTGACCCAACGGTTTAGCGCCACCTTCAGCCCCGGGTGTGATCCTGGAGACCCAGGATCGAGTCTCACATCAGGCTCCCTGCATGGAGCCTGCTTCTCCCTCTGCCTGTGTCTCTGCTTCTCTCTCTCTCTCTGTGTCTCTCAGGAATAAATAAATAAAATCTTAAAAAAAAAAAAAAAAACGGGATAGTATTGAAATCATGAGAATAGATGAGATCTTCTTGGAAAGTAAAAAAGAGAAAAAGAGAAAAGATGTAAGTTTAACTATTAGAAAATATCAACAATAAAAATTCCTTTTTAATAAGAAATTTAACCTCTGTAAATGGTTAATCATCCAGTATACGTAGAACAATGGCTTCTGAGATAGTTCTTTTCTTCATTGTGTGATGATTGATTTTTGTTTGTGTTCTTTAGGGGTCATTAGTATTTCTTTATATCTCTGGTGCCTCATCATTGAGTATGTTGTTGTGAAGTATTTAGTCATAGATCCCAGGAAAAGCTTGGCCATGGCACAGCTTTGTCTCTCTTATTTGAAAACATTTCTGCTATGGTCTCTTTGCAAAGATTTTAGGATTATGTTATCTTTACCAGATGTAAACTATGGAGAGTGCTTTCAAGACTCAGGCTTCTACAGGAATTCTAAATAAAAAATAATTTTTACTGTTTGAAAAATTAAAAAAAAACATTAATATTAAATAACTTTATACCCAATCATGTATGAATAAGATACACCATAAACATTTATGAGGCAAACAGTACCTGTGTTAGTATAATGCATATTCTCAAGATAAGACTGAACTTAGTAAGCTATTGAACTAATTCTTATCTAGGACACAAAAGTTACTTTTCCATTTATACGTTTTTAGTTTTTGTTTTTGTTTTGTTTTTTACAGTTGAATGTCACACAGAAGATTGTTGTGAATGGATTTTTTTTTAATTCTGCTTTTCATTAGCTTTGGAAACTACTCCTAGAAAGGCATATTTTGTGTAATATAAAGCCCTGTAGCCATATAAGCAGTTTCTCTACCTTGAGATGCTTTATTCTGCAGGACAGCTGTTGTGGCTTCTAGGTGTTCAACCACCAGTATATTGAAAACAAATAGCTGTCCCTAAGTATGCAAGCCCTTCAGCATTTAGGTATAAAATGTATATAACTACTTGGTAAGAAAGAGATTAAAATAAAATAGAACAAGTCCCAGTATAGACACTCACTTTAGATGAGTCAACTCCACTCAGCAGAGGCAGCAATGAGATGTGAGTTTAGGATGTTTAGCCCATTGTCACTCTATTCATTTTCCCAGCTAATTCTAATGAAACAAAGACCTTAATATAAGTTGACATAGGAAGATATGATACACTTTAAATCCACTAGAAAAATCTATCATTAAAGACAATATTCCATAATTCTTTGTTCAAAACAAAGTCTGATAGTTACAATAGTTATAAGCAAAAACAAGTCTGTGGCACAGAAATCAGTCCTAACTTGTTTTTCTAAGGTTTCTTTTAAGGCTTTTATCAAATTATTTCAAATTATTCATTCCTTGATTTTTCACAACAAACGGAGTATAAATTATTTATTATATAAATATAAATATAAATTAGGCAACATGTCATGATATTCCCTAAGTTATAATTTCCACTTTAATTAAAATTCATATTTTGATGTCCTTCAGGGAACAAGTTCCTTTTCTTCTCTTTTGTTTTTTCTTTACTGCTGATGTTTTTGCTTGTTTTTGTATAGCTAGAAACCTGTATTAAACTGCAGGTGTCTAAGTATTCATTCATTAAGGATGTATGCCAGAGACTAGAGGATAATCTAGTTAATATTTTCTCAATAGAGGTAGCGATAGAAGAGAGATGATAGATAGAGATAGAGATATACAGACAGATCTCTATAGATAGCATCTCTATGTATGTGTTGTCTCTATTTATATACTTCTATATATATTTTATATAAACATATTTCTCTCAACATTTCCATAATATATATATTTTCTACCCAAATTTCAAAACATAACAATCATAAAATATAAACAATCATGAAAAAGAAAATTAATAAATTAACCTATTTTTTCTAATAATTTAATATATTTTTTCTTGAAAAGCTGCCAATTTCAATTTTTTTCCTCAGTTTTTAAGATCTTGCCTACTTAGTAGGTAATGATAGAATCTAAGGTGGATTAACGTGGTAAAAGACAAAAGTTTTGCTTTTCTTTAAATAACTATGGTACAGATAGATATGTACATACAGGCATATATACAAGTATTCCTGTAGTTGACTCAGGCATATCAGAATATAAAATCTGAAAACTTAAGGACTTCCTTAATAGCTGGATTCTAATTTTTAAAACATTAAGAAACTTTGAGGAGAAAATAAACAATATTAAGTGATACAAGTTTTTTTCTTCACTCTTTTTCTAATTTACATTTCTCTTTTTAGTTTTGAATATTTCTCCATATTTACTGTTAAGGAGAAGTTAGTAAGAGTGTTAGTATAAGGTAGAAAGCTCTTCTATCATTTAAATGCAATTTTTATGTGACACCTTGTTGTTTCAAGGACATTTGAGGAAGTAGTTCAAATAGAAATTGCTTTAAATTTCAAAAGATGATTGATTTTTCTAATAATTTCATCATATCCCAGTTAGTAATTCTACAAAAATCCAGACATAGAAATGAAAGAAATCAGTCCACTCTCATGAGGACTTTCTGACAATTATTAAATAACCAAACAAAAGCTACAGATGAGAATCTGTCAATATACTTAGGTTTAGAATCTAAGTCTCGATTTCTAAAGGTTATTTCATTGATTCCAAATATTACTCAACCAAAATAACACAAAATTAAACCCATGAGTACTTTTATTTTACTGTGTTTTAATGCCAATCATTAATTTTCAATTTTGTTTCTTTTTCTTTACTGTGTCATTAACATCTACCAAACTTGACAAATACTGGTTTTGAACTCTTGCTTCTTGTTCAGTTAGTTCTTGGGCAGAATATTGGAGGGAATGAATTCTGAAAAACACTAGGAAAGCACATACATAAGTGAAATGTTTCTTAGTTATTTGTGTGATTGTTCCTTTGCTTTTGCTTATGACATGAACATTTGAAAATAACTTTGGTTATTATAATTAAGATACTTGCATAAAGACATTGTGGGAGGGTGTATGGCAAAATTCTTAAAGAATCATGAGCTCAGGAAACCAGCCCTCCTAATTATTAAACAGTGGTGGTGCAATGGTAAATTTTTTAAACCACCGCATGTCTAAGTTTTCACAAATAAAAAAAGGTTGAAATAAGATAGAACAGTTTTAAGTTAAAAGAGAGAGAGAGAGATAAATGTAAAATATTTTTGAATGAGGGTTGTTATGTAGTAAGTTCTGCCTAAACATTGATTAATAATTTTAATAGTCACATCTTTTGGTTGAGATTTATTAAGATTCTGTTCTACCATTAAGAAAAATATAAGACAGACTAATGGCAAAATGAATATGATGGAGGGGATTACTCTTAAAATTAAACAGAGTAACTTGGTAACAAAATAGTAAAAAATGCTAGAGAGAATATACCTATAGTAAGACAAATGAAACTAAAAACAATATTACTTATGTGGGACGGTCAAGAAAATTTTCTTAAAAATGTGTCATAATAAAAGTAATGCAATAATATTAAGAACATTTATGATAATATTTTTTGAAATAATAAATTAACCAATATTAAATGCTTCTAAGTACTTTGCTTAGAAATTTATATGTTATTCCATTTTTATTAACGAAAGCCTTATGAAGTAATTCATCATTATTCACATTTTATTGGGACATTAAGTAAATTGCCTGAGATCATAAAACTGTTAAGTGCCAGCTTTGGACATTTAAACATAGACTTGACACCAAAAATATAAAAAAAATAAATAAATCACAGAATATACGAAATAGCTTTGGGAAAAACACTAATGTCAGCCTTCCAAGAAATTCAATTTCACAAAATTTTGTATAAATCCAAGATCCAGTTCTATGCTAGGTACTCATAATATGAGTGATTTTTACGATACATTCCTACCCTTATTTGATTTCCTTGTACTGATTTACTTTTATTCTCTCACCTCCTACTTTTTCTCTCCCATTTCATAATCCCCTATACTTACTCACAACATACTGGAAGCGACCATTTGTAGGATTACATTTCCTTTTCTTTTTCTCAAGAGAGGAGTGTCTAACCTCCCTCTGGGACCAGGGGACAGATGAAAGCAGTAGACCACCAGAGAATTTATATCCAATTTGAAAGCTCATTAGCAATGAAAGGGAGTGGCAGCTCTTTGGTTATGTGCCTATTTTTACGCTAAGTGCTAAATTAGTTATTTGAAAGTCCTTGATAATTTTCATCCAGTGAACTAAAAAAAATATTGTAGGGACACCTGAATGACTCAGTGATTGAGTGTCTGCCGTTAGCTGAGGTCATGATCCTGGGGTCCTGGGATGGAGTTCTGCATCAGGCTGCCCTCAGGGAGACTGCTTCTCCCTCTGACTATGTCTCTGCCTCTCTCTCTGATCTCATGAATAAATAAATAAAATCTTTAAAAATATATTGTAAATGAAAGTAGATGGATGGAATGATTGTTATCTCTAATGAATTTCTTCTGGAGCCTATAAAGTACAAGGGAAATAGTACAGATCTTTAAAAATCTAAGTTTTGCTCCTTACACTGTTATTTTTGAGATATACGTCACTGGGAAAGCCACTAAATACTCATTTAAAATTTTTAAAAATGGGACGCCTGGGTGGCTCAGCGGTTGAGCGTCTGCCTTTGGCTCAGGTCGTGATCCTGGAGTCCCGGGATCGAGTCCCACGTCGGGCTCCCTGCATGGAGCCTGCTTCTCCTCTGCCTGTGTCTCTGCCTCTCTCTCTGTGTCTCTCATAAATAAATAAATAAAATCTTTAAAAAAAAAATAAAATTTTTAAAAATGTATTAGGTAACTATTACTTGACAGGTACCATGCTCAGTGCTGGAGATACAAAGATGAGCAAAAGATTCTAGCCCCTAACCCTTCAGGTTCCTTCAACACCTCCAGGGAGAGGCACAGATAACACAACATATCATAACACAGTACACAAAGTGTGTAAAATGAATTCAAAGAACTTTTGGGCAGAGCCTGTGCCTATTTTTTAACCATTCTATTACCAACACTGTTGTGGGTATTTATATAAGGCATCAGATAAGTAATTTAAATAAATGAATTAGAAAATAAATCTCATTTTCAAGTCTCATCAGAATGAATGAATGAGTGAATGATTAGTTCTGCTTGAAGGAAAACTGATGATAAATCAGATTAAATATGAGTAAGATTTTCCCAGGAAAATAAGGAATCCTAGGAAAACAGACAATTTGAGTAAATGTATGGAAACCTGAGATCTGAGCATGTTTCAAGTGTTAGGAAAAGAACTTTTGTTCTTTATATTACAGAATATGTAATCCTTAGCAAAAAGTTATGGAATAAAGTTGGACAAAAAGAAACTTGGAACTGATGGTGAAGAATCTTATGTTGCAGGCTAATTAAATTTTATTTCATTATAGCTTAAAATACATGTTATTTAAATTTACTCCTGTTTTAGACCTCAAAATTAGAGTAAGTTGAAGTGCTTTGCTTACAAGGTGTTCAATAGGGATGTCAGTCTGAAAACAAGAAACCTGTTAAGAGGCAAAGCATTTATTAGGGATCAATTAATTGTAATTTAAGGTACACAGATTTAGGTAGAAGCCCAAATTGGGTTTGACTTCAAAAGATGTACTCAAAGTTTTTATGGGCAAAAAAGAAGATTGGGTAAATTGTTTTTAAGAAGAGTTTGTTTTTTTTTTTTTTTAGGATTATTTATTTATTTATTCATGAGAGACACACAGAGAGAGGCAAAGAGATAGGCAGAGGGAGAAGCAGGCTCCCTGCAGGGAGCCCAATGTAGAGCTCAATCCTAGGACCTGAGCAAAAGGCAGATAGATGCTCAACCAGTGAACCACCCAGGCATCCCTTAAGAAGAGTTTATTGGTGCTGACACACTGAAATAGAGTGGTATGTCACTGATTGGTCAGAAAAAAAAAAAAATCACTAGCCTAACAAAGTAGAGTTAACTTTTGTCAGTCTTTTCAAACAGGATTTACTTAGTCTTGCTGACTTCTTGGAATGCTGGAGGTTTGGTAGTTCCTCCGACATGGCTGATTCGGTTCTATTTTTAAAATTGCTTTATTTATGTCATTTTTCATAGGTTCCCATTTTGATCAAGATCTTTTCCTGAAAGCTTCCATGGTCGGCCATTTGAATTGGGTTTTCTCATTTTTGGTTTTCAATCCACAGTTGTCAGGGATATTTCTTAATTTCTCTATGTCAGGAAGGCTCATTGCTGGTGTGCCTCACCCAACTTTCGAGCTAAAATGGTATATTTGGGAGCCTTTATGCCAGATCTGATCAATAAGAGCAACAAAATGGAGGAAAGCTTGTTGCCATGGCCTATGAAATAAACAAAGGTTGCTAAAGTTCCTTTAATTGACCAAATAAGTATTACAGATCAATCTGAAACATTGGGTTACCATTATTTGCATGGAATTTTTTTTTACAGTACTGTGAAAACAATCAAGCAGTTTTATGATGATAAAAACCTCTAGAATCACAAGCAAGATGCTATTTCCAATTTGTAGAATAGTTTTTTTTTTAAGATTTTATTTATTTATTTATTTATTTATTTATTTATTTATTTATTTATGAGAGAGAGAGAGAGAGAGAGAGAGAGAGAGGCAGAGACATAGGCAGAGGGAGAAGCAGGCTCCATGCAGGGAGCCCAACGTGGGACTCAATCCCTGGTCTCCAGGATCATGCCCTGGGCTGAAGGTGGCGCTAAACCACTGAGCCACTGGGCTGCCAGTAGAATAGTTATAAACTATGAGATTCTACCTGAGGGTATTCAACTACAAAAGTCAAAAGACCAAGAGCTTTCCAGAGATTCCTATTGTAACCAGTGGGTTTGTTCTCTGATTTTATATAATTGTGTTTTGACCAATCCTGAAGAATTTATCCATGTACAGCAGGTGGTATTATTAGCAATGGTGCAAATGCCACCTTGCTCTAGTCAAGAGCAATCTTACTCTGCAAAGCAACTGGAGTAAGTGAATTTGAAGATTGTTTTTGGGCAGCTATTGCCTTAGCAGTAGATTCAGCAGTATCTCTTAAACTTTTAGATACATTGTTGATCATGTATTCATTTATACCAGAAAGCCACCATGGAAAAAAGATTCTCAAAAGTCTTACTCCTTAATTTCAGAGACAGCACCTGACAATTCTCACTTTAATCTGTGATGTAGATAGACTTAAAGGTGATGTCCAAAGCTGAGTCTCTGATTGATGATGCAATGAAATAGACATATCCAATTATTCAACTGTGCATAACTTCCAAGTTGATAATAATTTAAGCAATATGTACCCCATAAATTTTTCTGACATATATAAGTAAAAATAAGTTCTAAATGGTCATAGATCATGGAATTATCATAACAAGATTGATTGAACCAAGGACCTGAATGGTGTAAGCAATTAAGATAGTTATACGCAGGGAGAATAAAATTATATTAGCATAAAAAAGTAAAGGTTTTATGCTGAGTGAAGTAAGTCAGTCGGAGAAGGACAAACATATGTTCTCATTCATGTGGGGAATATAAATAATAGTGAAAGGGAATATAAGGGAAGGGAGAAGAAATGTGTGGGAAATATCAGAAAGGGAGACAGAACGTAAAGACTGCTAACTCTGGGAAACGAACTAGGGGTGGTAGAAGGGGAGGAGGGCGGGGGGTGGGAGTGATTGGGTGACGGGCACTGGGGGTTATTCTGAATGTTGGTAAATTAAACACCAATAAAAAAAAATCTTTAAAAAAAATCTCAGAAGCAAGAAAAAAAAAAAAAGTAAAGGTTGCAGAGGGAAAGCTTGCAATTCGGGATACCTGGCAAGCTTAATGTTCCGTTTGTACAAATATTATCTCTTAAATCTCTAGAGGTTTGATCAGGTAGGCAAGAAGTTCAGAATGGGTCCAGGTAAGTTTTACATAATGTTTTACATAATTGTCATAAGAAATTAGGGGAGGAATAACAGAGAGATTGGTTAATTAAATGTACTAGAAGATCTCTAGGCTCACGTATAGAGACTTCTGATGACAAACCCAATAATTTGTCAAATTTCCTTCATATGTAAGGAAATTGGATATGTAACAAGGAAATTATCCTTCCAAGCAGAGACTAAGAAGAAAAAGGAAAGATAACCACTAGAGTAGGCATTTGGCCTCTTATATTAAGACAAAAATCTCCTTCATTTACAAGATAGAAAGGGACTGGTCAAAAACACAGACAAAAGAAATTCAATAGCTAACACTGCAGTTATAATTTTTTTCTTGTAAAGTCAGGATCCTTACAGTGTGCTCCAAATCCAAAGATTAATAAGGTGGACCTGTTTTAGGAGGCAATTAACAAAAAAAGAGCAATAAGAAGGAGTAATATCCCAAAGAATGAAGGAATTTTCATTGAAATAGTCTGACTCCAAGTCCCAGCATCACTAACTAATTTTGTTGGAGACTGTTTAGGGAGTCTAGTATAAAACTTAAAAGTAAGACAATACTAATAGTATGAGCAAGAACTTTAGGTATACTTGTCTGGCCAGAATGCTGTCAGCATCAGATGTCATCTGCTTCAATTACTGGTGAGCTTTAATTTTATTTCTCCCTTGATTCAGCAGTCCAGCAAGGAGTAGGAACTTTCTTTAAATGAGAAACATGAAACCAAGAATCAATACCTTTTAGTTTTGTAGCACAAGGGTTAGTTAAGTGTACCTGATATGGTCCCTTCCATCTAAACTGTAAGGAATCCTTTTGAAGATGTCCCTTCCAATAAACAAAGGAACTGGTCTTAGGTTGTCTTTTATTTCTTTGTCTACCAGGAGTGTGCTGTGAAAAGACTGTTCTCCAGAGCATAATTTTTGTCCATGACCTTAATTAGTCCCTTGCAGAAGTGGAGACTATCTGTTTTAATTAATTGGACATCAAATGCAGCCAGGGCCAGGTTCATAGGTTTCCCAGTTACAAGGTCTCAGGGAAAGAGCTTATGTTTTTGGAAGGGAGCAGCTCTTAAATTCCATAGGACCATAGGAAGTATTTTAGGCCAAGTCAATTTTAATATTTCCATAAATTTAGCCAATTGTGTTTTAAGATGCCATTTGCTCTTTCCATCAGTTCATAGGACTGAAGATCTTAGGTACAGTGGAAATGTAATATAAGCCAAAGAGAGTATATTTGCTTCATGGCATGGCCAGTAAAGTGTGTTCCTTTGTCACCATGTAATTCCAGGTGTATGTACCAAGCAGCTATTATCTTTTCTAACAATACTTTTGCAACAGCCGAGGCAGTAGCACACCAGCAAGGCAATTCCTCAATCCAATGAGAAAGCATATAGTTCATGACAAGGACTTAGTTGCAACCATGAGAAGGTGGCAGTTGGATAAAATCCATTTCCTGGATCTCAAAAAGCCCACTAGGTAAATCAAAATGTATGGGAGTTGCCTGAATCATTTTCCCTGGGTGAAATTTTGGGCAAATAGTGCAGGTTACAGTGCTTCCTCAGCAGCCTTAGAAACATTTCCCACCAGTATTGCTTCATAAAGCCTATAGTTTGTCAGTTGCCCAGTGAGTCATTTGATGGGCTATTTCAAGTAAATTTTTTTTAAGACATTCTGGTAGTACTGGTTTGTTAGTTGGGTGTACCATGAATTTGCTAATGAACTGAAAATACAATTGTCAGTCCAATAAAGTTTTTCTCTGTGTGGTTCATTGGATCAGGCATTCTTTACAATAAGATTCAAATTTTCTTTTGGAAAATATTTACTATGAGTTGTTAGCTTCAGTGGAATTTAAGGCAGGCTGTTTTTGCTGCTTGATCATCTAAATTATTTCCCATAGCCTCATCTGATTCTAATTTTGAATACCCAGAGTACCTGATAATGGGAGTGGGGAAAAGAGCAGGGCAGGGAGTTCAATTGAATCTAATAATTCATTAACAAAAACTATATTTTAATTCAATACCCTCCAGACATTAAAAATCCTGTTTCTACGACAAACCAAAATCATGAACTACAAAGGCATAGTGACTGTCTGCTTTACCTTTTGCTGAATGTAAAAGTTCTGTCTAGTTGAGCATAAAATCCCATCTGTTGTGCCAAAGTAGATGTTGGTAAAGAAGCTGCTTCCATTTTCTCAAAGGGAGTGGTAACAGTGCACCCTGCATAGTATATCCTTGCATTATTCATTATATAGGAACCATTAGTAAACCAAGAGAGTTCACATTAATAATAGGAGTTTTCTGCAAGTTAGCTCTAGATATTAGCAGTTGGTCAGTCAAGGTTAGATGGTCGTGGCTGTGCCTAGACAATAGATAAAGGGAGAAGAATTTCAGGGAGACTTACTGGTGGGAGCAGGCCCAGGCACTGCTTCTGCAGAGGAGTCAGAGGGACCACGTTGGTGGCTCCATCCTTTCCCACCCCCCTTAGTGTGCCAGGCAGGGAGGAGCCAGACGGTGTCACAGGATTTCCCTCTTTTCTTAGGCAGCCACCTGGGACCCACCTGGCAGGTACAATGCCCTCTATTTCCCTGTGGGCCTTGTCAGCCCCAAGGCCTGAGATGAAAAGTGTGAGTAGGATGAATAGGAGGGAAAGCGAGAAATGAACCACACCTCATGTGGACCCCAGAGTGGCCCCAAAGCCAGCCCCTTGCATTCAGCAGGCAACGGATCCTGCAGAGGAAGTGACAGCTGTAATTTCTATAGATAGATAGATAGATAGATAGATAGATAGATAGATAGATAGATAACAGCTAAATCCAATGTAGGAAGAACTTAAAATTAAAAGAGGTGAGTCAGGGGATCCCTGGGTGGCGCAGCGGTTTGGCACCTGCCTTTGGCCCGGGGCACGATCCTGGAGACCCGGGATCGAATCCCACCTCGGACTCCCTGCATGGAGCCTGCTTCTCCCTCTGCCTGTGTCTCTGCCTCTCTGTCTCTCTCTGTGTGACTATCATGAATAAATAAATAAAATCTTAAAAAAAAAAAGAGGTGAGTCAGCTTGCAGAAAGATGTCAAGTGTGATGGAAATTTAACAGAGCTTCTGCTCAAGAAGCAAATGGTTACAGGAGAGCCCATCACTGTTCCTTGTGTTTATTTGGTAAAAGCTGCTGTGGTTGAAATATCCCTCATGCAAGGAGAAAGTCCTTAGACTATTGGGTCTAATGCTGGCTGTAATAGCCTAGAGGTCTATGTTGACCTCCGTATTTTTGAGTATGAACACCCAAGGCATTTCCTTCTTTCTCACGTATAAAAAGGAAAAGGCAAAGCTGATAATTAGGGTGCTGCAACACAGGAGGCCTAAAGAGTCCCTTTAATTGGCCCAACACCATGTAATTATTTTCTTCCCTTTATATAGTATCCAGTTTGTCGGATTTTAGTAAGATATAAAAGAGTTGTACTATTAGAAACAAATCCAGTCCCTATAATATCATTCAAGGCCTAAAAATTCGCAAAAGTGTCTTTTGGTCTGTGGCTGTGGGAAACTTAGAATGCCCTAGAGTCTGTTGGAGTTTAATAGGAGACTTTAGTCAGAGACTAATTGTGCCAAATATTCAGCTTAAGTCTGGATGGTTGAAGTTTTTCTTTGAGACTTTGCGGCTTTTAGTTGCTAACAGTTTAAGGAGGTAGGTACTATCCTTCTTACATGCTTCATAGCAAAGGGAGCAAAGGAGAAGATCCACATACTGTATAAGGGTTGATTTGTGTGTGTGTGTGGGGGGGGGAGTATCATCTGCCAAATCTGCATGGAGATGTGACAAATAAGAAGGACTTTCTACTATAGTGTATACTGACAGGCATCATACTGCAAACATATTATCCTTCCAAATGATTGCAAGTAAAAATTGGCTTTTGGGGATCCATAGGGATACTAAAGAAGGCACTACAGAAACAGTGAAAAACTTACTGTTTGCGAGAATAGAGGTTGGAGAGTATGAAGGTTAGGGATAACTGTGTGTCTGGAAGTAGCAGTGTTATTTATGTCTTTGGGGTCTTGGGCTAACCTCCACCGTTGTCCATGAGGTTTCTTTACAAAAAGGATGAGTGTATTATAAGGACTGATACAAGAGACTATAAGGTTTTGAGCCTAGCATTCTCTATAATTGATTTTATTCCTGCAATAGCTTCAAGGTTTAAAGGGTATTGCCTGATATTAGGAAGGAGTTTGCTTGGATCAGCTTGAATCTTTACTGGAGAAGCTGAATGGATCTGCTTGATATCTGTTGTGGATTTTGCCCTAAATCCTTTAGGGACTTGTTCTAAGAGAGTTAAGCTCTCACTGTCCTTATTAGCTGATTTAAGGGGAAAGACTGTTACTGCCAGTTGAAGGAGAAGTTGAATTGATTTTAAGAATGTGGAAAAAGGGATGGCAGTGTGGTATTTTTCTAAGAAGTCTCTTCCAAGTAGATGGACAGGAGCTGAGTGGCCTAGTAGAAAGGAATGCCTATCTTGAAGAGGCCCTAACTGAAAAAGTAAGGAAAAAGCTTTATAAGCTGTTAAGGATTTATTAGAAATTCCCACTGATGGAATTTTTTTCTGTAGTCCTAGTAAGGGACTATTTGAGGATGAATGTGGGACTTGTACCAATGTCAGTTAAAATGGTAAGAACCTAACTTCCAATAATTAAGGAAGTTTCACCCAGATGATTAAGGGTTAAAATCAGAAAGACCTTTTATGTTTCCTGGGAGCAACCCATGTCCATTAGAGGGGTTGAGGGCTTGGTGTTAGAGAATTACCTTTGGTGTTTCTGCTTAAGGCAGTCTTTTTTTCCAGTGTCTGGATTTTTTTACAAACATGGCAGATATTTTTAGGAGAAGCTGTTGCTATTCATATAGTTTTTGATTGCCATGGTCTATGAGAGGATACAGACATCTGTTGGAGTTGTAAATTTAGGTTTTATTTGACTTTCTTTAGGTAGCGTCCTCAAGGGTTCTGGCTAATTGATTCTAGATCAGGGTAGAAATAGCCTCCCACTTCATCCCAGTTCTTTTTACCAGTAGAAATAATTCATGACAGAAGCCATTTGCAACCATGGAATTGAAGGTCATCTGGGTGGAATCAACATCTAAAGGAAGACCTGAATTTTCCTTAAAAAACATTTGAAACCTATTATAGCAGTCATTAATTGGTTTATCAAGCTTTTGAGTATATGTCTGGATTTTATTATGAGCGATGGCTTTAGGAAGGACATGGAGAATGAGGCTTTAGTAATGGGTGGCGCTTTAGTAATCCACCCAACGAGTACCCTGTCCTATGGTAAGACCATTGGAAATCATCTAATGGCATTCCGCCTTTGGAATCCAATGTTGAACTTGACCCTTTCCAACAAGTAGACTGACCAACTGATAAAGATTGGAGAAACCAGAGTGGTAGGTTTGGATGACAATATTAAGTTTATCAGCAAACTGATGAGGGTCTTCAGAAACCATTGAAAATCCCTTAACAATAGCTCTCAATTTAGCCTTTGTCTAGGGAGCATAAAAATATTCAGGACTGTAACTTCTAGGTCTAACCTTGAAAACGTGCATTGGAACAGGACGGTATGAAGAGGATGAAAAAGGAAGCTCTAGAAAGGACTTGGGATCTTGGGAGTAGAGAGAAAATTTGGCCATAGAGGGACGAAGAGTAGAAGAGGAAGAGGGAGAGCAACCTAAGGCAGCAGCAGGAGACTGAAGAGAAGAATTTTGTAAGACCTTATGATTTTTTTCTAATTGAGAATCTTTCTCTATTAATTTGGCAAGAGTACTCTGAAAAGAAGCAATCAGTCTTGAGTTCATTT
Source organism: Canis lupus dingo (assembly GCF_003254725.2). Taxonomy (NCBI): domain Eukaryota; kingdom Metazoa; phylum Chordata; class Mammalia; order Carnivora; family Canidae; genus Canis; species Canis lupus. The sequence continues at coordinate 30,857,188 of NC_064254.1, forward strand.
TAAAGTTTCCAAATACTAATTAAGCATCTCATGTGATTTGTCTGGGTTTAAATCCATGATTCTCAAGTCAAGTTCTGTGAGTTCAAAAGAGCCCCAAAATGACCACTGTAGTTGCAAATTATCTTTGGAATTTTGAGTACACTGGGATAAATATTTACAACAAGAAGGATCATAGCTCTTAAATGTAAAACCAGCTGGAGTCTCTGAGGGAGGAAACTCTTGAAGAAACTTAAAATAAGAAACCAATTTGAGAGGTTGGCACTTATTTGAAATCAAATAATTGCAATTTGGGGTACACAGATTGAGATAGAAGCCTGAACAATGTCCTCCTTATAGGAGGTGGACTCAGGATTTTTATGGGCATAAAAAAAAAAAAAAAAGATTAGGTAAGTTGTTTTTTAAGAAGAGTTCATTGTTCTGACAAGCAGAACTAGATTGTACATCATGTACATCACTAAGCAGGCAAAATGGTCACTAAGCAAAAGTTCATTATCAGTCTTTTCAAATGGGATTTTCTCACTCTTCCTGACTTCTACGAATGTTGGAACACAGCCTCATTCAAAGGTTTAGGAAACAGGACATACAAGGCAGTTCCTCTGAAAGAGCTGCTTCAGGTCTATTTTTTAAATGGCTGAAACATTGAAAGATGCCAAAAGTACACTGACTGATGAATAGATAAAGAAACGGTGGTACACACACACACACACACACACACACACACAATGGAATATTACTCAGCCATCAACAAGAATGAAATCTTGCCATTTGCAATGGTGGGGATAGAACTAAAGTGTGGTATGCTAAGCAAAATAAGTTAGTCAGAGAAAGACAAATACCATATGACTTCACTCATATGTAGAATTTAAGAAACAAAACAGATGAACATAGAGGAAAGGGGGATGAGAGAGAGAGGTAAATCAGAAAACAGACCCTTCACTACAGAGAACAAACTGAGGATTACTAGAGAGGAAGTCAGTGAAGGAAGGGATTAAATGGGTGCTGGGGATAAAGAAGGGCACTGTGATGAGTACTGTGTGTGGTATGTAAGTGATGAATCATTTGATTATCTTCCTCCCCTACTCAAACCCTGCAATATTTTCTCATCACCACCAGAGTAAAAATCAGTCTCCCCATGGTTTAGAAAGGACTACATGATTTCTGAAATATTTAGCACACAGCTCATCAGAATTAAGAATTTAAGAGTTAGACCTAAAACAAATACATACACTATTTAAAGTAATTTAAATAAAATCAGTTTTGAGTTATCTATATTTTACCTTATCTATGAATTAGATGTGATTAGGTTAATTATTCTAGGGACACCTGTGTGGCTCAGCAGTTGAGCATCTGACTTTTTTTGACTCAGGGCATGATCCTGGAGTCCCGGGATTGAGTCCCACATCAAGCTCCCTGCATGGAACCTGCTTCTCCCTCTGCCTATGTCTCTGCTTCTCTCTCTCTTTCTGTGTCTCTCATAAATAAATAAATTAAATATTTTTAAAAATTTAAAAAGTTAATTCTTCCAATACTAAATTTGAAGTAACAAAAATCTGTCTTTTTAGGACTCCTATCTGAAAAGAAAGATAAGACTGAGAAAAGGGAAGGAAATTATGTCTTGTTTATTCCTAAAATAATAAAGGAATAGAAAGAAAATATTGTAAAGAGTACTAGAGACACTATACAACCCAAATGCTTTGTTTAAAGTGTTCAAAGACTCTTTTTGGTACTAATTAGTGGAAATTAAATATGAATTGTTTGTATTTGTATCTTTTCTCTATTGACAATAGATATCTTGGTATCACATACAATTACTCAGTTCTAAATTGCTTTTATTCTCATCCCAGTTAACTCAGGATTATTAGGAAAAGCAAGTTTACAAAACATAACACTCTAAATTCTTTTTGAAATCAATCAGATAATTAGTGTTATTTGTTTCCTCTCCCACATACAATACTACAGTTGAAGTGTCCACTGTTAAGTGTAAGTTTCAAATGCTAACTGTACACATCTGATGAATCTAGGGATTTAAACAGTTACTGTAGAAAACTGACATGTTCTTATAAAAATCAGAATTCAATCTCTTACCGTCTATTTACTCAAAGGATAAGTTTTACAACTATGTTATCACCACCAACCAAAGTGATTTAAGAGACACGCTGTCTTGTTCTTCTTCCTTTTTTTCTTTTTTTTTTTTAAAGACATGACTTCCATAATAATTGATGCAAGAGAGACCCCTAGCAGCATCTGCACATGCTGAACTCTTAAATCAATGATACTGGCTTCATTCCCAACTAACAGGTGTACCTACATTGATTAATCCTTTTGTGCCACCAAGAAAAGGGAATATGACATCAGGGGCCTACACCCTGACTTTTCCAAATATTCATAATATGATGTAATGTTTGCAAAAATGTAGATACTGCTTCACCTTTTCACCCTGCACTGCCTAGCAAACCCAAATGGATGGAGTCATAGGTGGCAATAAAGCACAACATGGATGTTAGTCAGGATGAAATAATACTTGGATGGAAACTAAAATACTGAAAACCAAAATCCCTGACCATTTGCCGACTTCAGTCACAGATTTGCAAAAGATATATGCAGAAAAAGTGTACAAAAGTCTTCCTATTTTAAAAAAATGAGACATGATACTTTAAATTTGTCAGCAATGCTGAGTAGCCACTGGGTATAGTTGAAAGAAATGGGTTCAATGGTCTCAGGGTGCCCAGAATCGGGACTCCCTAGACTGACACATGGAAGAGAAGAAAAGTAATCTCAAGGTGAGACATCAAGGTGGAGGAAAGCAATGATATACACAGCAGAACCAGTCACATCTATACCTCAGATCTCCACTGGGATGAGGTTTCTTACTAAACAATAAAAGACAGCCTGAGATCGTGTCATATTGTAAAACTGGAAGGTACAGGTATATTACAAAGAGAGAGAAGAGAATGATAGATATCCATATTATCAGTGGCCCAATATTTACTATTCACTTGAACTGACATGTATTTCCAACAAAGGACGGAGGGGAAATCTTACTCTCTCTAGAAGCCAAAAATTTTCCTACTTTTTGTTCTTTATTTTTAACTCACTGGGCTTAGAAGTCATACTGTTTTCAGCCAGAAATGTTATATCTGTGAAGGAAGAAGGTCCACGGAGTAGAGTATCAGAATAATCTTACTCAAACTTTCCTGTTTTACTTTATTCTCATTGATCTAATATGCATATTCACTCAGAAGAATAGCATATACATTTTAGCCACAGAGACCTCCGAAATGAAACATATGAGGACAATTAAGTTTACTTTAAGAACACACGTTTGTTACAGAATAAAATTTTAATCTTCTAGATTCCATCTTGATTTATGCCAATATATTTGTCTATCCAAGCTCACTCTATAAGGGTTGCACAGTGGATAATATATAATAGCATGATGCCAATAAGGAGTGCTTCAAATTTGTCCCTACCTCATAAACTTTGACAATGGGAACCTCTTACATTTTCAACTGGATCTATTGATTCCACAGTGAAATTAATGTTCCACAATATATATAAAAGCATTTGACCCACTCACTTTTCTTATTCTGCTCAGTGCAAGCCAGAGAGGTTTCGCTCTGGCAATATTTGGAGTTTTCTTCTCTCAATTAGCAGCCCTATCATCTCCTTGAGAGCTTGTTCTCTCTGACTTTTCTACCACTGAATTACCTGAACTCCAATTTTCTCTTGGGGACAAAGAGAAACATAAGAATATAATACCAGCACTCTTGGAAACAAAAAAAAAAAAGAACAATGAAACAATTTTAAAAACCATACACAATAGTTGCTTAGAATCCTCACATCAATTTTTTCTTAAAATATTATTTTTCAGCAAATTAATGTTTCTAGAATCCAAAACAATCCAATCTAGAGTCATAAAAGAGAATTTACACTGTATCAAGCCTTACTAATAATTTTAAAGATAGAGTAATCAGGAGGCCAGACAGGGTAGGGAGAGATCATTCCATGTGGCTCTATGGGTCCTTCCTTTCCACATTATACATAGACTATTAGGAGAGGTTTCTATAAAACCTCACAGGTTACCCCATACAGCAAGATGTTATGAAATATATATGTCTTATTTCCCAGAGACTTAGTATAATTTATGTGACATTCTCTATAAATTGTATTTGTTTTCCTTACGCAATCCTAATCCAGGGGCATTAAGAGTACTGCAGGGCTAATGACTAGTATCATTAATCTATTTCCCCAGATATTCAGTTATCATATTTACAAGGAAATTATACCAGGTCACCTGCTTTTATTTTTCTTTTCCTCAAAAATGTCCCCTCATCCATTAATTATAGAAGGAATCAATCACATGGAGAAGGCTGGGCCTGGGCTTTGGGGTTGGGCAGGCCACCACATCTAGCTGGAGGCTGGGCCCTGACCCACTCCCCTCTCTGCTGCCCCCGTGTCTATAGGCAGCAGCCTTAGCATCCAGCCATAATGGCATGATCCTGAAGCCCCACTTCCACAAGAACCAGCAGCTATGCATGGCCACATGGTTCAACCAGCCCACAAAGAAGATAAGCAGATACAAGGCCTGGCAAGTCCAGACAAACCCCATTGCCCTGCACTCTTTCAACCAAGACCTATCTGGCCGATCATGAGGTGTCCCACTATTAGGTATCACATCAAAGTGTGAGCTGGCAGGGATTCAGCTAGGAAGAGTGACAGGTGGCTGGCATCACAAGAATGTGGTATGGACCACTGGGCTCTCAGTGGATCCAAGAAGATGAAAAAAGTCCACAAAGTCCCTGAAGGCCAATGTGCAATGGCTGAAGGAGTACCACTCCAAGCCCATCCTCTTCCCTAGAAAGCCCGCAGCCCCAGCAAAGGAGACACCTTTGCTGAAGAACTCAAACTGGCCACAGAGCTGAGAGAGGCATGCACATGCCAACTGTCTGTAAGAGGGAGGAAGCTAGAGTCATTGCAGAGGAGGAGAAGAACTTCAAGGCCTGGCCAGTCTTTGTACCCATATTAATGTCTGGCTCTTTGCATCTGGATAAAAAGGGCCAAGGAAGCTGCAGAACAGGATGTTAAAAGGGAAAAACAAAGGTCCATTGGCGCCTTGTGATTAATAGAAAAAAAGAAGAAATAAATTGATCACATTCTGGCTGTTATAACTTTTTCCTGCCTAGTCTACCATATAACCCTGGTCAATATCTCCTTAAGATATTCAACAACATTTTGGGAAATAATTTATCTTAAATAATATGTTCACTAAATTCAAGAAGATCATCAGGCTCTGAACCATCCAGTGGGAATAAGAATTCATTATTAAGTATGATATTTTTTTTAAGTATGATATTTAGTTGTACTCCTAGGTATTTACTCAAAGGATGCATAAATACTGATTTGAAGGGATACATGCACCCTGATGTTTATAGCAGCAGTATCAACAATAGCCGTTTTTGGAAAGATCCCAAACATCCATTGGCTGATGAATGGATATAAAGATGTGTTATATATATATATATAACTCAGCCATAAAAAAGAATGAAATCTTGCTATTTGCAATAGTGTGGGTGGAGCTAGAGTATATTATACTAAGTGAAATAAGTCAGAGAAAGACAAATACCATATGATTTCACTTATATGTGGAAATTAAGAAACAAAACAGTTGAACACATGGGAAGGGGGAAAAAGAGAGAGGCAAACCAGAAAACAGACTCTTAGCTATAGAGAACAAACTGAAGGTAACTGGAGGTGAAGTAAGCAAGAAGATGAGTTAAATGGTGATAGGCATTAAGGAGGCACTTGTGTTATGTACTAGGTGTTGTATGTAAGTGATGAATCGCTAAATCTTATGCCTGAAACTAATATTGCACTGTATTTTAACTAATTTACATAAAAACTTGAAAGAAAAAAATTTAAAAAATATAAGAATGGTATTTATAACCATATCACACCATAGATCTTTTGACATTCTTTGACCAGCCCTTTTTTACTCTTTTTTCTTCCAGCATTCACAGTTATTTGAATCTATTTATAGGTGTTGGTGGAGACACTTATTTTCATCTCTAATTTTCTACAGCCAAGTTCACATTTCTTACCTGATCCATTTCTATACGTATTTCTACATAGGTATAAAATCAGAACTTCATATAAACTGCTACGAAGTTTCCAAAAATATTTCCTTATCACTTGGATCATCATTGAGATAGTCAGCTTTTTATTTAATTCTACCAGAGTACATGCAAATCTTTTGATACACTATGTAAATGAGAGAGATTAAAGTAATGTTGAACATACCACATTTCAGTTAAAATTGCAATGCTGTTCCTGCTTAACAGTCACATTCTCCAAGCACCATACATTTCTGTTATCAAGAAAGGAGACTAAAAGTTATTCTTTAGTTAATTTTGGATTTCAACTGGTTTGTGGACATAAACATAAACATATATCACATACCATAGTACAAATTTTTATAGACACTGGGTTTCTAACGATAAGGTTCTGTACAATACATTTAAAGACTGGGCAATCTAACCATTCCCTGTATAGCTTATATATGTGTCAATGTGTTAACATAATAATAGCATTAAATTAGTGTATCTCTCTAATCATCAAAAAGGAAAGTATCTGCCAAATATCTGAAATGTGGTGGGGAGAAGCTTAAAGAATGAGTTCAAAATTAAAAGACCTTCAGTTTAATATATATTGCTATGTGCAAAAGATGTTATATATAAACCAGTGGTAATGACAAATCAAAAAACAGTTATAGATTTATAAAAAACAAAGGAATCCAATTATATCATGAAAGAAAACCAGCAAACTATGAAAGAGGGAAAGAGAAAAAAGGATCAGAGAAAAACTACAAATACAACTATAAAACAAATAACAAAATGGCAATAAATACATATCTATTGATAATCGCTTTGATTATAAATGGACTAAATGCTCCAATCAAAAGACATACGTGACAGAATGGATTAAAAAATGGGATTGACTCCTTAATTTATCTTTCTTCAGTCTCATGGTTAGTGTATAGAAATGCCACTGATTTCTGGGCATTGATTTTTGTATCCTGCCACATTGCCAAATTCCTGTATGAGTTCTAGTAATCTTAGGGTGGAGCCTTTGGGTTTTCTATGTACTGTATTATGTCATCTCCAAAGAGGGAGAGTTTGACTTTTTCTTTGCCAATTTGAATGTCTTTTATTTCTTTTTGTTGTCTGCTTGCTGAGGCTAGGACTTCTAATACTATGTTGAAGAGCAGTGGTGAGAGTGGATATCCCTATCGTGTTCCTGATCTTAGGGGAAAGGCTCCCAGTGTTTCCCCATTGAGAATGATATTTGCTGTGGGCTTTTCGTACATGGCTTTTAAGATGCTGAGGAATGTTCCCTCTATCCCTGCACTCTGAAGAGTTTTGATCAGGAATGGATGTTGTATTTTGTCAAATGCTTTCTCTGCATCTATTCAGAGGATCCTATGGTTCTTGTTTTCTCTCGTTGATTTGATCTATCACATTGATTACGAGTGTTGAACCAGCGTTGCATCCTAGGGATAAATCCCACTTTGTCATGGTGAATAATCTTCGTAATGTACTGTTGGATCATATTGGCTAGTATCTTGTTGAGAATTTTCCATCTCTGTTCATCAGGGATATTGGTCTGTAATTCTCCTTTTTGGTGGGGTCTTTGTCTGGTTTTGGAATTAAGGTGATGCTGGCCTCATAGAATGAGTTTGGAAGTACTCCATCTCTTTCTATCTTTCTGAACAGGTTTAGTTTGATAGAATTCCCCTGGGAAGCCATCTGGCCCTGGACTTCTGTGTCTTGGGAGGTTTTTGATGACTGTTTCAATTTCCCCTCTGGTTATCAGCCTGTTCAGGTTTTCTATTTCTTCTGTTCCAGTTTTGGTAGTTTGTGGCTTTCCAGAAATGCATCCATTTCTTCTAGATTGCCTAATTTATTGGCACATACCTGCTCATAATAAGTTTTTTAAATCGTTTGTATTTCCTTGGTATTGGTGGTGATCTTTGTTTTCCATTCATGATTTTATTAATTTGAGTCTTTTCTCTCTTCTTTTTAATAAGGCTGGCTAATAGTTTATCTATCTTATTAATTCTTTCAAAGAACAAACTCCTGGTTTTGTTGATCTGTTCCACATTTCTTCTGCTCTCTATTTCATTGAGTTCTGCTTGAATCTTTATTAACTGTCTTCTTTTGCTGGGTGAAGGTTTTATTTGCTGTTCCTTCTCCAGCTCCTTTAGGTGCAAGGTTAGCTTTTATATTTTAGTCCTTCCAGTTTTTGGATGCATGCTTGTATTGTGATGTATTTCCCCCTCAGGACTGTTTTTGCTGTATCCCAAAGATTTTGAACGGTTGTATCTTCATTCTCTTTAGTTTCCATGAATCTTTTTAATTCTTCTCTAATTTCCTGGTTAACCCTTTCATCTTTTAGCAGAATGGTCTTTAACCTCCACGTGTTTGAAATCCTTCCAAACTTGGTGAAAATTAACAAGACAAGAAACAACAAATGTTGGAGAGGATGTGGAGAAGGGGGAACCCTCTTGCACTGTTGGTGGGAATGTGAACTGGTACAGCCACTCTGGAAAACTGTGTGGAGGTTCCTCAAAGAGTTAAAAATAGATCTGCCCTATGACCCAGCAATTGCACTTCTGGGGATTTACCCCAAAGATACAGATGCAGTGAAACGCCAGAACACCTGCATCCCAATGTTTATAGCAGCAATGTCCACAATAGCCAAACTGTGGAAGAAGCCTTGGTGTCCATCGAAAGATGGAAGGATAAAGAAGATGTTGTATATGTATACAATGGAATATTATTCAGCCATTAGAAACGACAAATACCCACCATTTGCTTCGACATGGATGAAACTGGAGGGTATTATGCTGAGTGAAATAAGTCAATCGGAGAAGGACAAACATTATATGGTCTCATTCATTTGGACAATATAAAAATTAAAGAAAGCGAATAAAGGGAAAGGAGAGAAAATGAGTGAAAATATCAGTGAGGGTGACAAAACATGAGAGACACCTAACTTTGGGAAATGAACAAGGGGTAGTGGAAAGGGAGGTGGGTGGGGGGTTGGGGTGACTGGGTGATGGGCACTTAAGGGGGCACTTGTCGGGATGAGCACTGGGTGTCATGCAATATGTTGGCAAATAGAACTCCAATAAAATAATACATATAAACAAAACAAAACAAAACAAACAAACAAACAAAAAACACCAAGACCCATCTATCTGCTGCCTACAAGAGATTCATTTCAGACCTAAAGTCACCCACAGATTGAAAGTGAGGTGATGGAGAAACATTTACCATATAAATTTTGTCAAAAGAAAGCCAATATAGCAATACATACATTAGACAAAACAGACCTTAAAACAGAGTCCATAGAAAGAGACTGGAAGTGGAGGGACTATAAAACCACATTTATATCAATGGACAAATAATTCAACAAGGAGACAGTGGCCTTGAATGGCACACTGGACCAGATGGATTTAACAGATATATTCAGGATATTCCATCCTAAAATAGCAAAATACACCTTCTTTTCAAGGGCACATGGAACATTCTCCAGACCAGATCACAGAGTAGGCCACAAAGCAAGCTTCAACAAATTCAGAAAGATCAAAGTCATACCATGCACCATTTCTGAACACTATGAAAATGAAATCAACCACAAGAAAAATGCAGAAAGACCACACAAAAACGTGCTACTAAATGTTTGTGTCAACTAAGAAATCAAAGAAGAAATCAAAAAGTACATGGAAACAATTGAAAATGAAAACACAATGGTCCGAAAACACTTAGGATGCAACAAAAACTTTTCTAAGAGGGAAGTTTATAGCAATACAGGCCTACTTCAAGAAGCAAGAATAATCTCAAATAAACAACCTAACCTCAAGGAGCTAAAAAAAGAACACTAAACAAACCTAAAGCCAGCAGAAGGAAGGAAATAATAAGAATTAGAGCAGAAATAAATGCTCTAGAAACTAAAAACAACAACAACAAAGGAACAGATCAATGAAAACAGGACCTAGTTCTTTGAAAAGACCAAGAAACTTCTAGCCAGACTCATCAGAGAGAGAGAGAGAGAGAGAGAGAGAGAGATGGGGTGGGGGGGGAGAAAGAAGGAAGGAAAGAAAGAGAGAGAAAGGAAGGAAGAAGAGAGAGAGACATGACTCAAATAAACAAAATTACAAATGATAAAGGAGAAATAACAACCAACACTACAGAAATAAAAACAACTATAAGACCATATTATGAATAACTATATGCCAACAAATGGGACAAACTAGAAGAAATGAATAAATTCATAGAAATAAATAACCTACCAAAACCGAAGCAGGAAGAAATAGAAAATCTAAATAGACTAATTACCAGCAATGAGATTGAATCAGTAATCAAAAAACTCCCAAAAAACAAAAGTCCATGACCAGATGGCTTCACAGGTGAATTTTACCAAGCATTTAAAGAAGAGTTAATGCCTATTCTTCTCAAATTATTCCAAAAAAATAGAAGTAAAACTTCAAAATTCATTGTATGAAGCCAGTATCACCCTGATACCTAAACCAAATAAAGGCATCAAAATAAGAGATATATAGACCAATACTGTTAATATGGATGGAAAAATCCTCAACAAAATATTAGCAAACTGAATCCAACAATATATTAAAAAATCATATACCAGGATCAAGCGGGATTTAGTCCCTGGATGCAAGGGTGATTTAATATTTTCAAATTAATCAATGTGATACAACACATCAATAAGAGAAAGGATAAAAAAACATATGATCATTTCAATAGACAGAGAAAAAGCACTTGACAAGGTGCACCATCAATTCATGATAAAAAGCCTTCAACAAAATGGGTTTAGAGGGAACATACATCAACATAGTAAAACCAATGGCAAACATCATATTCAATGTGAAAATATTGAGATCTTTTCCACAAAAGATCAGGAACAAGACAAGGATGTCAACTCTCATTGAATAATGTCATTAATTATTCAACATATTACTGGAAGTTCTAGCCACAGCAATCAGACAACAAAAAGAAATAAAAGTCATCCAAATTGGTAAGGAAGAAATAAAACTTTCACTATTTGCCCATGACACAATATAGAAAACCCTAAAGACTTCACCAAAAAACTACTGAACCAATAAATGAATTAAACAAAATCACAAGATACAATATCAATGTGCATAAAAATGTTGCATTTGTATACACAAATAATGAAGCAACAGAAGGAGAAATTAAGGAAATAATTCCATTTATATTTGCACCAAAAATAATAAGATACCTAGGAATAACCTAACCGAAGAGATGAAAGACTTATACTCTGAAAGTTATAAAATACTGATGAAAGAAACTGAAGATAACTCAAAGAAATGGAAAGATATTCTATGCTCACAGATTGGAAGAACAAATATTGTTAAAATGTTCATACTATCCAAAGCACATTTAATGCAATCCCTATCAAAATACCATAGCATTTTCCACAGAATAGAACAAATAATTCTGAAATTTGTATAGAACCACAAGAAACCCCAAATAGCCAAAGCAACCTTGAAAAAGAACAAAATTGGAGATATCACAATTCTAGATTTCAAGTTACATTATAAAGCTATAGTAATTAAAACAGTATGGTCCTGACATAAAAATAGGCACATAGATCAATGGTACAGAATAGAAAACTCAGAAATAAACCCACAATTATATGACCAATTAATCTTCAACAAATGAGGAATGAATATAAAACAGGAAAAAAGTCTCTTCAACAAATGGAGTGGGAAAACTGGTCAGCTACATGCAAAAGAATGAAGCTGGACCACTTTCTTACAAACTCGAAAACGATTATGGACCTAAATGTGAGACCTGAAACCATAAAAATTGTAGAAGAAAGCTCAGGCAGTAAGTAGTGTCTCTGATATCTGCTATAGCAACTTTTTTCCTAGATAGGTATCCTGAGGCAAGGAAAACAAAAACAAAAGTAAAATATTGAGACTACATCAAATATAAAGCTTCTGTATACAAAGGAAACCATCAACAATACTAAAAGGTAACCTATGAAATGGGGAAAGATATTTGCAGATGACATGTCTGATAAGGGATTAGTATCCAAAAGATATAATGAACTTTTACAACTCAACACTCCAAAAACAAATAATTCATTTAAAAATGGGCAGAGGCATGAACAGACATTTCTCCAAAGACATCCAAATGGCAAACAGACACATGAAGAGATGTTCAACAGTACTCATCATCCGGGAAATGCAAATTAAAACTAAAAGGAAATATTACATCATCCCTGTTAGATGGTTAAAAGCAAAAACAAGAAAAAATCAGTGTTGGTGAGGATGTAGAGAAAAAGGAACCCTTGTACACTGTTGGTGGGAATGCAAACTGGTGCAGCCACTGTGGAAGACAGTGATCCCGCTACTGGATATTTACTCCCAAAATACAAAAACACATTAATTAAAAGGGCTATATGCCCCTCTATGTTTATAGCAGCATTATTTACAATAACCAAACTATGGAAGCAGTTCAAGCATTCTCTGATAGATGAATGGATAAAAAAGAAGCTTATATATATATATATATATATATATATATATATATATAGCTTATATGTATAATGAAATATTATTTCTACTTATATATATAATGAAATATTATTCAGCCATAAAACAGAATAAAATCTTGTTATTTGCAACAACATGGATGTAGCTAGAGAGTATAATGCTAAGCGAAATAACTCAGAGAAAGACAAATACTGTGATTTCACTCAATCATGAAATTTAAAAAATCAAACAAATGAGCGATGAAAAAGAAGAGAAAGAAACCATGGAACACAATCTTAACTATAGAGAACAAACTGATGGCTACCAGAGGGGAGGTGGGTGGGTGGATGAGTAAAATAAGTGATGAGGATTAAGAGTATTCTTGTCATCATGAGCACTAGTGGGTGAATGGAATTGTGGAATCACTATATTGCACAGCTTAAATTAATATGACACTGTATGTTAACTATACTGAAATTAATTTTTTTTAAAAAGTAGCTATCTATACAAATAGCATTCCAGCACCTTAAGAAGGAATATACAGTTTGGGTGTGAGATGGAACAATAGAATGCTACCCTTCTAAGGTAAGTCTGTCCAGTACCAGCTAACCTATTGCATTTGATCAGCTGATTTGCCATCTGGAAGCACTTACTCATAGAAGTTTGCTGCTACTTAAGAATTTATCCTCAACCCAAGTAATTCTTTTTACTCAGTTGCATCTAAATTTAGCAAATGACCCCCCTGATCATTAAACCTATGAATTCATGCCATTAGTGGTTCAACAGGCATCTGTTGGCATTTTTTTTTTCTAAAAGTGTATGTGTTGTTTAACAGAATGCATTCAACATTTAATAATCACCTGAATTTGGTCTCAGCTACCTGTACAGTCCTTTGGGTCATCAATAGCCTTATTTGCTTTAATTTGCAGGTGAATATAAACCTCTCAGAAAGCAAAAGAAGCATACCATGATTTTTCAATGATAGAAAAAACTAGTCTTTAGTTTTACTTTTATCTCTCTTTCTCTTTTCTTCTTCAAATGTTTAGGCTTGCTCTATCCTATATACTTACCACTAGCCATGGCTGGCTTTTGAGCACTGGAAATGGGGCTACTCCAGATAGAGATACACTGTAAGTATAAAATGCAATCCATATTGCAAAGTGTTAGTATAGACAATTAATATGAAAAATATAATGATTTTTATATTATGTAGTGAAGTGATAATCATTTGAATATATTGAGTTGAATATATCATTAAAATTATTTTTTTAAAGATATATTTATTTACTTATTCATGATAGACACACAGAGAGAGAGAGGCAGAGACACTGGCAGAGGGAGAAGCAGGCTCCATGCAGGGAGCCTGATGTGGGACTCGATCCCAGGACTCCAGGATCGTGCCCTGGGCCAAAGGCAGGTGCTAAACTGCTGAGCCACCCAGGGATCCCCTAAAATTAATTTCACCTGTTTCTTTTTACTTTTAAAATGTTATTAATACAACATTTTATTTTTTATTAAAGATTTTATTTACTCATTTGAGAGAAAGCAAAAGAAAGAGAGCAAGAGCTGGGTGAGGGGCAGGGAGAGAAGCAGTCTCCCTGCTCAGCAGGGAGCTTGATGTGGGGCTCAATCTAGGACTTAAACTGAAGGCAGATGCTTTAGCAACTGAGCCACCCAGGTGCCCTGAAAAATGTAATCACTACATTTTAAATGACAGGTATTATTTGCATTTGTGGCTTACATTATATTTCTGTTGGACAATGATGATCTACATTTTTACTGGAGCTTCTAATAATAGCAAATGAATACAATTTTTGCTACTCTTTTTTTGGCCTTGTATTTACTCTTAATCTACTTAGACTGTTTAACTTAGTAGATTTCTATTTGCTCCAAATTTTATTGGTAAGATTTACCCCCAAATAATTTGTTTTAAATCTTTTACTAATTCATTTTGAATAACAACCATTAAGTGTCTTATTATCACTCTATTTTTCCACCCTGTCATTTTTCCTACTAAAACATTTCAATTCATTGGACTGAAAGACAATCCTGATCATAGCACCAATGTGAGCGAACATAAATATATCATACTGTCCAATCAGATTATCAGACATCAGAAATCTTTCCCAGTATCAAGCTTTATTCCAAAGGTACGGACAAAACTGGCAAAGGCCTAAGATTTTATGTGTGGCACCCTAAATCCTTCCTTCCCACATTGAACATGTGTCCTATGGCCCAGAGTAATGGGTGAGCTCTCTAATATATTTTATTGCTCTTCTCATACATCAGGGAGTATTTAATTTATAAAATATTGTAACATTATACTTCAAAGAGTATATGGTTAATGCAAAATTCTCCAAAGAGCTATGCCTCATAAATTTACAGGTTCTGTTTACCAATTGCAATTCTAACCCAGAAGCAAAATATTAAGAACATTTCATAGGAATAATTCTACTCCCCACAAATATCATTAATCCACTTACTTACCCAGAGGTCCAGTTACCACGTTTAAAAAGAGATTAGGCTGTGTCACCACCTTCTGTTCTTTTTCTGAGGAAAAGTCTTTGGGAGCCAAGAAAGGAAAGATCATAGGCTAGTCATTTTAACTCTTTTTCCCTCACTGTAATTAGTCTAAACAACTAATATAATGTTATTTATGAATTATGATAGAAGTTTTAAAAAGGGAAAAGAAAAGTTTACTTGTTTAAGGTTTGCTATTGTTGTCCATTGTCCAGCATATTTGAACTCATACTTATCTTAGACTTAGTTTCTTTTAAGCAGCTTATACTCAAAATCCAAGGATAAGGAAATCTACTACCAAGCCACCTTCTTTCCATGAGTTTGCAGTCTGAAATACAATTGCACAGTTACAGAGTTTTGAGTATATTAACTAAGTCTACTTTCATTATGTTTCTCTTTCCTGGTCCCCATGCTCACAAGTATATTATATATATATTATATATATGTATATAATACATAATATATAGTTATATAATAGTATAATATTATATATCATATATTTTATTATTATATATTATTATATTTATATATTATATTATATATTATATATCATATATTTTATTATTACATATTATATTTATATAATATATATTTATATATTATATATTATATATAATGTATACATATGGTAGAAATATTAAAAAATATGTACATAAGATTTATGTCAACATTGTATCATATATATTGTATTTTTAAAATTTAAAAAATATGTACATAAGATTTATGTCAACATTGTATCATATATATTGTATTTTTAAAATTTCCCTTTTAAATCTCTACCTCATACCTCATATTCCCACCCCAGAGTAAACTGAACAGTAAAGCTTTACCTTAGGACTCTCTGAATTTTACAAATAACAGTAAACTCTCCATGCAAACTTTGTCTCTATATTTACCCTACTTTGAATTACAGGCTATTTCTCAGCATTTCTTTGTCTCCAGCGGTGTCCCAGATTGTCCTTTTTATCCCCATGCTGATATTTATTTTCCAGGATCTCGTGTTCCTTAGGCCTTCACATCCTACCTCAGTGGAGACTTGTCCTGTGTACCCACAATTGACTAAGTCTTGTCATCTGCCTTAAAAGATTGAAAGTAGTTGCTAGTCTTGCTGATGTTTCTAAGCCTGTGCTCTCAGATTCCCAACACATCCCAGTCAAGTGATACTTCCCTAAATTGTGTCTCTCCTTCTTGAATGGTAATTACCATTCCAGACTCTAGAGACTTCTTTCCCTAAGTCCTCATTGAGCAATCTTCACAATGACGATATCTGAATAAACTCAACTTATTATTTCTTCACCTCAGTAGTAAACTTCCATTTCCTTCTCCTATTCCTTCCTCATACTTGTGTGTTCCCCTTTCCTCTTTATTTTTTTAAAAATTATGAAAAATATTATCATAATTCCAAAGATTCAAAGGAATTAACTCAAAGAGAGGATGAAACTGAGAGTATGGAGTGGGATATGAAGAGCAGGAGCAAGAGTTATAAGTCAAAGGAGAGGTATCACCAATCTTTTATCCACAAGGGAAGCTTCTGAAGTTTCTAAGAAAACACCAGCAAAACAAAAAAGAAGAGCAGTGGATCATCTCCCTAACCAAATGGCTACAATACTGGATGCACCATTAAGTGTTATGTAGAACTGGAAGGTGGAGGAGGATAAATGATGGTAAATCAGGTTCAGAGTTCTAATTATTGCACAAGACTGAACATTTTAATCTTTGATTGAGAATGTTCCTGTAACATACCAGTTTCTTGAGGGTAACAAAATAAGTAGAGAATCCCTGAGACCTGCCAAAGTTTTATCTGCAAGCAAGGAAGATGGTCCTCATTAAATAGATTTTTTAAGTGGGAAATGAAAGACAAAATTTTATTTCAATCAGATCACATCAAGAAGAGTTTGTTCAACAAGTTGATGTCAGAATATATATATATATATATATATATATACATTAAGGGTATATGCGGGGATCCCTGAGTGGCGCAGCGGTTTGGCGCCTGCCTTTGGCCCAGGGCGCGATCCTGGAGACTCGGGATCGAATCCCACATCCGGCTCCCGGTGCATGGAGCCTGCTTCTCCCTCTGCCTGTGTCTCTGCCTCTCTCTCTCTCTCTGTGACTGTCATAAATAAATAAAAAATTTAAAAAAAAAATTAAAAAAAATAAGGAGTATATGCATATTACATTTTTCTGAAAGAGACCTTATTAATATGTAAATACAATAAAAGCAAATAAACTGTGTATCAATCATCTATATGCTGGTTTAAATGTTGCCCTAGTAATAACAAAAATCTTTTAGAAAGCTTTATAGGTATATGTAATGAGAAGATCATTTCCTACTTCCTGACCATTGAGAACACATTACATATAATTGGGTGTAAGTTGACATGTTTACTCAATATATTTTTTAGTTTAGTGTTAATTAATCCATTTCATAGAGGAGAAAGTGAAGCATAATATGAACGTACTGTTTATCTATAATGCTTCAAGAGTAACAGGCATAAAGTAAAAAAAAGCGAATTTTAGGCCATAATCTTAATGAGTAGATAAAGATGTATCAGCATGATCCAGGAACCTCTGGGCATCCAGCAAATTGGCCGTATGCTAATTTCACTCTCCGAGCCATTTCCAGAAGCTAAAATGTAGCTGGAATGGGAAATACTTGTGCTGTGCTCCTGTAAGCCTGGTATATCTGTGTTTTCTAGACATTTGAAGACAGAGTGAATCAGACTCAGGAGGAATTTCTACAACTCCCAGTAAATAGTAAATCCCATTTTATAAGTTACAAATAATCAAGGCTGATTGCTAATCTCCGGGGCCCCTTTTCTCTGACTTCATGCAGCTCATTTTACAAAACCCACAGAAGTGTTGTAGAATATACTATGTGTGATTCCCAAACACATTACTTTTTAACAATTGATATTTATATAGAGCTTCAAACTATGTGCTTTCTAAAACACATTTGTGTTTGATTATCCCAATAACAATTTTCCCTAGAGCATAATTTGTTATTCACATTTTGTATAGAAGGAAGTAGACATAAAGGAGTTTTGCGACTTGGGCTAAGATACTTTCAATCATATAACAAATGCTGTGCAATTCTTAAATATAAAAGAAAGGATACATAAGAGAATAAAATATAGGCTTTCCTTGTCATTAAGTAGCCACAATAAATATACAAACACCTACTATAAAAAACTAATATAATTGCCAATGGGAGAGGCCAACCAAGTGGTGCAGAATTCAGAGGATGATGTGAGAGACTAGGAAAGATTTTTTTTTTTTTTTAAGAAAGGAGACTTTAGAATTAGATTTCAAAGGAATGCAGAATTTTATAGAGAAATAAAATTAGGAAAGGAAGAACACTCCAGGCAGAGGCAGTGGCACCATCCACTTCATGTCAAAAGCATGAAGCTCTTATGTGCCTAGAAAAACAGATATGGTTAGATACACTAGGAGCCTAGATCTTCTAGCTTGGCTCCTGTTCATTCTTTCTACAACTTCAAGCTGTTTCTGGGCACAAAGAGGTTTCACTAGGCTGTGAGTGATTAAGGATTGAAAATGAATTAAGTTCAGTCCCCTGGAGTTCAATTAGGGTCCCCCAGGGTGTCCTTGGAAGAGTCTTGGAGAAGTCTCAACATTGAGATTCAATCTGGATGCACACCACTGGGCCTAGAGGATTATACCCTAGAGTCATCTGTCAATCATTTTCCATCTCCCAGGAGCTGACTACAGAAGAAGAAAGTAATTGGATGTCCATGGGGGGCCACCTTCTGAAACTTCATTGTTGATAAGCATCTAATTCTTTGATGGTGATAAAGAAAAAAGACAATCAGACCACAGGGAAACTGAGAACTGAGAACCTCTGAGTAGATGATAAACTCTTCTACTGGTAAGTGTATTATATAAGAATGGTTGATATTCACTCCTCTCATTTCAAGATTTTTAAAATATTCTTCTCCCTCCCCATATCTCCTTAGGCTCACACACATGTATCTTACAGAATCATCAACATATTTACTCTCTTTTATAAGAAAATAGATTTAGGGCAGCCCCGTGGCTGAGCGGTTTAGTGCCGCCTTCAGCCCAGGGCCTGATCCTGGAGATCCTGGATCGAGTCCCACGTCAGGTTCCCTGCATGGAGCCTGCTTCTCCCTCTGCCTGTGTCTCTGCCTCTCTCTCTCTCTCTCTCTCTCTCATGAATAAATAAATAAAATTAAAAAAAAAAAGAAAATAGACTTAAAAGAGAAAAAGGAAATAGATTTAAAAGTTTTGCTCTCTAGAATATATATTTCAATTAGATTTTTCTTTTATATTTGTGAAAGTCATTTCCTGTTTTTAAAGCTTTGATTTTTAAAGGTTTTTATGAAAATCATGAAAAAAGAACAAATACAAAACTGTGTGACCCCTTTTCAGAATTAATTTCAATGTACAAAAGCTCACCTTGCCTCTGTTTTGTGCAAGAAATAGAATATTTTTAATAAAATAGTAAAAATTGAAATAGGACAATCTCATTTTATTTCTCCAAATATTATAAAATATACTAATAGAACTAAAACTGAGTATATCATGGTGCTGGTTTTATCTTTGCCATTGAAAGAAATAAAGTTCATTTTTTGTACAGTGAATTGTGTATTCTTTTTTGGTTTTGTTCTTCACTTCCTTTCTTCCTTCAACATTTTCATACATAATATTAACTTTTACCATGTTTTTATTTGATCACTTGGATATGATTTTGGGGTTGCTTGATTTCTTTTAAAGATTTTATTTATTTATTTATTTGAGAGAGAGAGATAGACAGAGAGTGTGTGTGAGTGAGGAGAGGCAGAGGTGGAGGGAGAGGGAGAAGTTGAAAGAATTTGAAGTGGACTCCACACTGGGCACAGAGCCCCATGGAGGGCTCAACCCCAGGACCTCAAGATTGTGACATGAGCCCAAACCAAGGGTTGGACATTCAACTGACTAAGCTACCCAGGGACCCTGGAGTTGCTTAATATTTTATTCAAAAAATACATCCTTTATTTTAGAGCTATGAAATGTAAAATTTTAAAAATTATATTGGAATCAGTTCAAATGACTATATAATTGAAACATTGATGAGATTAGAACAGTTTGATTTTCAAAATACACTTTTTTTCTTTTTTAAAATTTTATTTATTCATTCATGAGAGACACAAAGAGGAAGACAGAGACATAGGCAGAGGGAGGAGTAGGCTCCCTGCAGGGAGCCTGATGCAGGACTGGATCTCATAACCTGAGCCAAAAGCAGATGTTTAAGCACTGAGTCACCCAGGTGCCCCAAAATACTCTTTTTAAAGCCATTTTTTTTCATTATTTTGCTTTGAGATCAAATGAGTCTTTAGGCATATACAGCATAAGTACAACACTTAACTTACAATGTAACATCTGTGGCCACACAATTTCCTTCTAAGAGCCTAAGGATTAAAATAAGATGAAACAGATTTACATAAGGCAAAACAATTTTTCTGTAGAGCTAATTTTTATACTATACAGGTAAGAATTCCATTCAGTTACTGTTAAGAGACACCTGAAACTTCAAGTGTGTTAAAATAAAAGTTTATTATTTCTTATAAACAAAGAAACCCACAAACAGTCAAGTTCTTTAAGCTCTTACATACTTATGGTCTGACTTTCATTCTCATTATCTCAAAAAGGCTGCCAGGTATCTGAAAATCATTTCTTTGTTTCAAGATAGATGAAGGAGAAGAGACAAGGATTAAAACAGTGTGTGTGAGATGAGATAATCCCCTTTAAAAAGCCACTCTAGAATCCTATTTAAGTACTTCTACTTACATCTCTTGATTTAAAATTGTTTCTAAATTAACCACAACTAATCATAAGGAAAACTGGGAAATGTATTCCTTTCACATAGGCACATTGCCATCCTCAATGAAATCATGTTATATCAATAAATAAGAAAAGATAAATATATGTTGGATAGATACTAATGTTTTGTCTCTCACATATCTGTACTTGCCCCTAAATTGTTAATTTAGCATTGAGTTTTACAAAGTGGGAAGAATGTTAGTTTGAATTGACACTACAAAAGGATACTCAAGAAGTACTTATAAAATATCTTATGAACTGCATTATAAGAGCAAAATGATTAAGAACTTGGAATTTGAGTCAGCCAGACCTGGATTTTATTCCTGATGATATCACTTATAAGCTATATAACCTTGACGGGTTATTTAATTTCCCATCCCGGTTTCTTCATCTGTAATAGATGATAATAATTTGGCTAGCTTGTATAAGCATTATATAAGTGAAACCATGAAAATGCCAGCATAGTGCCTGGCATAGAAGAAGCACTAAATGCAGCTTAGCTATTATAGCAATATGATTTAAAAATTTGCAAATTATAACTGAGCTATGTAAAAATATAGGAATGATACCCTTTGAAAACAAAACTTTCTACATCAGGAAGGTTACAGGAATGTTCTCATATATATTTTTCTCCTATAGTTTCATAAGTTTTGTGGATTTGCATAAGGCATCCTATTAAAATGACAGTCAAAGGGCATTTTATTCAATAATTGAAAATGGCATGGGTGTATGTGAAACATTTTTTTAACTTGGCATTTTAGTTACTTTGAATATTAGTGATGATATTTGAAAATGAAGGCTTGAATGCTATAATATTTTCTGATCTGCTTTAAATTAGAGCAAAATAAAACTCTATTTCCCATTTCCCCTCTCCACATAACAGAAGCAGGTTGGAACACGTGTATGTGATACAACCAATTTTTGTTAATACTTGAATAAAAGATAAGTACTGAATGGTGCATAACAACCAATTTTTGTTAATACTTGAATAAAAGATAAGTACTGAATGGTGCCTACATATGCCTTTATGAAGTATGCCTGGTGTAAAGAATGTGTTGAGGATATAGAAGGGAATAGGACTCTGCAATGTGCCTATGTGAAAGGAATATGTTTCCCAGTTTTCCCTCTTGATCCTGGAATACCTTTTTGTTATTGCTTTGGAAAGACCCCAGGAAAGTTCCTATTTCAGCATTTACATGGGTCCCTGGTATCTAGGGAGATTCCATTTTACCAAAGTTCAAGATGGACTGTAGAAATAAATATTTTACCCCTCTTTGTTTTCATATATTAAAATTAGTATTACTAAAAATGAGACATTCCAGAATATAAATTAGAAATCTGTATCTATCATTCAGTTTAAACAAATAACTAACAATTATCTGTACTCCAAGTCTCAATGTATAGGAAAATGGTGTGTTGATTTTCTGACCCCAAAAGTTGCCGTGATTATAAATAAGAAAATTAAGATATTCGTCATTTGGACATCCTAGAGCTTCCAGCATCACTATGTGTGTTATTAGTTTTTGAATGTCATTAGCAAGATCAGTATAGCTGTAAAAACGAGTTCAGTACATTGACAAAGCAAAGCAAAACAAAACAAAACAAAACAAAACAACATAACCAAAGTTGGAGGGGCATGATATAGGGTGGGGATAGGGAGAAATAACCAGTCTCTTTTCACAGAAAAATATGCAATCATTCCATGTGACATAAAAAATAAGAAAATGAGAAGCTTTTACTCCTAAAATATTCATTTCAAATTCTAATTTTCATATCATATTAATCCATATTTTTACTTCTTTCACTTTAGGCACTTTTGCTGGTGAAGAAAACTCATTTCAGAAGTTAAGAACTTGAGATTTCCTTTTCATAAATCAAAGTTGCATATAGTTATGCTATCATAAAAAAGGTATTAAACTGGTAAACAGGTTTTACTGGAGTTTACACACCTTTCTGAGAAATAACAAGACCGATATTTCAGGACATTTATTTGAAAAAGTATACTTGCAGACACTTTCTGTTGAATATGATAAATTTCAGATGCACAAACTTCACAATGGAAGCTCTGATACTTCTGCCTGTTTGTGATATAAGCATTTTTATAAATGTCAAGTTATTCATACTGTAAATACCTTTTACAAATTTCTTTACTGACAAAGTAATTCCTAACCCAAACCAGAGAAATTCTTAAAGTTACTTTAGAATCTACCATGTCCTGGTAATAACCAATAGTTGAGTAGGCTGTGTTTTAAAATCACGTCCTTGTAAACTTGTTGGTGTTTCATTAAACTAGTAATGATTTTGTTTCTCTTAAACAATGTCACTACCTTTCTTTTCCAGGCTACAGCCTTTCTGCTCTTTCCTGTCATAACTTTTATCACAAATTTTACCTCTAAATTACCACCTTTGATTTTATATTATATTTTTTCAATTTAAAAATCCCAATTTTAGCTCTCACAGTACTGAGTGGTCCTGCTTCCTCACTGGGGAGACCTGCCTCTCTCTCTCTGGTCAGGCTGTTTTGTCTAACTCCTACAGGCTGTCCTTTCCTCTCTGTGCTGTGGAGCTCCACTCTTGTGAACCTTGGAATCAGCTGCTACCTCAACAGGAGTTGCCTTTCTCAAGAAAGCTCAATTCTAGTCCTCTTAACTGAACGTAACTTTTCTTAACGGTACCAGTTGCTTATATATGTAGACTTGAGTATCATATTGTATTCTTATATTTTTTTAAAATAATTTGCAAACAATAATATATTCTGAATGGAGTTAATTCACCTGTTTTGAATGATTTGAATAGTTAACTTAGAAATAATTTCAAATCAATCAAAAGAAAAACAAATTGACAACTTAAACACGCACATTAAAATTAATGAGTATAGGTGCATCTTATAAGCAATAGATCCTCAAAGAAATGAACAGCTTTTTCTCATGGAAAAGAAAATGTAGATGAACTGTGACATATTTACAGATACTCGATTAATCTTAAGTTAGGTATTGATCATAATAAGGAAATATTCATTGTAAAACATCATGACTATAGCTGATAATGCTGTATTGTATAATAGAAATTTGCTAATAGAACGTCAATGTTTTTACCAAGAGAAAAAAAGAGAAATATGTGAAGTAAGGAATGTGTTCATTAACTACATGGGTGGAATACTTTCACAATGTTTATGTATATCAAATCACCATAATGTGTACTTCAAATATCTTACAATTTTATTGTCAGTTATATCTCAATAAAGCTGAAAAAACTCAGTGAAATATTTAAATTTTTAATAAATTTGCCTTTTAAACTTGCTTCAAATAATTTACTACTTTTCCCAAAGACTCTTTTAATAGTATATTTTATTTCTGTACCTGTTACTTAGAAGTCAGAACAAGCTGCTGGCATGATTATGCATATGCATTATATAAAAACAACCCAAAGATAAAAATATTAATGTGTCAAGGAGAAAAACACATGTCAGTGCTAACCAAGGTCATGAAATTTAAATATGGTAAATTCAAGAATTGTTTATTACATGTCAAAATAGTAAATCTCTAAGAGAAAAGCTTCAGTAGGATTGTAAAGAATGTCAAAAGATCCAAGGAATCAGTAAAAAAAACTATCAGAAACCTAAAGTCTAGAGTAAAACAAGGCTAACAATCACTGACTCTATACTGTAGCAATATTTAAGGAAGGGATATAAATATTTTAGCCAGGTCCTTTTCCGATGGTTTCATGCATACTAAAAGGCATTGTATAATAATTTGATCTCAATCATTTATATTTTTCCCAATAATTACAGAAAAAGATATTTCTACTATTTTCAAATGACCTTAATAAAATTCCATATTTATAGGGAGAATATAAAAAGTTCATTTTAGAAAAGTCTTGAATTATTTAAAACAGGTCCCAAAAGAGACAAGACACAAGACATCTGTTATAATCTCACAGCTGGCTTTGAAGGTTATGTTGATAGTAACATCAACTTCTCCTTCCAAAGGTTTAGTCCTACAGCAAATTTACATGAACATGGATCATGCTCTTAGCTCATTTTAAGAGAACTTTTTGACCGCAAAAATTAATATGAACTAATTATAGGACAAGAAGCTGACACAGCAGGTACAGGGAGTACAGATATATCTTGCCTAAAGTTTTAGAGGGTCCAGATATCTCAGATTTTCTGCTCAATTTACATGGGGAAAGCTTGAGGGGATAGAAAGAGTGCATAATAAAAAGCGATACATTCTACTACATGTTTGTTGTATCCTTGCCTATCACAGGACAGGCCGCAATATAATGCTCTGCAATTCAACATCTGGTTTGCATAGCAGCAGCAGCAGCAGCATCACCTGGGATCTCATTAAAAATGCACAATCTCAGGACTCCTGGGTGGCTCAGCAGTTCAGCGTCTGCCTTTGGCTCAGGGTGTGATCCTGGGATCTGGAATCGAGTCCCGCGTAGGGCTCCTTGCAAGGAGCCTGCTTCTTCCTCTGCCTCTGTCTCTACCTCTCTCTGTCAGTCTCTCATGAATAAATAATAAAGCCTTAAAAAAATAAAAGATTAAAAAAATGCATGATCTCTACCTCCAACCCTGACCCATTCAATTAGTGTCTGCATTTCAACAAGTTCCAGGGTGATGCATTTGTGGAGTACCAGGATCCTGACTTAAAGCTTGCACTGTGGAACCACATCAGCTGAGTTCAAATGGCCTTTCCACCAACTAGATGGGTAACATAGGCAAGCTACTTATATTTTTTTGCTCTGTTTTCCTTATCTGAAAATGGAGAAAAGAATATAGTACCAGCCCCTTAGGTTTAGTGTGAAGACTAGAGGAGGTTTTTTCTTTCTTTTTTAAAAATTGTATTTATTTATTAGACAGAGATTGAGAGAGAGTTTTTCATGTAATGCTCTTAGAGAGGAGCTGAAGTATTATATATGTAGGAAAATGTTGGCCAGTACTGTTGTTATTCCTGTTCAAAATGTTAGTATATGCTCTTTTATTTTTGGAAGGATAAAAGAGGAAGTAGAATAGGGGAAGTTTGGAGGTTGGAAGGAGGTGTAAATGAATGTGAAGGAGTCTAGCTCACTTTTTGCTTCGTGGTTGGAGAGCTGATCTGATTTGGAGCTCTGATGTGCAATCTCTTATATCTCTAATTCAGGTGAGTAAGTAACTGAACACTGACTTCCTTCCTTCATTACCAAACATCCCAATTATTCCTTATTATTATCAACTTAGATGACGAAACCATATTAGATACCATTTTGAAGACTAAAGGGAAGCATGCATAATTGTGCCATCATAACTATTGCTTTATTTTTATTGTTGTATGGGAAGTCAGAGCAAGTTTTAAAGCAATTTTCTTTTTTTTTTAAGATTTAATTTATTTGAGAGAGAGATAGAGACAGAGAGTGGGAGGGGCAGAGGGGGAAGGAGAAATAGATTCCCCACTGAGCAGTGAGCTTGATGCCAGGCTGGATCCCAGGGATGCATGATCCTAGGATCATGACCTGAGGTGAAGGCAGATGCTTAACTGACGGAGCCACTCAGGCACCCCTAAAGTAATTTTCTTGATGTGGTAAGTGTTGGAGCAGTCATTTACCAACTGACACCTATGCTCATCCATATCAGAATATATATGTGCCAACTTTATGGGTATTCCTTCTGAATGATCCAAAGCTCACTGGATGTGGTGAATTATTTTCACAACTTTGTGCTAACAGTATGTTGATTTGTGGAGCAAATATTAATAGATTCTAATGTCAGTTTAATCTCATGGTAGGGTATTTAATTCTTAGCTCTGCTTGTGCTATTATGTTATTTTGGATATTATTCTCTGAATTCAAACATTCTTGCCTAAAGTTTGAAAAAACAATTCTAAATATTTCCAGAAGTACCATATATATTTTCATTTCTGAGTATATGGAACTAAGTTTATAAAGGGAGTATTAAAGAATGTATAGGAAAGGTATTAGCCAATGGCCTAGAAAGAATTCTCTAGATGTCTTTGGTGGAAAAGGTTGTTTTATTAAAGCACAGGGACAGAACCTGTAGGCAGAAAGAGCTGCACTGGGGTCATGAGGAGTGGCCCAATATGTACTTTCAAGTTGGGAGGGGGTTAGGGACAGTGTAGGTCGCTAAAGTATTTTGGAAGCAAGGTTTCCAGGACCTTGAGGGGGCTAGCTATTGTTGAGAAAAGGTCATTTATTACTGTCTAATAAAACCTGAGTCATGAGACCCTTCAGATGTATATCGGTTGTTCATATGCTTGGGGGATGATTGCCAACAGTATCTTGGGTGTTTAGAGATAAAGGAAATTTCTAAAGGAATTTTTATATATTAAAGCAGACTTACAGGATCCTGGAGGGGTGAAGGAGGTCGGGCTAGGATTGCCCTTTCCCCTTAGCAAATTGTTAATTTCGAGGCAGCTGAGTCCCTAGAGGAATTTCACTCTGCTTGTTTTACGGACTTGTCAGTGGGCTGTGAATAGTAAGGATATTTAATAATTTTTCTTCCGCTTTCGTTTCCCACTTCAAAGAATACATACATTTTTTACTTTTGCCTACTTGAGTTCTACATTTATTGACCTCAATGTTCTAAGGACATATTAGAAAGAATGGTCTAACGTGTTCAAATATAAATTCAATTTCGTATACTCTCTCTTTTTGCTATTTTTTGGTTTTGTTTTTTTTAGGCTTTTTTGATACCAACAAAAACTTTCTTGCTTCAAAATATATTTCTTTATTTTATTTTATTTATTTTATTTATTTATGATAGTCACAAAGAGAGAGAGAGAGAGAGAGAGAGAGAGAGGCAAAGACACAGGCAGAGGGAGAAGCAGGCTCCATGTGCCGGGAGCCCGACGTAGGACTCGATCCCGGGTCTCCAGGATTGTGTCCTGGGCCAAAGGCAGGTGCCAAACCTCTGCGCCACCCAGGGATCCCTCAAAATATGTTTCACTATAGGTTTTAATTAATACACAAATACTTACATGGTATCCATTTACAGTTATGATCCATTTATAGTTTTACCCAAAAATTTATGTATTGCCATAATGAAGAAAATGCTATTTTTTGTTAATAATGAATGAAAATAAGAAGAGTTATTCCTATGTGGATTTTCTTATGTACAACTTGTTCAGGGAAAAAGAAAATGGTATTATAGTGAACCAAAACTCTTTGAAAAATTGTGCAAGTCATTTGACAGACAATCAAAGAGATGGCTGGGTTCATCCATCCTTACAAAAAAGTTAAATTGAGTTGAATTCTGTAATAAAATAAATTCAAATATTGTTTGCACCCATGAATGTAAAAATACTGGAAATGCAAAGGAGAAAAAAAAAACTGTGATAAGAGTATGCTTGAACAATTTGACCTATTCAATTTTAACAGGCTATTTAGAAAAATGTGCATTAAAACAATAAAATAGCAAGTGCAAGAAGTGTGAAGATTCAAATTCAAAAGTTTAAAAAATGGTTGAAATATAAAAGGTTCTTTTTTTCTGGGATAAACAAAAGAAACATTTACTATAACTACTGAATGTGTCAAGAAATATGACTAGAAATATGAATGCACTTGCATATCATGTGGTGTGAATCCAGCCTTCAGAGAAAATCACCAAGGGGTTTGACTTTGAGAATAGTGAAGGGTTTTTGGGTTATTTGTGGATTTACACAGAGAGCCTTTTTTTTGTCTGTTTTGTTTTGTTTTTGTTTTTTTGGTCCCTCTTTCAATGAACACAGAGATAAGTTAAAATGAGATCTGAGGACAACTCGGAAATATATAGTAAATAATGTCATTCTGAAGATTCTTTATTGATGGCCACTTATAAGATGGCTACGTCTTCATTTCAGTAGAATCATTTTTAGGGACAACCATGGACTGTAACATTTGTTAAGAAATGTTTGTTATGTTGCTTTTGGATATAATATCTCAACAAAGAACATCTTTAGAAGAAAAAACTGAAGACAAACGGTTTGTTAGAACTGAACATGGGTATTTGTAGATATTAGTGACTAGTCCATGTGTTTTATATAACATACTATCTTCTCCCCTTAAATTAAGTGAATTTTACATGTAAACAAGATACCTAAAATGCACAATATAAACTTTTAGGACAAGAGTAGTATGAATTAAATTTAACTTGCCTACAGTTCTCATTAAGGGCTGCATTGAACTGTAAAGCTTGTTTTTTAAAATTTATTTTCTATGAGGTTAAAGCCTTAGGAAATTTGACATATTCATAAATAATGTAAAGATAACATCTTGTTCAGTAACTAAAATTTCTAAATGCACGATCATCTTCTACTGATATCAGATCATAAGTATTTTCATATTTAAAACATACTGGCTATATGTTTTAAAACTATGTAATTATAACTAATTAATTACATCATTATTTTGAAACTTTCACTGTATTTGTGTGGTCACAATGTATAGATTTGTGTAGGTAGGAACTCAGAAAGTTATCTACAAATGAATTAGAACTTAGAGGATGTCCTTAAGGTTATTAATAATACTTTTACTATTTCAATCATTTTAAAATCTGGATTAAGTTGATGATAAGAAGATATGGTCAGATTTGCTAACATTGGCTGTTACTGCAGTTTTAGCAAAAATATAAAAATAGTAAATATTAAATAAAAATACTAAACTGCAGTAACTGCCAGTGGCAAGCATTTTAGTAAAGTTATAAAGGAGGTAAAGAAGCATACAAGCAAATATCTAGGAATAGTGCCTCGCAGATGAAGGAAATATGTTTCAAAGGTCCTGAGAAAGGAGCTTGCTTTTCTTTTTTTTTTTATTTATGATAGTCACAGAGAGAGAGAGAGAGAGGCAGAGACACAGGCAGAGGGAGAAGCAGGCTCCATGCACCGGGAGCCCGATGTGGGATTCGATCCCGGGTATCCAGGATCACGCCCTGGGCCAAAGGCAGGCGCCAAACCGCTGCGCCACCCAGGGATCCCAGGAGCTTGCCTTTCTGATGCAGGAGTAATATGGCTGCATTGGAGGCAGTTAAAGCAGGGGTGGTAAGAGATGAGGCCAGAAATGTGACAAGGGACTAGGTCACTGAGGACTTTCCCTTCTACCCCTTCTGTGTAAAATAGGGAAGCCATATGTTACACCAGGACTTAATATTGAAGGCCATTTTGTTTCTGAGGAGAGAATAGTATGTAAGGACATAAAAATGAAGCAGAAAGACCAGTTTAGGAGACATTGCAATAATCTAGGGTATGAGGCCCACTGGCCCTTAGTGACAATGGCACAAGTGGTAAGATAGGATCTGATTCCAGGTATATTTTAAAAGTAGTGCCAAGAAAATTTCCTGAAGGTTTGAATGTGCTGGGCTCATCATGTTGATAAAACAATGTTTTAATGCCGTGAATCTATGCATTTTATTTGTTTATTTATTTTCAAATCTACTCATCCTAGATTCATTTTTCTTGACATGGATTTTCATACAAACTATCTTTTACAGCTCTTCTGCTAAAATGACATGATCATTATGATTCAATAACTGAGAAGAACAGCTTCAGGTCCACGTGACTCCCATATAAGAAATGTGACGATTATCCACAGCAGGGTTATAACAATAAGCAGAAGAAAATTAGACAAAATAAATTGAAATCTGGTACATATGGAGTATAACTTTAAAACTAATTATTGTTATTAAGGCACCTAATTTTCTATACTTTCTCTTTCCCTTGCCATTCTAGTTAATTTTACTGTGCATTCTATTTTAGCTCTTCACTGGGTCCTTCCATATTCCTTCTGGGAAAGATACAAAGATATTTATTTCTTGAATTTCCTTACTTAATGAGTTTTCTCTTTTTTATGGGTTATACCTGTTTTACCTATCAGACAAATCTATTTTAAAATATCTATTGGATAATTTTCTCTCATAAAATGGTCCATAGAGCATCATTTATTTATTCTACTATTTGAAAACACTTTAGTGTTGAGCTTGTTATCTTTTGATATTTAAGAAATTTATGCAAAGTTATATGTTAAACGTTATGCAATATTTCTTAACAATTCTAATTGGACTAGAATATATCTAAGTTTTCTCCCTCATCAATTTAACAATTTTATGATATCGAGTGCCAGAAATTTAATATTGTGTTGCCATTTGATTAAGATCAAAGGCAGGGCAAAATTGGACAAACAATAGTATCTGTGAAAGAGATATGTCTGGGAAGGTTACTGAATACCACACCATGCTGATGTCAAACTGTTCTGCCATTTTTCACAGAGAACATTTCTGAGGCTTCTAAAGCTAAATGTTGATCCACTCAGAGAACTCTGAGTGTCCTGATTGCCTCAGTAGATACCCCCAGGCCCTTTATCATCTCCATAGTACTTGTACCCATCAAATCTCTTATCTGTGAGTTAACTTGTCCACTTCACACAAACAGTTTTTGAATTCCCTTTGTCTTGTATGGACCTTAATGTAACAGTTGTTCCCTGATGTTTTTTTAAATGGTCAGATGGAGATTACTAAGAGAGGGATGTGAGGCAACAAGGTACCTTATAACTTATACAAGATCTTATCACATAGTGACAATTTTGGACATTTCTAGCTGTCAGCTGCCTCTTGTGATTTTCCCTTCATTAATACTGAATTCTAGACAATAGGAAATACTTTGTGGGTCATATGATCCTGCACAGCATCCCAGACAATTCCAGGAAAGAAAGCAATTAGGACCCCACATGTAAACGATGTAAATTTAATATTTAAAAAAAAGTATGAGAAAGGAATTTTACTACTTATCACCAAAAGCTTATTATAACACATAGTCTGAACCCCTAAAGAGAAATGTCGACACTTTGAAAAGCATAATTAACCATGTAAATCCTAAAAATATTATAACAGTTTCATACCATGGGAGATGCTGACCATCTCCTCTGGGTCCAGAGCAAGCATCTTTTGAAAACAAACATTGGGTCAGTCTTGACAGGTGGATTTATTTCTATGACATGATTGCAAACAATCAAAATCCCACAGAAAAGACAACCACAAGCAAAACTTAATTTTTTTTCAATTTTTTCTTATAATCACTAGTGTCACCATAACTAGGGCTGCATTTCAAGAGTATGTGTGTGTGTAAAATCATTGCAGATCTTGTCAAAAAATGTTTTGAGAACTACACTTCAAATTATGCTATTTTCATCAAACTTGATGGGGTAAAGAGCACAGACTTTATCTGTCTTGTAATGCTCACATTTGTTGGTATCTCCCTAATTAGACATCTTCTCTACTTCTGCACTTCTTAGTCAATACAGCATCAGTCAGGGCCCAGTGACTAATGCGCTGGGATGTCTTGATGCATAAAAGAGCCATAACCTACTTCATGGTAATGCGGCTCATTTGATTTCCTCAAAGATTAATATGTGTGAAAAAGGGGAACAAGACAATTGGGAAAAGAAATGAGAAAAGGTGCAGAAAACTGGAGGAGAAGTGAAAGGAAATAAAATGAGTTGCTGGAGGGAGAATAACTGATCAAATTCTAAGAGGAAGGGTGTATGCCTGTATCTGAGTACCTGGACCTCTTTTCTGTAAACCCTATGGACCATACAGACTAGGTACGTCACCAGAGAAATTTAAGGAGGCATAAAAGACTGAAATAATTTACAATGCTACTGAACCTCAGGTTTGGAATTCTGGGCTAGTAGTCAACATTGTGTCTAAGGTTGATATTGGTAACCTTGAAAAAAGTGTGGTTTTTGGAATCACAAATAATCACTCTTTTTAAAGGAGACTACATTTTTTGAAATCACCTAAATCAATGAAAGACATTTAGAAATAATCAAATCCTTGATTTTGATTCTACTTGGCTTCCATGGGTTCTGAAATCAGTATTCTGTTAGGACCACAAGACTTCCCTTTAAATGGGAACAAAAGTATATCATAATCTATGAATCTGCTCACTTTACCATATCTTATCTATATTGTCAGCTAAGACAAAAGAGGCATATAATGCATTTCCACCATTTTGATTTTACTAAACTTATTTTGGGGAAAACTAATAGCAGATGAAAAGGCATTGTGCAGAATTACTGTGAAAAAAAATCTCATTTTTCTGTTCTTTCTGGACTATATATACCAAAGCATTTGAAAATATGCAAGACTTCAATATTGCTATAGAAAGCTCAAATTGCTTTGATTTAAAATGTCATAATCAAGAAAAAAAAGTCAGAATTCATTATCCATGGGGCCTATGCACATACAAGCTAATCACATTCAGTACTTTTGAGGTCAGGATTCATATCTGAGTCTGAATCAATATTAATATTCCTTCTCGGCACTTGGTAGATGAGAAATGTTTTCTGCAAAAGGAAGAGCTTCTATTACTTTTATTAAATAGTAGTTAGTTGACTGCACTTTCCTTGGATTTAAAAAAGATAGTGTAGAAATGGCTGTGCTTATAGTTTCATAGTTTGCAAGAAGTGCTTTTGAGAAATGATATTTTAACTTTATGGGATTCTATGACTTAACAATAATAGTATTTTCACTCACTTCAATATGCTCCTTAGAAATCTAACAGTGTTAAAGTATACATCTCACTGGTCTTCATAACAATCCCATTAGGTCTGTATAGATTCCTATTTGATAAATCTTTTTTTTTTCAAGATTTTATTTATTTATTCATGAGAGACACAGAGAGAGAGAGGCAGAGACACAGGCAGAGGGAGAAGCAGGCTCCACACAGGGAGCCCGACTCAGGACTCGATTCTGGGTCTCTAGGATCAGGCCCTGGACTGAAGGTG
Organism: Canis lupus dingo; assembly: GCF_003254725.2. Taxonomy (NCBI): domain Eukaryota; kingdom Metazoa; phylum Chordata; class Mammalia; order Carnivora; family Canidae; genus Canis; species Canis lupus. The sequence goes on from NC_064254.1 coordinate 30,890,882, forward strand.
GCACTAAACCACTGAGCCACCCAGGCTGCCCCTATTTGATAAATTTTTGAAAATTGTGCTTCAGATGAAACATCCTTATTGTTCTCCAGATTAATTCAATCCTTGACCAGTGTCCTCCATGAGAGTGGGAGCACATGAATCACTTTTTATAAATCTAAGTTCAGAGATAGAGCTTCCTTCTTAACTTATATGGATTTTCCCTCCCACAGAATAATCATCACAGTGTCCTGAGGCAGCCAGGGTAAATTATACAGGGAATACTCCTGCCAGTTTGACCATATTCTTCCCCAATTCACTCATCAGCTTTCCTAACCTCTTTAAAGAGTGCACGGTTTCGCCAATAAAAGGAGAGAAAGGGAGAAATGTCAGAGAAATATTTTTCTTCCATCCTCTAGAGCTAAAGACAATTTTCATCTGAGATAATTTTGGGAACATTTAAAACATTTCAGTGTTGGGGAAAAAAAATCTAAGAAGCATGTTAGAATAATCACATGCTTCTTATTGCACTGTATTAGTCTCGTTGTCGTTCTTTTTTAAATATTTTATTTATTTATTCATGAGAAACACACTGAGGGAGAGGCAGAGGGAGGCTCCCTGAGGAGAGCCTGATGCAGAACTTGAGCCCAGGACCCTGGGGAACACCTCCTGAGCCAAAGGCAGATGCTCAACCACTGAACCACCCAAGTGCCCCAAGTCTCATTGTTTGTGAAAAGCCTCTCTAGTTGCAGCTTACGGGAGAGTAAGTAATTATTTACATAGTATTCATGTTGCTGGAATGTTCACAGGTGTCAGCGTCTTCTCCCTGCCCATCACCCTGTGGCATATAAAATAGCTAGTCCTTATAACACTCAGTTGGCTTAGCAGCCAGTGTCTCTAAAGGTGTATTAAAGTAAGACAATGTCACAAATAAGTGAAACCCAGGGGATTGTGACAAGTCTGTATTTCACAAAGGAGCACAGTTCAAATGTCATGTGCAAGAGAATATTTTTCAAAACATAAGTTGAAATTTTATTTTACTCTATCTAAAAAAAATTAAAAATATTTATTTTTATTTTACTATCTAAAAGAATAACCTTAAATAGAACAAAATCATAGTGGATTTTCTAATGATTAGGAATTTGTGGCACTAAACATTGGATTCTTCTTTTAGATATTTTTTAAAGCTCTTACTTTAAATTCCAGGGAAAACAAAACAAAACAAAAAAAACAAAAGTCATTTTTAGTCTCCTGGTAAAAATTTGATTATTCGTCAGCCAAATGGCCTTACCTGGCAAAGAATCCTGTATCCTCATTTGTTTTTCCTGCTACTTTCCCCCTCAGGAAAGGTTTACAGCAAAAGGAAAAAGGAAGCCTTTGAGACTAATTCCACTCTATGGCTGGTGGCTGCATTTTAGCCATATTTAGTTTTTGTTCCCATGGCTTAAAGTTCCACCTCTTGCCCTAGTTTTCCAATTTTCATTCGGTCCCATAAAAACAGATCCTTATTGCTCAAGGTAAGACAATGTCTCTGACTGGTTCATTAAGGCAACTCTTTTACTTCTCACAGGGCAGTCTATACCTGGACCTCAGGACATGTCCCCTACACCACAGAAATTGTACTCACCATCATAAAGTAAATCATTTGGAACGACATACTTGAGAGTTATAACAGATACACTTTTCAATGCTTCTATTTTCTTTTGGGTTTGTTTATGTAACGCAAGAGTAGAAACAAATTGAGTAAGTCTGTTTAATAGATACTCAAAGCTCTGTCTTGCTATCACAGAAGACAAGAGCTGTCAGGAAGCAAACAGCGCAAAGATGCATCCTGCTTTCTGCTCAGTGATGTAAGCAGAACATTCCTGGACAGAGGGGTCAATATCAGACAATAGAACGGCTAACAAAGAGTGGTGAAGCAATTAATTTCTCAGACGTTAATTCAGTGTCACAAAGAAGGAAAGAAGGGAAACAATAGAAGTACAGCAATCTTGTAAACATGTAGAAAATGGATTAATAAAATATAAGAAAAATGAAAAGGAGAAGTATACTTTCAATTCACCTCCTGCTAATTTTTTCTTTTTTTAGTTTTTTTTTTTTTTTTTTAAGATTTTATTCATTTATTCATTCATGAGAGACACACACACACACACAGAGGGGAGTGGGCAGAGACACAGGCAGAGGGAGAAGCAGGCTCCATGCAGGAAGCCCGAGGTGGGACTCGACCCCAGGTCTCCAGGATCAGGCCCTGAGCTGAAGGCGGCGCTAAACCGCTGAGCTACCCGGGCTGCCCACCTCATGCTAATTTTGATCGAAAATAGCATAGCGTTAAAAAACTGCTTTCATTTGTACTATTGTATTTTTCTTTCTTCTTTTTTGGTAATGGAAGAAAAGTTGATATTTCTACCCTGCCATCCCAAATCAATCATTCATCTTTCCCAGGCAACATGCTGAGATAAAAGGTGTATTGCAGGGATCGATATTGTTTGAGATTTTTATTTCCTTACAAGATAAATCAGTAGCTATTTAAATGCTTCTAATTCAACAATATAAGAAAAGGGAAATTAAATAACAAAGTCAGTCCCCTGCAATGTGCCTCTGAGGGCAGTGACTTCTCAAGAGAGAATCATTTCTCAAATTATACCACCTTCTCAGCAGAGACAAACACCACGTGGCTGGTTTGAAATGAGTCACACATTTCCTTCCAACGTCCTGTGACTATTCACATTTTGGGGACTTAGCCAGGTAAGTTCCCCATTTTGCTTTCCTTTTAAAGCCTGAAGCAACTTAAATGTTCCATTTTCATATTCAAATTGTCTTAAGAACACAGCAGTTAAGTCTGAAAAGAAGAGGTAATCAAGTCCTTTGGAATCAAATCACTAGTTCTGAGGGTTGCTGCGTTAAATTCAGCTGCTGAGCCAGCTTCTATTGCCTCCACAACCACAAAGAGAGAAGTTAAAAGTTAAGTTTGGGAGTATAATTAGAATTATTACCTCCAGAATTAATGAACCAGACCTTGCTGTTCCCGTATGCCAGTAAAACAAGAGGATGAAGACATAAAGGACCATTTTGAAAGACGGCAAAATATGCAATCCAAGCAAATTCTATACTTACCGGCTTCAAGGAAAGGCTCCTCAACCCACACAAATTGAATTTGTACCCCCATATTGATCAAAGTCCTTTCTTCTCTCTTCCTCAAATTCTTACTAATGTTCCCTTTAAAAATAGTTGTGGCATCTGAGGTCCAAGCGGTTCTGCATATGTACGCTTCATGAGCATAATAACAAATAAAAGAATATAGAGGCAGGAATTCATATTCACTCTCTATGGCCATTACCAACTTACTAGTTATCATGTGATTAGCCTTACACCCATATGCAATGACAATAATCATTTCAAAACCTAGCTAAGTCTGACTGGAAGCTAATCAGTTCATTTTGAGTACTGAAAAAATATCTTGAGATTTTGAATTTACCCAACTATTTTTATAGTTATTTTATACAGAAACTGTGCACATCCTATTAAAATACAGAAGGTGACTAATAAGTCTTATACAGCTACCATTATTAATGCCTCTTTAGCTAATGAAGTAAAAAGTCTTCATTGTGCACTTTAGGCTATGAGTAGGTAGGACACTATTAAATCATTTGTTTTACATCTAAAAAGCAATTTTATGCATAATTTTACATAAACGCATGTAGTCTGTTAGTGTTTAGGTTGTCTGGAGGCCATGCTCTTCAGTTACATACTTGCATTGTCAAATTGGGATTAGCCTCAGAGTTCTAAGAATGGTTTTTAAAGCATGCAAATAAAAACCTATCAAGGATCTCTAGCTGAAGTGAAAGCCTGGATAGGAGCTCAGATTGATTGTCATGTGGAAGAAAAGTTCAAAATGCTAAAGTAAAATTATTTTCATATTTTTTTAAATTTTAACATAACATTGTGAGAGAAACATAAAGTGAAAAATACAAATTCTGGGGCCCCTTGTTTGGCTCAGTCCATTAAACTTCTGCCTTTGGCTCAGGGCTCATCTCATGATCTCAGGGTCCCTGTATTGATCTCTTTATTCAACAGGGAGCCTGCTTGTCCCTCTCTCTCTGCTTTGCCCCTCACCTCCAGCACACCCCTCCCCCTCCCACCACCATTAAGGCTCTCTCTCTCTCTCAAATAAAATCTTAAAAAAAAAAGAAAAATACAAAATCTACTTTGATGCAGATGCAGAATGTTTAAATATTTCATTTGTCTTACGATGACAGATCACATAGTGATAACAGTTAATTTTAACAATATCTAGAGGGACATACATTATTACTTAATTTTATTTTAGTGTCCTATTAATACCCACCTCAGGCAACCAAAACACTTCAGCCCTAGCTTGATGAATCATCACACAGCAAAGGTGTTTATTAATAGACCATTAAAATACCCATGTCATGTTTATCTTAAGAATTTATTAGCAATATATGTGTGCTGGTCTCTGACAAGTAGTCACTTTGGGAAGAATCATAATTAAATTGATCACAAGTGATCCAAATGCTGCTACAAGAAATATAACAGGTGAAAGCATTTTTCTTCAAATGCTGGATCTTCTCTTGATCTGTTTATTCTTTCCAGTACTTCTGGGCTCATTATTTTGACTGTATGTCTCTATAATCATCTTGAACTTAATGTACATCCTAGGCACTTATTCCTACCAATAGTTGGCATTTAATTAATATCTTTTTGAATAACTTACAGTCATAAATGTTAATACTTTGCTTCTTATTCATTAGTAACATTGTAATATAAAACAATGTTATTTTAATACAAATTACTAATATGTGAATGACATCATAGAGTAAATAATATTAACTAACACCATTAAAATATACTGAAAGTTTTATAGTATATATTAGCCTTTTGTATTGTTAAAAATATTGACTAAACACCATTTGTAAAAGGATTGCCTTAATTTTCTTTCATTTATGGGTATATTTATCATTCTTCTACTTTCAAATAACTGCATTTGTATAAAGTAGTGGAATTTATACCATCATTTAAGGAAGAGGACTTGGAGTTGGAGGTATTAATGGAAAATAGTTGTTATATGTACTATAAATTGATTTTAGCATGTATAAAATATCAAGTAAATAGCAGTTATTTTGGTAAGATGGTATGTAATGGAATATGTCCTCTCCAAGAATCATTCAATTCAAAAATCAGTAAACTAATGTCACTCTTTAATTATCTAAAAGTCTCTATTTTCCAGACTATATGTTCTTTTTGCCTATTCCTGTTGTGCTGAAAATGCTGTAAAAATGTATGTATATATATCTATTATTTTTAAACTCTCACTACTAAAGAGAAGATATGAAACCAAGAGAATACATTCGCATTACAGTTACTTTCTTAATTGTTAATTTATAATACTTATGCATAATTTGTTTATATATTTAAATTTTTATTAACAAGCATATTTGTGAATGTTTTAGGACCAGTACTTAGAGCACTGAAAGAAAAAATAAAGCATTATTTTTTACATGATGAGTGTAGATAATTTGAGGGAATTATAGACACATAACTAAATCATACTAATATGATGAAAAGAAGTGAAGATGGGGATACATAAAAAATACAAAGTAAGCATGGGATCTCTAACAAACACTTAAATCTCTACCAAATGTTAGTGTGGTTCTCTAAGAAGCAAACATCGAGAGAATATTAGCTGTGCAAAATACATATAAGGAGAAATACTTGGGATGGAAAGCGATGAGAGACTCAGAAGAGTGAGACATTTTCAGAGTGTTATTCCCACTCCTCACAGGAGATGTGAATGGTGTATCTCCATTGCTGCTACAGTACACAACTTGTCTCACAGGAGCTCAGGATCACCCACTCCATGATCCCTGACGGACTCTCTTCCTGAGAGGAAACTAGATGTTGGTGCAATGAGCCACAACCCAATCTCAGACCAGCAACTCATTTTCTCCTTCTTCCATAATCTTTTCCAAATCTCAGGTATCAACAGCTAGATATTCCTTTTTAATTTTTTATTTATTTGAGCGAGAGTGAGAGCAAGAGTAGGGGGCAGGGGGGGCAGGGGGAGATGGAGAAGCAGACTCCTCACTGAGCAGGGAGCTTGATGAGGAGCTCTATCCCAGGACCCTGGCATCATGACCTAAGCCCAAGGCAGACACTTAACTTACTGAACTGCCTAGGTGCCCCAAGAACTATTAAAAATTCTTGATAACTAACCTGGTGATACAGCTTTAACTTTCATTTCTAACTTTCATTCTAACTTGCATTTCTAATTCTTACTTATCATGTCCTTCTCAAGTCTGTGTTGCTGTCTGTATGTGTTCACAGATATACTAGGAAGAGCAAGTAGCAGAAAAAAACCCAAGTGGATCACCCAAGTTCCAAATACACTTATTCCTGTTCTGTTCTGAAATCCAGTCCTACCTTCTCCTATGGGATCAGGATCAATTACACTTTCACATGCCTCTTCAGATGATGACTCCTCTCCTTGTCTCCTGGTGCCTAGGAACAAGGTGTCCGAAGTGCCCCTGGAAGCCTAGTACCGTAGTTTAGTGGGAATTTTACTCTGTCCTCTGGCAAAAGGCTAACTAAGATCCATGAATTCAGGAACAAGAACACAAATTATCCTAGTGGGTCACTGGAAGTAATGATAGCAGTATCACTTCTACTTCCCCTTTATTACCAGACCCATATATTCTTTCCACAGAGGACACAGAACTGTAGAGATACCTCTCATTTCATGCATATACTGCAATCTGAAGAGTGACAGCTATCCTTTCAAGATGTTGCCTCTCAAATGGCAGTTTGACTCTGCTAGTAAAAGGCTTTTCTATAATTGTATGAGACTGGCTGCTTCTGCATGGTGAAGTATATAATACAACCAGTGGATCCCAGGATTGTTGTCCCCTCCTGAACCTCTTTTACCGCAAAGTTACTCACCTGGTCAAATGCTGTGATGTGAGAGATCTATGCCTGTGGACCATGCTTTCTGGTTAGCAGTGGTAGCTGAAGCACAACAGAAAAGGTGATTCTATACCTAGAATATATATCACTCCTTAGGAGGACAAACTGCTGACGCTTCCTGAATAGGACAAACTGCTGACGCTTCCTGAATAGGGTCCAGTAGAGTGGAATTGCCACAAAATGGCTGATTGGTCTTCTTTAGCAGATCTTAGTATTGGTCTCTGTTGCTGTAATGTTGTTTCAATCTTGCTAAGTTGGGGTCCATGCTATTAGGGTAAAACTATGTTCTGTCTCCACCACTGTGGCCACTTTATTCATATACCCATTGTGCCAGCACTTGGGTAGTCAATGAGAAAGAGTAACTAATGTCAATTGACTTAGTAATTTTGTCTATTTTGTTGTTTAATGTATCCTTCCTGGCAAATACGTTTTTGTGGGTGTTAACACAGAAAACAAAAATCTTCACATCTACACTCCATCACATATATATATTTTTTTCTTCCCCACTGTCTTTTCAAGGCCACTCCTGAATATTGCTGTAATGCAACCACCATCCCTATTTGGCTTACACCCAAACTGTATTCAAACTCAGACTTTTCTCCTCTTTCAGCTGTTCATGTGTTGTGGGAATACGCTCTATGGCCAGGTTGTGAGTTTGAGGAATGATGTTGGAGCAGCTGTTGTGGGGTTTGCCATAAGCTGCATATTATATGGTCTTTCACCACTGATACCTCCATGCCTTAGCATCTGGCAGATCATATAGAAATGCTGCAGAGCCCTTCCTCCTTCAGAAGTCTTTTGAAGCTAGCAGATTTCCATGATATCTGGTATATGGGCTGTGGCAATATTTCTAGATGTGAAATGTGTTGGATCCAAATCCAAGGGGCCTATCAGAGTCTGATCCCTTCTATGTAACAGGAACCAGAAGATATAGCAAATTTTCTTTTACTTCCTGGGATATCCTGGCATGCTTCTGACCATTGGACATCTAGACACTCCACTAAAGTACTTCCTTGAATCTTCATAGAGTTAATCTCCTACCCCTGGAGCTCCTGATTAACAAGATTTCCAGTGCATTAATTTTTTTTTTTTTTTTTTTTGCTCATTCCATCTAATTAGCATAATGTTATGTTATCAATGCGAAAGATCAAAATGCTGTGTGTCCTGTGGGATATCCAAGCACTCCAGATTTCTTTAGATTCTATTATGATAGGGTATGGAGAGATTGCTTATATTTGTATAAAACTTTAAGTGAGGCAGCCTGGGTGGCTCAGCAGTTTAGCCCCGCCTTTGGCCCAGGGCATGATCCTGGAGACCTGGAATCGAGTCCCACGTTGGGCTCCCTGCATAGAGCATGCTTTTCCCTCTGGCTTTCTCTCTCTCTGTGTGTCTCTCATGAATAAATAAATAAAATCTTTTTAAAAAAACTTTTGAGTGAATATTCTTTTATATCCCATTTAAATATAAACTGTTCCTGATCTTTCTTTTTTTTTTTTTTTTCTGATTGGAATGGGAATAATCACATTATACGTAGGTAAGTACAAATTTGATAACCATATCCCATGTACTTGAGGCCTTATTAATCTGCTCTAAAATGATACTGTGTTCATCACAGCTACTGGGACCAGTGATACTACTTAGTTAACCCTGTATTAGTGTATAAGTTTCAACAAGCTCTCCAAGTTTCTTCAGGGCAAGACTGGAATATTGAATAACTGTATGGTATGATAAGAATTACAAGTCCTGCATCCTTTAGGGATTTGACCTTGTTATTCATGTGTATTTCCCATTTAAGATTCAATATTATTTTTAGTTTATTATCTTGGTTATAGTGGCAGTTTCAGAGGTTTTCATTTAGTCTTCCTTTTGTGATCTCTTACCTACAGGTCAGGTGTCTAATGTGGAGGCTAGTCCAATTGCCAATATATCAATTCTATCATACCCTTAGAGAATGGTAGAATCAGAACCATAAACCCAATGCTGATTCAGAGTATAACAGCCTTCTAGAGAACTTTACCCCAGCCCTGCAAGGTATTGCCACTTTACTGGCATTAGTCTTCCAAAGCCCATTCCACCATTATATAGCCAGCTGCTTCAGGATGGAAGGTAACATAATAAGACTAGTGAATTCTATGATCACAGGCCCATTGCAAAACTTCTTTTGTTCTGGATAGAGTTCCTTGATCAGGAGCAATGGTGTATAGGATGCTGTAATAGTGGATAAGGCATTCTGTAAGTATGTAAGTAGTAGTTTTGGGGGAAGCATTGTATGCAGGGAAAGAAAATTTGTATCCAGGGTGTCCATTGAAGTAAGAACAAAACGTTGCTCTTTCCATGGTGAAAGGGGTCCAATGTAATCAACTTGCCACCAAGTAGCTGGCTGATAACCTTGGGGTCAGTATGATGCCATACTGGGGACTCAGTATTCATTTCTGCTGCCAGCAAACTGGGCACTCAGCAGTCGTAGTAGCCAGGTCAGTCTTCATGAATATAAATCCTCTTTCCTGAGCCCATTCATATCCTCCATGCCTGCCCAATATCCATTTTATTCATGAGTCCTTTGGGTGATGGCAGGGATGGCTGGGGAAGGAGGCTGACTGGTATATCCATAGAATGGGTAATCCTATCCTTTTGGTTATTAATTTTTTTTATGCTAGGGTCACCCTTTGGTCAGCATTCACATGGCTCATAAATATCTTCACTTTTTTTGACCACTCAGAGAGGTCTATCCATATACCACCTTCTTAAACTTCCTTGTCACCAATTTTCCAGTCTTGTTCCTTCTAAGTTCCTGACCATCCAGCCAAACCATGGACACAGCCCCATGAATTGGTACATAATCACACATGTAACCTTTTCTCCTTCTAAGCCAAATGAACAGCTAGGTACACTTCCCAAAGTTCTAAGTTTTCTCTTTATCTAGTTTCACAGATGTCCCAGAAAGGGGCTGTAATGTTGCTGGGGTCCACTTTCAGGTAATGCCTGCATATCATTTAAAAATTGCAGACCTCTCTGTAAACCAGACCTGAATTTTTTCTTCCTGTTTTAACTGCTCATAAGAAACTCCCCATAGAGTCATAGATTAAGGATGGAAGAGAGAAAGTTATGTTGTAGATGTAGGGAATCTGTGTATTTGGACATCTTCTTCATGTAACTTACTTCTGCCTTCAGGGCCTGCTTAGGCCCAACCACATATATAGCACATCCATTTGATGTATCAGTGCTCTTGTGCATGCTAATTTTTATTTTTTATCTTTTTTCTCTTTTTTTAAAGAGTGTATTTATTCATGAGACACACACACACACACACACACACAGAGGCAGAGAGGCAGAGAGAGAAACAGGCTCCATGCAGGAAGCCTGATGCAGGACTCGATCCTGGGTCTCCAGGATCACACCCTGGATTGAAGGCAGCGCTAAACCACTGAGCCACTGGGGCTGCCCGCATGCTAATTTGTATGACTCACTGGGTCAGATACCACCCAGCTCATGATAGACAGCTCAGGTTGCATGGTGACTTGGTGATCCATAGTTCGAAGGCTCAGTAGTAGGTGAAAAGCTTTCTCTGAAAAGAAAGTAGTTACCTGCAGAGATTGGTAGAGTTTTGCTAAAAATTCCTAAGGGCCTACACTGCACTTGACCTATAGAGGTCTGCCAAAGGCTCTTAGTGGCATCCCTAGCTGCCACCAACACTTCAAGCACCATTGGATCTGCTGGATTATGCTGTTGAAGCAGCAGAGTAGCTTGCATAGCAGCTTAGACCGGTTGTAGAGCCTTCTCCTGTTCTGTGTCCCAATCAAAACTATCAGCTATTAAGATCACTCAGTGGAAAAGAATAACACACTTAGATGAGGAATATGTTGTCTCCAAAATCCAAGGAGGCACACTAAACATTGTACCTCTGTTTCGGTCATAGGTGGAGTCAGATGCAACAACATATCCTTCACCTTAAAAGTGATATCTCCACATGCCTCACACCACTGGACCCCTAGAAATTCCATAAAGGTAGGATTTTTGTTGGATTTATTTCTCACCCTCTAGCATGAAAATGTCTTACCAATAATTATTGACTAGTTGCTTTGTCTTGCTCACTGTGTCCATTCAGCACAATGCCATCGGGGTGATATCTTGTGGAAAAGAAAGATGACCAAGATTTCTGAGAAGTACATTATGACATAGGCCTGGAAATTTTATATACTTATGAAGTAGAACAGTGAGGTTGTATTGCTAGTCAGCCGAGAGAGAGCTGCCTCTGGTATACCTTACTGACAGGAGTGGCAAAAAATAATTTGCCAGATCAATAGCTGCATACTGTAAACTTGCTCAATCAATGAAACCACATCTGGTATAGTACCTGCAATTGGAGTCAGCACCTGGTTAAGCCTACTATCAGCCACTGTCATTCTCTAAAGTCTTCTGTCTTTTGCACAGGCCAAATGGGTAAGTCCAGTGGGTAAGCAATAAGTATCAACACCCCAACATCCTTCAAGTTCTTGGTGATGGCACTAATATATGCAATTGTTCCAGGAATGCAATATCCATTCTCTAGTTACCTCAGTGAAGATAACTTCCACTTGGCCTTTCTCACCATAATAGCCCCGAATCCATAGGTAAGGGAACTAGTGTGAGGAATCTGCCAGATGCTGAGTAGATCTATTTTAATGATATGTTCTAGAACTCAGAAAATAATCACAGAATGGGTTTGGAGACTGACCTGACCCACTGTAAGATTACTTAAGCTAAAAATCTATTAATCTCTTGACCTCCATAAGACTCTACTCCCACTAGTAGGCCACAGTGATGGTTTAGGTTTCCTGAAATTAGCGTCAGATCACAGCTAGCATCCAATAGTTCCTGGAAGATCTGATTTTTTTTTTCCTTTTCCTCAATGCATAAATACTCTGGTTAAAGGTCTCATGGGGAAGGCTAGAAGAAAGATTAATATTATAAATTTTTGGTAGTGTACTGGGATTCTTCATCCAGGGGATCCAACCTCCCCTTCATTTAAGGGGCTTTGGATCTGTAAACTGGCTCAAGTCTGGTCATTGATCAAAGGACTGTGACTCTTTGTTTTTATGATTCAGGTACTCCTAGTGCCAAAATCTGTCTTATTCAGGATTCTTTATAAGACCTATAAAGAATTGGCTTATGTGATTATGAAAACTGAGAAATATTCTGATCTGCCATCTGCAAACTAGAGACCCCAGAAAGTTGATGTTATAGCTCAAAGGCCAGAGAGCCAAAAAGCCAATGGTGTAGTCTACAGTCCAGGTCTGAAGACCTAAGAACCTCAAGACCTCTGAGGGCAAAATATTGATGTCCCAGCTCAACAGTCAGGTAGAACACTAATTCAACTTTCTGACTTTTTATTCTATTCATGCCTTCAACAGATTATATAATGCCCACCCACTTTGGGGAGGATCACCTGCTTTACCCAGTTCACTAATTCAAATGCTAATGTCTTCCAAACACACTCAAAAACACACACTCAGAAATAATGTTTAGCCAGATATTTGAACATTTTTTGTCCCAGTCATCTTGGCACATAAAATCAACCATCAAAGTCATCATCTCTTCCAGATTTCAAAGAGCCATCACCATAGCAACACATTTGCCTCAACCTCTGGAAACTGTTCTAGAACATCAAATCTCATAGTCAGAGAAAGTGCCCCCAAATCAATGAATTTTGACATCCATTTGTATATTCTACACCCCCCCCACCCTGATCAAGCTATCTTAAAATCCACTCCAAGTGATACTTTCCTGTCTCTTGCTTGTACATGCTGCCAAATTCGAACAACCCTTTCAGTGTATAATCTCTTTCAGGCTCATAATATCCCCAGTCATGTTATCCTGAGATTTAAACCCTGGTTTTCAGCCTGAGAACCAAGAAAGGAGTTTGGAACAGCTCTTGGGGTGATGGCAGGAAATATTAATTCTTCCTAGGCCTCTGCAGTGTCTTTCAATACAATAGACACACTAACTCTTATTGGAGAAAGGTGCATCAACCTATGCATGCCCAGGAGTTTCATGGGGATCTACAAGATGGTCAGAAGCCTTCATTTAGATGACCTATTCCAAGTTTCCAGGCCCCAGGGTTTCCATACTAGATCACTGGCCTTATCATTTGCCTGAGCATTCAAACATCTCTTCAGCTTTGCCAATCTCTTATATTGTTACCTTGTTGCTTATGCCTGCAAGCTCTTCTCCTACAAGAGATAAGTCTGCTTTATAAATTACTAAGGCAACCTCTTAGTTTTACAATTTGCCATTAACTGCCTGTAATGAACCTTAGTTCTCATTAGCCCTCATCAGGTGGTTAATAGAACTTAGTAGTCAGCTAACTCCACTCTCTTTGTAAGCATTTTTACACCACTATCTTTTAAATACCTGCAAAAACATTTCTTTCCATATGAACATTTGCCAAAGTACTGGTAGTAAAATTTTTAGCATTCAGGGTCCTGCTTTAAGCAAGAAATTTTCATGTTCCACCTACCAGCCAGGATGGTGTTCTCTGTGAGGTGATGAATGAGCTAGTGCCAATTTTTTTTAAGGTTTTATTTATTTAATCATGAGAGACACACACACAGAGAGAGAAAGAGACAGAGAGACAGAGAGACAGAGAGACAGAGAGAGAGAGAGAGGCAGAGAGAGAGAGGCAGAGACACAGGCAGAGACACAGGCAGAGGGAGAAGCAGGCTCCATGCAGGGAGCCTGATGTGGGACTCAATCCCAGGTATCTTCAGTGGCAAATTTCTTTTTTTTTTTTTTTAATTTTTTATTTATTTATGATATTCACAGAGAGAGAAAGAGAGAGAGGCAGAGACACAGGCAGAGGGAGAAGCAGGCTCCATGCACCAGGAGCCCGACGTGGGATTCGATCCCGGGTCTCCAGGATCGCGCCCTGGGCCAAAGGCAGGCGCCAAACCGCTGCGCCACCCAGGGATCCCCTTCAGTGGCAAATTTCTAACTTAATATCTGTTTCCTCAGTTCCACTTGAGTTAATCTGGGTTCTCCCAAAAGCAGATACCAAGACAGAGTTGGATGTACAGGGTCTTTATTGGGTGGAGCACTACTAAGGGAAAATGGGAGCAATCTAAAGCAGGTTGTGAGAGCCATTGAACTCTAATAAGTCTGATCTTTATCAAGGAAAGAGGCAAGGAAGAGAGTCATAGTCTACAGTGCAATTCTAAAAAAAGTTTCAGCAAGGCCAAGTTTTCAAGCCAAAGTACCCATCAGAGGAGACCCAAGTCTCACAGAGGAATCCGAAGTCTCACAGACCTGTCTTAGCATACCTTCTATACTCAGTCACTGGCTGGGAGCAACTCTTGGGAAACACAGCCTCAACGTGAATGGAGTATGGTGATGAATTTCAGATTGTGGCAGCTAGCACTGGTAGTCAATTGTCTCTCAATAGGAAATCTGAATGGTGTATTTTTTATGGCAGTCACATTTTGTACCACTCATGTTGAGACATTGTTTAATAATGACACAATAATTTTATTTTTGTAAAATAGAGGAAAGTTTTTGAAACTGTATTGAGCTACTGATGCAGCCATGGTTAATTCTGTTGGTTTAGTAAACAGTGAAAAGCATCTGTGGCCAGCACTCATGAAGGAATAACATGAAATACATGATGAGAAGAGGAAAAAAACAATGATTCCTCAGCTTACAAAGATGAAAGTAGCAGATCTGTATGTAAATGAAGCACCGAATAATGTGAATAGACAGTAAATTTTGCTAATGGGAGTCACTGACATTTCTAAGTGCAGTTGTTCTCCTTCATTCATCAGGTCACAGTATCCAAGATAAAAGTTTAAAAGGAGTCAAAACCACTATGCATAACATATTGACAGTTTAGTTGATCTCTAATTTGAGTTATCTTTAGCCATCTAAATAACCAAAGTTAGGCACGACTCACTAGAAAGTTTGTATTTTCCAAAATTACCCCTACTTAATTTGAAAAAAGAAAAAGCCTCTCACTACTATAATCAAAGAGTTTCTGTGTCAATTCATGATGCATAAAATGTAAAGCTTGCATTAAAATCATTTCATTTGCAAATAGGAAATAGGTTTTGTCCTGCATGAAATCCAGTTTCATCTATATGTCCTACCAAACCCTTCCAAGACACTTACAGTCTGCCCACATTGTGTGTGCGTGTGTTTTGTTGTTGTTGTTGTTTTTATAATGAATGCTAAAGAGCCAATGAGCCCATCTGGCATATAGAGTACAAAAATAAAAATAAATAGATGCCTCAGTAATAGATATAGACTGAACAAGCACATATTTGGCTAAGAACTCAAGTATCTCAAAAAATATGTCAAAATTGACTTTCACAAATTAATATCAACTCACATCAATTGTTTGAAATTCAATGGAAATTTCTATTTCTCTAACAACATGATATTCGAATCATGGTTTTAAGATGATGTGGTTTTGTTCTACACTTGGACACAATATATCTTCTATATCTTCTATCGCATAAGAACAATAATTTGGTTCACTTATAAGCCATCTAAATAATGAATCATTTATGTGATTTATTTGTTTATTTCAACAGTATGCCACAGAAGACTTATGACCTAGGAATGGATCTAATACAGGTCATTAGTGTCACATGGAAAATGAAATCTGGGAGCTGTATATTAAACGTCTATATGATGTTTTGAGGCCATGAATATAAACTCTTACTGATCATTTGGGCTCACTATCTTCTGTTTCAGGTTCACTACCAGGAAGGTCACTTTTCTCTAGTGCAATTGATAATACTGAAATGTATCGTATATTTAATACATGCTTGTATTTTATCTTTGTAGAAGGAAATGAAATGGGGTTACATTATAGTAACATGAAAATCATGAAAGTATAAAATTTAAAACAAACTAAATTTTTCTAGTCTCCATATACACTACTATGATAAAACAGGATTGATTGTGGTTCCTTAGCAAAGGGTAAATTAGTTCTGTGCCTTAATCTACAACTGTAATGAAAAATATTCAAAGGTGGAGTAAAAGTTTACTCATAGTATTTAAAAATATCTATATAAGATATCTTTTTATGGATTAAATTAGAATTATAGGTATATCAATCAATATATAGACATATAAATATGATCATAGACACATAGCAATAAAATTTTTGTTTAAAAATTACATTTTTGGAGTAAAATTCCCCTTGGACTGAAACTGGTTGATAAGCTTTCAGTACAGATGGAAAATACATTTTTAAATCATACATAAAAAATACATTCATTAGAAAAAATTGAGAATGAAAGGTGTTTTTAATTTGAAGAATATAAAGGATGTTTATAATTTGAGGATGCCTTCTTCTAATTCTTTTTGAAGGTGACTCAATATCTTAACATGTTGGTTCTCACTTCAGAATATGGTTTCTCTGCAGGCAAATTTGAATGGAGTATAGGGACAATTATTTAGGTAATGAACATAAATAAACTTGTTCCAAATAAAAGTGGTTTTATTGGTTCAAATTATCCAGACTGGGTGCATACATTAATTGAACTCATTAGAAAATTTCTCAACACTTCATTTTGTGTGTGAGGATGAAATCTGAACAATATTATAATAAGGATAATTAAATGATAACCATACAGATATGTGTGCCTCAATACATAAAGTTCTGGGGTGAATCAAATGTGCAACAGTATCTTATTAAATGAGTGAATCAAGTGAAGATGAAATAGTATATATATGTCTTATCTTAATAAACCTTAATTACAAACCAATTTTACCAAGGTTTCACTTTTCTTTAATAAAAAATATAACAAAGTGAATACATCTGAGAAATGACCGAATAAATAAGCTTTCAATATTACAGAAAATTTCAAATTAACAGGTTCCATCTAAGTAATAGGGCTTTATTCTAAATATAAATTTAAAATTTACTCTTTTGTGATTCTGAAAGCATTTTTCTTATACCAACACTTTAAAAGAAAGATTCAGCCATTTTCTCAGCCAACTTATTTCCCCTCAGGCTTCAAACCCACCACTGCCAACTTTTAAAATCATCAGGGTATCCAAGGGAGGAGACAGCAGCTGAGTTTGAGTCTCTCCTCTGTTACTTACTCATATATGAAATTAAATAAGCTTCATTTACTTTATTTTTGAATATTAAATGCGATTATGTATAAAGAAGTAATTTTAAAGTATATTATTCTTTAAAAATGATATTAAGAAAACAATAGTAAGTAAAGAAAACAAAACAAATCTCAGTTGGAAACACTAACTGCTCAAGAAATTTTAAAATATAAAGATATTTTTAATTTTATATGATTTTATTTTAAAAGTGTTCTTGTTGAAGATTATAAGAATTAAATACATAGGAATGCAAATCTGAAAATATACGATTGGTAGTAAATAATAATAAATAATAGTAATACAAATAATAAATATAATAATGTTTACATATTATAAACATATAATTATATAATATATGATAATTACATGACAAAATAATATTGTATGACTCTATTAATAATATATTTAATAAAAATATTATACAATAATAATCAATTATTAAATTATATAATAAAATATAACAATTATAATATTTGCATTTATATGAGTATTAATATGATAGTAAATAAATAATAAAAATAATAAAGAAAATAATCATAAGAGCAATGAAGAAAATTACTAGTTGGGTTGTTTTCTCAATCTATTAAAAAATAGGGAAAACTGCCATGTTGGAAGAAATACAACCAAACATGGAGTGGAAGAAATAGAGATGTAATTCCATGGTAATAAACAAGATATGATTCAATAAGTTATTATCAAGCATGGACTATACTTAGAATACAAGTGATATTCTGTATAATTATAAAGAAACTCTGAGGAAAAATCATGTATTTGCATAGAAATATGATTTGCTTTCAGGACTTCAAGCCAAATGTTATCAAATCCTTTGCATCCCTTATATTATGCTTCTTGGTCTCCCTCATTATTCATACATCTCCTCAGACAGGATAGGTTCAGTTTCCACAACTTTGGTATCCTTGGGTATGGATAAAGGACATATTTTTGAGATTTCTAAGTAAAGTGTCATAGTGGGCATTGCACAGAGACAAGATATAATCCTGAAGTTATAAAGGAAAGAAAAAGAAAGAAAGAAAGAAGAAAGAAAGAAAGAAAGAAAGAAAGAAAGAAAGAAAGAAAGAAAGAAAGAAAGAAAGAAAGGAAAAGGAAGTAAAAGTAAAAGAGTGGTCCAGGAACAATAAGTTAATGCCTAGTAACCAAGAAGGCCTTAATGTTCCCCTTCACTTTATTAAACTTGAGACTTTATTTTCCTAACAGTAGGCTCCTGACTCCCCCTTTCTTAGAACATTTGCTTTAATAAACTTGCAAGTGTAGGGGCATCTGGGTGGCTCAGTGGTTGAGTGCCTTTGACTCAGGGCATGAGTCCTGAGATGGAGTCCTGCATCAGGTTCCCTGCTTGGTGACTGCTTCTCTGCCTAGGCCTCTACTTCTTTCTCTGTGTGTCTCTGATGAATAAATAAATAAAATCTTAAAAAAAAAAAAAAAAACTTGCAAGCGTAATCATTTCTTTTTCAGATGGATATCTTCTACAACTCAGAAAGGTCTTCCTCAAGGACCTGAGAGCAACCCCTTTGAAATGTAATCATTAGGATTAGTGCCCCTGCCTCCCAGTCTCCACAGAAGTGTTGAAACCTAACTTGAAACAATGAACAAATAGAAATGGCCACATCACTTTGACCAAACTTCCCCCATCGCCCTCTAGTACCTTTTCTAATAGCTCACAGACCACTTACAAACTCTCTGATATTTGATTCAGAAGAGTTGAATTCAGTGCTTCTATTGAACACAGTAGTTTTTAATAATGTCTTGCTTGCCAGGTTCATTGGTCTGGTGCAATTCTAATTTATTTTTTAACATTGGATAAAGATTGCTCTAAAAACAATCACCTCCTCTTCCTCTCTCAGTCAGTGAAAAAGAAAGTTTAAATCCATTAAATAAATTTGAGGATGTAGAGAGAATACAAGCAACATTCCTGGTTCTCATCAAATGATTTTTATTTGCTTTGTAATTCAGTTTGGTAACTCAGCAGTCTCATGTAGGTAGAGGGCTGTTGAGAAACTAAGTATGGAATCTAATGCTTTTTTTTTTTTTGTATATACATATATATTTAAATAGCCAACACAAACAACATCCTACTGGGAGATGGAAAGAATAAAAGACTGAGGTAGTTCACTAAAGGTTTAAGAGATAGTATTCAGCATTTGATGGCTGACTTTTAAGTAGTTTTTAAATACTCACTCACAGTGATGCATACGGATGTACCCTGCATCTAATTATTTGGTACATAGACTACCACTGAGAGAAATTTTCCAACGTTAATAACTTCAATTCAAAACTCTACAAAAAACATTCTCCTGCCTGTTCTGGAAATGTTATGTGCTAAAAGGAAGATTAGCTTCTAAGAAGATAAGAAAAGATAAAAATGGGATTTGCAATACAAAACTTGTTAAAAGAAGGGATAACATCAGAGGAAACAGCAAATGAGAATGGATACATTTCTAAGAAGTCCTAATTGTTTTATGTATCTTTCTGACTATAAAATAGATTTTTTTCTTATGCTGTCTGTAGAAGATCTGACTATACAGAAGATTCTAAAGAAAAAAAGAAAAATTGTCATTGACACATTTATTCAATATCAGATACTGAACAATTATGGTTTACCACATCTTGTGTAAAAGTCTGTGATTCTATGATGAATGGTTATAGATTTATGATCCTTGCCCTCAGGTGCTTGCTTATAGCAGAGGCAATTACCAGATTACTATATACAAGGCAATATGATAATTGTAATGTATTCTAGGTAGGATTCCTTGGGGAGACAAATCTCAAATTTTTATGATTTAGGCAGCAGTTGACTAGATAGAAATTGGGAACAAAATAAAATCATTTCTGAAAATTTAACTGCATTCTGTTTTTCTATTTTTAGTAATGTTACATAATTTTATATGACTTGCCCACCAAGACAATGCACATGTACTTCAGTATAATGCAAGAAAAAAATCTCATAATTACATAAAATCTATAGTAAATGAAAATACCAACTATGGCCAAATTCAATGGAGATGATTCATAAACTATTCAGATGTACAAGAAATGAAACTCTCTTGTCTATGACTTCTTCCTTTTGTGATGCCTTCTTGTTCTTTTTTACTGGGAAAAATGAAACAAGATGGAGATAATAAACTGATCAATTACATTATTGTCCCTTCATTTTCAATATTCTTTTAAGGGATAAATATTAGCTCAATTCATAATTCCAATCCCTAAGAAGAGAGCTTTATTTGCACTCACATGTAATTTCTTTTCTTCCTCCTTTACTCAGAAGTAGAGTCTGGGTTAGAGTGAAAATTATGTGATGTCATGATTTTAAGGAGTTCTGTGATATGCATGCTGTGTTCAGGTTCTTGTGGCCTCCCCTGACATATTCTTCATTTGATCAGAGCACTGTGTCCCATTCAGTTTCTGCTGAGTTGTAATAGGTCCCACCAGAGAGCTCCCTTGACACTTCTATCATGTGAGAAGACGGCAACCAGAAGAGGTCCCTCACTGAAACTTGACCATGTTGGCACCTTAACCTTAGACTTCAAGCCTTCAACACTGTGAGAAATAAATTTCTGTTGTTTTTAAGCCATCTAGTCTATAGTGGTTTGCTACAGCAGCCTGAATGAACTAAAGCACCAGGAAAGGGTGTAATATCAGTAAAATCAATGGGAGAAAATAAGTAATCAAATAAAATGTGGGAAAATTTAATAGAGAATCAGAAACCAGATTGCTGAGATTAATAGAAAACAAATAAATTTTCAACTGCAGTAGATACTCTGATACTCTAACTAAATCCATAACTGCCCCAAGGATGAAAGATTATTCTCCCAACTCTTGGTAGTGCTGATGGAAGATGGCTCTTAGATGTCAGGCCTCTTTAGAGATTTCCTCCATTGAAGAACACTACTTTGCCCAAGTTCATTCCTCTTTCCAAGCACAATCTACCCTGTGACTGATCACTGCAGGGTATAATGCCCTGAACTACTTGCCCAGAGTAGATCAACACTAAAAGTCTATGTCATCTCCAGAGATTCCAGTGGGATGGGCTAAGAACATAGAGGGTTATTGCCCAAACTATACAATAAAGAGTAAAAATGGCTGAACAAGATGAGGACTTTTGCCCCAACAAAAATTCATAAACCACTCTCCTATTTCCAGACTTTAACTGGTTTTATACCTGAAACATACTGAATGAAAATCCAATATTTTAGAAAGAAGGACTCTGAAATACTAAGGCAAGTGTACATAGAAATGCTTCCCCTATCTTTACCCAAAGTGTCTACCATTATTTATATAGATAATTGCACACTTGGACAAAGGATTATACAAATGCTTTGAGAATTGTTGGACACAATGTCCTATTTTATACATATATCTAGAGACCAGCTGTAAGTGTGTGTGTGTGTGTGCATAAATGCATGTATACTCTCAGACATTGTAGTGAGTGGAAACCTCTGAAACTGCTGAAATGATATCAAAGATTTTGCCTCAGACTGTGTTAATTCTTCTTCCCTGTTGTAATATGATCTGGACTGTGATAGCTGGACTACTGGGACATCCCACAGAACATCAAATACATATCAAATCAGTTGTTCTGACATATTAAAGTCATAGTGCAGAACAAAAAGTGACCAGCAAATACAAAGCCTTGGCAAGTAGAAGCATTCCATAGATTTGGATATAAACATTGCAAAGATTCAGAGGAGTAGAATCCAGTTTTTAGGGGTTCTGTGGTCTGCGTCATTCCAAGACATTGCTTCCCTCTTAAAGGAGAAATTTTTGCATTTCATACCTTCTACCCTATGGGAAAAACAATATAATGTAGGTTTCTTTGGGTTATGGAGACAGCGTGCTGCACACTTGGAAATGTGCACTGCAGAATAAGAATTCAAAGTTATGGTTGACCTGGTAGGCCTGGCAACAGTCCATTATAAAACAGAAGTAGCATATCTAGGATCAAAAGGCACAAGCAATCTGCACAAACAAGTAGTCCAAAACCCTATGTCATACACCACTCTTGTACAAGTATCTCTCTGTCAACTCACAATGCATGGGAGATACATTATGACTATGACAGAAGAGGAAAAAAACCCAAACTTGGATAATAGATCAGCTTAGTACATGGGTACTGACCATAAATGGACAGCCATTAACAGTTTCATTCAGAAGTTTTCTTGAAAGATATTTGCAAGGGAAAAATCCACCCAATGGGCAGAATTTTGTTATTTATTTGGTTATCTGTTCATCTATTCTGTGTAGCAAAAGAAGTGACTCAAGGTTAGAGTATATATGAATTCACGGACAAGACCCAATAGTTTGGGTGGCTGGTCAGGGATCTGAAGGATAAAGTTTAAAAATCAGGGTCAAATAAATACAAGACAGAAACATGTGGTAGGGCATGTAAGAGTGAGCATAATATATCGGGATCTTTGTATTATATGATAACAGCCAATATGCACTTTAAATTAAGTACATTGTGTTGTGTCCCAGCAGGTAGAATATTTTGGTCTAAGAAACAAAGACTAAGAGCAGGAGTGGTTCCTTTTACTACCACTGCCAATGACCCACTTAGATAATTTGTGCTTCCCATCTAGGCTTTGGGGATTAGGAAACCCTGGTTCCTAATAGGAGATTATGTCCACCAGGAGCAAAGCAAGAATCCCTTTGAACTCTAAGTCATAGCTACCACTTGATCACTTTAGGATCTTCACAACAAGAATCAGCAAGGAAGGACAAGCATCACAGTCTTGGTAGGGATAATTGAGGAGAAGGAGGAGAAATTGGAGACAGGGTTTTCCTACATAGAGGACACAGGAGGAATATATTCAGCATGTAGATAATTCACTCATATATTTCTTGTTATTCTTTTGCTTGATTGACAGAAAATAAACAAAAGTAGGCCCTGTGACCTGAAAGGGACATGGTGACCAAGGGCACAGATTATTCAAGATTGAGGATTTGGAAGATATCCCCAGAAGGGTCAATTACAGTGAGCAGAGTTGCTATCGGGGGGGGGGGGTGGGGGGGGGAGGTATCTAGAATGAATAGTAGATAAGGAAGATGAGGAATTATCATTTATAGCCTGTGAGTAGCAACAGTAGTTGTTCACAACAGTGAAAGGTAGGACTAAGCTCTATTTATTTTTTATTTATTTATTTTTTAATTTTTATTTATTTATGATAGTCACAGAGAGAGAGAGAGGCGCAGAGACACAGGCAGAGGGAGAAGCAGGCTCCATGCACCGGGAGCCCGATGTGGGATTCGATCCCGGGTCTCCAGGATCGCGCCCTGGGCCAAAGGCAGGCGCCAAACCGCTGCGCCACCCAGAGATCCCTCTATTTATTATTTTTTAAAATATTTCATTTATTTATTCATGAGAGAGAGAGAGAGAGAGAATGGTGCAGAGACACAGGCAGAGGGAGAAGCAGGCTCCATGCAGGGAGCCCAAGGTGGGACTCGACCCCAGGTCCAGGATCAGGCTCTGGGATGAAGGCAATGCTAAGCCAACGAGCCACCCGGGCTACCTCACTAAGCTTTATTATTTAAAGTTTCCCCAGGAAGAGGAACTCTCTGGAGTCCTATAGGTGTTACTTTCAAACCCTACAGAAGGATATGCAGTTTGTGGTGCAATCTTTGATGCATGGTCCTGAAAAAGGTCAACACTAAAGTGAGGACAATGATGCACAGAGGACACACAATTGAAGGAGGTACTCATCCTCAAAGAAACCCAAGTCAGTGGACTCTTGAATTTTGTTCCATTGGTACCTTACTCACCTCATTCAGGTCTCTGCCCTGGCCCAAATCCTTCTCTAGGAATAGAGGATTTATTTTCTCCAATTCCTGGGGTAACTGCCAGAACAGTCTTCAACTATCAACTATCCTTAAGAATGGCTTTCGTGGGCAGCCTCAGGAATAAATAAAATAAAATCTTTAAGAAGGAGACTCTGAAATAAAGTTTCCTGTGCAAGAGGTCCTTAAGGAGTTCTCTTCAGATGAACACCTGTGGGAGAGGGGAAAGAAGTAGAAGCAGGCAGAGGGAAAAATTGGGCTGTGTTGTAATCCCAGTGAAGGACTCAGATAGGGCTTTAATGCTGAGATGGCCCATCAGACTTGTCTTGAATTGGGGAGAGGGGAGTGACATTTACATTTCTGCATGATTAGTGGTTTTGGGTCACAGGCTGCCACTGGTAAGAGTTGTGACTTTGAATAAAGCAGTTTGCTTCAACGAAAGCCATTCTTTCCTTTTAATATTTTATTTATTCATGAGAGACACACACACACAGAGAAGCAGAGACACAGGCAAAGGGAGAAGCAGGCTCCATGCAGGGAACCCGACGTGGGACTCGATCCAGGATCACACCCTGGGCTGCAGGCATAGCTAAACTGCTGAGCCACCCAGGCTGCTCCAGAGTCTGCTTCTTAGAGGAACCCAATCTGTGAAACTAATAATAAGTAACAAATAAATTCTCTTTTTTTGTCATTAATAAATTTCAAGCCTTTAATACAGATAATAGTATTATTATTTAGAGCATCCTATATAATGATCCATTTAATTTTATTCATTGTATATATTATCTGGATCAGTTTTGATGTTTTGATTTGAAAATCTCCATATAATATTTCTTTTTTTTTTTCTTTCTGTCCCTCATCTTTCTTTCTCTCTTTCTCTCCTCCACCTGCTTGTTTTGTTTTGTTTTAGGGTGGACACATGACTAGGATATTCCCAGAGCACAATAGGAGCTTTATAAATTGAATTATAATTTCATAGCAGGTAGAAATTGCATTGTTCTAGTGCTTGGACATGCTCAGGGGGAAGGTTAAGTTCAAGAATTATTTAATTTGCATGTCTAGGTTATACTTGAAAGTCTATACAGATTTATTTATGAAAACCCTTCTTATTAAGGGCATTCCTCTCTTCTGCTCATATGTATGTACCAAAGATCTGTTGACCTATTTCTTAAATAATTGTTATATTTCTTTCTTCCAGGATCCATGTAAACACCATAAATATTAGCCAAAGCTAAATAGTTAGATGTAATTAAATTGTCAATTGTCATATACTTTCCCGAAGGCCAAGTTAGTTATATAAAGATTCATTCTCTGGACTAAATAATTAAGAAAATGCTATATTCTCATTAGAATAGGTGAGCTTGGAAGTATGGTCATGGCTTGGGGCAGATTTGTGTCTGAACCTCTCATCTTTTGACTCCAATCCTTTGTATAACTCGCACAGACAGCATCACAGCCTCTCTATTTCCTATTCTCCCCTGGAAAAATTCTGACTGAAGACCACCATGGAAGTTTACTGGATTATATCTGGATGATAAAATTGGGTTTGATGCATTTATATGAAGTCTCTATTAATCTTTTACCTAATTGCATTGTCTTTCTATGAGTGCAACTATGATGACATTAATAAAAGATATATATTTATATTGTGGATTGATGTTAATATTTCCATAAATGTTTATTTCAACTTGAATTTATACAAATTCTCTTGAAATTATTGGGGCAAATGATTCACTATTCAAACAGTTTGGATATTTTATCCAACTCATGAGAAGATAATGATTATTTTTGTTGTTGCTAATTTTGTTAAACTGATGTCTCAAATCTGTATTTTTCTTCAGAAATTGAACATCAGGAAAGCTTTTTTGGAAAACATTGTGTTAATAAGATGAAAAGGGTGAGGGAGAGCAAAAGGGGCATATTTGGATAATTTACTTTTCTTGGGTACATTTTCTTTAGTGATTTGGTAAATTAAACTGACATTTTACTATAAATCTAGTGTCCATTAAATGAGGAAACAAGCCTAACATTGTAATATATAGAAAACATTGGATAATGTTTTATCCAACAATAAATTAAATTAATTTAATTAAGCAAGTTTTAATAAAAGTTCTTTGGGGTAGTATTGTTCATAACATTTTAAAGATTAGAAACATTTTAGATAGACAATTTTTTGCCTACCATGTTGTTTGGCAATCAGATTTTTAAAACATTGGATTTTAGGTTTATTGTGATATAGTTATTATTTTCACTTTTTAGTGAAAAAATAATAATGTAGCTCCATGATTATATCTCAGGTAGAAATTCTCCTAAGATTGTAAGTACAAAGGAGATGAATTCCAGTGAAAATATAACTTCTGAGCCTTGTTAATCAACTAGAAAAAGTGAAAACATATCAGTTATTGTATTCCAGAATAAACCTGTATCCTTGGCAAGTAATGCAGCTTAGAATCTGGAATTTTGAACTGAAATGTTATAAACATTATCTGAGTTTGCTCCTCCTTTTCAATTAGTGATAGTAATTAAGAAAATGCCATATTCTCATTAGAATAGGTGAGCTTGGAAGTATGGTCATGGCTTGGGGCAGATTTGTGTCTGAACCTCTCATCTTTTGACTACAAAAGAGTTGGAGAAGCTGAGGTTTGGCTTAGGTGACCATGTGAAAAATTGGATATTCACCAGTTGCCTCTCTGAATTATCCTGACATTTTAAATATTTGTTCCAGCCAAAAGTCTTTTTTTTTTGAGCAGGTGCAGAAACTCTTATTTACCAGATAAAGCATATCTTCTTTTCCCTTTGTCTTTTATTATCCTTTAGTATGTCTTTTAGGGGCTACCAATCCTCCTAATCAGTGGCTTGACAATGTAAACCTGTTTATTATATGTCAAAGCTAAAGCTACCCTCTCTGTTTGTTATGGAGGTATTCTTGTCTATATTTATAACCACAATTGTGAAAGTCTGGCATGAGAAAAAACTTTTAGTTAAAGGTCTTACATTACAAGAAATTTGGCTTAAGCTTTGTTTAGAATTTCATTAGAATCTCACTAATATTCTAAGCTTTGTGAGGACAGAGATACTGTCCTTTTAAAAAAAAATGTTACTCATGTATCCCCAGTCCAGTGCCTTGCACAGTGACATATAGTAGATGCTCAATAAATGTATGTGATTGAATGAGTATATAACTTCTTTAGATATATTTTCAAAAGCTCAGTACTGCTTCAGAATTAGATTTTAATTTAACTTTCCTTTATTCAATCCCTTCTCTGTATCATTTAATTTTTACGGACAATTACATACATTTACCCATTAGGTTTCCCTGAAACAGGGCAAGGAAGGATAATTTTCAGTTTAAGACTAGAAATCTGAAGCACTACTATGTTATATAGCAACTTCAAGTAATCATAGGATACAAAGTCTTTTTTTAAAAGACTTATTTATTTTAGGGAGAGAGAGAGAGAGCATGCAGACACACAGGGAGGGGACAGAAAGAGAAGGAGAAAGAGAATCTCAAGCAGACTCCCAGCTGAGTGTGGAGGTGGATCTCATAACCCTAAGATCATGACCAGAGCTGAAATCATATCTCACACTTAACTGACTGAGCCACCCAGGTGCCCTAGGATGCAGTCTTTTAAATCATGGTCCATGATCAAACCATAATGGCTTAATGGCTTCTAAAAGAAGTTTAGGAAGTCTAGAATAGGAATAGATCCATTATTTTATTTTCCCTATTAAGGAGGTAATGAAGCAGTAAGATTAAGTTCAGAGTAAGTTAACAAATGGAGAAAACCTTGATGGATCAGGTTTTGAAGTACAGAGGGAGAAATGAAATGACTAACCCTGTGTGCTAGACTTCACATCATGTAAGAACTTCTACCACCTAATACTCTAATAAATTTTAGATTTCAAATTATGATTTTGTTATTGCCTAGAGATCTAAATAGGGCACTAGAGAATCTGATTAGTCCAAATAATCTTATATTGTAGTCCCAGTTACCTAACCTTCTATACAAAATTAAATGAGTATCATGAGTATTTCCAACTCCAACAGAGACAGCTTGGCTACAATGTGGTTGCTTGGCTGGAATGCTATCCCTCAAATGTAGGAGAATGTTACAGTATTTAGTGAATAAATCAGGCACAGAAGCATGATGGAAATACATCAGAGGCAAATAAAGTAAAGGGACTCAGTGATATAAAAACTATAAGAGGTCAAACCAAATATCGAGGAACTCTATTTTTATTGGGTCATTCCAAACATTATACAGAATCTTGCCATAAATGTCTCTCCATTTCAGGATCTGGATCCACTTTCAAAGACTAAAACACACAAAAAAACAAAATCATGTTCCTAGGAGTAGGCTGATAAACATCTTGCTGATTTAATAGATTTAGATTATCCCTCAGCTTGATGAATCTCCATGTGTTTACAATTGGCCTGCACAGTTGCATTTTACAATTCTTGTCCTGCTGTCCTATCAAGTTTAGAATTTGTTACAGGCTTTTCACATTCAACAACATATTTTTATCATATAGTTAAGTTGGTAACCTTCCACTTTGTACTTCCAACTTCTGCCATGGTCTTATCTGGTAATGTGAGACGCTTGTAAACTAAACAAAGTTCCCAATTTTACAACTGGTCAAAACAGAATGATAAGCAGATAAAAGCATTTTGTTCTTAATTCTTTCTAGCCTAATCTCTCTTTCAAGAATGGCAGGAAAGATTCTTACAAAATGGTTGTGTTCAGATGTGAGCAACTCATTATTAAGTGCTTCTTTACTCTGGGCTGGTGGGGGAATTATGCTGTAGGAAATATGCTATACTGACCAGTGAGGGGATGGCCCATATCTTGGCTTTTGAAATGAATGAAGCCACCAGGCTCGTAGGTTAAGAGGGCCAGAAGGGAAAATGAGGTATTATAGGGTAATATATATATATTACCCTATTTTATATATATATATATATATATATATATATATATATAGTATGCATTTGCGAAATAGGGCTTCAGTAGTCTTGTCTCAGTACCAAATAAGACTCAGATTCTTAAAATCTGAATGCTGTTGCCTCAAAAGTTTCATCTTTAACTGAATGGTGGTATACGACTATTTATTTATTTTTACTGATTGCAATATTTAAAATTTCTGCAACAGATCTTTTAGGTAGTAATGTAATGAAAGTATAAACATGCAAGCTTAATGAAAAATAACACTGAATTTGTTTCTTAAAAATGTCAAAAATCAAGAAGTAACTTTCCTCAAATGTATGCTGATATTTATCATCTACCATGGGCAACAAAGTGACATCACTAATCTCATGAAGATCACAAGAAACAGAAAAGTTAAAGTAACAATAGTAGCATCTGGTTCATGTTAAACATTATTTTAAGACAATTGTACTGAAACCAAATAGGAATAACACATGCAACTATAGGAGTTGTCTATAGAGAAGGCATGACTTTTCATTGAGATCAAATGACTATTCTAATTAATTCTACTTATTTTGATTAAAAGTTTTCTTTATAAGTTTACAAAACAAAAAGTGATGGCTATTAAGGTGTTAGATTCATGTACAGAATACTCTTGCAAATAATTGAATGATGACATATTTATACCTATATAATTTACAAAATTAAATAGGAAAACTGTTATTTCTAATATTGGCTTGATTTTATATTTTGGAAGTTAATATGGTTAATGTAATCTTCAGGTATTATTGCAAAAATGCTATTGCAAAATAGTTAAGTTCAATATTGAAGATAAGGTTATCATTATAAGGATTATATGAATACACATTTTAATAAAGCATATTGTTAAAGCAATCATCTTACTAAATTAAGAAACTTTCAGAGCAGAAATGTACTTGAAATTGACTGTAGTTGAACATATAATTCAAAATTGTATCCAAACAACTTTAATATTCCAGCAATAAAAATTGATGGTTACAGCTGTCAAAAGCTATAAAAGCTGATATTTACACAAAGAAACTAAACTACAATATTTTGTGGCAACTACAATATTTTGACACAAAAATCCAAAAATAAATGAACAATCAGTAAGATAATATACCATTTGTTGTTTCATAACCATCTCTCAGATCGTAGACAACAATGAACATTTGAAAAACAACTTTACTACTTCACCAAAATATCATAGAGTGGTAGTGATCTCCTTCAGACTCATCCAGGTTGCCTTTGAAACTTTATCATTTTAGTCTATTGAGTACATTATATTCAAATATTAGATTTAATCGTTGATGTTATTAGTCCTGGACTCCTTTATTTATAAGTAAAATGAAATGTCAAAAGTAGTTGATTGTAGGGATGCTAATGTTCCTCTCATCTAATTGTGCTATAGATTTTTAGCCAACACTTTTGGGTCCTTATGGTCTCCAATACTATCATTAATGGCAAGAATTTAAGATTTTGCTGTAAAAACCACAGAAAAAAATTAATTCACCTCTCCTTTTCTCAGAAGTCTTTATATATTTATATTTTATTATTCTGTATCCTCAGTGAAATGATTTTTAAGCATAGATCATTTCCTTTTACTCACTACATTGCTCTCATTCAAAGGGAGTTTCATTCATAATCATATGAGCAATGTTTCATGACTTGGCTGGTGAACTAGATTTCCTCAATGAAAACCTCAATGACTGAGTGCTTACCTCAATGATTTCTAATATGCCTCCCTCCCTGACCAGAGTACTCCAGCACATGTATACAGCCCTGAAGAGCCTCGAGGACCAACAATTATACCAATAGCAGGATGATCCAACTAAAGCATCTGGCACCTACTGATCCATAATGCTCCTTGTGTATTCATCAACCACTCTACTTAATTAGTGAAGGCTGGACTACAATCAATAATATATGAATTACAGTGTTCATCTTCTGGAACCCTAACAAAAATTGAAGAATGCACCCTGACTCAACAGAAACTCCAATCATCCACACCTGCTGGAATCCCCATGCTGAGCTGGCCAACAGTCCTCTATTTTCCCCATCTGCAGCATATTCTCTCACAGTCTCAGAGAGAGCAAATGATGAGCATTACAGGATAAATGCAACAGAGCTTCCTCTTTCATTCATTCATTCAATCTATGAATTTTTATAAAATCTAAAATTTTTATATAAGAATGTCATCGCAACACTAAAACTAAAAATATCATTAAATAAGACAGATCTGGCTCCTATCCCTCTGCTTAGTGAGTAGAGCAAATAAACTAATAAATTCCCATGACAAAAAAAGCTCAAAGATTTCTAAGAGAGACTATAAATATCTGTATGTGCAGTGGTGACCTACCTAACACTAAGTGATGATGGAAAGACTCTCTGACAAGGCAATGTTCAAACTGAGAAATTAAGAAAAGCATTGCTATGGCAAAATAGTGTTCTATAGATTGATCTGTGCAAAGGCCCTGGGGCTGAAAAGAGTTTGGAATTTTCCAAGAACTAAAAAATTCCTGTTAGGCTGAGTCAAGATGTGTAAGGTAAGTTTGTGACAGGAGATAAGGCTAAAGAACTAGGCAAGGACCATATGAAGTGGGATCCTGTAAACAATGGTAAGGGTAATGTGATGTGTAAGTAGGGAAGTGTTATGAAATGGTTTACATTTTCTAAACATTCTTGATTACTGCATGGAGAATTAATTGGGAGCATAGCACAGACATGGGAGCAATATGGTTACTTAATGGCATGAGCCCATTACAGTGGCATCCATCTAATAATGGAAAAGGAATATAATCACTCTAAAATGAAACTGAGAGTCCTGTGTTAGCATGTTTACTTACAATCTTCTATTTAGAGACATGAATGATCAGGTATGTATTTATATATCAAGTAGTATGTTAAAATAAGAAATAATTAAGCTTTCACATTTTATTTATTTATATAAAGAAAACTTTGTCAAATATGGACATCAGAAATGCAGCTGTTATTTTTTTCTATTGCAAAAGTCTTGTAATTCAAACACATCTGATTTATATTGATTTTAAATTTAGCACAGAGAAAACACTTACATGCTCTATAACATTGTTAAGCATCACAAATAAAATTAGAACATGAATTGTCATTGTTTTTCTAAGTTGTAAATTAGATGATTCACCATGTAGGAAAAATGGCTTTATGATGGTTGGCTAGTTTATAATTTGAATTGCAAGTTAGGCATTATGATGTGTTTCCTGTCGCAAAATTTGTGGTCTCGCATTAGATTATGTATTCTTATCTTGAGCTCAATTAAGCAACAAAGTACTGAGTTCATTTGGTGAATAAAACTCAAGAAACTGCAGCTGGCTTTTCCCCAAATTATGGTGGTTGTATACTGTGCTGTATCTCTATCACTTACAAAACCTTTCGTTTCATAACCTGCTCATTATAAATCATGTAGCTCCAAAGCTTATCCTTTTTTTTACATTAATATGCTCCTTTGAATTGTATTTTACAAGTCCAATTTCATCCTAGAATAGAAGGTTAATAATAGACATAAGTAGTCATGAAAACTTGTTTTGCTGAAAAAAATGAGGTCCAGGGAAAGCAGAGAGCTTCAATTAAAATGTTATACCTATCAAGTCCTGAATCTCTAAATCAGGTTGTCATGAGAATGCCTAGTGTTTATATATCGTTAATTTTTCAAGAAGGCATTGATTTCTCAGAAAACTGTGTATACATCTGTCCCATGGTTCTGTAGGCAAATGTCTTCCTTCATGGATAGTCATTAATATTAATCTCATTCCCACTCTATGCTAAGGACATTCAATATGGTGTTGTTGAAAAACAGCAGAAACATTAGACCTGGCCCATGCATGACCTCCAACGGTTTCTCTTTGGGTAGAAATGACAATTCCTTGTAACATACTATATTAATGTATGTAATTGCTTGCTCACTAGATTTTAGGCTTCATCAAAGCAGTGGTCATGATTCTTTGTACAAACCACTGAGACCCCAGATCAAAGCTTATAGGCAACACAAAGTGAACATCTGAAATGGGCTGAATGCTTAAGGAAAAGAATTTGGAGAACCTGGAGTAGAAGAATGCATGTAAAGAATACATTTTTGGGGTGCCTGGGTGTTTTAGTCAATTAAATGCCTGCCATCAGTTTGGGTGGTGATCCTGGAGTCTTGGGATTGAGCCCTGCATCAGGCTCCTTGCTCAACAGGCAGTCTGCTTCTCCCTCTGCCTTCATTCCACTTGCCCATGCTGTCTTCCTCTCTCTTTCTCTCTCCCTCTCTCTCTCTCTTTCTCTCTTTCTCCCTCTCACATAAGTTGAAATCTTAAAAAAAAAAAAAAAAGAGAGAGAGAAAAGGAATACATTTTAGAAAGTATATTGTAGAAACACATAGCCTACTAAGAAGTCAGTTAGGAAGGGTTCTCTTATCTAAGATCTGAAATCTGAATAAAGACAGAGAAAATTCTCTGCTACAGATACAAAGTCTCTTACATAGAAGTCACTTTTTAAATTCAAACCACTGTGGAACAGGAACAGTGTGAAACATGCAAAAAAGAAAAGAAAAATATCCACCAGTGCAGGAAGAAGTCTTAAAAATAATAATACAGTAACAGAATATTAAAAAATCTCAATCATACTCAAGCAAAATTTTATGTAGATTTTCAGTAAAAAAAAATGAAAACGGCTGCTAGATCCCAATGTAAGGCATATGTGCTTAGTCAGAAAATGTTATGTAGTATACATTCTAGCACTGAATTAAGATATTAATCTTTTTTCTTTTCTATGCAAAACTCTGTTCTTAAGGAATCTCTCATATTACTATTCAAATAGATACTTAGACCAAATGGAAGTTTGCCACAAATACTCTTGGACCTAGAGAAAGTAATAGTACATACCATCAGCAATATAAGCAATATTCCAGACTTCAATGAAAAGTGATCTTCAACCACAGAGGCTCTTGAAAGTGCTGGCAGGTAACATGGTTATGGGAAGGCTGGGCACCCAGAAGTGTGTCATGTGGACACAGAATTCTGGGTATGTTATAACTGGCAAAGAACAGTGAGATGATGAGAGAAGCAACCTGAGTGCATCAACATGAAAAGTAATAATGATGCTTAGTGAGATTAGCCTTGAGTTGATACCTTGTGGTCATACACATCCCATTCCAGTTTGTATATTTGGGAAAGAAGAAAAGAAGAATTTGGTAGGCTGGATATTGTCCCTTTACCCGTGTTCTAATGTCTCCTAATTCCTGGTACCTTACATGCCAAAAGGGACTTTGCTGATGTGATTAAATTAAGGATTTTGAAATTGGGAGATTATTCTGGATTATCTAGGTGGAGCCAATATAATCACTAGAATTCTTATAAGAAGAGGCTAAGAGGGTCACAATCAAAGTCAGAAGAGTAGATGTAATGAGAAAAGCAGAAATCAGAGACAAAGAAAATGATTTGAAGGTGTTACACGGCAGGCTTTGAGAATGGAAGAGGGACCAAAAGTTGAGGAATGTGAGTGGTGACTCGAAGCTGGAAACAGCAAGGAGACAGATTTTCTTTCAGAGCCTCAAAAGGAGTGAAGCCATGTTGACTTATTTGGGACTTCTGACCTCCAGAATTATTAAAAAAAAAAAAAAGTGGTTTTTTTAAGCCATTAAATTTGCCATAATTTGTGACAGCAGTGGTAGGAAACTTATAAGGGTGGGGGGGAACAGATTCTGTTGAGTGTCTGTGGAAGACAGAAAAATCACCTTAAGCCCATTTTGTCTTCAAAGCCTAACTACCATGTAAATCTTTCTAGCTAATGGGGAGCAGGGCAACAGAAATTGAGGGAACTCAACTCCAGAGTAAGTCAAAGAGACAAGAGAAGAGACTCCAACTATGGAGTCCAGTTTTATTTTTTATTTTTTTAAAGATTTATTTATTTATTTATTTATGATAGACATAGAAAGAGAGAGAGGGAGAGAGAGATCGAGAGGCAGAGACACAAGCAGAGGGAGAAGCAGGCTCCATGCCAGGAGTCCTAAGGGGGACTTGATCCCGGGACTCCAGGGTCA
This sequence comes from Canis lupus dingo, assembly GCF_003254725.2. Lineage (NCBI taxonomy): Eukaryota > Metazoa > Chordata > Mammalia > Carnivora > Canidae > Canis > Canis lupus. The sequence goes on from NC_064254.1 coordinate 30,925,721, forward strand.
CACCCTGGGCCAAAGGCAGGCGCCAAACCGCTGAGCCACGCAGGGATCCCTTGAGTCCAGTTTTAAAACATCAGATAATAGTAAATCCAGAAAAAGATAGAATGTGAGCTTACAGTTGATTTGATACTGATGGGGTTTTAAAAGCTGACCTTTGGTATTTGCTATACTTCTTAACACTTCAGGTTTTATCTTATTAGCCTACATAGAAATCTGTGAGTAAGCAGCACTATAAATCCCAGTCTTCTAAGTGGACAAATAGAAGCACATGCAGTGGAAGTCATTTTTCCAAAGTCACAAAACGGCATTCTCCTGGCTCAAAATAGAAGGATATCTCTAATATATTCTAACTCTCTCTGAAAGTATTTTATTTATTTATTTATTTATTTATTTATTTATTTATTTATTTATTTAAAAGTTATTGTTTATTTATTCATGAGAGACACACACACACACAGAGGCAGAGACACAGGCAGAGGGAGAAGCAGACTCCATGCAGGGAGCCAGATGAGGGACTCAATCCTGGCACTCCAGGACCATGCCCTGGAGCCAAAGGCAGGCGCTAAACCACTGAGCCACCCAGGGATCCCTAAATTATTATTTTTTTATAATGTGATGGCTATGTTGCCGATAGGTAGGCATTAAAGTGATGTTAAATAAATGAATTATCTTAATGAACATTAGCTAGAAAGAGTGTCTGGTAGGGGATGAGTTTTGATTACTAGTGAGTGTAATACAAAGAGAATGACAGTTCGGTCTGCTTTGAGTAACACTACTAAGTTTACACACAAGTATTCAGGGTAATATTTTTTTCTGCTTAAGTTTTCTAAGATTTAACTGTGAAAATTGTCTCAACCAATGAATGTTCTCTATATTATAGCTCTGCCTGCCCCCAGACCATTCCTGATTGTCCCCTGGAACTTCACTGAAGGTCTAAATCAGGCTGGATGCCACGCAACCCATCTGTTCAGAGTCTGCCATGCCAAAGAACACAAGACATCATGCTGTCCTGTGATGTTGCTCTCAATATCTGATAAAGAGCGAAATCAGAGCCCTCTGAATTGACACCAGGACCTGAGGGTCCATGCTGGCTTGTCAACTTATGAGCCAGAGAAAGGGACCAAAGCATTTTCTTTGCACAGCTTGAATCCTACTTATTTCAGGGATGCAAAAAAAGGCAGGAGGTGTCAAGTTCACTTTAACATCTGAAACTGCAAAACTAATTTATTCACTTAATCAATGAATACTTATTAGCCAGTGTGAAATGCCTATATAATAACATGGTAAACAAAACAAACTTGGTCCCTGACTTCCTGTAGTTTTCAGTCTAGGCTAGGAGAAAGTTAAGAAACAGGTAAATGAACACATAAATACACAGTGACAACTTAGAAAAAGAATCCAGAAGAAAGCTAAGCCAGAATGGATACAGGTTACCACACTACTTTACAATGGATGGTGAGAAAGAACTATTCTGAGGGAAAGGTTGAAGTTGATACCTAGGATGGAAAGAAGACACAAGTAGTCAAAATGTCATGGAAGATGTTTCATACAAAGGGGCAAGCACTGGCAAAGGCCTGGAGGGGAAGAAGCCTGGCCTAGTACAGCAATCTGCTTGACTTATGCACAGTGAGAGAGCAAAAAAGTGATAAGACACCAGACCAGGAGATAGCTAAGTTCCCAAGGGGATATTGGAAGAAGGGCAAATCAACTCAGATTTATTTAGAATTCGGTGGAAAGCAGTGAACAGTTTTTAAGCACAACCGTTATTTAAAAATATGTGAGGTTCTAATTAAAATCCCCAAGAATTGTGACTACTTAATGTGGAACTGGAGGAGTAGTGGTAGGAGGGGAGGCTGGCTTGGACAGTATTTTTTTATATTTTTCATTGTAGGGTTTAGTGAAGCACCTGGTAAATGTATTAATAATAAAAATGTGATAAATGAGGTAAAAGAAAGAGAGAAGGATAGAGGGAAGAGAGAGAAAGAGACAGAGAGAGAGGAAGGAGGATACAAGGGAAAAAAAAGTGGAGTTATTTCCAACCTACAAATAAGAAAAAAAAGTTTTCACATAAAAGTTAAATTTGGGCAGAGGCAGAGCAATAAGGCAATATCCTGAATTATTCCATGTTACAGCAGAAAAAGAAAGAATTAAAATGACAAACAAACAAAAAAATCCTGTTTATAAAATAATTGCAAAGAGATTGAATAGGAGCTCTACAGTGAAATATGCATGTCTTGGTTTACTTAATAAATTAGTTTACTTATTTATTCATGAAAGACAGAGAGAGAGAGAGAGAGAGAGGCAGAGGTACAGGCAGAGGGAGAAGCAGGCTCCATTCAGGGAGTCCGATGTGGGACTCGATCCCAGGACTCTGGGGTCACACCCTGAGCTGAAGGTAGAGGCTTAACTGCTGAGCCGCCCAGGCATCCCTATTGTGAAGTTCCAGATGCAGAGAGAAAAAAAGCATCAGAGGCAGGATCTGGGTGGTTAAATGTGAGAAGTAGGTCCTACAAGCCATGTTCACATTTTTCCTTTAACCTAAGAGAAATGGAAAGACATACAAAGGATTTAAGGAGTGATTTGACATAAGCAGACTTGTATTTTCAAAACATAACTTGGGCTCTAGAGGAGGTAGTATTGATTTCCAGGTAAGAGAGTGAGATACTGATGCTTTGAACTGGGGAGGTGGCCACAGAGATAGATAGAAGTTAGAGGAGTAGAGTGAAAGAGAGAGTGAGAGTATCTAGATGAGCAATTGACAGGATGTTGTTGCATTTCTAAAACAGGACAAATACAGAGGAAAAACAGGTTGAGTACATGTTTGAATATGTTTTGTTTCAGGTGCATGAGAGCTATATAGGAGGATAGATCAAGTTGAATACACATGTCTAGAGCTCAGGAGGATGTCTGAGTAGCAGAGATAATTTAGTGACATCTCAACAAAGCTAAACAAAATTGTTTTTTAAACATAAAAAAGAAATTGAAGACATGCTTTGGATTAGATCTACCACAAAGGGAATATAGAACTAAATGAAATCAGGTTTAGATCTGAGCTCAGAGACCTGTGAGTATTTAATGTTTTAATAGATGAAATATTAGAATAGGTGGAATGACAAAAGGACACTCAAAAAAGCTGTTACTGGAGTATAAGAATGTGCTAGAGAATGTAAATCTTTGAAATCCAAATGAATACAAATTTCTAAGCAGAGATGTGTGGTCACCAGAGTTAACTGCTGCTGAGAGAAACATAAAGATGTTAATTGAATAGCACTTGAAGAAAAAAAGGGAATAAGTATTTTCAATGGATAAAAAAAGCATGTACAAAAGCAGAATGATGTATAGTGACTGGTAAGTTTTCTGTATGATTATATCATTTTAGGTGGTACAATAGGACCATACAAAAGAAAAACAGGAAAATGACACATAGATATAGCAAGGAACCCATGTGTTTAACAAGTAGTTTTTCTCAATATCAAATATGAAACTGTAAAGTAGGGATGTGTCACAATCAGGCTTGTATTTTAGAAAGACTATGCTGATTATTTTGGCAGTAGTTTGGAGAATTGTCTACAGTGAGAAAGGGAGATTTCTAACAAATGTTCATGAATCAGGTGAGGTAGTTCAAAGGATATGAACTAAGTCAAACATGTAACAAAGGGAAAGGTGGGGTCAGATTGGAGAATTGAACTTCTGGACATGGTAAAGGGCTGGATGGAAGAAGGAGGCACAGGAAACAGAGCTGTCAAGGTGGAGTCTTCATTCTTAATGTGTATCCAGCATTGTCCCTCACAAAGACAGGAAATCAGAGGAGAATACTGTTCATTCATTCGTTGAGCTGCCACAATGTTTACTGAACTGCCACAATATTCCAGGCACTGAAGATACAACAGTGAAAAAACTGACAAAATTACAAACCTATGTTTATATACGACAGGCAGGAGGAGAAGTTGTCCCACATTTTAGTTGTCTCACATTGGTAAAATAACATCTTTACTTTGGTAAAATCTCAAAATGAATGGTTCTTCAGGTGAGAATTTGGAGACAGAAGATTTGCATTATGTAGGTCAAAATTTTATTATGGAATTTTTTTATTCCAATATATGGAATAATTACAAATAAGTCAGCTTTGCATATATCATTAGTAACTGATAAAATATCCAGGTATTCTGAATCTGCAACAAAAATAATAGCTGCCTTAAATATACATTGGACTCGCTCTGCCCTGACTCTGAACACACAGGCAACTGATAAATAATGGTGAATCCGGGGGTACTTCAACTTCAGTCATCGGGTTTGTGAAAGACCTCATCACTTCATCTAGAACCTCCTTCCCACTGCATTCCAAGTTCTTCTTGGTTTTGCTACTTAGTGTCTTGTTTTACTTTTAAGTCTGTCCTTAGGGCATTGTGTCCTAATTCTGTGCCTCCTACATAATTTGAATCAGTTTCACAATTCCAACCCTTCCCACAGTGACAGTAACCTGATTTTGCCATTTTTGAGCTAAACCTCAAGAACTCAAAGTTCCTCTATCTTTAATCCTTAGCTAAGGAGACTTCAGGCTAGGAGTGTCTATATAAATCACAAAGGACATTTTCTTCTTAACTCCAGCACTGGTCAAATATTTATTAGCATAGTAGGTTTCATTTGACATCCCCTAACTGAGTCATGATAAAAAGAATTTGGAAAGAAACCAAAGAGGAATAATAAAAATGATTAACAACTGAAGAAATGGGTCCTAGGAGAAAAGGCTAAAGGAACCAGGTTAGCATAGCCTGGAGACACTGAATGTTAGAGCTTGGGGCAGAGACTTAAACACGATAAATAGTGAAGAGGCTCTTGATAGTGACGAAGAGCGAGTGTTCTTTCCAGGCAGTAACAGTGAGGATACAGTTTATGGCAAAGTGTTTGGCTTGAGAAAGGATGTCTTGATTTAATGGATTGAGGATTAGGTCTCTTCTTTGTAGTTTCCTTGTGAGGCTGTTATCATTTTCTCATTAAGTACATACATCTTTACTGATAATTCTGTCACAATTGTATAAGTAAAGGTGAAGGAGGCTATCTAGAATATTTGGAATCTTTCAAAACATATTACAAAAGATTTTCACATCTTTGGTGTCCACAAATATCCATAATATTGCCCTAAGTAGATGTGCTTTGACAACTGGCAAGGAAGAAAATACACCTTTGATAAAAAAATAATATTTAACTATCTTTATTTAAATATCTTGGCTTTAAATAATCATGTATCTATTACTATGCTACAAAGGTCATGAACTTCCCAACTTTAAAAATGTCTCTCAGGTCTTCTTTACCTTCGGGAAAAGTTCAGCTGGTATTAAATGGCAGAATGTTTGGGAGGAGGCAATGAAGGATATCTTAAACTTGAAAGTGTGTTTTCCCATCTTGACATCAGGAAACAATATTCAGCACCGCTGCTTTTTTTTTTTTTGGCTTGACCCTTGTTTTAAACTGTGGGAATTTTATTATATTCAGTGTCTACATTTAAAGAAAACACATCAGTGTGTTTGCAATCCCAAGTTCAGTTTCAGTACCACATATTAAAATACCTAAGTCCTATCTGTGCACATAGAAGCATAGAATACTACTAAGCATTTTACTTTTTGAGTTTGGAACTTACATTTTATTTATATTTGTGATGCATTGACACCACTTCTGAACACAGAATTACAGCTATTTTGAAGTGTTTCTAACAGATAAATTAATACTTTAATTTTCTTTACCAAGAATTCGTATGGGGATGTTACATTTAATTTTATGATACTAGGCTATAGAATTAGAGATTACATGAATATTGAGTGCTCATATAATTTATTCCATCCTTAAATCCACCTTTACTAATTTGACATTACAGAACAATACTGAAGGAAACACTATGTAAAATTAGTCACAGAAATTCTGTACGATGAGGTTATCACATCTTTTTGTAGTACCTCTGCCCACATTATCACTATGTGGCAAAGTGGCATTAATCCATGAAGAATGTTAGTCTAGTTGCCAAGAGGCCTGCCACTAAAGAGTTCTAAGAAAAAATAAGAATCTTTCATTTTAAAAAATAAGAATTTTTCATTTAAAAAATTTAAGTAAAATGTTTATAAAACGTAATTTTATAAAACTTTCCAATGCTTAACAATATCAGATCCATGAAAAATTCTCCCCAGTATCATAAACTCCATTTTTTCTTGGGTTAATTTACATGGAAAAAGACAATAGCTATTATTTCATATAAGAGTATTTCAAATTCTTTGCCAATATTGGTAAATGGATGTTCAGTATTTGTATGTATACATATTTTATTGAGGTGGTAAAATCCCTGATTTTTTAGTTGTTCTTTTGGTATGTGTGTTCAGCCGATAAGGGTAGCCCTCTTGTAAGCATTTCTATTCTCTCTGTCCTTTATGAACAGACTTTGCATAAGAAAATAGCAAGTAGAAACATAAAGGGAAGGTTAAATCCATTAAAAAGATGTTAAATCCATTTAAAAAGATGTACTAAGTCCTTAATATGTAATTATTGGGTTAGCTAATGAGAGTAATACAATAAAAAAAGTAAAAGTACTTATTCAGGCCTTAGAAAAGTGTATGCAAGTTGGGAAAAATAAACATGCACAAATTAAACATTTACTAAACGTTGCAAAGCAACAAGACAGAGAAAACACCTTCATTTTCTTATTAAATTCTTACAATTACATTTGGAAATATTTATTATTGTTGCCATTTTAAAGATAAAAAAGTCAAAAGATACTTCGTTAAGAACACAAAGCCAATAACTAGAAGATTTGGTTTTCAAGCACAAGTTTGTGTCCAGTGTCTGGGCTCTCCTCAGAATACTATGTAGCCTTCCTTACTAATCAGGTAATAGAAGTCATCAGAAATTATTGAAGAGGAAAGGATAACTTTCCACTAACTAGGTGAGTTCAACTCATACCTAAGTTTCATTTTCATATCTAGCTAATAACAGGATTATTGCAAGGTGTTCCTGAAGCTTCCTTCCAATTCTAGAGTTGGGTAATTCTACAGTTCTGTGGTCCTCATATGGACTGGATTGACAGCTGTAGTATTTCTTAAAGAAACAAGAGCCAAGCTGATTGTTGAAGGGTGGGAAAGACTAGGACAGAGTAAGGAAAAGCCATGGCATTCCTTTTTGGTTTGAAAAAAAAAAAGGTTTTGTTTTTTTTCTTTGTTTTTGAAAAAAAAAAAAAAAAGGTTCAAGTTCCGCAGCAAGATGGGAACTTGAACATGTAGGAAAGAGGTACATGTATCTTGATCAGCATGTATATGTTGGAGCAGATGGTAATAAAGTCAGCTGGGTAACACACAATCACAAGTAGGAAATGTCTGGAAGCAAAAATAAGGAGCATTAAGATCAAGCAAAAAATGTGCATAAGATATTTGACATCCATATGGTGACTAATAGATATTACAGGCTTCAGAAGCAGCCTGTAGTAAAGTGGAGGATATTTGGAACAATTATTCCTGATGAGAGCATGATGAATCAAGGAGACAGAAGAACACGAATGAATATAAGACCTTTAGATTTCATGTACTGAAACTGGTGGTACCTCAGGTATTTCTCAGAACTCCCTTCCCTACATTCTAATATAATTGCATTTGTATGTCTTGCTCATTTTATATAGCCATATATATATAGTGAAAAACATAATTGATATTCCAGCTTCTGCTTCTAATATTTTTTAACTTAGATGAAATATCTAACCTGTCTTTTTTTTCTCTCTATTGTTTATTTCCACTACCCATCCTCATCCTCCATTGCTTCAGATCACTGTGCAAATTTTCAATAGTCACTTTCACTTCTAATCCTGTCTTCAACCTTTTTCACACAGCTTAGAGTAATTTATAAAATTAACCCATTCTAGTTACTGTTGAAAATTTTATCTACTGGGGTATTCACAATTGCCTTCTATTAATCATGTTTTGCTCTATATCCTCATTGATAGATCCTGGAATAAACAGTTGGCATCATAACCCTACCTAACATGTGACATTCTAAGAGGTATGTTATTTCAAACCGCTGAAGGCTGATAGCATCATATGAGGCAAGTGAACATTTTCTGAAGTTAAGATCGGTATTATGCCTTAACCATAATATACATAAATTACTTCACATGTAAATATAATTGTTTGACAATCTTTTCATATTTAAAATTTCACAATTTGGAAGTTATTTTTCACATGTATTTAACTAAAATAGTTGTTGGATGCAATTTTACACGCATTTAAGAAAAATCTTTTGTTAGCTACCAATATTTGACATAATATCTCGTTTTGCACATCTTAATTTCACTTAGACTGTGATTTTCATTATTTTCCTAGATTTTTTAAGTAGGCTTTTAGAATTCTCAGATAATGACAATAGCATGTCACTCTCAATGAACTACTGTTAAAGGAGATGAGTTCTCTCTTTTCTCTTGAGATACTCATAGCATAATGCAGAAGATGTCAGAAATAATTAAGATGAATGACTTTCTATCCAATCAAATGAAATTTATCTTTTGGAATTTTGACATTTTTCCTATGCTGTGCATGATTCTAATAAGAGCAAATCAAGTGTGCATCTTCTCAACAGGAGTGGAAAGAATCTTATATATAGCACTTTAGAAAAATTAGTTGGGAAAACAATATAAGGGTTTCAAATAATTAACGGCCTCTGTGTGCCAACTGTTACACAAATGGGGTGAGAACTTAATGGCCCTAAATATTGGTAATTTGATCATCTTTAGACAAACCAGAAGCTGACTCTTAACCATAGAGAACAAACTGATAACCAGAGGGGAGGTCAGTGGGGGTTGGGTGAAACAGGTGAAGGGGATCAAAGAGAACACTTATCACAATAAAAAATAAAATAATGTGTAAATCTTAATAAAAGAAGGAATTTATATTGTGTTCATGAGCAGAAATATAAACTGCTCTGAAAAATAATGCTGAGTAACAACAACAATGGAGTTTATAATTTAAAGCATTTGCTCCAACTGTCTATATGCTGAGGAGATTATACATATCTCTAGTGGTTTTGCTAAGAATGACCTAGTTATTTCCAGAGAATTGGTTATTCCATTGAACAGAATGTTTATCAATATTTTATTGATTGTTTAGTCTTCTGAAGATGGTTTCCTGTAACTAGAATTTCCTAAGATTTAGATCTAGCTATATTGTTTACTTATTTGTTCAATTGCCAAAAAAATCAATTGATCTACACAGTAACATTTCTTCAAAGTGTATATGCTGGTATGTATTTAATACAGTATAACTGTCTTGAAGGCTACTAAGTTGTTGATTTATCTACCCATTTTCAAGATGCATCACTAATGCCCTCATGTACTAAGAAGTGGACAATAAAATTAGAAAAACTTGCATGTTCATGTCAGCATTCAAAAGCTGCAACATCAGTCTAATTTGACGTCATCCTGCCTTCTCCAACCCCTCCTAACAATATACTCCCAAGGGGAAAAATCTAAATCCTGAGAAAGGAGTGTTTTCCAGCCAAGCAGTTAAGGCGGCCAAATTGTTCTCTGGTGTTCTGATTTTATTTCAAATGATTTCAGGTGTTGTATGTAGAAATTACTTTTCCAATCTCAAGGAAAAGATGCTGGGTTTCTATCAGCATAGAAAATTGCACCCTATCAGAGTGTCCACTGCATGTAACCAGAATTTGACATTAAAAGCCCTTGATTCATTTTCCCCAGATTGGTGGCAGTCCTCTAATTAGTCACAAACTCATCTACCACCATCAACCTGATACGTAATGAGAAGAGCCTAGTCAGAGGAAACATCTAACTAAAGCCCTGATAGAATGGGAAATCCATTCTTCCGGCTGCTCTCTGGGATCACACCAAGTCCTCATTTTTGAAATGTTACAATAGGTGAATCTGAGTCACTAGTACTACACAAAGAGTGTATGTGATGTTAGTAGCATGTAACTGAGAGTGGTATTTTCTATTTCAGTGTGAAATGATATAAAATATAATATGGTAGTGCAGAATCTCTTTCATAAAAATAGATTGATTTTTATCTTGGCAAGTATTATAATAATTAGCAATAGGTACACTGCAAAGTTTGGTGTCAGACTGCTAAGTAGCTATATGACCAGGGGAAACTTAATTGTTTTCTTTCTCATTTCCTTGGTTAAATAGCATCTATGTCAAAGTGATGTAAGCACATAACTTAATTGCCGTGTGCTTGTGTAGTGCTTTAGTACAAAGTTTGGTGCTTCTGAACCACTCAGCAAATCTTAGCTCTATCATCACCACATATATTAGGCCTTCGTCCTCAAAGTACATTTTCTAAGACTCCTATTTTTTAACTTATAATTTCCCATCCCTGATATGTACAACTTCAAGTTTTGTGACTTTTAGGGTAGCAGGATTTTATTATTAAATTTGCCACAAGAATGTTACAATACAATCAAATCATCTCTTACACTATACAGGAATGTGCAATTTATTGACAAAAATGGATTGGTCTAGAACAGTGGTCAGCATACTTTTTCTGTAAAGGTCTTGACAGTAAGTATATTCAGTCTGAGGAGCCATACAGTCTCGGTCACAATTACACGACTATGACACTGCAATTCAAGCATAGCCATAGACAATGTACATATGAATGAGCAGGCCATATTGAGCCTACAAGTGGTAGTTTGCAGACCTCAAGCTAGAAAATAACCTGAGAAGTTGAATAAAAATTATTAAAAGTGTGAGATGAATCCAAATAGTGTATAAATAAGATGATTCCAACAATAGTTACAATCACAAAATGAGAAAAAATTGCCCAAGTATTCTATTGTTTTTTTAATGGCTTCACTATCAATTGGATACTATCTGGAAAATAAATATTCTAGGTATTTCAAACAGGAAGGGATTTAACACAGGGAAGTAGAGTTTGAAAGACTTTGGGAAGTGTAAAGGTAAAGGGCTACTGACTCTCCATCAAGCCAGGAGGAGAGAATCATAGAAAATAACTGTCAATGATACTAAATGCCTAAAGTATCTAAGTAGCTGAGTACAGTGGATGTCTAAGAGTCAGTGGCACACCATCTTGCCTACCATTTGCGGAAATGTACATGCCTGGTACTGTTATAGCAGTTACTCCACTCCTTTTTGTTACTGCCTTCCACATCTTAAGGAAAAAGCCTTTCATTAGTAGAATCTAAACCAGATATCTGCTGCTAAAAGAGTCTGAAAAATATAGTTCCTATGATTCTTACTCCTCATAATCAGCATAGAAGATCTTAGAAGAATAAAAATGTTGCAAGGTAGGAATGCTAACTCAGTATTATCCATGGGTAAAATGAAGACAATGGATTTTTAAGTTAATAAATGCTTTAGCACTGATAAGATATTGTCTTCACAGTTTGAAACTGGAATGTGTAAATAATAAAAGTCATTTCAAGTTAGATAATAACAAGATAGAATTCAAGATAGAATTTAGCTAAGGACAATACATTTATTTTTGCTGAAAGCAAGGAATATATTTTTCCTCACCAAGTGGAACCAAAATCACTTTTTTTTTCTGAATTTAAAATGTCCTTGGTTACAAGGAAAGTGGACAAAAATCTTTAAAGGAATTACATCACATTCTAGGCAAAAAGAGAGTTTTCCAAAAGAAAAAAAAACACAACGTAGATTAAGAGATCAATATATTAAAGAGTGTTTTAGGGGTGGAAAAATATGTAGAATTAGTAGTTTATTTGGAGATGATCCCAGGAACTGAAAGAGCTGGAAAAGTGAGTCAGAGGAGGATGAATATGCAATACAAGAGTGAATTTTCACTTTCCCTGCTGTGGGCAATGGACTAGGACTCTGCCAGCATATCCTGAAATGTACAGTGTGCTTTGCAGAATTGTCTGCTTGAAAGGCTAAAATAATCTATCAGCTCTTATCTCCCACTGGTTGAAGACACCCCCAAGAGCACTAACTTCAGAATCCCTAGGCTGAAGTGTATTTGAGCCACATAGGTTTTCATGGTCTTGGAAAAGAAGGACCAGAGGCAGAAAGATACTCTACCTGAGGTGTCATGGTTAAATTCAAAGTAAGCCTGATTTGCATATAACTGTTCACCATATTGCTGTTGTTGAAATCAGAGGTTAACCAAGGAGATATGGCTCAGAAAAGTAGACTCAGATGGCTACCATTTACTCCTTGCATTGCTCAGATTCACTCATAAGGGAATACTTACCGTACAGTCTTGAAGTAGCACTGTAAAGTCCTCCTTCGGGTGTCTTCTTCAGTCATCAATTTCTGGATCTAAATATTGGCTCAGACCAGGGAACTGGCTAAGGAATAAAATGTTACACTGTGGTATCTCAAATGTTAGTTAATTTTTGTCGATTATTAAGAAGTAATATCTCAGTGTAGTTTAAATTTTATTTTTTTAAATTACGAATAGAACCCAGAATACTTCATATGTTTAAAGGCTAATTTTAAATCTGTCTCTGTGAATCGTTTATTCATGATTTTTGCCCATTTTTAATAGGCTTTTGGATAATTTTTGCCGTCAAATTATAAGGATTCTTTTTTAAGTTAGCAGGATTATCACCTTGTGAACTATATGCAGATATATCTTTCTACTTTGTCACTTTTCTTTTGACTTCATTTGTAATGTTTGTTGACACAATACAAACACTTAAAAATATAATTAAATTGCCAACATCTATTTTTTTATTGCATTTGGATTTTGAGGCACAGTTTTAAAGCTCTCCGAATACATTTAATGGTATTGTGCACTTGACCTAAGAGTAGTTAAAATCTATTTTTAATATATTCTGTCAATTTTCACTGTATTTTCTACAGTATCTGTGCATAGGAAGCTTTCCTTTATATTTGGCCATAGATCATCAAAAACATTATATATCCACTATAAAGTATGTCCTTTTGCCTTATAAAATATTTCTTTTTCTTCTTTCATTCATTTTGTCCTCAATTCTATCTTGTCTGAAAGCAGGATCACAGTATGTGCTTCTGTATTGTGTCAACTTGCCTGGATACCTTCACCTATGGACCAGCATCTGTAGCCAGGATTCCGGTAATAGTAGTATCCTAACTGGTCCTTTATGCACCACCCTTTGGTTCATAGTTTGTTCTCAACATAGCAGCTGGGGCAATCCTTATAAATGTTAAATCATAGTGTATCATTTCTTTGATCAAATGTTTGCAATGATTCCCTGTGTTATTCAGAGTGAAATTCAAATTCTTTAAGATGGTTGGAATGTCCTAAGTGGTCTTGACTCAATGCCTCTCTGGCACCCTCTTTTATTAGAGTGGCTCCCCGCTACTCCATCCACATCAGTGACTTTGATGTTACTGGGATTTCCCAGCCTCACTCTCATCTGAGAGTCTTTACACCAACTATTCCTTTCAGCTGGGACATTTCTCAAATATCTAAATGGCTAACTTCCTTGAAATCTTCAGGTCTTTGCTCAAATGTGAAACTGGAAAACTCGGGATCCCTGGGTGGCGCAGCGGTTTGGCACCTGCCTTTGGCCCAGGGTGTGATCCTGGAGACCCAGGATCGAATCCCACATCGGGCTCCCGGTGCATGGAGACTGCTTCTCCCTCTGCCTGTGTCTCTTCCTCTCTCTCTCTGTGACTATCATAAATAAAAAAAAAAAAAAAAAAGAAACTGGAAAACTTTCCTGGTCATTTCATATAAAATTGCAACATAACCCCAATCTCTCTTACACTGTTTTCTAAATTTACTCATTTATTATATTTATTGTTAGTCTGCCTTTCCCTACTAGAATGATAGTACCATGAGAGCAGGGATCCTGCATAGTTTATTCACTGATGTTTAAGAATCTAGAATGATACCAGCACATAGTAGGGCCTGGATAAGTATGTGTCAAATGAACGTTTTTGTCTTCCTCTCTCTAATCTTGCATATGATGCAAGGGGATACATGCTCTTAAAAATCTAGAGTCATCTTTCAAAGTATAATGAAACCACACTATATCTTTTGCTTACAGCCTTTTAGTGACTTCCCATCACCTTTAAGATGAAACTTAAACTCCCCTCATGTGAGGAGCAAGGCTCTTCCTGCTTTATTCCCAGATGCTCTAATCTTTCACAATTCTCATCTCATATCACGAGTTCCAGCTATGATAAATCACTTGCATTTCCTCAAATATGCTATGTTTGCTCACAATTCTGTGTCCCTGCCCTTAGGTATGGTGGCTATATAATTTATTGTCCAAACCCGGGCACTTCTGAGAGTTAAAGCGGATGTTATTAATAATTGTAAAATGAGACTGTCCCAGACAAACAAGAATGAATGGTCAGTCACTTTATCCTTAGGTCTTCTGCCTGTAATGTCCTTCCTAATTTCTTTGCCTGATTCTGTCAAAATACCTTTCACGTTTTAGTCCATGTACCACACTCTCATATGGGCTTTTTATTATCCCTGGTCTAAACCAGACAACCCTCCTTCTTATCTGGTAATACCAATCATGCCCTTGTCCTAATCACCATACTTCTTTGCCCACTGACTGGGAGGGTACTCCTTGAAGGCAATAACCACATTATTTATGCCTCTATCCCTGAAACTAGATATATTGTATACTAAGTAATGGATAACAGTAGCATAATATTGTGATACAGTAAGCTTAGGAGTTAAGCTCTTGGGCTGTAGAGCCAAACTAGTGGGTTTCAATCATGGATTTATCAAATATTAGCTGTGTGATCTCGGATAATTAAAGTCTGCTCAGTGGTTGTGTAAATCAGATGAGTTAATGCTGAAATAAGTAAAAAAATAAAATAAATAAAATAAATAAAAAAATACTGAAATAAGTAGCCAGAATAGAGTAAGAACTTAAATATTTCAGTGGCATTTCACTAAGAAATTACTGAACAACTAGTTTGCTAAAATAAATACTAATCATACTAATTCTATGATCAATAGTGTCACTGGACTTTAAGATAAAAAATACATGTAATATTTCATGTGAACTGTTTCTTCATGAAATTAATCAGGAAGAAATAGCAGATATGTTTTAACCTTCTCAATTTATAGTGAGCAAACTCATTCAAAGGTTTGAGGGGAGGCTGGATGGCTCAGTTGGTTAAGGTTCTGTCTCTTGATTTCAGCTCAGGTCATGATCTCAGGGTCCTGAGATGTAGCCCCACACTGGGCTCCTAGCTCAGTAGGGAGTCTGTGAGATTCTCTCTTTTTTCTCCGTCTCATTCTGCCCTTTCCCACTGCCATCCCCCCACTGCTTCACACATTGGCTTGCTCTCTCTCACTCTCTCTCTCTCTTTCATAAATAAATAAATAAATAAATCTTTTTAAAAGTGAGAGGAGGGGTGTTGAATGGCTTGCATATAAATTGGGAGTTACTACGTAAATTAGCTGGAACACACCCATATATCTCCATACCTACCCCATGTGAACTCTTTGCTTCAATTATATCTTCCCTTCTCTTACCAATCTCCACAATGCTTCTGAATGAGATTTTACCTCATCCAGGAACTCTCTCCTAGTTTGTTTCTGCTGCCTCTCCAGTCAGAGCCTGTGACCTTCCCTTGGGCAACATTGTGCCCAATTTGTCAGCATTACTCTGCATCACACTCTGCTGGTCTCCCCATTTACCTGTTTCTCCTGTCAGGAATGTGATTTTCTCCAGGCTAGGAATTGTGTCTTATAGGTTATGCTTCTAGGAGCTAAAACAGGAGCTCACTGCTATGCTTCTTATAAAGCAGTTGCTCAAAACTATTCATCAGTACTAAACACAACTCTGACCCAATATTCTTTCCAATATTCTAAATGGCTATTGAAAATCACCTTTAGAAGATTTTGCCACAAGAAATATTTTTCAGTGTAGACTTCTCCCACCCCCGCTTTTTAAAAGGATTTATATATTTATTTATTTGAGAGAGAAAGAGTGCGTGCATGAGCATGGGGAGGGTCAGAAGGTAGAGAGAGAAGATTTCAAAAAGACTCCCTGCTGAGTAGAGCCCGATGCAGGCCTCCATCTTTCAACCCTAAGAGACCCTGAGATCATGACCTGAGCTGATATCAAGAGCTGATGTTTAACCAACTAAGCCACCCAGGTACCCCTTCTCTCTTCTTTTTTGATATGGTGGTAAGTCATTTCTGCTTTCAAAAGTAAGACAATAAAATCTTAGTGTCTTTAGACTAAATGCTGAGCATATACACAAACACTCCTTCTAACCTGACTATTCATAAACCAATTAAAGGGAAGGACTGTGTTACTTAGGAATAAAATTTTTCCCCAAAGTGTGGATACAAACTGAAATGTAGACATAGGTTTTCAGGGGACAAAGCAAAATGAGTAAAGCAAGAGTTATCTCCATGTTGATATATTAACTCTTTGACAGTTTCCTAGAGGTAAACATATTTGTTCTGGAGAAATGGGCTTTCCTATAGTCCAGTAATTTGGGTTAATGGAACAGGGTATTGCTAAAGATCTCCATTGTATCACTGTTCTTTGGACAGTTAAACCTCCAGGGTTTATTCCCCACACAAAATAACATAAAGAACCAGAACCATAGATGGAGAACAGCCAGTTTAGAACTTGAATTATAGGGCAGCCCTGGTGGCTCTGCGGTTTAGCACCACCTTCAGTCCAGGGCCTGATCCTGCATACCTGGGATCGAGTCCCACATCAGGCTCCCTGCATGGAGCCTGCTTCTCCCTCTGCCTGTGTCTCTGCCTCTCTCTCTTTCTCTGTCTCTCATGAATAAAATAAATAAAATCTTTAAAAAAAAAAAAAGAACTTGAATTATATTCCTGGCAATATATAGCAGAGGAACCTATCCAACATACTCAGAGGATATGACAGTCTCTGGAAAATAAGATAATGTTACTATCTGGATTTGAAAAAAAAAAATAGAATACTTATATGTACTTCTAAAATGTGCATTTTTTGAGGCAATTATGAAACCAGTCTGTGATTGTTGGTGTACTCTGTTGTAAATCCAAAAAACAGCCTGTTGAAGTTTTTTTTTTTTTTAATTTTAAATATTTTATTTATTTATTTATGACACACACACACACACACACACACACAGACACACACACACACATAGAGGCAGAGATATAGGCAGAGGGAGAAGCAGGCTCCATGCAGGAAGCCCAATGAGGGACTCAATCCTAGGACTCCGGGATCACACCATGAGCCAAAGGCAGATGCTCAACTACTGAGCCACCCAGGCATCCCTATTTCATTCTTTTTTATAATCAAGTAATATTTTATTGTGTGTATATGTGTATATATGCATGCATACATACATATATGTAATTAGCACATATTTTAAATATATTTATTTATTTTAAATTCCAGTATAGTTAATATATGGTGTTATATTAGTTTCAGATGTAAAACATAGTGAGTCCACAATTCCATACATCACCCAGTGCTCATCACAAGTGCACTTCTTGATCCCTATCACCTATTTTCCACCTCTCCTCTGATAACTACCAGTTTGTCCTCTATAGTTAAGAGTATATTGTCCCGAAATTTATTTTTTAACATATTATTTCAGTGTCTATTTTGAATAAAAATTTGTTATATCACTGCCAAAAAAAAAAAAAAAAAAAAGACTTTGCCACAAAATGGAAAAACATGTAGGTTGAAACAAAGAATTTTAGATTTCAATAAAGAAACATTAATCTGAAAGACTGTATTGGCATTTATTAAATGTTTGTTCAGCACCAAGAACTGCGCTAATTACATCACATATACACTTTCCATTTTTGACTTATAGTAGCACTATGGGCTAAGTACTGTTATAAATCTCTTTTTACACAGGAAAGAAATATACTTAGACCATTCTCCATATTTTGTGTAGTGTGTACCAACAAAACTTTTAGATCAAGATAGTAGAAAATATAAAAAATAAAAATTACAACTTATATATATTTATGTATATATATCTATCCATTTATCTCAGTAAGGTCACCAGATGATAATTAAAAGGGAATATTAGAATAAAATATATGTTTGTGTTGTTCTTATTTTCTTTTTTTAAGATTTTATTTATTTATTTATTTATTTGTTTGTTTTTATTGGAGTCTATTTGCCAACATATAGCATAACACCCAGTGCTCATCCCATCAAGTGCCCGTCACCCAGTCACCCCAACCCTCTGCCCACCTCCCCTTCCACTACCCCTTGTTCGTTTCCCAGAGTTAGGTGCCTCTCATGTTCTGTCACCCTCACTGATATTTCCCACTCGTTTTCTCTCCTTTCCTCTTTATTCCCTTTCACTATTTTTTATATGCCCCAAATGAATGAGACCATATAATGTTTGTCCTTCTCCGACTGACTTACTTCACTCAGCATAATACCCTCCAGTTCCATCCATGTCGAAGCAAATGGTGGGTATTTGTCGTTTCTACTGGCTGAGTAATATTCCATTGTATACATAGACCACAGCTTCTTCATCCATTCATCTTTCGATGGACACCAAGCCTCCTTCCACAGTTTGACTATTGTGGACATTGCTGCTAGAAACATTGGGATGCAGGTGTCCCGGCGTTTCACTGCATCTGTATCTTTGGGGTAAATCCCCAACAGTGCAATTGCTGGGTCATAGGGTAGGTCTATTTTTAACTCTTTGAGGACCCTCCACACAGTTTTCCAGAGTGGCTGTACCAGTTCACATTCCCACCAACAGTGCAAGAGGGTTCCCCCTTCTCCACATCCTCTCCAACATTTGTTGTTTCCTGTCTTGTTAATTTTCCCCATTCTGACTGGTGTGAGGTGGTATCTCATTGTGGTTTTGATTTGTATTTCCCTGATGGCGAGTGATGCAGAGCATTTTCTCATGTGCTTGTTGGCCATGTCTATGTCTTCTTCTGTGAAATCTCTGTTTATGTCTTTTGTCCATTTCATGATTGGATTGTTTGTTTCTTTGCTGTTAACAATATTAACTATTAATTAATTCTTCTAATCCATGAGCATGGAATATTTTTCCATCTCTTGTGTCTTCCTCAGTTTCTTTCAGAAGTGTTCTGTAGTTTTTAGGGTATAGATCCTTTACCTCTTTGGTTAGGTTTATTCCTAGGTATCTTATGCTTTTGTGTGCAATTGTAAATGGGATTGGATCCTTAATTTCTCTTTCTTCAGTCTCATGGTTAGTGTATAGAAATGCCACTGATTTCTGGGCATTGATTTTGTATCCTGCCACACTGCCAAATTGCTGTATGAGTTCTAGCAATCTTGGGGTGAAGTTTTTTGGGTTTTCTATGTACAGTATCATGTCATCTGCAAAGAGGGAGAATTTGACTTTTTCTTTGCCCATTTGAATGCCTTTTTTTTTTCTTTTTGTTGCCTGATTGCTTCTAAGACTGCTAGTACTATGTTGAATAGCAGTGGTGAGTGTGGACATCCTTGTCGTGTTCCTGATCTTAGGGGAAAGGCTCCCAGTGTTTCCCCATTTGGAATGATATTTGCTGTGTGCTTTTTGTAGATGGCTTTTAAGATGCTGAGGAATGTTACTTCTATCCCTACACTCTGAAGACTTTTGATCAGGAATGCATGCTGTATTTTGTCAAATGCTTTCTCTGCATCTATTCAGAGGATACTATGGTTCTTGTTTTTTCTCTTGTTGGTATGATCTATTACATTGATTGCTTTACTAGTGTTGAACCAGCCTTGCATCCTAGTGATAAATCCCACTTGGCCATGGTGAATAATCTTCGTAATGTACTATTGGATCCTGTTGGCTAGTATTTTGGTGAGAATGTTTGCATCTATATTCATCAGAGATATTGGTCTATAATTCTCCTTTTTGGTGGGGTCTTTGTCCGGTTTTGGAATTAAGGTGATGCTGGCCTCATAGAATGAGTTTGGAAGTATTCCATCTCTTTCTATCTTTCTGAACAGCTTTAGTAGAATAGGTATTGTTTCTTCTTTAATGTTTAATAGTATTACCTGGGAAGCCAGCTGGCCCTGTACTTTTGTGTCTTGGGAGATTTTAATGACTGCTTCAATTTCCTCCCTGGTTATCGACCTGTTCAGGTTTTCTATTTCTTCCTGTTCCAGTTTTGGTAGTTTGTGGTTTTCCAGAAATGTGTCTATTTCTTCTAGATTGCCTAATTTATTGGTGTATAGTTACTCATAATATGTTTTTAAAATCGTTTGTATTTTCTTGATATTGGTTGTGATCTCTCCTTTTTCATTCATGATTTTATTAATTTTAATATTTTCTGCCTTCTTTTTAATAAGGTTGGCTAATGGTTTATCTATCTTATTAATTCTTTCAAAGAACCCATTCCTGGTTTTGTTGATCTGTTCCACAGTTCTTCTGGTCTCTATTTCATTGAGTTCTGCTTGAATCTTTATTAACTGTCTTCTTCTGCTGGGTGTAGGTTTTATTTGCTGTTCTTTCTCCAGTTCCTTTAGGTGTAAGGTTAGCTTGTGTATTTGAGGGTTTTTTTTTTTTTTCCAATTTTTTGAGGGATGCTTGTATTGCAATGCATTTCCCTCTTAGGACTGCTTCTGCTATATCCCAAAGATTTTGAATGGTTGTATCTTCCTTTTCATTAGTTTCCATGAATCTTTTTAATTCTTCTCTAATTTTCTGGTCAACCCATTCATCTTTTAGCAGGATGGTCCTTAACCTCTACGTGTTTGAGTTTCTTCCAAATTTCTTCTTGTGATTGAGTTCAAGTTTCAAAGCATTATGGTCTGAAAGTATGCAGGGGACAATCTCAATCTTTTGGTATCAGTTGAGACCTGATTTGTGACCCAGTATGTGGTCTATGCTGGAGAACGTTCCATGTGCACTTGAGAAGAATGTGTATTCAATTGCGTTTGGATGTAAAGTTCTGTAAATATCTGTGAAATCCATCTGGTCCAGTGTATCATTTAAAGCTCGTTTCTTTGGAGATGTTGTGCTTAGAATATCTGTCATTTGCGGGGATCCCTGGGTGGCGCAGCGGTTTGGCGCCTGCCTTTGGCCCAGGGCGCGATCCTGGAGACCCAGGATCGAATCCCACGTCGGGCTCCCGGTGCATGGAGCCTGCTTCTCCCTCTGCCTACGTCTCTGCCTCTCTCTCTCTCTATCTCTGTGTGACTATCATAAATAAATAAAAATTATTAAAAAAAAAAAAGAATATCTGTCATTTGCAGAAAGTGCCATGTTGAAGTCTAAGTATGACTTTACTTTGGTTATTAATTGATTGATATACTTGGCAGCTCCCATATTGAGTGCATAAATATTCATGATTGTTAGATCTTCTTGCTGGATAGATCCTTTAAGTATGATATAGTGTCCCTCTTCATCTTTTACTGCTGTCTTTGGGATAAACTTTAATTTATCTGACATGAGGATTGCTACCCCTGTTTTCTTTTGAAGACCATTTGAATGGTAAATAGTTCTCCAACCTTTCATTTTCAAGCTGTAGGTGTCCTTAGGTCTAAAATGAGTCTCTTGTAGACAGCAAATAGATGGGTCTTGCTTTTTTATCCAGTCTGAAACCCTGCATCTTTTGATGGGATCATTAAGCGCATTCGCATTCAGAGTTACTATTGAAAGATATGAATTTAGTGTCATCATAATACCTATTCAGTCCCTGTTTTTGTGGATTATTTCTTTGGATTTACTCTTTCTTTTACAGCATCCCCTTTAATATCTTTTGGAGAGCTGGTTTGGTGGTCACATATTTTTTTCAGTTTCTGCCTATCTTGGAAGCTCTTTATCTCTCCTTCTATTCTGAATGAGAGCCTTGGGGGATAAAGTATTCTTGGCTGCATGTTCTTCTCTTTAAGGACCCTGAATATATCCTGCCAGTCCTTTATGATCTGCCAGGTGTCTGTTGAGAGGTCTGCTGGTAATCTAATACTTCTCCCCATATAAGTTAGGGATCTCTTGTCTCTTGCTGCTTTAAGGATTTTCTCTTTTTCTTTGGAATTTGCAAGTTTCACTATTTAATGTCAAGGTTTTGATTGATTTGGGCAGGGGGGAACCTCTCTATCTCCTGGATCTGAATGCCTGTTTCCCTCCCCAAGTTAGGGAGGTTCTCTGCTATGATTTGTTCAAATACGCTTTCTCGTCCTCTGTCTCTCTCGTCGCCCTCTGGAACCCCAATTAAACATAGATTTTTCCTTCTGAGGCTGTCATTTTTTTTCCCTTACTTAACCTTTCCTCATGGTCTTTAATTGTTTTTCTCTTTTTCCTCAGCTTCCTTCCTTGCCATCAACTTGTCTTCTATGTCACTCACTCTTTCTTCTACCTCATTAACCCTCGTCATTAGGACCTCCAGTTTCAATTGCATCTCATTGAATTGATTTTTAATTTTGGCCTGATTAGATGTAAATCCTGCAGTCGTGAAGTCTCTTGAATCCTTTATGCTTTTTTCCAGAGCCACCAGTTGCTTTATCATTGTGCTTCTGAATTGGCTTTCTGACATCAAATTGTAATTCAAATCCTGTAAATCTGTGGCAGAGAGTGCTGTTTTTGATTCTTTCTTTTGTGGTGAGTTCTTCTTTCTAGTCATTTTGCTCAGAGCCGAGTGGCTAAAAATGAGTTATACTGGAAAAAGGAAGAAAAAAAAAAAAAAAGGAGGGGTATCCTCTGGTTCTATATACTATGAATCCCTCGACTTCCCCTGGAGCTTTCCAGTTCTGCTTGGTCAAGAACTTGCTCTTCCCCTGTCCTTCCAGCTGGTCTTCTGGGGGAGGGGCCTGCTGTGCTGACTTTCAGGTGTGTGTACCTGGGGGTGCTTCCCTGTCCCCACCAGGTTCCGGGCTTAGTGGGAGCTGTTCATCCTGTGAGGCCCCTGTTCCCTGGTGGCCCCGCTCCATCCCAGGCACAGTGTGACACCAGGAGGAACAACAACACTGGCCACGTCAGCTCTCCAGCTCTGGAGTCAGCTCCCGCAGTAACTACCACAGTCTCTCAGTCCACACTGGCCTGGATGCTCCCAGGGCGGAGTTGCTGACCGGCACAGCTTGGGGGCACTGGAGGCAGGAGCGTCCTCACTGTCCTGTGCCCTCCCCATCTCCACCTGTCACTGGGAAGAGTGCAGGATCCTGGGCTGTGTCCCCCAGTGTCCTGGGATCCAGGGTCTGTGCTGCTGGAATCACGCACCCAGGGCCACGGCTCCCAAGGCAGCAGGGCACAGCCCCCTCTGTCTGGAGCTGCCAACTGAGCTTCTCCCAAGCCCCACCAGTGGGGCACTCCAGCCCTTTCCTGAGCTCGGCCCATAGTCCGTGGCACACTCTCCCCTGGGCATATCTCCTCTGCTAGTGACCCCGAGAACCTGGAGGCTCCACTGTCCCTCCTGCTATTCTGCCCAAGTACCCTGCTAAGCACCTTTCCCTTGGAGAAGAATCCAGTGTGGATTTTTAAAGTTCCTGCTTCTCCGGGACTGGGCTTTCCTGTCCCAGGAGTCTTTTACTGCTGGACCTTAGACTTGCTCAATGTGGGGGGCCCCTCCAACACTTGATTCTTTTTTTTTTTTTTTTTTCCGCCTTCCTACCTCGTTAGAAGTGCAAACTCTTTGCTCTGTAACATTCCAGCTCTTCTCTCTTTAAATCTCAGGTTGAATTTGTAGGTTTTCAGGATGATTTGAAAGTTATCTAGGTAAGTTGGTGGGGACAGGTGACCTGGACCCTACTCCTTCACCATCTTGCCCTGCCCCCTAATTCTAATTTTCTTATTTACACAAGGAAAGGGTTTATTTTCTATACAGCACATTATAAATTATTATGTATAGAGGGCTCATTCATATAATTTTCCTCAACAAAATTATATTTTATATTTTCTCCTAATAGCTAGTATTGAATACATTTGATTTTTTCTTTGCAAAGGCATTGCTTTGACCCTCACATAATTCTTAAACATTTTTCTATTCTGCTAAGACTTTTAAATGCTAACTTAATTTTTTTCTCTACTTTTACAATATAGAACATTTGAATTACTAATAATGAAGTCATAATTTTTACATATTTATTATTTATTTTCACTAATATTTCAAAGTAGTCCAGCTAATATTCTCACTATATATGCACAATTCTATTTGAAAGACTTTACAAAATGTATACATGCCTCAAAATACCACTAAAATGTTTGCCCCCAGCTCGTGGGAATTTGAATCTGTGCAGATTAGGGGCTGTTGCCAGCAGATACAGAAGACCGTGGTAATAACCTTTGCTTAGTGCCATGACTATTATTACTAGATAGAAATAAGTTTTCTTGCATGAGTGTGAGTTAAAATGCTTCTAAATTTTAGTTTGGATTTAACATCAAACTGCCCTTTCTTATACAGATTCAAATTACTTGTGGTCTTTCTAGGGCAGCAAGTCAGCCTCATAATTTCCTCCAAGGTGGTTTGCTGTTGCTCTCTCTAGCCTTCCTCTCCCCTACACTTCCATTAATATTGTGAGTAAGTTTGGGGCTTCCATGAAAGGAGAAAATTAAACTATAGCGTCACTATGGTCTCTATCTCTGTCTCTTCAGTCTTGTAGTTCTTAAAGTCTAACAGTTTGATCTTTCAATGATATGTA
Organism: Canis lupus dingo; assembly: GCF_003254725.2. Lineage (NCBI taxonomy): Eukaryota > Metazoa > Chordata > Mammalia > Carnivora > Canidae > Canis > Canis lupus. The sequence goes on from NC_064254.1 coordinate 30,950,219, forward strand.
GAAAACATAATTAATTCGCAAAGTCCAAAGCATTGCCATGGCTTTAAAAATCCATCAGAATTCCAAGACTAATGCTGTGGTCAAGAGTTCCTGACAATTATAAAATGGAAAACCAAAGAGGAAAACAAATTTCTTGATCCAAAACATGAAAGGAGAAAAGACATGGTATCCTGTTTAATGTGGCTCTTGATTCTTATGTGCTGTGGTTTGGGTATAAATGTATTAAACATTATTGAAGTTTTTTAAAAATGACATATTTTAAAACCTATGAGTATCAATTTGCTAACATGCTTTAAGAAATTTCACAAAAGCATAAATAGAGATTATGTAAAAATGAATTAAATTGATAAAACATATTTGTTTTATCCTCCAAGTATATATGTATGCCCTTACATTAGGAAACATTTAAACCTGTCAAGCTCTGTGTGTGCATGTGTATGTAACTATTTTTTATTTGTTACTCTAAAGGTCTATCTCTGGTTATTGTTTAACAACTAGGTGATTATGTTATTATTTCTTACTTGGGAGAATGATTTTTTTAAAGGTCTCATCTTCTACTCACCTTATTTTTCAGGGATTAATACTTATTTGAGCATATTTAAGTGTATACAAAATGCAAAATTCTCATAAGAGTCATTGCATTTGTATTTGACAGTAGTAATATTTGCTGTGCTGAAATTGACTTTCTAACTGTGTCTGCACACACTACCAGTTTAAATGATTTATTTTCACTCATCTATCAAGGTAAATAATTGTTCAATTCTATTAACTGGCTTTTAAAAATTGACCAGTGGGATTATTGAAATGTTCAATTGCCGAGAAAATTTGATAAGAACAGTTTTGTGGTATTGTTACACAGTATGATATACTGCATAATAAATTCAGTAGAAAAAACTGAGTTTAATGCATATTTATCTAACAATTTTAAAAAATAAAATGAGAGATGGATTTTTCCAGCCAGAAAATGGCAATTATAGGGAAAAAAAACATTTTTTTCTTTTGAGATGTAAAGTGGAAGTTTCAAGTAATGCATTCATATTACAAATGCTAACTAATATTCATATTATCATGATAATCATATTTATTAGTAATCCATAGAATAATCTCTTTAATAAAAGCAAGGACCAACCTATAATCAATCCAGATCAGAGCTGAGGGACTATGGGTGAAAGAGGGTCTGATGGGGCCCTATACTGTAGGAGTTTTAATTTTTTATAAGATTTTATTTATTTATTAATGAGAGATACAGAGAGAGAAGCAGAGACATAGGCAGAGGGAGAAGCAGGCTCCATGCAGGGAGCCCGATATGGGACTCGATCCGGGGTCTTCCGTTTCACACTCTGGGCTGAAGGTGGTGCTAAACCGCTGAGCCACCCGGGCATCCCAATGTCAAATTTTTTTAAATCTAAAAATGATTCAATGTAGCCTCTTTGAGTTGACATAATATTTTATACACCCCCTATCTTTCCAGTGAAACATATTTATAAGGTGAATAATTTAAAAATATTTTATGAACATCATTAATTTCTCCATCCATCAGGAACTAATTACCTCCTTAATTAAAGCTAAAACATTTTAAGTGTGAATCTAAATAAATTTGGCTTGCCAAACACAAACTGTATGCAAACTTTTTACAGAAACTCAATATAGAAGATTCACATTTCTGTTGCTTATAGATAATAGCAATAAATATAATTCACATATAGAAAGATACTGCCTTTCTGAGACATAATATTGAGATCACCTGGCATAAATGTGGAAATATTACAAGTCAATAACTGATTGGCATGTATGAAAAAATATATTATGGTGTGATGTTTCCTTGTCCACATCTTTGCAGATTAACTCCATAAATATAAAATGTTTATTTTTCAATGTATCTATTAATCATGAGGAAAACCTATGACACTATCATTTATGATTTTGTAGGTATCAAAATTCTATATTCATAAGGCTGGAAATGACAAAAGGTATAGATATCTGATGCTAATTTTGATTTGAACCTACATTTTTAAATATTTCTAATTGTGTTTACTATCATATTTTTACAAGATAAAAACTTTCTTGAGTCTCATTGAATAAAATATGCTATATTCTTGGGGACTGCCAATAATTCTAAGAAAGAAAAGAAATAATAAGAGAAGAAGGCCTTCTACTCTGGAAAAGAAGAAACAGCAGAGGAAAGAAAGAAAGGTCAGAGAAGAAAGAATGAGATAGCATGAAGGACAGAGAAGAGAAATCTTCCTTGTGTCAAATCCCAGGCACATTCAACCTACTAGGGTGCACAAGACTAACATTCTTAGAGCATGTAATGAGTATGAACATGAGAATGGGCATGAGTATCAATTTTTTGTGAAAAATGTTTTTACAACCAAAAATAAATGTAAAATATAATTTTATTCAGGAAAAAAGTCTAATAACCTACATATGAAATACACAGGGAAAAAAATAACATAGAGGCACTTCTATGGGATTAAGACACAGAGAAAGAAATACAAAAACTCTAAATAAAATTCTTAATTTTCTTTAAAACTGAATGAAAATGTGTATTAATAGTTGGTGAAGTTATAAGTCTTAACTCATTTACTTATTTTAATCTTAATGAATTATCATTTAAGTCACTAAGATTGACAATAATTTTTTTCAAGTCAGATAATATTAGTGGTGATGAGTAAATACAACATGGAGTATCTCATAATAATAATAATCTGCTGGAGAGAGACTAAATTGATACAACTACTTTGTATAACAATTTTGTATTGTTTGAAAAACTAAATATGGACATATTCAAGATACAACATTTCCACTAAGAGGTATATATTCAAAATATATTGCAGAAGTGTACCAGAAACCCTTTAAAATATATATATTCATTGGTTTTTTTAAAAAAGTAATTGCTTGTAATTAAGCCAAAGATAAGAGATCTGTAAACAAAACAGTCTGTAAACCAAATAATCTGTAAACAAAAGGAGGAAAAAACTATTGTCTTATATTCATACAAGGGAATTTTATAGTTTAGTGAATATAAACAATAGCTTTTTGCCTCATCATGAATGAAGTTCAAGGAAGAATAAAAATAAAAAGTGGAAAATCAAATTGGCGCCTGGATGGTTCAGGTGGTTAGGCATCCACCTTTGACTCAGATCATGATTCCCAGGGTCCTGGGATTGAGCCCTGGGTTCGTTTAGCAGGGAGCTTGCTTCTTCCTCTCCTTCCTGCGTGTGCTCCCTCTCATTATATCAGTCACTATCTCTATCTCTCAAATAAACAAAAACTTAAAAAAAAAAAGCAAAGTGGAAAATCAAATTGATACCCTAAACACAGAGCTCAAAAATAGAAAAAAAAATAAAAAGTATTTTTTATAAAACTTTCATGTGCCAATACTCTATCTAAAAGTAAGAAAAGGGTAAACATAAAATGCACAATAGTTTTCAGACTTGGAAGGGAAAGATGGTATTAGAGAAAGGTCTACCTCATTAACACTCTATCTGAAGCTAGATGATAAGTATGTAGGTGTTCATTTTATATTTTTATCACAATACACTATATATTCCTTGAATTGGTACAATATTTTATAATATAAACAAATGAAAAGTACAGGCATTGAGGACATCTGGGCCAATATCTTACAATATTAATATGGTTTGAGGAATAAAGATGGGCTGAGTCAGCAATTAGCCACTATGGTGACTCTGTTTGAAAGTTCCTAATCTTTGCTCATCAGAATGGCCCAAGGAGCTTTATAAAATGCAGATTATAGGCTTTATTCCAGCCTATTATATTCAAATTTTAGGTATAGGACCCACAACAGGACAGAGGCTATATTTCTCAAAAGTTCCCTAAATGATGCCTGTAATCAGTCAGACTTATAAATCACTTATTTTTGCTACCAAAGAATTGCCTTTATATCTTTCAATTTTGTTTGTATAAGTCTGAGATGTGGGATCACATTCTATTCTAGTTGCTATGTGGTACTTCATGCTACAAAGGCTAATGGAGTAGACTTTACAGTAGCAAAATCCAGAAACAAAGAACCCAAAGACAAGTACAAATATCTCCAGGAGTGTTATGGTGAATGAGTGAGAATATAATTATTGTTTAATTGGAAACAAGTAAGTTGATTATCCAACTAAATAAAAATACCAACTGTGACCATGGGAGGCACTTAACCCCCCTAAACCTATCTTTCCTCTTATTTAAAAGCAGATATTTTGTTGTACTATTTTTATTATTTTAAGATAAAAACCATATGGTTAAACAACAGAAAGAACCTCTATAGTTCATAGGTTACCATTTATTTGAATTCTTACTCTTTGTGGGATTTACATATCTAATTATGACTTCAAACACACCAAGGATCTTTAGAATGTTTTTATTTTCTCTAAGAGGTGTGAATTTTGACTCTGGATTATGTATTACTCTAAATACCCACACTGGATTAAGCAGCATATCAGTTTTACTGAGAATTGCTGCAATGGCTTTTCCAAAAAATTTAGGATTTTCAGCTCATTTCTGTAACAGCATATTAAGGGAAAGTAAGCCACTGCCCCCTTAGATAATTCTAGTCTGCTGTTACTTTTTGCAAATCAAGCTTTATTGGAACATGCCCATGCCCATTCATTTGCATAATGCCTATGGCTGCTCTACAGTGGCAGAGTTCAAGAGTGAAGATGGAATCTATCTGACACAAAAGCCTAAAATACATGCAGTGCAGCCGTTCACAGGAAGATTTTACCAACTCTGGAATTACTACCCTCTCATGAACTGATTATTTTAAATAGTTAGTATACTCAAATACTATAAGAATTAATGGTGTACTGAAGTAACTAAAAATCAGATATTTAAAAACGAGTTTTCAAAAGGCAATATTTGTGATTCAGTGTGTAAATAGTCATCATCATGTGAACTTTGTGGGGCTTACTTAAAAAAATTAAACAATTTTATATGTTGAAAACCTAATGCTTTTTTAATGTGATTATTTCCTCTTATTTTTAAAAGGTTTTAGTTTAGTTTCTTTTTAATCAAGGTCTCTAATAGACATTGATTGTTGGTGTCAGACAGTGAACATAAATTGCACAATACTAATTATATACAATATTAAGTGGTTTTTATTAGTAGTAGAGATATAAGCAGATAAAAATGTCCTCTTTGCAAAGTATTTAAATTTTTGAACATTTTATTAAAGTATAACATGTATATAGAAAAGTACTTAAATTAATAAAGGTATTGTTGAATGAATTTCTTTCTATAAACTGAACAACGTAAGCAAAACCTAGATTACAAATAGAATATAGAACATTAGAATTCCCCTTGTGTTTTCTCTCACAAACCCATTTATACAACATGTAATAACTCTTCTGATTCCAAAAATTACAAAAAGATAATACAGACACTTAAAAATTTATAAATTATTCTAAATATTCTTTGAAAATATCTATCTAGGGAATAGCCTATTTCAATTTTTGTCTATATAGCCCTACAGAAAAAGAAGAAATTTTTAAAAATTCATAAGACTGTATAATCATACATTGTTTTGATAATATAGATGCATAAACCATATATTTTTCAGGCCCTTGAAAATGATGAGAGGGAGGGAGTTAAATTATAATAGCAAAAATGCTTTGACACAATTGAGCAAAATTACTACTATTCAACTATAATCTAAATTTCTCATCACATTGGCTTTATGTTCATCACTGCCCCCATTCTTCCTAGTGTCAGCAGAGTAGCAAATACACATCTAAATGCTTGCATGATGACCCTTATCAAGCCTGCAAATTGTTCTTTCTTCTCCCCTTGCCTCAGCTCCACATTACTACTTATACATATCTCTGACATACAGTTGACTTAATTTATAATCATTGTAGTGGTATAGAGTATAAGGTTTCATGTTGTATGGAAATATTCCCCTGAACCTTCAGTCTAACACATCATCAGTGTTTTCATCATGCATAGGCAACATTTTTTTTTTCCCCACATAGGATAGAAATAAAACCCAAATTTACTTGCTTTTTTTCCCCACATAGGATAGAAATAAAACCTAAATTTACTTGCTTTTAAATATATTACACCTTTTTTTACTTATACTCTTAAAAGACAACTTTCTACCTTTTAAACTCACCCTATCTTGTAGCTGAATCAAGTGATATGGTTGCAATTACATATATTCTGAAAAACTATAAACAGAGTAATAAGAACAGAAACATAGTGCAAAATGCTTGGCATATAAAAGCATTAATAAGGGATCCCTGGGTGGCGCAGCGGTTTAGCGCCTGCCTTTGGCCCAGGGCACAATCCTGGAGACCCAGGATTGAATCCCATGTCGGGCTCCCGGTGCATGGAGCCTGCTTCTCCCTCTGCCTGTGACTCTGCCTCTCTCTCTCTCTCTCTCTGTGTGACTATCATAAATAAATAAAAATTAAAAAAAAATAAATAAAAGCATTAATAAGCCTTTCATTCAGTGGATCTACTGATAATGCATAACTTGTTGAAAGTAGAGACTCAATTTTGACTGCTCATATGATTACTCAAAGGAAGACAACTTTGTGTTTTTTAGCTAGATTAATTTAGCACCATTGAAAAACAAACTCCCAACAAGAGGTAAGTCAAATAATCTCTTAGCTAGGTTTATGCAGGTAAAGGAAAAAATAAGAATAAGAAAAATGTACCCAATTTATTTAGGAAAAAAGAATGTTTAGATCTGACTACTTATGCAAATATTTCCTAGGATATATTCTAAGGAATACCTGATTTAATGTAAGTACATTTCAATACCTGCTTACACCTTGTTGTACTTTGAAATTAATTCTGCACAAAGACTCAGACATCACACTAAAGTCTAGAGTTTTCTATGGCGAAGATACAACACTGTATATCGAGCTTCCAAACATACTACAAGCAGTGAAAGTGTAATCTGATCTTTATTTTAAAGAAAACACTCAAAGAATTTTGGATAATCCAAAAGTCATCTAGTCTAAAAATTCTCATTCATAGAAAAAAGTGCCATGGTGTTGGGAAAGGTATTATAAATTCCAGGTTTCAGTTTATGTAACTGGAAGTGAAGAACAATTATTTACATAATAGGCAAAATAAACTTTCACAAGATCATCTTGTCTGATTCTAAGATATACTAGATAGAATATTGGCAGTTAGATGGGAAGGATTTTAAGAGGGGTATTTTAGCATTTCTGAATTGAGGGTAGGGAAGTAAACCAGATTTTGGCAGTCATTAAGGGAAACCATAAATGTTTAAATGTTGAGAAATACTGACCTTCACCTTGCCAACTAGTTTCAGGGTAATTCATAAACATATCCATGCAATCAATCAGTATATCATTCCAATTATGCACAGATTAGATCTTTTAAAAATCAGTATCCTCCAATATGATTTTCCAATGGGCATAGTTAGATAGTATATTGTATATGGAAAGATGGTAAGAGATTAGAAGAATAAGAAATAAATGTGCCAGTAGATTTTTGTGGAATGCATAATGTAAAGCATATTTCAACTTAAATACTTAAAATATATTCGTTTCCTCAAATTTGAGTTCATATAGATCCTCTAAAATTAGGGAAAGCACAATAGATTTAAGTGAGATAGAGAAATAAACTCTTCCAAGGTCATAGTTCACAACACTCTTCCTGAGTTGATGTTACTCTTTCTAACCTTCCATTGTATTCAGAGTCCCATGGATTTCCCCTCAAGACAAGACCTGACATGGCCTAGGGCCACTATAAACAAGAAATAAAATCAGACCCAGAGGGAATGTTCAACCTATATAACAGCCTGACTTTTTTTTTTTTTCCAACTGGTGTGAATATTTTGAAACAACCTCTCTGAGCTTAAATTCTAATTTCTATGGGTCTCTTCAGGTGTGGTAACTTGAAAATATCAAAGCTTTTCAAATTGAAAGGTTCACAGCCAAGAAAACTACATCCAAAATTGACTTAAACAAGATAAGACTTGAAACAAATAATAATACATTTTTGATCATTTGTATGACCTCAAACACTTCAACAATTGAACTAACGAAGGTACAGAGTTTGAGACATCGGAAGACAGCTTTATTTTCAGAAACTGAAAATAGCTATTACTTTATAAGAACTAAGGAGAAACAAGCAAACTGGCTGTTCAATGTTCAAATTCTTTAAGGATATTGCTGTCCTCTGAGACAAAAGAGATACTCACCTCACACAGACTTGTCAAGAATTTTCAGCAAAAATTTTGCATTGGAGGTTACCATCTGGGTAGCAGAAAGAAGAAATTGATAGAAATTGCAGAATATTAAGCTGACTGGCATAGGTGGTGATCATAAATGTATGTGATGTCTCAACCCGGAAAGTTTCACCTCAGAAAAAAATAACCACATAAAATGTCTTGAGAAAACTGTTTCTCTATTTGTTAGTCTGGATTTCTATGGTGTTACCTTGCCTTAAAGTGTGTGTGCATGTGTGTGTGTGTGTGTGTGTGTGTGTGTGTCTTCACGCAATGATAACTTATTACTACTTTCAGGATGCTCATGCAAGTTTACATTGTATAAAATAATATCTCCTAAACAAGATCTTTCATGTATTTCATCTTATACTTATTATTTTGATTCACCTTCCCACCCTCCATGCACTGAATATTATATATTTCTCAAAATATATAGTGCTGACACCTACTAAGTTACCTTAAAGTGAATAGTAAGACAATAAACTAATCTGTAAAATGGGAATCTTTGATAGATTTAGCTCAAATCAACTTCATATTTTAAAATGTACATTAGAATGCATGTATTCATGAATCTCACAGTGGACCTTATAAGTATGTTGTCTCCCTTGATGATGCCAATGCACAGGAATGGAAACTCCCATTATGCTAGGCCAGATAAATCAGAGAGGGTGGCATGATTTCCAGTTAAAAGCTCCTGACTTGGGGTACCACAGTGGCTCAGTGATTGACTGCTTTCAGCTCAGAGTGATCCCAGGGTCCTGGGATTGAGTCCCACATTGGGCCCCCCACAGGGAGCCTGCTTCTCCTTCTGCCTATGTCCCTGTGCGTCTTTCATGAATAAATAGATAAAATCTTTTAAAAAGTTCCTGACTTATCAAAATTCTTTGGAATTTTGTCAAAAGTTCTTCTTTCTTCAACCCTTAAATTTTCTACAAGTAATTGATAATAAACCAATCTATGAAGTAGTACTTTCAAACATCTGATATCGCATCAGGCATTTAGTATACTAACCATAATTTGAATCAGTAAATTGTTTTGTTTGGGGAAAGAAAGAGTTTAATCTACTTATGTGTGGATCTCATTGGCTAGATGTAAATAAAAATCTCAATTTGTGGTTTAATGCATTACTGCCTACATAACCAATGTAAACACAAAATTTTCTGCAGGTGTTTGGTAATGTGTAATAAGCAAACAAACACATAAATAAAAACTAATTTTGAAGATGGAAGAAATTGTAAGAAAACATGCAGTGAATTTGTTTAATTTTTCTATTTTAGGAATCATTTCTCACAATAAGGTACCTAGTATATGAGACTACATTATATTTGTTACCATAATTTGTGTCTTTTAATTAATAGATTTTATTTTTAAGAGAAGTTTTACATTTATGGAAAATTGAGCACAGAATACAGAAAGTTCCACTATAATCCCTGACCTTCATATACACTTACTTTCTTCTATTATTAATATTCTGTATTAGTGTGGTTTTTTATAATTGGTATTGATATAATATTACTAAAATAAATCAATAGTTTACATCAATAATCACCCTGTGCTGTACATTCTTTAGGTTATGATAAAATGTAGTGATATGGATTCACCATGATAGTATCATACAGAATAGTTTCGCTATCCAAAAATACTTCACTTTGTTTTCCATTCACGAATAAAGGACATCTTGATTGTTTCCAGGTTGGCAATTGTGACTAAAGCTGCTATGAATACTCGTGTGTGGACTCATGTATGGACATATGTTTTCAACTCATTAGATTACATACCATAAGCACAATTTCTGGATTGTATCAGCAGACTATATTGAGTTTTGTAAGAAATTGCCAAAGAAGTCTTCTAGAGTGATCACTCCATTTTGCATCCCCATCAGCAATGAATGAGAGTTTCTGTTGCTCCACATTCTTGTCAACATTTGATATTGTCAGAGTTTGGGATTTTAGCCATTCTAATAGGTGATTCATCTGGCCCAGGATAATGGGAGTTTCCCTTGTCATGCATTGGCATCATCAAGGGAACAACTTACTTATGACACCCACTGTATGTGAGACTCATGAACACATGTGTCCTAAGGTTCATTTCAAAATATGAAGCCGATTTGAGATAAATCTATCAAAGATTCCCATTTTACATATTAGTTTAGTCTCTTACTTGTTTTAATTTGCAACTGCCTGATGATATATACTGTTGATCATCTTTCATGTGTGTTAACCATCTGTATATGTGCTTCAGTGAGATCTCTGTTAGTATTAATGCCCAACTTTTTAATTCAGATGTTTCTTTTCTTATTGCTGAGTTTTAGAAGTTCTTTGTATATTTTGGGTGGAACCCTTTATCAGCTATGTACTTGGAAAATATTTTTCCCAGTCTGTGACATGTCTCTCTATTCTCTTAGCACTATTTTTTGCAGAGTGGAAGTTTTTAGTTTGAAGTCCAACTTTTTGTTTGTCTGTTTCATGGATCATACTTTTGGTGTTGTATCTAAAAAGACATCGCCACTCTCAAGGTTACCTAGATTTTCTCCCATGTTTCTTCTAGGAGTTTTATAGTTTCATGTTTTATATTTAGGTCTATGATCCATTTTAAATTCATTTTTGGGAAGGATGTAAGATCTGTGTTTAGATTCACTTTTCTTTAGATCCAATTTTTTACACATGAATGGTCACCTGTTTCTATTTATTGAAAAGATTCTCCTTTCTTCACTGAGATGCCTTTGATCCTTTGTCAAAGATCATTTTGCTAGATTTATGTGGATCTATTTCTGGACTCTATTTTGTTCCATTGATTAGTAGCATATTTTAACAGCTAGTATTTTTATACTTTCTGGTTCATTGTATAACACTGAACAATGACAAAGCAAGTTTTTTTTTAATTTTAAAATTATTTTAGAGTAGTATGTGAATTCTTATGTAATTAGCTAGTAATTAACTACTTCAATTTGTTCTTTTCTAATTCAAGAATAATAATTTCTTTGGCAAAATAATATTTGTTAATTTGGCTTTATAGAAATTGGGTTTATAGAAAATCTTGGAATATGTCTAACCCAAGAAGAGATGTCTCTAGATTAAGATATTGATCTGCAGATACAAAGACTGCTATAAAATAATACATAATAATGAGATCAATTTTTACTTAATAGTAATAATAATTAAAACTATTAAACTATTATTAGGTATTTGGCACTTTTTTAAAAAGATTTTATTTATTTATTCATGAGAGAAACAGAGAGAGGCAGAGACACAGGCAGAGAGAGAAGCAGACCCCATGCAGGGAGCCTGATGTGGTACTCATTCCCAGGACACCAGGATCACACCCTGGGTGTAAGGCAGATGGTCAATTGCTGAGCCATTCAGGTGCCCCATTTGGCACTTTTTAAATCCAGTTTTTATAGTCAATGAGTTTTCAACATTTACAGTCATAGACGTTTGATAATGAATAAAAATCTCTCTCCATATGAAAGCATTTAAATACATACAAATTTTTGTATGTACTCTGAGGAATTGATCCTTCCTCTGAAATATGTTGATGGATCCTAGGATCAGAAACAATCAGACCAAGGCCTCCCAAAGCATATTCTCAGTACTCAAGAAAGCGCTAATAAGCATTAAGTGATTTTCTGGTTTCATTAGTCAAAATGTGAAATACCTAGTTCAGCAAAGCTAAGGCTTTTCTGAGGTAGTACCCCTCAGAACTTTAAATAAATGTACATGTCACTACTCAAAAGAGACATAAACTACATAGCATTTAAGAGTAATTTGTAAACGGAATCATTGTTCCCCCTATAAGAGCATTTGTAGTACTAGTGTTGACAGGAAAAGCAACTTAGGAAAGCACTGAGCTAGTAATGTCTGGTAATATCTCTGATAAAAGATTGTGTAAAATTAGCAATCCCCCTGTTTCCTTTCTTCTTTTCATACTCCTTTAGTATTTCTAAAATCGCTTCAAGTTTTAATTTATATTAGGGTAATATGGTATTTGAATTTGATATCCAGGTTTCCATGTGCACCCTGAGAAGGTGATTCCAGAAAATGACTGAAGGAGATTCAGGTCCCAGTGCAGTACCAGGAAGGTAGCCTGGAGTTTGTCCAATGCCTCAGAAAAGTGACTTAGTCTGGTTTCATTACATCTCCATTTCTCAGGCCTTATCTTATATATGGACTCTTTTCCTGATCTTTCAAATTCCAATAATCCTTAACTAACTGAAAAATATTCATAATTTTTTCATCCTCTATGAACTTCTGTCATAAATCTGTCATATCAAATTCCTATATGCTACAGATTGTCCTCTGTAGCATATATATTTTTTCTTCTGCATAATATCAGTTTAGAAACAACGTTTTCATTTATTCAATTGTTCCTTTGACCTTATGTCATTTGGCATCAGTGTTTCCTTTCAGAGATTTTGAGCTCCCATGTATAAAGTGTCCTACCACTTTAATATTAAGAGCAGTTATTGTTTCAACATACATATATAAACAACTTTTATGAAAATGATTTTAAATGTTAATGACATGTTCCATGCTCTTCACAATCTCTCATGAAATATTACATTTACTGACTTTACTTATATGTTTTCCAGTTGTGATGGCTCAATTATGCTAAGACAATTTTTAGACACTTTTTTTGTTATCATTTAGTTTAATCAGGGAATTATCTAGGAAACTAAGAGAACAGTCCAGCCTTTTACCTATAGAAAACTTTGTGGAAACAAATTGAGAGCATCGGGAGAAATAAGGATCCATTTCTCCTTCCTGCCTTACATCAACAGGAATCCGTCAATTTAGCTTAATATGCTTATTTTTAAAAATGTATATAATAAGGGCACCTGGGTGGTTCAGTAAGTTAAGCATCTGCCATCGGATCAGGTTATGATCCCAGGGTACTGGGCTTGAGCCCCACATCAGGTTCCCCGCTCAGCAAGGAGCCTGCCTCTCTCTCTCTCTCTTCTCCCAGCTCATACTCTCTCTTGCTATCTCTGTCTCTTTCTCTCCAATAAAAGCATAAAAATAAATTAAAAAATAAAATAAAATGTATAAAATGCTGAGAAAGGGAGAGACTTGGTTTTTTTGTTTGTTTTTGTTTTGTTTTTAATGTAGTATATGTCTGTCTCTATTGGTTAACTGCTTATCTCATCCAATTATTTTACATTTCTTGATATCTATTTTGGTTTTGTTTTGTTTTTAAAGATTTTATTTATTTATTCATGAGAGACACACAGAGAGATAGGCAGAGGCAGAAGCAGGCTCCCTGCAGGAAGCCCAATTCAGAACTCGATGCAGGACTCGCTGCAGGATTCAATGGCAGGACTCCAGGATCACACCCTGAGCCAAAAGCAGATACTTTCTATCTCTTTTGAATCTTTGAGTATGAGTAAAGCAAAATATACAGTGAATAAATGTTTGAATGTATGAATATATCTTTGTCAGCTGGCTGAAAGAAAGGCTACTTTAGAAGCCTTCCCTGTTGAGAGGGAAGTAGCAGAAGGATAATTTAGACTTGGATGGAATGTAGCAATAGCATCCTCAAAGCCCTAAAACACTGTCCCCACCACCCCTGGCCCCAAGAAAGAAGCAAGTCCTTGCCTGGTCACAGCAATTTGGACTATTAACTGCTCAATAAATGTCTTTTAGAATAATTTGAAACAAAATGTATCACTTTAAGATATATAAGAAAAACCCTCATATAAAGAATGATTAATTGGAAGAAAGTATAATTAGACAGATCTTGAGAGATACATTCTGAAATGTTGAAATTATTTGCTGTATACAAATTAATGTCTATAAATGATAAAAGTTTTCTAAAATTCTTTCAGTATATAGTATTTTCAGGGATCTTGTCAGTCTCCTGAATGTGAACACATTCCAAAAAACATTTGGGAAATTAAATCCAGTAGATGCAAAATCAGTATATGAACACAGCTGCAAAGGAACAAAGTGATGTCCTGTCCACGAGGTTAATCACTCTAAAATTATTCTTTTGTTGAAATTATTCAAAACACTAAACCATGGGTTATTAAGTTTATTCTGTAGGGCGCTATATAAAAGGTATTCTTAGAGGAGGAATAATGCTACCACAACATACTAGACTATAAATTCCAAAGAAGTTCACAAAGTTTTATGTGACTTGGGAAACATGAATTCATATGCTGTAGTGAATGAGTTATCTCTTTTTCACACTTTAACTTGTGAAGCAAATGAAATATTTGACCATAATAAGCAAGCTCAGGATGACCTCATTTAATGAGATGTACTAGATTTTCTAAAGAACAGAAATAGGAAGAAATGTGATAGTGTAACAAAAAGTAAATTCCCCATAAAGGTTTGTTAGGTTTTTGTTTTTATAACTTAAGGAAAGTTACTTGAGTATTTTAGACTTTTGTTATACCTAGAGCATTCATTTTGGTAATGATTTCTAAATGACATAAAATAAGTTTATCATATATATGTTCAAATGTACCTGGACATTTCACATAAGCCCCTTTCTCCTTGTAACAGAATCATAATTTTTTTCTGGTTTGACCAGTGGTCCTAAACTCAATTAGATAATAAAGATGGATGAAATGGACTCTGGAATCAGCTGAAAAGTCATGGAAAATGTATTCTTGTCCAAGTGTGTCATTATTTCACAATAGTCACTAGTACTTTACATTTCTTAAAATTTGCATCATTTAAATAGATATTTTGTAAAGTTGTTTTTTTTTTTTTTTTTACCTAGCCATACTTTTACTTTATTTCCTGATTTTGAAAAGATTCTATTCGTAAATATACTTAGAAAACCACATTTCTTTTCACAGACTACTAATGTAAAGGTAAACGTGTTCTTGGAAAGCCTTAAAGCATGAATTTCCAAAAAATTCAGTCAAAATCTTTGAGCATAAGAACCATTAGTAAAAATAGTATAATTTTGCATTAATCACTTTATTGCCTATTTTAGGCTAAAAAAGTAAAAATAAAGGTAATCAAACATGTTTTCTCTTATTGTTTGTATCTCCTAGTATACTATACACTCCTTCCAATGTCTTAATCTACCAAAAATGGACTGAATTCTTTTGTGTCACATACTCCACATCTATAACATTGGAAGTATAGAACAAATGAAGAAGATGTGGTTGAAGGCTGAGAGAAGGTTCATATTCAGTGTACTATAATATACTATCCGTATACATATAACTGATGGTCTCCAAAGGACAAAGTTTGTCCTTTTCAGTGTCATAAATTGGAACAATATCCACTAATGGCAAAATGATATCTCAAATGATGTTTCAAAACATCTAGAGAACTTCACCTTTGGAATGCCTTCCAGGTCACATCCAAACACAATAAATAGAATCTTATCACTCTAAATATAATCTGTCTATAATACTATTATGTATGTTGACATCACCTCAACAAATGAATTAATTTTGAAAAATGTTCCTTTGCAAAAACTAAATTTAATCTCAAAGAATAGAGTGTCTAATAGCAATTCATATATATATTAAATTCTTTTTTTTTTTTTTAAGAAAGTGAGACTGTGGGGAAGAGGGAAGGTCAGAAGGAGACAGGCAGAGAGAGAGAGAGAGAGGGAATCCCAAGAAGTTTCCACACCCAGCACAGAGCTCAGCGTGGGGTTTTATCTTATGACCTGGAGTTGTGATGCTTAACCAACTGAGCCACCCAGGTGGCCCACAATTCATATATATCTTAAGCAAAGGAGTATCTGTGGCTTAATTGGCTACTTTGAGGGCTATAAGGTAATGCCTTTTCAAAGACATAAATCCTAATTTGTTTAAAATATGCCATCCTTAAAATCAATCTTGGAGATTATATTTTGAAATGTGACATAAAATCAAAGAGGATAAGACATATCTTTGGGGAATAAAAAAAGAAAAAGAAGTCTAATAAGTATGTGGCCAAATAATTTAGTTTGCTCTTTTGGAAAGCACCCAAAAATCTGTGAGGCAGTGGAATACAGTTACTGGGAGAGCAGAGTGTGAGGCCAGGCTCCCTGTGTGTAAATACTAGTTCCAACACATGCTAGCTGAATGACTTGGACGAGTTGCCCAACCTTCATATGCCTCAGTTTCCTTTTTTTTTTTTTTTTTGAAGATTTTATTTATTTATTTGAGAGACAAAGAGAGGAGAGAGAGACAGAGAGACAGAGGACACATTCAGTGGGGAGGGGCAGGGGGAGAAGCAGAGTCGCAGCTGAGGAGGGACCCTGAGGCAGTGCTGGATCCTAGGACCCTGAGATCATCATCTGAGTGGAAGGCAGATGCTCAACTGACTGAGCCATCCAGGCATCCTAATATGCCTCAGTTGTCCTATCTTGATATAATGATAGTACCTATTTTATTGTTAGAAATAATAAAGTTAATAATTATAGCATTTATATGTGCTTATATAAGCACATATAAGCATAAGAGCAATTCTTAACACATAGTAAGTATTTAACAAATAAACAAAATAGAGATTTGAACTCACCCCTAAGAGGTGCTGCTCATAGCCAGATATATAATCTCTCCAGCAATTCATGTGCTTATTAAGTGAGGGGATTGGATTTGTTGACTCCTATTCCAATTAACTATCTTAAGAGTCTTAAAACTCACATTAAAATGAGATTAGAAAGCAAAGAATCAGGACAGAGAAAATTAGAACTGTTTTTTTTTTATATGCTAGTCCTTTAGAGAGAGAATGAAGCCTATTATTCAAGAAAAAGACAACTCTTATTACTCCTGAATAAATACAAGTAAGCAACCTTTAAAAAAGAAAATAAATTAAGATTTTAATTTAAAATTACTAAATAAAAAAATAAAATAAAATTACTAAATGAGAACCATAACTAGCTCAGAAGAAGAAACCTGTAAGAATTACCATGAGTAAATGTATGCTGGTATTGATGCTGCTAAGCCATACATGTTGAATTTCTAAGCATAAATACATCCAGGAAAATGATCTATTGATATAAATATAACATTTTTCATTTTTTCTAATAACTGTGACACTATACTAAACACTCTGAGCATTAGGAATTGAGGTAATAATGTCACTTTTATTTATTATAACCCTTTTATCTACTATTGGCACTAACCGCTAAGACTCTTATTTATTAACAGATATTAATCCAGATTCTTGGTTGCAAAATATAAACATCAACTCTGTATAACAAAACAGAACTGAGATTCAAAGAGTGTATTTTGAGTAGCCCATCAAATTGGTGGAAAAGTGACTAAAGTGCTAGTTTAGAGAACGGGACACTGAAAAATCAGAGAAACAAGGAGGTGAAGCAGCCAGAAGTCTAGATACTTGTTGCTACTACTGCTCCAGTGACAACCATGGACTTTTTAGACACTGGATGGCAGTGTTGCCACCCCAGAAATAACTGAACTTCTCCTGCTTCTTTGTGACACTCATTGATGAGTCAATGCTTCAAGCTGGTATATTGGATGTGCCAGTTCTAGGTCATGGACTCTGATTCAGCTGTTAAGGGTTATAGATAGCAAGTATTTGAACTTTCCAGTCAATGGAAGGCAGAGCACAGTGTTGTATTCCAGAAGCAGAAGTTTAAATGCAGGGTGTCCCAAACTAATAAATACCCACCATATCTATCATGATAAGATAAACAAAAGAGCATGTATTCTGAAGATATATAAGGTGGTGTGCATTCCAAATGGGGAAATTCCTATCTACATGGTAATTCACAGTATACTAAAATTTTATGGCTATTATTTTTCCCACAGGTAGACACCCATGTAAACACTATTGCACATCATGTGACAGTATGTTGTGAGAATTAAATGAGATAATTCATCTAAAAGTGTAAGACTCACAGAAGTCACTTAATGCATAGTATCTAACATCTCCAATCTACCTTCATTTACTTTAAAAAAAAGTGCTTGATATTGAGAATTTCACATCTGCAACCGGTACTGAAACTTTGTTTTACATCTTTGGTTGACATTAATAAAGCACTTCAAGCTGGTGTGGGTGGATATTCCTTCCTGTTGAAAAGAGAACAAAACCTTCAACAGGGAGCAGCTGGAGACAAACATTGGAGAGAGGAAAAGCAGAAACTGTTGCATGGCTTAATCATTTAAATCACAGATTAAGTCAACATAATAGCAGAGAAAATGCAGAGAATTTAAAATGTGTGACTATAATGGCAAGCTCACAGGGTCTTTTCATTGGGATCAACAGAGGAAATGAACTAAATGAACACAATTTCATATCTCTTGAGAAAGAAAGAAAGAAAAGGATTCATAAGCAAATGTTTTATTTTACACTATAAATTTATTAAAATTTCTTTTACATGCAAAGCCCTTATGCAACAGAATATAAGCATTAACTGCATGCAAAAAACAATAATAAGTAATAAAAGCTATTAACTATTAAATTTTCTTGAAATTGCACCATGCACACATCCAAATTAATCTGATTAAAAATACTTTTTTCTTCTGCTTTACTATCACTGAAGAATTAAAACAGAAAACAAAAGCTAAAAGCCTCAGGGAAGGTTATATTTTCCTCAAAAAATAAAATCTTGAGTAACAAAATACGTATCATCATATTATACAACTGGAAAATGGACAAACGTTGAAACTGATTCAAAAGCCACTGATTCCAATGTATAAAAAAATATAGTGATGTTCAATTCTTGGTTGGCGCTACTACACAGGCTAATACTACTTTAAAGTTTTCAACTTAATGGTTCAAAGGATCACAGACTCTCCATCTGTCAACAGGATGTCATGCTTCATATACTGATGAATATCTTATATCTTGTTGAGCTAAAAGTTTCATCTGAGACACTTTCTCCCTAGTTAATTAATACAGTAGGGAATGGAGTTGTCTCTGGAGAGAAACCTTTGCTGTACATTACAGAAGATAGTTATCTCTACTTCAAAATTAATTAGCCCCTCAGTATTTTTACAATTTTATTTATGAATGTGTGAATCTATATATTTATTAATTATTTATATCCTCCTCATCCTAGGAGTGTTTAGGAGCTTTGTCTTACAAGGCAATGTGATTTAGGATTTTATGGAAAGTAGTCCATGCTACTGCTATTGGAGATATTTTTAAGAGATAATGCTTGCCAGTTTTATACCTATTATTAGCCAGCAGTCTTAAAAGTTTTAAGTGATAGGTAATCTCATTTTTTAACTCAAGACAAGGATAGAGACTACTTTATTTTTCATGCTTCCATTGAGCAAAACATCAAAATGCTTAGGTCAATGGAAGATCTTAATTTGTAGCAACAAATATATATAGCAATTCATTCATTCATTTATAAATATCATAAATATAATTTATGATATCATATGATGATGTATAAATATATCATAATATAATATGATATGTCATATGATATCAGCAGATACCATCTGTAAGTTATCAACTAAAATCTTTTATATCTAGGGATGCCTAGGTGGCTCAGTGGTTGAGCATCTGCCTTCAGCTCAGGGAATGATCCTGGAGTTCTGGAATTAAGTCCTGCATTGGCTCCCTGCATGGAGTCTGCTTCTCCCTCTGCCTACGTCTCTGCCTCTCTTTCTTTGTCTCTCATGAATAAATAAATAAAATCTTAAGAAAAATAATATCTTTTATATCTGAAGTACATATGGAATAGTTTAACAAAGCTAACAGTAACAATATTTTCTGTTAACTTTGTATAAAACATTATAAATCATAGTAGTCCTTATTGAAGTTAAACTTCAGAAGGAACAACACTTTCAGTTTTATTTTATAAAGAAATTTAACTTTGATATCAACAACCGTAATTTCACACATACACAAATAATAGATGGAGGAGCCTGGGTGACTCATTTAATTAAATGTCCAACTCTTGACCTCAGCTCAGGTCATGATCTCAGGGTTGTAAGATCAAACTGAGTCAGAGTCCATGTTCAGTGAGAAGTCTGCTTGATATCCTTTCCTTCTGCCCCTCCCCCTGCTTGCTCTCTCTCTTTCTCAAATAAATCTTAAAAAGGAAAGAGTGAAAAAGAAAAGAAGAAAGAAAGAAAGAAAGAAAGAAAGAAAGAAAGAAAGAAAGAAAGAAAGAAATCACTGTAATGTATCGTATGATAGATCTAAGGAAAAAAATCACATGCTAATCTCTATAAATACCCAAAGACTTTTCGGAAAAAAAAAAAAACTGACAAAATCCTGGTTAAACAAATTTAAAAATGTATATTTAATGGATATTAAAAGAACATAGTGAAATAGGTATATATGCTTTTGTAGATAGCAGCCCAAAATTCAGAATTTTACATAAGAGAGAAATTCTAAGGCCATTTCTACTAATGTCAAGGAAAAGATACAATTGACAACTATCACTAGCAATGTTTTGGACATATCTGTAACTGTAATCAAACAAAGCAATAGAATCATAAAAATAATAAAGATGCAAAATTCTCCCTAAGAAAAAATGAAAGTTAGATTTTAAGAAATAAGATAATTTAATAAAATAGTAAGATATAAAATCAGTACAAATATTAATATCCTTCAAATGTATAAATATTACCCAGCTGAGTAATATGATGGCTATAAAGATACCATTTTGAACAGCAAGTTACAAATCACTAAATTCTACTCATGAAACCAGTATTACACTATATGTTAACCAATCAGAATTTAAATAAAGACTTGAAAGAAAAAAAAATTAAATTTAAAAATAAATATATAAAAATTAAAAATATATATATATAAGAGGTGCCTGGGTGTCTCAGTTGGTTAAACAACCAACTCTTGATTTTGGCTCATGATCTCAGTTATGATCTCAGGTCAAGCCCTCTGTCAGGCTTGGGGCTAAACAGGGAGACTGCTTGAGAATTCTGTCTCCTTCTCCCTCTGCCCGCCCCCCCCATGTTCTCTTTCTTTCTCAAATAAATAAAGATTTAAAAATATTTTTAAAAAATAGGAGACAAATAGTTACAAAATATAAAATAATATGCTTACACATAAACCTAAAAAGGTTTATGGTTTTGTATATGACACAAAAAATAAAATAAAAAGAGAAATGTAGTTATTCCTGAAAAACAAAAAGATAGATTTGAACAAAAAGAAAGGCATACTATTCCCATGGATAAAAGATTATTCAACATTTAAAAGTTATCAATGCTTTCTAAATTAATCAGAAATGTTATACGATTGTCCTAAAAATAAAAGTGTCTCTTTTATTCAGTAGGCAGAAATTTCATTTAAAAGTTAATATAGAAAAAAATAGATAAATAAAAAAAAGTTACTATGGAAAAAGGAAGAAAAAGGCAAAATTTCAAAATAAATATTATTATAAAGAAAAGCAAAATATATGTGTGTGTGTGTGTGTGTGTGTGATAGGGAGGTAAGAGTGAGTGAGGCTGGTGTATCAGATATTAAAGCATATTACAAAGGCTCCATAACTAAAGAGAATGAAATTGATGCATGACTAGGTAATAGAAATTATAGAAATGGATCCAAGAGTATAAAGTGAAATTCACTAAAAAGTAAAAAAATACATCTCAAATCTGTTTAAAAAGAGAGAGAGACTTGCTAATAAATAATTTAGGAAAAAGATATTTGAAGAAAGGGATAAAATTAAATTTGTACTTCTATAGAATATATCCCACTATAAAAATGTGAGTAATCTAAATAATTCTCAAAAAAAAAAATGAATTCTCAAAAACCACTAAAGCAGAAATAGAAAATAGAAGCAAAGTTGTTTAAAACTTTACAAGAGGAAAAACATTTATTTGTTTTAGTTTTGTAGAATTGCTGTAACAAAATATCACAAACTTAGTGGTGTCTCTTCATGTCCTCTTCCCTCCAGGTATGCCTGTCTCTGTTGAATTTCCCCTTTTATAAGGACACCAGTCATATCAGAGTAGGGCTCATATAATGACCTCATTTTAACTTGATTATCTCTGTAAAGCTCCAGTCCAGAAATAGGGTCACATTCTGCAGGACTTCAATGTATCTTTTTTTGGTAAAACAATTCAACCTATAGTAATTTCTAAGAATAACTAAAAAATCCATAAGCTTAAAGAAATACACAATAAATTAAAGTTATACAAGAATATAATAAATAATACCATGTGTAAACTTCTATAAAGCAGGAAAGAGATATTATATAGCAAATAGTAAATGACAATGAATAGGAAACTATCACTAACAAAAGAAAATGGCTCTTAAATTGAAAAGAAAAAGACATATGATATGAAGATAGCCAACATGATGAGAGGGATCACAGGGTGAAAGGCTTTTAAAAATATGAAAATTTGGGACACTTGAGTAGCTCAGTGGTTGAGTGTCTGCCTTCAGCTCAGGGCATGATCCTGTGGTCCTAGAATCGAGTTCCACATCAGGGTCCCCACGGGGAGCCTGCTTCTCCCTTCTGCCTATGTCTCTGTCTCTCTCTGTGTCTTGCATGAGTAGATAAATAATTTTAAAAATCTTAAAAATATGAAAACTTAACAATGTTTAAATGTCATGTCATTTCTTACTTATTAGATTGATAAAAATTTGAACAGCATTCTCTGCTGGTGAAATTGGGAAAAGTTTACACTTTGCTATGAATATGCAAAAAGAATAAAACAGAAGGGCTATAGCAGGATAGATAGCAAACTTATACATACATAAATATATATATATATATATATATATATATATATATATATATACACTTTCAGAAATGGAGCCTAAAAACACCTGGAAAAAATGTGAAAATCTTTATGCATAAGATTATTAATTCTGGCATTATTTGTTAATAAAACAATAAAAGGAACTTTACTAACCATTGGAGAAATATAAGAACAATTTAATTAGAAATCGTCAAGTCTACTGAGTAGTTTTACTGTTGATAATACTGGCAAGAAGACTCATGTATGTCAATTAGCATCCCACCTCAAATACAATTACACATTAGGTCTTCTTTTTAGCAGCACGTTTATAAAAAAATCACATCATACTTCCTGGAAGTAATTGAGTGAGTAGCAAACATAAGTGAGAGTTAAAATCACTAGAAGCAAACTTCAATAAAAGAGTATCGGGAATAAATGCCTCAGGTTACTACACATTTCAACAGGTCATTCTGAGTGCATTCTGTACTTTCCAGAGTCTGTCAGAATTTAGCATCTTTGCTCACAGTAGCAACACTAGCAACACTGATAATGGTCCTTATTGTGGCTTTCTCCCTTGACCGCTTCACTGCTCCTTTCCCTTCACTCTTATTCCCTTAGATTAGCTACCAAATAAATTACCTCAACCCAAGTCATCATTCCAAATTCTGAATTTTGTTAACACAAGCTAAAATAACAGGAAACTTACAATGCAAAGATCAGGCCTTGATTACCTGAATGTACTTACTATTTTTACCTTCACTTAAATTTAAAACCAAATACATGTGTGGCACAGTATTCATTTCATAGGAATATCAGTGAAGGATTTCTACCTAATCCACTCCTCCTAAACAAATTATAATCAAGCCTTTAGAGATCATCATTATGTTATAGCAATAAGGAAGACAACTATACGGGAAACCATAATTTATTAAGATGGGAGATTCTATAAGACAATTAGCCTGACCTCTTCAGTGTCAGAGAAAAAAAGGATACACTGTCTTAGATTGAAAGAAATTTTAGAAATATGATAACCAAATTTAATGAGTGATTCTTAGTTGAGTTCTGATTCAACCAATCTATAATAAAAAGACATTTTTGAATAAAAGGGTGTCTTAGTCTGTTTAGGATGCTATAACAAAAATATTACAGACTGACTAGTTTGTAGATAATAGAAATTCATTTCTCACAGTTCTAACAATATAAACAATGCTCCTCTCTTCGAAAAATTTAATAGTGGTAATAATAATATCAAAGGATTATAAGGGCTAAGAATTAAATAAAATAAGAAATATTAAAAAGATTAAATAAGGTGGAGC
Source organism: Canis lupus dingo (assembly GCF_003254725.2). Lineage (NCBI taxonomy): Eukaryota > Metazoa > Chordata > Mammalia > Carnivora > Canidae > Canis > Canis lupus. The sequence goes on from NC_064254.1 coordinate 30,974,334, forward strand.
TGGGGAACTGAAAGCTTTTATCTAGGCTGATTAAACAAAGGCACTTTCAGAGATAATTTGAACTGAAATCTGAAAGATAATAGACAATCAAGTGAAAAATCTGATGGAAGAATATTCAAAAGAAAAGGCAACCAGAAAGAAAAAGAAAAGTGTCCAAAATAGAAATAAGTTTAGTTTATTCTAAAAATATGCTGTCCACCAGAAATATAATGCAAAACATGTAAATAATTTAAAATTTTCTAAAAGCCACACTAAAAAAGTAAGAATAAAGTGGTTACATTACATTAACATTTAATTTATCTAATACAACCAAAATAATAATGTTTGTGAATGTTATCAATGAAAAATTAATGAGCTTGTTTACATTAATTTTTATATTGACTTTGAAATATGTTATGTATTTTACACTTACAGAGCAAATGAATTTAATTAGAATATGTACATGTGGTGATCATATCTGAAGTGATCAACAGTCACTTGTGACTCATAGGTATTATATTGGATAATGCAGCTCTAGAGGCAAAAGGAAGACCACAGTCTCTGGACAGTGTCTAATGAAGAGAATGGGTCAAGGTGATTTGGTGGGAGAAATAATGCATAGATCAAATAGGGCCTTCTAGACAGTGGCAATATATTTGACTCATATCCAAACTACAGTGGGAAGTCACTGGAAAGTTTTAAGCAGGAGCTTGAAATGATCTAATCACTTTTGGTTTTAGTCCATTTGACTAAAGATTGTGAAGCATATAAGCAACAGAAATTTATTTCTCATAGTTCTGGGAGAGTTCCAGGCCCCAGATCATGGTCCTAGCATGATTAGTTAGATAAGGGTCCTCTTCCAGGTTGTAGACTTCTCCTTGTATCCTTATAAGGGGGTAAGAGGTCAGGGAGCTCTGTGGGGTCTTCTATAAAAGTACTAATCCCATTCATGACAGCTCCACCCTCATGACCTAATGGCCCTAAATGCCCGATCTACAAATGTTATTACCTTTGGGAGTTAGAATTATAGTTTATAAATTTTGAGGTGACACAAACATACAGACAATAATAGCAAAGGGAAGATTTGAGTAAGATCTAGACACTGTTAACTAGGTTATATTTGAACTTGGTTATATAAGAAAATGTTATGTGCTTTAATGATATTGAAATGTCCATGTCTCAAAGATATATACTGAAATGCATAGGTTACAGTTATATGTCTTGAATTTGTTTTAACATATTTTAACAAGATGAAAAGTGGATAATCAAAGGGTGAAATAGATAAATCAAGTATGGCAAAATGTTGATATATCTTGGGACATGAGTAGTGAGATAAAGAGCTATATTGTACTCATTTACATGCATTTGAATTTTTTTCAAATAAAGTGAATAAATCAATGGTTGCTTCTGAGAAAGAGCAAGCAAGGAGAGATGGGCAGATAGCATAAATGGAAAGAAATCCTACAGCCAAGAAGGAAGATTTTAGTTTTCACATGTAGGAAAGATGTCAAGAATGAAGAGTAAAAAGAGGTGAACAGAACTGGTTCAGCAGGAGGGCACTCATGCTTGTGAGTCATTTTAATGGAGAGTCAGGAGTGAATGCTCTACTGCAGTAAATTGAACCTGACAATGTAAAGGAAAAACAATTTTTTAAACAAGTTTTGTATTAGAATGATAATTCAATAGGCTGGTTGGTAGGAGCCAGAGTAGGAGAAAGGGACAAAAGAAATGGTCTTTAAAAAAATGATAATAATACCCATTTCATAGTATTTGGAGTATTCACTACTATGTTTACCCTTTCAAAATGCTATAAAATATATTATAAAATATCTTATTCTGATACTAAGTCATTAATTTTGCCCTTCAGTTAAAATTTTCATAAAACAGAGATATATACTTGCTTGAGTGAAAAGCACTAAGTTGTGAACTATGAAAGCCTAGGGTATGAAATTAGGTAAATTAATTTATCTGAAACCTATGTTGTAGATGGTCAGGATATTTAGGTAAAGTTTGTAAATGTGTAGGCTTTTATACCTTAAAAGAAACTAGGTCAGGGTAATTCCTGCTTTTGAAATCACTATCATTCTCCTGAATTTGAGAGATGTAGAGTTCAAATAGCACTTTGGGAAATAGTGTTATCAATTGTTTATTTTACAAAAACAAAAAAATTTAATCTGAAACTTTGTCACATTGAAATTGACTTAGAAATTCTGCTTCTGGGAGTTTATGATGGGCAAATAATCATTGATATATAATTATTTAGGTGCAGATTGTGAATGGCTGTATTCTTCACGTATACATATAACTATCTATTATCAGTAAGTAACAAGGAGCATGGATTTGAAGATTAGATCACTTGGGTTCAAATATTGGCTCTGAGAATTTTCGGCTACATGATTTTTGACCATATGTATGATCTTCCTGTGCCTCGGGACCTCAATTACAAAATGAAATCGTTGTATGTAAAAAAGTATCTGAACCATAGAAAGTTTTTTTTTTTTTTAATTTTTATTTATTTATGATAAGCACAGAGAGAGAAGAGAGAGAGGCAGAGACACAGGCAGAGGGAGAAGCAGGCTCCATGCACCGGGAGCCCGATGTGGGATTCGATCTCGGGTCTCCAGGATCGCGCCCTGGGCCAAAGGCAAGCACCAAACCACTGCGCCACTCAGGGATCCCTAGAAAGTTTTAAATAAAGACAATCTCTTGTTATTATCCCTTACCATATTGGGCCATGAAGTGGAAAACAATGAAGGCAATGTTAAAAACATGCTTGTACCAACTGAATGCAAGGTGAAATCCCAGATCGGACTTTGAAACAACAAAAAAGAATATTGGTGAGAAAAACTGGTGAAATCTAAAAACTAAAATTGGTAAAATCTGAAGAAAGCTTATGATTTATTTAACGAGATTAGTCAATATGATTTATTTAACGGGATTAGTCGATATTAATTCATTAGTATTAGTAAACTTACTGTGGCAATACAACATCAGAGGAAGGTGGTTGAAGTATATATGGCAATTTTTATTTATTTATATGTTTATTTATTATTTATTTATTTATTTATTTATTTATTTTTTATTCGTATTCAATTTGCCAGCATATAGCATAACACCCAGTGCTCATCCCATCAAGTTATATGGCGTTTTTCTGTACTATTTTTGCAACTTTTCAGTAAGTCATATATTTTTTTAAAAATAGAAAGTTATTTAAATCTTTTGAAAAAATACATAATGATATGGAAATATGCTTATCAAATAGATTTTTTGTAACAATTAATTAATTAATTAATTAGGAGAGCTTGAGTGGGAAGGACTGAGGGTAAGGCAGAGAATCTCAAGTTGACTCAAGCGCAGAGCCTGATGCAGGGCTTGATCTCCTGACCTTGAATTAATGAACTGAGCTGAAATCAAGAGTTGGATGCCCAACCAACTAAGTTAGCCAGGAGCTCTGCTCATCATATTTTTAAGCATAATTATGCAGGTTATAGAATATGTACAGGTTGGTGCTGTATTTGTTTAAAAAAATAAATCAATGCATTAAAAGCCAGAAATAAGCAGACCAATGATTCTATAGAATAATTAGAGCAATATGTTTTCAATCATTCTCTTGATAATATGGAAATGTAAGTGCTTTTTTAAAATTCCTTTGTCTGTATTTTCTAAGTTTTATACAATGATTTTTTTATAAGTAAAAAGTTGATACTAAAAAGTTTTTTTTTTTAACTTTTGAGAAATCCCTTTCTTAATTCAGTGTAATCATTTAGTTTTAGTTGTGTTCTAATCAGGTTAAATTAGCTTATATACATAATTTTTTGAGCTAAAACTAAAACTTAATGAAATTTTATCATGTATTTTATTTTATGTATTTTTTATCATTTTATTTTATATGTTTCTATTTGAAGAAATTGAGTCATTACTTAAAATCTTGAAACATTTAAAAACATGGATATCTAAAATATGTATAAGATTCAGTGTTTATTAAGATCTAAGAAATAGGAATCAAGATTCCAGTAATTATTCTTGGAAAATAGCAAACATAAACTTATTCATTTAGTTGATTTTGCTCTAAAGTTGAAAGTCTAAATAAGTTCCATTAACAATATGCTTTGACACAAACACTGACAAATAACATTTTTATACATCATATTATTCTAGAAGAGATGATTCAAAAATGAATAAAATAGATCCCTGCATACAAAGAATTCTAAGAGGATAGATTTGCATGTAAACAAAGAACTATAAAAGAAGCAAGAAATGATAGGAAATGATTCATTCTTTCCGTGTTGTAGGGGAATTAGAGAGAATTTCATAAACAACATGACAACCAAGTTGAATTTTGAGATATAGGTTCAATTTCTGAGGAACGACAAACAGAATTGCATTGTAGGCAGAGATTATAATATCCACAAATTCACAAACAAAATAGTGCATGAATCACTTAGGAGTTCTTTCAGTTATATGTAACAGAAAGCCTAAGTAACAGGAATTTAAATCATGAGATTATTTACTATTTGGATAAAGAAATACAAGGAGTTATACAGTTGGTTCAGTAACTATGAATTTAGGGTGTTTATTAGTTTATTTATTATTGTTTTAGTATTCCTGTCATGGTTGTAAGATGGCTACCATAGCTCCAGACATAATATCCATTTTTTCCTGTGAGACTTTCATTATCTTTTATTAGGAAGTAGACATTTTTCACAGGAACTTCAGTAAATTTCCAGTTAAGTGTATTAGGCATATCTGAATGATATTGTTATTTTTTTTTAGGATCATAAAAGTCAATGAATAAAACTAATTTTTTCAGCCTTTTAATAAATGATAGTCAAGAGTAAAGAGTTATAAAATTGTTCAGAGCATTTCAAAGCATCTACCAACAGTACATTAAGGAAAATTAAACATATCAGCACTGTTGGGCAAGGAACTAAAAAGAGAAGAGTATTGTATTTGTTGCTGGAAAGCAACAAATTTCAGAATTTGAGAGACACTCAAACTCTGCTTACGATCAGGGGTAACCAGAAAGGAACTTGAAATAGTATCATCATATATAAAATTTCAGAGGCACACTAAGATGTTAGTGTGAAGATTGAAAAATAAGTCAGAGATATCAAAGTTGTTCTAAATAAATGGAGAGCTCTTCCATGTTCATGGACAGGGAGACTTAATATTATTAAGATGTCAGTTCTTCTAAGTTGATCTATAGATTCAATGCAAGCTCAATGAAAATCTCAGCTAGTTACTTTGTGGATATTGACAAATTGACTTTAATGTTTCTAGGGAAAGGATAAAGGTCCAAAATAGCCATACAGGGATGCCTGGGTGACTCAGCAGTTGAGCATCTGTCTTCAGCTCAGGGCATGATCCAGCAGTCCCGGGATTGAGTCCCACATTGGGCTTCTTGCATGGAGCCTGCTTCTCCCTCTACCTATGTCTCTGCCTCTCATTCTCTGTGTCTTTCATGAATGAATAAATAAAATCTTAAAAAAAATAGCCATCCCAATATTAAAGAACAAAGTCTAGAGAATGATACTCTTTGATTTCAAAACTTACAGTAATCCAGACAGTCATTGTGGTATTAGTGAAAGAATACACAAATAGGCCAATAGAACAAAATAGAATGCACAGAGATGGAGGTACACAAATATTGTCAACTCATTTTTCATAAGCAAAGTCAATAAAATGGAAAATGAAAATCTTTTTAACAAATATTGCTGGAAAAATTGAGCAGTCACATGCAAAAAATAAATCTAGACATTTATCTTACTCTTTTCATGATAATTAATTCCAAATGGATGATAGACTTAGTTGTAAAAAGCAAAACTATAAAATGTTAGAAGATAACATATTTTGTCAATGTTGTATTTTTGTTTTTTAAGCCAGATATCAGCATGGCAGATGTGATGATCTTGTTATGCATTTTATTTATTTACTTTTAATTCCAATAAAATCATAGCAATTTACTTTTAAATACAATACAAAGAGCAAGATCCATTAAAGAGACAACTGACAAATGGAACTTAACTAAAATTAAAAACTTTTGCTGTTTAAAAATATTGTTAAAAAATAAAAAGACTAGCCACGAACTGTGACTAGATATCTGATAAAGGGCTTGTATCAAAAATATACAAAGAAATTTTAAAATTCAACAATAACTGGGTGACCGGCATTAAGGAGGGCATGGATGTCATACTACATGTTGGCAAATTGAATTTAAATTTAAAAAGAAAAAAATAAAACAAAATTCAACAATAAGAAAACAAACAATTAAAACATGGGTAAAGGTCTTAAACACCACATGGAAGAAAATAATCAACAATCATACAAAATGATGCTCAATATCATATTCCATTAGGGAACTGCAAACTAAAACAACGAGAAACTACTATATACATTTTTGAATGGCTAACATTTAAAGCATTGACATCATCAAATATTAATAAGAATATGGAATAATAGCAACTCTCATATGTTGCTGGTGGAAATAAAAGATGGTGCAACTACTATGGAAGATAGATTGGAAATTTCTTAGAAAATGAAACATATTATTACCATATGATCTAACGATCCTAGCACATCTCTTTCATGCAACAGAAAGCCTAAGTAACAGGAATTTAAATCATGAGATTAACCCCCTAAGTATTTACCCAACTGAGCTGAAAACTTATGTTCACATAAAAACTGAACCCAAACACTTGTGGAAGCTTCATTGATAATTGCCAAAACTTAGAAGTAACAAAGATGTCCTTTTTTGGTGGATGGACAAACAAACTGTGATACACCTATATACAATGGAATATTATTCAATGTTAAAGTAAACAAAATGAAACCAAAATGGATGAGAATACTTGCTATGAAACCACAAAAATGCAAGGAGGAACCATTACATGCATATTAGTAAGTGAAAAAAAAAGCCAATCTGAAAAGGCTACATACTGTATGATTTCAAGTATACAATATCCTAGAAAAGGTAAAACTACAGAGATAGTATAAAAGAACACTTGTTGTCAAGGCCTGGGAATAAAGGAAGGAGAAATGAATAAAGAGTGCAGTGGAGTTGTAGGGCAGCAAAACTATTCCTTATGATACTGTAATAGTAGATAAATGACATTATGCATTTGCCAAAAACAAAAACAAAAATAATTCAACAGAAAGAGTGACCACTAGGGGCATCTATGTGGCTAAGTGGTTGAGCATCTGCCTTTGGCTCAGGTCATGATCCCAGGATCCTGGGATCAATCCCGCCTCAGGCTCCCTACAGGGCACCTGCTTCTCCCTGCCTATGTATCTGCCTCTCTCTCTGTGTCTCTCATGAATAAGTAAATAAAATCTGAAAGAAAGCAAAAAAGAACACTAATGTAAACTATCTAATTTAGCTAATAATAATATATCAACATTGGTTCATAAATTATATCAAATGTGCCACATCAATGCAAGATATTACTAATAGGGGAAACCATGGGGTGGAGGTGGTGGGGTATGGGGACTCTATACTTTTGGCCAATTTTTCTGTGAATCTAAAATGAAAAAAAAATTTCAAAAAAAAGTTTGCAAGACTGAAGGCCATGACAGCAATTGATAGCATTAATGTACATTAAAAAAAAATTAAAGTTCAAACTAGAGTGAAGGTAACAGAAATGGAGAAAAGGGAAAGACTTGGGAGCTATTTATATGTGCGATCAGTATCATGTAGGATTAGATTGGATCACAGAGGTCAGGGCAATGAGGGAAAGGGAAGTCACTAACTCATGATTTTGCCCCAGGTGCCTGGGTGATATCCATCATGATAGAAAAAAGCAGATTAGGATAGAGAACAAATAATGACTTGATCTGGAGTTGTACATGATAGTATCAAACAATGAAAGAGATGTCCTATAAAAAAGAATATAACTAAAAATTTAAAAATTAAAGATGCTTTCTTGTCAAAGATTTGGGGGCACTGTATTTTTAGAATACACTTTCTCTCTTCACTAATCTTCTATATTCAATAAGGCAGTTTTAGAATAGATTGAGAAAAGATTTTAAAATCTGCTTAGACCATACTAATGAGAACAAAAGTTAAAGGGGACTGAATAGAGAGAGTCAGACATTGTGAAAGAGCAATACTAAGCATTATTTCCAAATTATTAGGCAATCTGATTTTGCATAACACCTACAGTGGAAGGAAACTGACTTAGATATGAAAGCATTACAAATCCCTTAGCATGAGATGCTTCAACTGTGTCTCTGAAAATATTTTGATTTCTTTGAATAAGTGCTACTGCATATCATTGCCTCTAACTACACACTTACAATACTCTTTGAAAATTGAGCTGGTAATTTAGATAGCATATCACAACAAGTGTAGCATAGCAGGAGAATATTAAATGGTATGCAAATTGATTCATGAATATGAATAGCATCTGAAATACAGATACTGTCACAACATCATAAAATTAAAAATAGGATTTTATTATAAAGACTCAAGTTTTGTAGAATAAATTAAAAGTGGCTAACTATCCATAAGAATCCAGTTTCATTAAAGAGTGTCATGCTCCTACACATTTCTTTTAATGAGAAAATGAAGAGTATGCTAAGTACTGATAGAGCTGTAGGAGCTAGAATATAAAATATGTAGTTTAATAATAATAATTCCCAATATTTTGATAGTGATCTGTTTGTTACAAAGTACCATCATAGAAATATGTCATGGACTACTTGGATTGTGTGATGTAAGTTGAGCAGTTAGTGATACATAAGTAAACTGTGGTTCAGAGAATTTAAGAAAGTTATTTCAATCAAACTCTACATTTGGTTCCAAGTCTGATGACTAAAACATACATTTTAGATCAGCTGAGTTTCTTAGAGTCTGCCAGAGATTAAACATGTGGTTGTCCTTTCGGTTTGTTTATTTTTGTTTCACTTTACACTAAGAAATCTCTCTAATCATCTTGAAAGAGAGCAAACCACTTTTGAGTTCTTGAAGTAGCTTCTTTTTGAAGGGGAAATATAGACATCCCTGAGAGTCTGAGCAGCAGTGCCCAAAGAGAAGTGAGAGGGTACTACACAACCTGAAAAAATGGATTGCAGTACCTTTTGTGTGAAGAACACGTGAAAGGAGAAGCAGTTTCTAGTACATGCTATGAGTAAACTCAGCATCAGCCCAAAAGCATTCTGGATGGAGTTGGTTGACATAAAGCAGGACTGTACAAATAAGTAAAAAGTTTTGTTATTATGAAAATGTTTAGAGGCATCAACCTAGGATGTCTCTATACCTTCTCAAAAACAAAGTTTACAACTAGTAAGAGAGCAAAGGATTATACCATTCCATAATTCATTATTTAAAATAATAATAATTTTGTGAATTTATTTTATTAAAATATAATGAAATCATATACTTCTAATTTAAATATATGTAAAATTTTTAATATTTATTTATTTATTCGTGATGGACAGAGAGAGAGAGAGAGAGAGAGAGGCAGAGACACAGGAGGAGGGATAAGCAGGCTCCAGCCAGGAGCCCGACATGGGACCCGATCCCGGGACTCCAGGATCGTGCCCTGGGCCAAAGGCAGGCGCTAAACCACTGGGCCACCCAGGGATACCCATATATGTAAATTATTATGCAAATAAAATATACCTAACATCAGCATCACTCCCATGTGTTTTAATTAGATACCTCCCTATGGATCTATTATTTTGCCTCTTCTCATCTTATTCTATGTGTTTTCTATGGGTAGCTTTATCCATTCCCTTTACTGAAATTACCACATATAGGGTGATATCATAAATCTTTTTCCTAAAGTTGAGACATATAATGCTCCTGTCCTCTGGACATATATACCATATCATGTCAGCCACAAATCTAGAATTATCTAATTTTCTTTTTTGTGACTCTTCCTTCACTCCCAGTTGGTCGTTAATTTCAATGCATTCCTCATCTCACTACAGACTGGTAAGTTCCTTGAAGGAAATGTGTTCCGGCCCATTAGCTACTAAAAACAATTGTAGGTTTCCTAAGGCCTATAGAAACAAACAAACAAAACACACACACACACACACACACACACACACACACGCATACACTAACCTCTTACAGAACAGTTAAATCTTTGTAATCATGTGGCTTTTCTCACCTTCTTAATTCCCAACCAGTACACCAGATCCTTAGTCTCTCTGCTTCCACCATTCTGAAATCCTTACAGTTCCAGGAGTAAATCAACTTTTTGTTTTTCACTTCATGGTAGAGGTGTGTGTGTGTGTATGTGTGTGTGTGTGTGTGTGTGTGTGTGTGTGTGTTTGTGTGTGTTTTCCTCCATAGGAGGAACACATTTATCCCTAGTAGGAATGCCCTTTTATTCCTTATTCATCAAGAAACTTTCTACTCAACTTTTGAGATTCTGGGCAATCATTGCCTTATCATTGCCTTCTATGGAAAACCTTTTTATTTATGCCTTTTTGTGCTATAGCTGTTCTTTGCATTTATCCCTATTATAGCAGCTCCCAAATGCTATTGCCTTTATTTATGGGCCTAAAGATACCTGCTTTCATCTAGATGGTGACACTGAAAACAGTAACTAAAATAGACCTGTGCTCCTTGAGTTCATAGGACCTTGATGCAAATATTTTAATGAGAAAACATCTTAAATCTGTATGAATAACAAATTATTTAATATTCAGCTTTTAGAATTGGCAAGATATATGCAAAATAGCAGTTTAGTGCCACTCCTGCATCTTATCTCATCCTGGTATCTAGATGGGAGATGGTCAGATGAGTGAAAATCGCTGTTAAACTGGTCACATCACAATGACTTGCTTGAAAAACAAAACTGTATGACAAACAAATTGAGACTATGTTTAGATAAGAAAAGCTAGAGATATTAGACCCTCTATGACAATATCTAAATAAATATAAAGATAGCCAGGACATACTATATATATATATATATATATATATATATATATATATATATATATACAGTTTAATATATTTATTATTTAGTATTGCCTTTTCAAAGATACCCTTGATATGCTTTCTAATAAGCTTGAATATTTTCTACACAAACAGAGGCAAACTAGATCCCCAGAATTTACCAGAATGGAATAAAAAGGAACAAAAACATCCAGAATGTTCAGCTGAAGCCAGTATCCTATAGAGCAGTGTTTTTCAAACCTCTTTTTTTCATTATTACTCTCCTAAGGAGGCTTGTTAGACATTTTATTTTAATGCCTCCCATGAAATTTTAATGCCATAGATGCAGTGTATATCTGTTTATGTTTTTTCTTTATATCTGTGCTCTATACATAAGAATAAAAAGATATTTTCACCATTCCCAAGGGGGTGTTATTGCCTCCCCTGAGAATGTATACTTAAAAAAAAAAGGTCAGAAATAATACTGTTTTAGAACTTTGGCCCAACCATGAACACAATGTAAACTTTTCCCCTTGTTTCCTTTAGCATAATGAAACAAACCAAAACTGTGAAATATGGATACGATCCCTGCATTACCCTGCAGTACAGTATAGCAATCGATCTCCAGAGGACCAATATATCTCCAGGGGCCTCTCGGGTCCCAGTAAGTTCTATCAGAACCTCCCTTGAGAATTTTTTGTACTGCTTTTTTTGCAAACTGAAACTTCTCTGGAGAATAAGGACTAATGTGAATAATAAGGGTTTCTGCTAAACTTGAAAGGAGGGCCTCAAGTGTCTGCTTTCTCTCTATATATATTGTCAGGGCCAAGGGCAGGCTGCCCCCAAATATGCCACTTTGTTATATTGATTATTTGAAAGAAAAGTTACTCAAGAAATAGCCAGTGCAAGGACTTTCCTCTGTACCCCTGAACACAGAAATCAAATCTCCCATATGAAAAATACTCTTGTACTAACATCCTTATCACCAGAGATAGAAACTTTAAAGCCAAGAAAACTGTACAAATTCACTTTGTTATCCTTTTTCTAATCTACTACCATGGTCCATATTCTATTTAAAATTTCTTACTAATCAAAACTCCTAAACATCTATTTTCTTCATCTTGTCAATTTCTTACAAATTTATTGTCTCTGTCTCAAATGTATAGACACTGCCTCCATCATCTCTTTAGGTCTCAACTTTATTTTTGGGTCCCTATGCACATGTAATAAAACTTTGTATTTTTTCCTCTGGTTAACCTTCTCATATAAATATAATTCTTGGTCCAGCTGGAAGACTTGAAGGGTAAAAGAAGAATTTTTCCTTCCCTTCAATGTTCTGAGGCTAGAATAGTAATGGTGCTCCTTCAAAATAAGTCCTAGAAATTTATTCATCTTCAGGTAGGGAGGTGAGACAGTATAGGATGACTATCCATACCAAAAAGAAATAAAAGGAAGGCATCTATATCAAAGTTTTAGAATATTTGCATAAACCCAGAAGAGCGGACTCTTCTTTTTTTTTTCATTTACAGATTTCATTTCTTTATTCATGAAAGACATACAGAGAGATGCAAAAACGGGCAGAGGGAGAAGCAGGCTCTTTGTGGGGAGCCTACTGTGGAACTTGATCCCAGGACCAGGGATCATGACCTGAGCCAAAGGCAGGTGCTCAACCATTGAGCCACTCAGGTGTCCCAGGAGGGCTGACTCTTATGCAAAAATCTGTTGAAGTTTCTTTTCTTTCTTTCTTTTTTTCTTTTTTTAGAGTTATAGAATTCTTAATTCATTCTATTAGGACCATGTAAACAAAAACAAACAAGTTCTCATCAGTTGCATACTATAGGAAACCTGTGACTCACTCAACGATTGATACTTATTTTTTTTTAATTTTAAAGATTTATTTATTTATTTGAGATGGAGAAAGAGAAAGAAAGCAAGTAGGGGGACAGAGGGAGACAGAAACTTCAAGCAGACTCCCCAGACTGCAGAGGCAGACTTGGGGCTTGATACCATGACCCATGAGATCATAACCTGAGCTGAAACCAAGAGGCGAATGCTTAACCAGCTGAGCCACCTGGGTGACCCAATAATTGATATAACAATTGATATCTACTGAATAATGTTTTAGTGTTTGAAAGACTACCGTTCTTGTAAATGTTTAAAACAATAAGAAGACTAATAATTTTAGAATGCAGGTCATATTCAAAGAAATTTCTCTATCTAGGTGATACCATTTCAATAACTAGCAGTCTTAATACCTATTGGCCATGCACCCAGTAAGTAATATATTTTATTTATCCTTTGTAGACTGTAGTGAAATTATCATAGGATATTTGAATGCTAATGATGATTATTTTATTGAATTTCACAATCATCATAGAACTCTCAAAGACAATTTTAGTTCTAGAATATGCCACACATATATGATTATAAGCAAGTCACAATGTTGAGGAACTTTAATTTTCTCATATATGGACTGGAGATCAACTTGCCTGTGGCATACTAACATTTTAACACATTATACTTCAAACAGCTCCTCAAATATTTTCCATTTTTGTGGGTCACCTCAGCAAATTTAGCAATTTTGTGCTTATTGTAATGAGACATAAGTATAAGTATGATTAATCCTAAAACCTGCTTGTTCTGAGAAGAGCTGGAAGGACAAAACTAAACCAGAATACCGAGGGCATCTGCAGACAGGTCTGGGGTTACCCAAAATGCATTGGATTGTATGTATTTTTAAGTGAAAAATTATAATTTATTAACCAAAATTATTTCCTTAGAACTATATTGAAAAAAACAGATACTTGAAACTTATTTCCAATTCTCTTAAAGAAGATCACATTAATACTCAGAGGCGAAGACATACAAGGCTGGCCTGACCAACATGTTGGGGAAACCTCATTTATGAACAGTAGCTCTTTCCAGTTGATCCAATGGGTATGCTTCATCACAAGGATTGATCTTTGGAGAATATCATTCTCTGTGTTTTGAATGGACACAGCCATAAATTGAAGTTCTTTTCAGGATGCTACTCAGTCTTGGGTGAAAGCTTAGACGTGTGACTGAGAAGTTGCCAAAGTAACAATTGTTAGAATAATCTTGACCAAAAAGCCTGAAAAATTCTTAAACATTTACTAAGCCTGGAGTGGAATAATATGCATGTGTATTGAGGTTGGAGATTTTGCCAAGGCAAACATGAGCAGAGTGATATTAGGCTGAAAAATGTGTTCAAATACCATTTCACTTGGATCAGCCTAGGCTATTTTTTTTTAAAGAATAATTTATTTATTTGAAAGAGAGAAGTGAGAGAGAGAGAGAGAGCAAGAGAGGGGCAGAAGGAGAGGGAGAGAACATCCTAAGCAGACTCCATGCTGAGCTCAGAGCCCTGTGGGGGCTCCACCTCATCACAGAGATCAGGACCCTGAAATCAGGATCTGAGCCTAAGCCAAACGTTGGATGCTTAACTTACTGTGCCACCTGTGTGTCCCTAGGCTGGGATATTTTAAGTGAAGCACTCCATTCAAAATTTAATCCAGAGTATGATTTTCCACAATTTCATTCAATTATTAACATTTTCAAGAGAACTTGAAAGGAAACCAAGGGAATTTTGAGAGGAATCATAATCTGGATGGGGTAATGAATGCCTTAGTTTTAGCAGCTGATTTAATGAACATAAATGGAAATTAATGAAAGTATTAGCAACAAGTTTATAAGTAATTGGAAAGAATAGTAGTAGTTCTTTCCTGTACAGATTTAAGAATCTTCTACTAAGGAAACAGTACCTTGATACCACATAAAATGAGGTTATAAGTGTATATGTTATGATTTTGAGTCTAGAGTCCATGCAGATGGATTGTAATAGGAAGAAGTCCTTCAATTCTAGCCCTTAGAGAGCTAGGAAAACTAGAAAAACTTGCATATATAAAATTATATAAATGTTATTAAATAAGTTTGCTTATAAAAATAACAAAGGGGGCAAGACTTTAAGCTTTCCAAAGGACACGCCTGGATAAGCTTATGCAGCACTGCCCTGCCCATGTTTATTCTCCAAAATGAATGTAGATGCAAATATTTCAGTAAAAGTATCAGAACCACCTCCAATTCCAGATCTTCTGTGTATCAGGAACTATGTGTTTTTATCCTAGAACCTGTTTATATCTAGCTCGTGTGGTTGCTAAATTAGAATTTCCCTAGGAGCTCAGGGTGACAAATGATTACATAGAAATCCTTGAATTAGAAGAATTGAATTTTTAAAATCTTGAATATACAGAGAAATTCTTAAACTTAGTGAAAAGGGATTACAGGATTTTAAAACTCAACCAAAGAGAGATACTTAATACCTGGCTGTCTTACCTAACCCCATGTTCACTGGCTTCTTTAGGAAATCAGTGGCCAGAGTCATAAGTGGTCACTCTGCTTCCCATTCTGGAAGGGAACTATCAGACTCCACATTAAATGTTAAGTCTTTTGATGTGGGGCTGTCTGATCCCTAGAATATGGAAGGAGAGCCTACAAAGAAAACTCCAAGCCAGGAGTAACTGTCTTTTTCTTTTTCAGAAAAAGCATCCAGATCCATGAATTTCTTCTTAGTGTTTTTTGGTCTTCTTCTTCTTCTTCTTCTTCTTTTTTTTTTTTTTTTTTTAGGTCTCTTTCTCCTCTACTTTTAGTGATTATTAGCCCTGAAAATCCATATTTTTATGACTAGAGAGACTATTAGAAATACCACATAAGACTCTTTCTCTCTGTACAATACACAGACAACCTACCCCATAGAGATGCAACATACCCTGACATGCACACCTTCACACATCTCAGAAAACTACTGCTCTAGCAAACTCTTGGAACTTATTGAAGTATGTAACTTTAGGTAGGAGTGTTGACAACACTGGCTCCATTGTTGGTCCGCAATCTTGTTCATGCTGGTGTAATGCTCTCCCTCAAGGCTACATGTTCCAGATCCCATGGATGTTAATATGTGCCCTTGGCTGGAATGTGGGAAGGCTTCTTCTGATTGTCCTTAAAGTGGTGCCCAGAAGATGTCATTTTAGGTAACTAGTAGATATGACTGGCACAGAGAAATCCCCACTTTAGATAATTACTAGAGATGGTTGGTGCACAGAAGGCCCTCCTTTAGATAACTACCCTGTGACTTCACCACCATGCCCCTTCAGTCTATAAAAGCTGAGCAGCTAGGTCTGGACTTGGTAGAGAATAGCTGTGGAACATGCGAGTAGAGAACATTTGAGTATTGCCTGGATTGTCCATTTGATTTTTCCTCATTGGTAAGACACCCTGAGTGAAACTCTGTAAGTGGTGTGGAGTAGCTTCCTTTGTTTTTCAGTCTTAAAGTGACTTCTCAGTCTGGAGGATACTTTACTGACCCTCTTCCACCTTTTAAATTTTAATTTTTTAGGTTTATTGAGGTAGAGGAAAAGGTTAAAGTTATTCTTAAATGCATGTAAAAGCCTCAGGTTTGGTATTATTTTTATTCTACAGACCTGCTCTAAATGAGATTATTCAATCTTGAGGCCAGTGTTACTGGTTATCTGTATGACAACCCCTGTAAATCTTTCTCTCAGTTTGCTGCATAGATTTTGAACTCCATAGTCATGCATTCATGCATACATACATACACTTGTATATAGCAAGGCTACTTATAAATCTGCCTCTATATCTGCCTCTATATCCTTGCCTCTGTGTAAAAATAAAATGTCTTTTACTGGGATCCCTGGGTGGCGCAGCGGTTTAGCACCTGCCTGCCTTTGGCCCAGGGCACGATCCTGGAGACCCGGGATCGAGTCCCACGTCAGGCTCCTAGTGCATGGAGCCTGCTTCTCCCTCTGCCTGTGTCTCTGCCTCTCTCTCTCTCTGTGTGTGACTATCATAAATAAATAAAAAAATTTAAAAAATGGCTTTTACTATAGATAGTTGATACTAATCAATATTTGTTGAACTGAACTGAAACTGTCAAAATATACCTTGCTAAACTTATCTTGCTTTTAAATTAGCAAAAATTCTTAACTGAAGTCTGGTTAATATACCTTAATTTACCCAGGATTCCATAATGTGTGTATCTGTTGGCAATTATATTACTCATGAAATAATTGGTTTTGTTTTATTAAAGATTTCTATATTACCCTGGCTGCTCTAATCTCTTACCACCCTTCTGTTCTGCTTTCTTGGAGTATACCTCCCTTCAGGACCTTGGAAATCTGTGTCAAAGCCCCTCTCCCCTGACCTCATTGACTATCTGAATTATACTATCAAGCTTTTTTGACTAGTTCAGTAAGATCAAAAGACTTACATGAATATCCTACAAAAACTACTCAAGTGAATATTTAGCCTCTCTAGTAGGCATATTATTATAGTCCCAGTAATAGTGTAGGATCATCTACTTGCTCTGCTTGCTGCCAGGAACAATGATTCTCTAGAAAAATAAAATTACTAGCAAATAAACCTGTTATAAATTCTAAAATTACTGAATATGCACATAAATAGTATTTTTCCATATATTAGAGAAAGTATACATCTTTACCTGCTATGCTAAAATTGAAGGCGGGGTGTTTATTTCATTATTTATAGAGAAAATAATTAAGAACTCTAGAATCCACAAATTAAAACAACTACAGATACAAAAAAAAAAAGCATTTAGTTTACAAAAATCCTCATAAGACGCTCTTACTAGTTATAGTAAGGAAACTCCAACATATTAAGACATGAAACCAACTTTGTGGGCAATAATGCTGTTTTTGATTTGCTAACTTTGGTGGAGCAAAATGAGAAGGGAACACATGAATTTCTAAAGGAAAGGAGCCATTAGAATGAGACATCAGAACCAAAAAGGTCATGGTTGACAATATTTTTAGATACTAAAAGAAGTTTCAGATTCAAGGTTGCAACTCTTTGGATGTATAGTTAGTTCTTCAGTAATTATTAAAATCACACTCTAGGGCTTGTTCTAACAGATACAAGGTTTTCAATTCCCGTAAAATTCAAAGCCACTTCCTAGTGCAATGAAGTTTGGTTCAAGAAGGACAAAAATAAATAAATTTAAAAAATTAACCACAAAAAGCAAAAACAGATGATATCCTAAAGCCAGCTGGCTACAGTGGTGGGACAGAAGGTGTAAAATCTCTGCTCTTATTTAATATTTTTCCCCTACCTTCTCCAAGTTCACTCTAGGAATTTTATAACATTAGGCAGCTGTTTTTCTAGACAATTGTGACAAACTCAAAGACTGGAGTGAAAGAAAATAAAATAATGCCTTTCACTTCTTTTCATTAGCATGGAATATGTTATTCCATACTAAATGGTAAAAGGAGGGGGGAAAACTTGTATTACTTAAGTTGGATACTATCAAAGTATCACATAAGAATTGTATAAATTAGCCATCTTTGCACTTGATTTGGGGGAAATTATGGCAGTTGTTGACAATAATGACTCAAACAGGTCATTAATACTTACTATTGTTATATCTTGTTAGAAATATAGTAACAAGAAAGGAAATAGTGACATTCACTTATTCTTTTATGCCACAAGTAAACTTGGATATCTTTCTCAATTTTCACCCACCGAAGCAGATAAGATTAACTTCAGGTAATCTTTGAAATTGTTTTCAATTATCTCAATAAGCTTCTTTCTTCAGGTAGCTGAGAATCTGACTTTCTGGAGCCTTCTATTTGAGATGAATTGGCTTACCAATGACTAAGCTTGAAAGATAATACATCAAACCAGACATTTTTTTCAAGTTAATGATGATTTTAAAAAATGACTGTTTCAGCAATGGTAGACAATCAAACTGACAGACAAACATCCTTATTCAGGGTACTAATTCAATAAACATTTATAGAGTATAAAAGGGCCAAGCCCAGTGCTACATAGATTATAGCAATACAAGGATTTTTGACATAGTATCTGAACTAAATGAAAACAAACATAGAATTCTTTATTCCAAGTCTCATGGAGAGGATCCATTGATTTATTTGGCTGAATTGAGAAATGACTAAACATGAAGAGGATTAGAACATTCCCTGTGGCTAAGAGATACAGTAATTATAACAAAAGACATAAAATCGATTATAATCTACCCTAATTATGTCACTGAAATAGCTTTGTCAATTCATGTTATTAAAGGCAATACATAGTCTTATTTTCTTATTTTGTTAGGCCTATTTGCAGCATTTAATGTGGTTAGCAATTTACCTCAAAACATTTTTTGGTTTTCATACACCAGTGCCTACATTTACATTTCTCATTGTTCCCACATAGTCTAACTCAGAGGCTCCTCTTCTATCTACCTGATAACACCCTTAAAGTACAGCAAGTATTTGTGTATTATGGAGTCTAGAATTTGACAGCCTAGTTCTTGCCCTTATGTAGCTGTATCCCTTAAAAACAAGGGAAGGACTGGCAGGGAGGGAAGAGGGGAATGAGGCAATGAGCATGACCACCTGGAACCCCTGGCCTCCTTCTAAAACAAATCTGTCATTCAGGACCCCAGAAATTTTTACCTCCTAAAGACTCTGCTCTAAATCAAAGGACTTCATGGGCCTTGTCTCAGTATTCATTCTCCCAGGTATGAGCTGTGCTGCTATATGAACATGAGTAGGTTTGAGAAGTAGCCAACAAGCAGCAGTTTGGAGATAAGGAAGTGAACACCACTTCGGGATCCCTGGGTGGCGCAGCGGTTTGGCGCCTGCCTTTGGCCCAGGGCGCGATCCTGGAGACCCGGGATCGAATCCCACATCGGGCTCCCGGTGCATGGAGCCTGCTTCTCCCTCTGCCTGTGTCTCTGCCTCTCTCTCTCTGTGACTATCATAAATAAATAAATAAGAAAATAAAAAAAAAATTAGGAAGTGAACAGACAACATCTGTGCAGGTAAAGGTTAGTATCACCATCTGCATGTATATAGGCACCCTGTCTTATGGAAAGAAGGCACATGTAACAATAGAGAAAAGATGGAACATGGATTTGGTTCACTATTCTCCCAAGAATGCACAAGAAACTGGTAAAAGTTTGTGCTTCTGAAGTACATCAATCCAAGGAATTAAAACTAAAACAAAGGCTCAGATGGTTTCAATGGCAAATTGTACCAAAACCTCAAGAAAAGAGAAACATAATCATGGTCTTTTGACTTCTCTAGAAAATAACAAAGATTAAGTCATTTATTTATTGACTGACTTAATAAAACAATTAGTTTATTAGGGCTATAATGCTTTGATACTAAAACAAATTACTGAAAATAGAGAAAAAATATGATAGGCCACTGTCCAGTGACAGAAAGCTGAAATAAAACAAATTGGCAATATTTTTAAATTACCACAACCTGATTACATAAGATTGATTTCTAAAATTATGATAATTGATAATATTTAACAATATAGTAAAATAAGAAAGAGTGAGTAACCATAAACAGTAGGAAGAAAGCAGAGTTTTGCTTGCTTAAAGGAGAGACAATCAGAAAAATAGAAATCAATGAAGAATTATATAGTATTGAAATTTAATCCACATACTGTTTTGCACTGAAATGTAACTCATATAATCTTCAGGAAGACTACCACTACTTTTAACTGCTATTATCACACACACACACACACACACACACACACACACACACACAACATTGACTTATAATTTGCACAGTAAGAATTTAATAAGGAAACAAAAAATGAAAAGAAACAAATGGAGAGAGAAAGGAAAGAAGGAAGAAAGAGGGAGGGAGGAAAAGGTACAAAAATTTGAAAGGAAGGCAAAGTGAAAATGAAAGAGAATCAATGAACAACTGCTAGTATTAATTAATAAAATCGTGCAGCAAGATTATTGATGTATATTACTATTAGTATTCAATAGTCAGTAGAATCTGTTCTATTAGAACAATACAAAAACAAAACTTAAAAATTATTTCATTCATGTCTCATCAAAGTAGCAAAAACTTAATCTAAGAAAGAAAAGGTTATGAAAAATCTTCTACATTCTGAACAAAATTAATGAAGATACCATTAAAAACAGAGTATTGTAATTTATGGAAAAATGTTCCATGATTAAAACAAAAAAAAATGAAATTTCACCTCAATCTTCAATAATTTGATAAACTAATCTCCAATTCATAAGAAACTGTAAGAGTTAGGGACAGTCAAGATAATTTGGAAGAAAAATAAGAGGGGCAACTCAACCTATGGGATACTAAGCCCTGTAAGTAGACTACAATAAATTAAACATTATTAACTAAAACACAGTCATGAATCCAACTCATAAGTATTTAGAGATCCTGGTTACAGCATTTTTGGTGTTTTTCTGAATGTATGCCCATGTAGCAGTTACATATGTTTCTCTGTTCAATGTATTTGACAGTTAGATGCAGAGGCTTGAAGGGATTCAGATTCATCTCCTTTTGCAAGACTCTGGGTGGTTATATGCTTATTTAGAAGGATACATAGAATGTTCAGTTTTGCTGTTTTTGGAGAAGAGCAAGTGAAACTCAATGCCTGTCTATTCATTATTGGGAGTGGATACAAAATGGTAATATTCTAACTTTTTTCCCCCATTTTTGTTTTCATGTTTTTGGTTGGAATAATTTTGAATAATGTTATAACCTGCTTCTCTTATTTATGTCTATAAGGTTTAGCACATATAGGAAAGGTAGGATAGATGCTTAATTCTGTCCTTTGATTTTCCCAATTTTCAATATGATGAATTTGTTCCTTCTCACCTCTGAAAATAACCAATTGATAATGATGAATGCATAGATTTAAATATATTTGCTGGATTTAATCTATGCTATTGCAATTTTTATCCATTTTGAAGCTTAAAATATCACATCATAGGCAAATGGGACCACCTTCAAGTTGGCTCCTGTGTTTTTTTTTCCTTCTCATGACCCTAGTTGAATTTAATACTTTGATATTTCTATCTAGTATGTCAGGATGCTTATCTTGAACATTTCTGCCCCAAACCTGAGTCAACAATTTCTTCAAAAAGACCTAATAATATATTTTGATAGAAAATTATATTTCATGACCACAATTTGGGAACCTATGAACGTTGTTTTGTATTGTTTTGTTTTTATGAAAATGATAGTTCTTCTTTTTAAAAACTTTTTATTTAAATTCAATTAGCCAACATATAGTACTTTATTAGTTTCATGTAATGTTCAACAATTCATCAGTTGGATATAACACCCAGTGCTCATCACATCATGTGCTCTCCTTAATGTCCATCACACAATTACCTCATCCCCCCACCTCCCCTCAGCAACCCTCAGTTTGTTTTCCATAGTTAAGAGTCTCTCATATTTTTTTCCTCTCTCTGATGACTTTTCATTCAGTTTTTCCTCCATTACCCTATGATTCTGTGCTGATTCTTATATTCCACATATGAATGAAACCATATGATAATTGTTTTTCTCTGAGTTATTTCACTCAGCATAATACCCTCCAGTTCCATCCACATCAATGTAAATGATAGTATTCAACCTTTCTGATGGCTGAGTAATATATATATATATATATATGTATATATATATATATATACATATATATATGTGTGTGTGTGTGTGTGAGTATGTGTGTGTGTGTGGCGCATACCACATTTTTCTTTATCCATTCATCTGTCGATGGACATCTTGGCTCTTTCCACAGTTTGGCTACTGTGGACATTGCTGCTATATGAACATTGGGGTGCAGGTACCCCTTTGGATAACTACATTTGTATATTTGGGGTAAATACCAAATAGTGAAATTGCTAGGTGGTAGGGTAGCTCTATTTTTAACTTCTTGAGGAACATCTATAGTGTTTTCCAGAGTGGCTGTACCAGCTTGCATTTCCACCAACAGTGTAAGAGGCTTCCCCTTTCTCCTCACCAACATTTGTTGTTTCCTGTCTTGCTAATTTCAGCCATTCTGATTGGTGTGAGGTGGTATTTCATGTGGTTTTGATTTATATTTGCCTGATGCCAAGTGGTATGGAGCATTTTTTCATGTCTGTTGGCCATTTGTATATCTTCTTTGGAGTTCTATGAATTTTCATTGCCACTGTTGCTTATTATTTCTAGAACTTTTCAGTGAACAAACCCTAGGAAGGTTATATAAGTAGAAGACATATAAAACTCATAGCAGGGCAGCCTGGGTGGCTCAGTGGTTTAGCTCTACCTTCAGCCCAGGGCATGATCTTGGGGTCCCAGGATCGAGTCCCAACATCAGGCTCCCTGCGTGGAGCCTGTTTCTCACTCTGCCTGTGTCTCTGCCTCTCTCTCTCTGTCTATCTATCTCTCATGAATAAATAAATAAAGTCTTTAAAAATAAAAGAAGGAATGATAGAATAATGAAAAAAGAAAATATCTGATTATTCATTTGCTCAATCATATTTTTAAAAATACAATCTCTTAGAATGATAATATACTACTAATACCATCACTAAATTACTGAAAATAGTTAAGTTTTTGCATGTGCTTCTCCTATTCTTCTCCTTGATATTTATGTATGTATGGATAGATGACAATAAAAACAGTGCCTATATTTTCAAATCATATATCCTTTTCATACTTTCATAATATCACATTTTAATAGTCCATTTATTTATATATTCCATGATGTTTTCCCATATATTTAACACTCAACACCAGTCTTTATGTTGATGTCATTCTACTTAATTTTAGTCATCTAAAATTTTCTTTCTAGTAGAATTTAGAATGACCTCAGGGGAACAGTATTGTGTGATAATTCTTAGGGAATATATTCGATAACAGTTTGGACCATTAATAGCAATGTTGATTTTGGTTCAATTATTGCATATGTAGAAAGATAAATAGATAAAACAAGACAAATTTTCATTAAACAATGTCTTTATAATATGTGGAGGAAATTTACATAATCTATTCTATTTTGTATTTTCAAAATGTGTGTGAAATGAATGAGGTTGATTTAACTGTCTACAGTGGGGTAATATTCTGAAGTGCACATCAAGAAATGACATAAAGTGGTGCTTGGGTGGTGGAATCAGTTAAATATCTGATTCTTGGTTTCAGCTCAGGTCATGATCTCAGAGTTGTGAAATCAAGCCTTGTTTAGGTCTGTGTGCTCATCAAAGAGTCTTCTTGATGATTCTCCCTCTCCCTTTCCCTCTGTCCCCCTCCCTAAAATAAACAAAATCTTTACTAAAAAGAAAAAAGAAATGACATAAAATAGGATAGCCTCCCTGGACCTGCAAAATTGAGCATACAACAAAATTGAGCATACAATTGAGCATGCAACAATTGAACAATAAATACTGTTACATTATATTTCATATATCCAATATACTTCTTACCCTTGTCCATTTCCTATTCCCATTCCTATATTTCTTCTCCCATTCCCTCCATCTTCCCTCTCATACACACCACTACCTTGCATTCTCACGAGGATTTCTATGAAACATAATGTGTTAGGATACAAATCACAGTAACCACTTCAATAACTTCACCTATAAGAGATACTATTCAGGAAAATACTGTAAGTCAGCCAGAGAGGGCATATAGCTTTGATTCTCCTGCTGCAGAATGACCTAAAGCTTCTGTGACTCAGCTCTACATACTATCTTCAGGTTAAGAGCACATCACATGAACGTTATATAAACCCCGTACAGGATTTCCAAAGTTAATTTTGGTATTTAGATAATTATTTAACATAAAGTAATTAGAGCTTGCTTATATTCAAAATGGGGGTTGCAAAATGTGTCCTACGAGACAGAATTAAATATAAGAACCTGAAATTTGCATTTCCTTACTTTATGTGGTGTAAATTATCAAGATAATATTGCACCAAAATAGGTTTTGCATTTATATGATAGAATACCAAAATATATGACCTGTTAACAGAGCAATAAGTGTGCTTTCCTAAATGTGTAGTCTATGTCATTAGATCATTGAAACCATTAAAATGTGTAGACTAAGTATTAGGGTTAAAGACTTTCTTAGTCTTTTTCATGATTTCACTGGATTTTTATGTGCCATTTACTTATTTTTTAGAAACATCTAACTGAATTCTACCAAAAAAAATTGTAAACACCTTCACCCTAGAATTTCATTTATTCTTTACAAATTCTCATTACTGCAAGTTAATGCACATTCTCATTTTCATAGCTTATTAGTATAACTTCTGCTAGTTAATAACCTTTATGCCCTATAACTGAAAACTTTCTGATAAAAGACATCAGCATGTTAATACTATTCTAAACACACATCCCAATTATCTTCCCTATTACTGATAGAACCAGGGAAAACCAAAAGAGCACTTTTCCTCAGGCAGTGGACAGAAGGAAAATGAGCTCAAATTCACTATGCAGTTGTCATGGGTCACT
This sequence comes from Canis lupus dingo, assembly GCF_003254725.2. Taxonomy (NCBI): domain Eukaryota; kingdom Metazoa; phylum Chordata; class Mammalia; order Carnivora; family Canidae; genus Canis; species Canis lupus. The sequence goes on from NC_064254.1 coordinate 30,999,536, forward strand.
TACTTGCAGTGACCTAGTACTAGCTGCTTCTGTTGTTTCAAAGCTAAGATGAAATGATAAAGATCTGTCTTGGATAAAGTAAGCTCTAAACATAAGCTTTGCATTACTACCATTCTTAATTTATGTATCATATCCATGCAAAGAGTTGAAGGTTTGATTTGCATTGATTTACATAAATTATTCCTTGACTATAACGTATTTTCCAAATATCCTGTTATCTTTCTCATGGAAACATGTCTATATATTCTTTTTCTTGATACTCATTCTGTGATCATTAATATTAGCTATTTTATCTGGATACATTTATCTGTATTTACCTCAATCCATTGATGTATGCATTCTAATTAAATTCATACCATCTCTACAATAGAGAATTCAAGCAGAACATATAGCTATTGCCATTAAATCCTAGCTAGAGATTGCAGAAGAGAAGCATCACCTATCTAAAGGACATTCTAGTTCTATGTTTGCATATAAACACATATTTTATTGCACAGAATTCTTATTATCTTCCTATGAAAGCCCAAAATAAATTCAAGATATAAAAATCACTGATACAAGTCAGATTGGTACTTCAATCACAAACCAGTTTCTTTCTCTGATCTTATTTGCCTGGGGGTTCTCAAAGAGAAGTTTGGAGAATAAAACTTTATTTTCTCTGAACTTAAGGATATACTGCACATTCATTGCTAGAACAGACATTATCTTCTATTTCTGTGATCTAATTTCACTGGGGCTTACAATTTCAGCCATATCACTAAGTAGATCTGTAAATTAAAAACTTTATTCTCTTGTTCAAAGACTCATTTTTCTTTTCTTTTCTTTTTTCGTTTTTCTTTTTTAGCCCAGAAAAGGAACATGCTTTTCACTTGGCCCCAAGCCCACTCCCAATCCCCACTCCTCTTTTGTCTTTTGTAATCCATAGTACAAATCACCAGAACACCCATGGTATGTATTATTTATAATTCAGGTAATATAAAGAATGTTCATGATGTGAAATGATTCCCTGCCCCACACCATTCCGTCATCAGTGCTTCTCCCCAAAGGTGACAATTTTAGCCACTTTCTCTCTTTGTTATCTTCTGAAATTTTAAATATTCATTTTTTTTCTGAATCAACTGTGGACACTATCTAGTCTCCTCTATTAAAAAAAATACATTTGTTTACTTACATAATACTCTTTGCCTCCTTAAGTATCTCTCTCAAATTTTAATAGTTGCATTATTGCTTCTTTCTGTTAGCTTTGGAATTTTAAATATACAAAATAGCTATCATTATTTCTTCTTTTACATAGTACTACCTAATTCTCCCCATGTTTAACAGAACTCTTATATATCTACCTTTTCCTCTGTCTGCTGAATCCAATTTTGAATTGCAACTTTTGACAGATACAGTTTCTATGTACAGATGTGTATAGCATGCTAAAGGTCCAAGAAGAAAACTGAAAGAACAACTCTCATGGGCATTTGAACATTAATTATAGCCACATTCTAAAGCAGCCTGATATCTCCACCGTTTATAAAACTGGTACTTGGACTATAGAACATAAACATAGCTCTAGAATATCTCTGGTTATCAGATTTCAAATTTCAATTAAAGTTTCTGATTCCACTCAAATAGTTTAAATACAGTCATGAACAAAATCTAACTAAAGCAACAAAAAGGCTACATCTACCTCCTGTAGATAAAATTAACTCAGCAATCCTCATCCAATACTAGAAGTCTGAAAAAGATTTTTTCTGGATATAAATATCCTTTAAAATAGTTCCAACTGTTTAATATTTGATGATTCATATAACAATTTTTTTAAATATAAGAACTACAAAGAAAAAAAGTAAATGTAAACCACGTCAAGAGAAGAAACATGTGATATAAGCAGAATAAGAGATGGCTCATATGTTGGTGTTATCAGGCTCATTTATATTAGTGTATCTAGTGGAAAAGGCCAAGGATATATGTGTGCATTTGTTTTCAGCAAAGAAGTGGAAAGTATAAAAATGAATTGAATAAAAATGTTATACCGTTATACCTTAAAAATATTATGTCAGAGATAGTCTATCATGGTCATAGCAGAGATGAAGTTAGTAAATTTAAAGAATGCACAAGAGAAATTTTCTCAATACAATTAAAAGATATAAACAGTGTTTTGTAGGAAAATATCAAGTGATGTAATAGATGTATAATTGAAATCCCAGAAAAAAAAGGAAGAAAAATACATAGTTATTCAAGAATTTTCCAGAATAAATACAACTATCAGTAGCAAGAAATAAAGTGTACTCCTAAAATGATAAGCAGAAAGAAAGATATACTCAGACACATCATGGACAAACTGCTAAAAACCAAAGATGAAGAGAAGATCTTAAAAAGCCACCACAGAAAAAAGGACTTCTCATCAGAATCAATGGAGGTCAGAGGACACTGGAAACAAATTTGTAAGTAGTGCAGGAACACCAGTAGTGTAGAATTATTCTATATCCAGCAAGTAAATTAAAGATGTGAGAATTATGTATCCAGTAGTCTAGAGCTTCCAAATATCTTAAAGAAAAAATGAATGTTTTCAAGCTGAAAGAAAGAAAATGTTAATAATGTTAATTAATGTTAATGTTAATAAGAAAGTTAAATCTTCAGGGAAGAATGAAGAATCTATAAAAGGTAAATTTAGAACATTTAAATTAGATTTACTAAAACCTTCATAACAAACTATTGACTGTTTATAGTAAAAAGTATATGCACTGTTGGATTTCTACTATATGAAGATGTGAATCATGTGATATTGGAGCAAAAAGAGCAGAGGCAGAGGAAGGAAAGTGCAGTGCTCTATCCTTCTGACATCACTTACATAGTAGTCGAATATATTTTTCATTTATTAATTTATTATTTATTATTTTTAAGATTTTTATTTATTCATGAGAGACACAGAGAGAGGCAGAGACATAGGCTGAGGGAGAAGCAGGCTCCCTGAAGGGAGCCCAATGTGGGATTCCATCCTGGATCCCGGAATCACACCCTGGGCCAAAGGCAAATGCTCAACTGCTGAGCCACCCAAGTGTCCCTAAACTTTTCAACATTGATAATAAGATAAGGGTAGATTTGTAACTTCTAACATAATTTATAGATATAATGTTAAGAGGCATTATACAGCTAAAAAGAAATAGTCAATTGCATAAGTATATGAAATTAGACAAAAATAAAAAAAAACAAACCAAAGAGAAAACAAACACCAATATATTAACCTGAACCTATGAATAATTTCATTAAAAATTAAATAACTTACAGATGTTAAATTAATAATAGCAGCATATGAGTTACAACTTTAAGCTAGCAAATTTGATAACTTAGATAATACAACATAATTATGGCACAACATTTTAAAAAATGATAACAAAATTAACTGAAAACCTGAAAATCCCAAATTTGTAGAGAAATACTAATTTCTTTACTATTACCCTGCCCTCCCATACTTACACATACATTCACAAACACACATTTTCATTCATTACAGACCTCAATTTTTTTTAAGATTTTATTTATTTATTCATGAGACACAGAGAGAAAAAGAGAGAGAGAGAGAGAGAGAGAGGCAGAGACATTAGCAGAGGGAGAAGCAGGTTCCATGCAGGGAGCCTGATGTGGGAATCAATCCTGGGTTACCCAGGTGTCCCAGACCCAAATATTTTTACTGGTAAATCTTTTCAGTCATTTTTTTAAGAAATAATGTCAATATTACACAACTTTTTTTTTTTAGTTAAAACTTCTAAGTCATTTTAGGAGGCCAGCATAACCTGACAGTAAGCCTGAAAAACACATAACTCCCCAACTCAAAAAAAAAAAAAAGACTAAGATACATAGACATGCAACCAAAAGTATTTAAGAAATATTGGCAAAATGAACCCAGCAATATATTAAAGGAATAATGCCTCATGACCAAGTGCATTAAATTTCATCAAAATTACAAACTTATGCTAAAAAGTCATTATGATAATGAATAGAGAAGTCAGGGTCTAAAATAATATATTTTCGATATTAGAGCCGACAAAGGTCATCTATCTATGCAGCTCAGTAATAAAAGACAAGTAATCATTTATAAATGGGCAAAAGATTTGTACAGACATTTCACAAAGAAGGACTTTGAATTGGTCAATAAGCACATGAAAAGATAAAACAAATAAAATATGTTATTTTGTGTCAACTAATGGAATAAGAAAAAATAAGAATATTTCCTTTCTTGTTAGCTTCATGCTTCTAGAAAGGTCATAAAAATAAAATAATATAATATGACTAACATACATTATCAGGGAGAAAAAAAACAAGTTATCACTACTTCTTTTACAAGCCAAAATGGCTTAAAAAAATCTAACACCACCAAATATTGCCTAAGATATGACAAAAACGACCATATATAGTTGGTGAAAGAGAAAAATGATATAGAGGTTTGAGAAAAAATTTAAGTGGTTTTCTTTAAATTAAACACATAGATAGGGATCCCTGGGTGGTGCAGCGGTTTAGCGCCTGCCTTTGGCCCAGGGTTTGATCCTGGAGACTCGGGATCGAATCCCACGACGGGCTCCCGGTGCATGGAGACTGCTTCTCCCTCTGCCTGTGTCTCTGCCTCTCTCTCTCTCTCTGTGACTATCATAAATAAATAAAAATTAAAAAAAATAAACACATAGATAATTAAAATGAAAAAGAAAAGGAAAAGAAAAATTAAAAAAAAATAACCCTACTTATTTATCCAGAGAAATAAGAATAGAAACTTGTATTCATAAAAAATTAAAACAAAAACAAAAATGTATACCATGAATGATCACAGAAGCTCTATGCATTATAGCTGAAAACTAAAAACAACCTAAATGCCCATCAACAGGTGAATGGACAAATTGTAGTTATTCATTCATTGAAATACTGTTTTACAAGATAAAAGGATCAGCTACTAATACTATAGCATGTAAGATTCTCAAAAATATTTTGTTGATTGAGTCACAAGTGTATGAATTTTGTGACTCTTTCTGTGTAAATTTCTGTATTGAGCAATGATAAAAATGATATAAATCAAGACTATAGGCAGTTGATTGAGATTAAGATACAGCTTGAGTTGACTGGTAAGAGGCACTAAAGCATCTAGGGCAAATGAGAATGTTTTACAACATGACAGGAATGTAGATTACACACATATATACATTTTTTTCTTCAAAATCCACATGATTTCCTCTTAAACTCTGTACATACACTATATGTAAATTGTCTCAAAGACAGAAGGTATAAACATCATAACATCATTGATTTTTTTATTATATAAACATAGTTTACTGCGTAATCACTTGCATACTTCATTCTACTGCATTAATATGACCTCTGTGATAATTTTGGTTCCTGCAATTAGCCCCACCTGGATCACTGTAGCCAGATGTCACTTCTAGATCAGTTTCTGTTATATTTATTCATACTGTCCAGCCTTTTCCCTACATTATGAGACATATTTTTACTTTATTTTATTTTGAGAATTAAATTATTACTTTGACAATTTATATTTTCAATTCTTAGCATCCTTTATATTATTTTTCCTTTTACAGTATCTTATTCTTATTTTATGGTTATATATCTTTTTAAATTTCTCTGTGAATACTCAAACCAAATCTTTTAGCTCCCTACTGATCCTTTGTTCTTGTTTTGTTGTTGATGTTGTTTTGATTTGGCTTTTAATTGGTTCTCTTTCATGCTAGTTTTATTTATATACCTGTTGATATTAAGGCCCCTTTCATACATAAGAGAGAGAACTACATTGATTTTTCTCACTTCCTGGGTTAAGAGTCCTCTGCTACACCTGTTTTACTACTGTTTTACTCTTTACTGGGTAAATAGGTGGAGACTGGAATTCTGAATGGAATTGGTATGTTTGCCAGGCTTGCTACGCATACACTTCGCTTTATCATCCCTGTGCAGAGAATTGCCTACCTGCATAGCAGTCCATGAAATGTGAAAATGAACTCCCATTAATGATGGTTAAAAAAACAAACCCCTCCAAGTAATTTTGATTTTGTTTTATTCTTGGATGTAAATATCAGACTGCTTAGCTCTCTTGGCAGAGGGCTGAGGACCCACTGGAGAAACTTTACTGTAGATGAACTTTCAGTCAGTTCATTTCTATTCTCTGCTCCTTATCCAGCTCTTAAGCTGTCCACTTTCCTGTTTTTCACAAGGAAGATTAGCTCCAAATTATACTGTTAGCTTCTTCCTGTTCATAATTCAGACTACAATTTTCTCAGTTCTAGATATCTGTAGATTTGTTTCTTATTACTTTTTCACTTCTAGAAAATAGCAACATATATTCATCTTGATTCACCACCACTCTCATCTCAGTGAAGGATGTCAACAGAAACATGTTGTTCTGTCCATAATTTTCAAGAAAAAATAAAAACCCTAGCCTACAGGATTTAACAAACTGTGTAATCTCACTATCATCAGAGTTCATGTCACTGAAATAGTCTCATAATAACAAACAGAAAACAATTTTTCTATCTAATGAAATTGCATCAAATTTTATTGAAATTATGCTTTTGGATAATTATTTTACTTCTCTAAGCCAATTTTTGTATTTTCTAAAGTGGATAGAAGTGTAGTACTGACTTCATAGAGGAGTTGATAGGATTAGATTAAATGAGGCATATAAAGAAATTTAGCATGCTGCCTGGCACTTACTAAGCTTTCAACAAATTTTAAACATAAATGCTATAATGCATTACCTTCCTCATCCCTTTGCAAAATTCCTTGAGATTTAGTATCACACTAAAATGTATACTTGCTGGGTCACCTGGGTGGCTCAGTTGGTTAAGCATCTGTCTTCTGCTCTGGTCATGATCCTGGGAAATCTCCTTGCTCAGCAAGGGGGTCTGCTTCTCCCTCTTCCTCTGCCCCTCCCCCTTGCTCATGTTTTCTCTGTCTCTCTTTCAAATAAATAAAATCTTTAAAATTTTTTTTGAATGAACACTTGCCTATTCTTGGTGTTTTCCTACCCCAATTTATGCATGTAGCCAATAGTTAATAATCAGTTTGTTTATCATTCATTAATCTATTTTAAACTTGAAGTTAATCATCCCTCTTGAAGATAATCTCCATGTAGTTAGAATTCACTGTTTCACTACTTAGCTGCTTTGTCACATTTTACCTAACTTGTTATTTCTAGTTTATGACTAAATTTCAAAAATTTCAAGTGCAACACATCAGTTAACAACATTGCATTCTCTAAATATGCCCCATTTGTCCTATCCTAAATGTATGAAATCTTCCTGTTACATAATAACAATGTCTTCCATGTCATATGTGACACAACAATAAGTCTGTCAATGGTTGATTCACAATTGACAGTAACATTTTAGCTATAATTGAAAACATTCTGCACACTACAATTTGATTGATTTGTTTGTTCTTGAGTATAACTTGTGAGTTTATTCCTTATTCTATTCTAGTTTTGAAGTATAATAAAGACCCAAACTGTATCAAAGGAAAGGAATTAACTGATGTTAAGTGGCAAGGACTATATTTGTTTTGTAATGAAAATGTTTGGAATGTCTGAAATGCAACTGTGCCTTCAGTTTATCTGAACCTAAACTCTGAACTTCTCAAGCGGCTACCATCTGAGAACTTATATAATGCTTGAACTAAAAAATACCCTGGAGATTTTCTAATGGGATTTCATTTTCTTTATGAATATAGCATATGCTTATTAAAGAAACTATGAAAAATCAAAGTAAAATCACTTGTAGTTCATTACTGAAATACATAAACTTTAAATGAATCAGGTGAGAAAGAGAATAGGTAATAAGATTTCAGCAAAGCATTCCTACCAATAACCAATTAGACAGATAGATAATATGATTCAATTCACAATACTAGAAACCCATAAATAATCTAGCCAAAAGAATATATATGTAAAGGATCTTCATGAAAAGAAAAACAATAACAATTAAATGTACTGAAAGTCATAAGCAACTTGCTGAATAGAGAATCCTGTCACTCGAGTATCTTTTCAATTGGCATAGGATCAAGAAAATTTTAAATAATACTAGTAGCTACCAATATTTTGTTTTTATTTCAAAAAGTTCATCTAATATTTCACACTTTATGTATGGTAATATTTTTGAATGAAAACGTTTTTAATAATTTTGGGAACTTATTTTAATATATATATTAGTCCTTTTAAAACAGTTGGTGGTGTTTTCTTGGCTTATTTTTATTTTAGAAATGGTGTGATAGCTTGTATTATAGTTCCCAGAAATATTCTCTACTTCCTGTAAGAGAATTTGTTCCAACCTAATGCCATATGATATTTGGTGTTTCTCGTGAGAGAAATGTATACTGCCCCATTAATGGTACTCATGGATTTGTAATGTACTTGATGAATGGTATCTGAGGAAACATGTTATATGCTACATGTGGGCAGAAGTTTTAAGAAGCATCATAAATTTCCATCAGTTCTCTTGTTTTTTTACCCTCTGCCAAGAGAATAGCATGCCTCATATAGTGTTACTCTACCAGTCTCGGTTTTGGAAAAAGGAGAGACCCCAGGAACAGATCTGAGAAGGACATAAATATTTGTTGTTATAAGTTGCTAAGATTTTAGAGTAGTTGGTCGTCACAGCTATATATTCTTTAGTTTTTTCATAGGCTGCTTAACACCAGTAAAGAATAAAATAAATTTGTATCTGGTTTCAACATGATGTTAGCATGCTACTCTATCATTTCCTAAGTCATATCATATTCATTTTTCAAGGTTAAATGGTAATGTGACATAGTAAAATATTCCTATAAGTCAACATTGTTGACTACAATTTGCTAGTACTGTGTTTTATTTAGACTTTTCCCCTTTCTATAGGTATTGGGTGTGGGTTATTACTTTTTGTTCTATCATCACCAGAGTTAAAACTGCCACACTTCCCATATTTTTTCTTTTTTAAAAACAAATTAATTTAAATGCAATTAGCAAACAGATAGTACATTATTAGTTTCATATGTTATTTTTCTATGTCCCAAAGGAGTTTATACATCTTGATATCATGTATTAATTAAAATTTCAAAGTCATCTCCTTGAAAATTATTTTCATCTTCAATAAATTTCTAACATTTCCTTAAACTTTAGACAGTTCAAAAGCTGTGTTAAGTAATTTTAAAAACTTCATAGAAATTTGCTTTCTAATTTTCAGTAGAGTAGCTCCCTAAAGTAACCTTTTGCTCATCTTGTGCAAACTATGCTTCTCATTTGCACCTTCCACTGCAGATCCTTGGCATTTAATTTGTCTACTCTTGCCTTCAGCTGTTTCTCATGGTACAAAGTATCTTCTATCTATAGCTGTCCCTTTTCTAATTCTCTTTATTTTGGGGGCAGTGTGGAGGAGGTGTGTATTTCTGTCATTCTTTTCTTATAATTTTACCAGGTATTTAAGGGGTGAGGATTACCAAGGATTTACCAAAGATTAAAAAGGTAAAACCATGTATTCAATTCACTACATTTACTAGACTTCTTTCCATGTTTTATTCTTTGCTTTCAAGGCCTAGTTTAAATGACACATTTTCTGTGCTAGATCCCTTGAAATACCAAAGTAGAACAATTACTCCTTCCTCTGTGCTCTTACAGCACTTTGTTCATTATGTTAATATAGCAATCATTATACTATATTTTAGTTACATTTAGGCATATTTATCCTTTTTCTAAATTGTGTTTTACTTTGTAGCATCTTATTCATTATAGAACACCATCTGGCATATGGTAGGTGCTCAGTCAATTTTAGCTAAATTTAATTGGAATTCAAGAAATTGGCATCCATCATCCTCATCCTCCCCAAATTATTAGGTATGAGTTGGCTCCATTTGAAACTTAAATGAGTATATTGGGTAAGAGAACTTTTGTCCAATTTCTCAGAGTGAATATTTGAGTTAATATTCAAGGGTAATGTTTTTCTTTGCTTGGATTTCTGCTTGTATAAATTTAAAGCATATGTCCTATACTAGAATGTGAATATTAAGAAAGAAAAAGAAGAGGTAAATAGCTCTGCCTATGATCTTAAAAGTATTTATATTGTGAAGTACATTTCTGAGAATATCATTCAAATAAATGAAAGTGGAGGGAGAATTTGAGAATCTCAATCAAAAGCCAGAGACCTTATCAAGGCATGTCTACTGGGATGAAGGTAAGAGTGGGGTGGGGTAAGTTGTCCTTGAAAGCCAGTTTCTAGGCTTCACTAGAAAGGTTTACTGTGAAGTACATTATGTACTTTTGAGATATATATTATCATATAAATTACATGTCATGTCATATATATTATCCAGTTCATTTTACTCCTTTTTTCCCTTCCTACATTGCTATTCCCCAATGTTAATGCCATAGCTTCTACAAAGCTTGGTTAAATATAACTCTGCTCTGAGAAATGGAGGATGTTCCTAAGTGCAGAATAAGGTCCTAGGGGAATAGGGACAATGACAACAATCTGGAGAAAATGGTTGTAAAATATCATTCATTCAAACCATCAAATCTTTAACAAGCTCCTGATATGAGTCACGCACTATGCTGGGGTGATAGAATTAAAGCAGTGAACAAGGTAGACATGATTCCTGTTTACAATTTGCTATGAGAGATAGATATTAAACATAGGTTTAATGTCATATTTTTTTCTGATTTTAAAGGTTTTCTTCCACTAGTTGATTTCATGAGCCAGTATGCTGCTGCTACTAAAATTGCAATGACTTTAGCAATGAAAGACAAAGGCAACAGAAATTGTGCCATACAAGTCATAAAATATAGAATTGAATTTTAAAATAAGGAACCATGCCAAACCCTTGCAACCACAGATTTATGCGCCACTTAAAATAAATACCTATCAATGAACTAATCATTTTACTTCCTTTTGGGACCAGCATTTATGTTGGAGTTAGTCTCATGATGGTTATGGCCAACACCTGCTCACTTTATACTCTGAAGCACCATCACCTTAAAGCCCTGAAGCTGCCTCAGTGCTGGCCCTTTAGAGACAAGGGAGCTAACCATTTACCAACACTTAGTAATGAGGCACAGCAGATGTTAAATCTAGCATTTGAAATGACTGAGAGAATACAACTAAGAAGATAAACTTTTTCTTAAAAAAAAAAAAAAAAAAGAAGAAGAAGATAAACTTCTGAGAAGATGTGTGTGGAATTTTCCAGGAGGTTTGTTATATACAAAGGAGAGAGAACAAAAGAAAAAAAAAAAAAAAGAATAAGCAGCATTAAATACAATTGTACATATAATTTGAAATCTAAGGAAAAATAAAGGGATGGTAAAGTTTGCTATTGTTTTGCATTTCTCCTGTGTAAAACTCCAAATGTGAAAATTAACATTGTTAGTTTACCAGAAATGTGCTAACATCGTATGAATGACTATTTCTCTATGACATGGACAAGGACACATGCAGTTGAATTGAACCGCTCATTGTTATGTTTTTAATCTTAAACCCTGAAAATGTATTTTTTTCTTGAGCTTTGGGTTTACCACTGACTGACTCATCACCATGTTCAAATTTCAAGTTCTTTCCAATTTAATTAAAATGAAAACAGTGAAGAAAATTTCTGTAACTTCATGAAATTACTGATTCAACACCTGATATTTTTTCCTATGTAACAGAGACTAAAAATGAAGATGATCCAGAGGGACAGAATGACTCAGGAGAGTACCTTTCACTTTTATGTCAGTAGTTAAAATCCAGCACAAAGCTGTAGTGATTAAATCTGCTTCCATCCGAGTGTTCCATAGAAGTATGTAAGAAAATGAGGAAAGGGAATTTCTCATGGTTTGACAATTCTTCTTGACTGGTAAATTTCCATGACAGTCACTGTAGGGATAGTTAGTAATGCTGAGGATACAAAAGGGAGATTAGATTAGGCACCCGAATGACTTTCCCCTGGTTTTCTTTCTGCCAGATGCACAGTTCTCTATGTGAGTTTTGTTTTGTTTTGTTTTAAATACTTGATCTATGAACTGTCTCAAATACTATTTGGTATAATTAAAACTATTTTGTATTTTTTAAAGATTTTATTTATTTATTCATAAGAGACACAGAGAGAAAGAGGCAGAGGGAGAAGCAGGCTCTTGTGAGGGACCCAATGCAGGACTCGATCCCAGGACCCAGGATCACGCCCTGAGCCTAATGCAGAAGATCAACCACTGAGCCACTCAGGTGCCCCTATTTTGTACTTTTAAAAGGAAGATATTTTAGAATCTCCTTCAGATATAGTTCAAATAATGAGATTCAAAAAAAAAAAAAAAAGTCAAATGGATGGTAATTGTGTTTACATTGTCCATAGGCTATAAAACTTAGATAACAGCGAAGTAAGATGTTTAACTTCTATTTGGAAGTCAGAGCATGTGTGCATTCTGTTCATCTGAAATAACTTTATAAAATAAGACATCTCTCATCTGAGATTAAATATATAATTCAGAGATGTTCTCTTTCATTTATATTCATAAGTAAAAGGTAAATCCACAAAACCAGTATTTTTCTTTATTAAATGGAATGGTTAAAGTGGAGAAAAAGGATTTTCCTAGTCACATTTTACTTGAATTTTCTGTAAAGGAATTTTATATTCCTTTCTTTCAATTTCTTTTCCACAAAATCTTATTATAGTTAATGTAAATGAGGGAACATGACACAGTCCTGTGGTTATTGTTATTTCAACCTATGACATAGTTATAAATATGTACATACCTATAAAACATATATACATATACATACATGCACATATATAAAATAATTAACAAAAGAAATATAATTAACATAAATAAAAGCAGTTTTGAGGGCCATATTTTCTACCCAGCCTCTTACTAGATCAGTATCTCGGCGGGGGGGGGGGGGGCGGGTGGGTAGTCTGCCTTCTAATAAACACTCCTAAAGAATGTAAGAGAAGAAATAGCCAAGCTTACCCCAATTATCAAACCAGAAAATTAAAGGTCAGATGGTTTAAGTGAGATATCCTAAAACAGATAGGTGATAGAAGCAGAAATTTTTTTCTGACTCCTGCCTAATGTGTATTTTTACCACACAGGGTTATATGATTGTGTTTGCTAAAGTTCTTCTGGTTGACACTTGCTCTAGAAGGCATAAGCAAATTATTATTATAAAAATAAATTTAAATTCAAAATTATTAAAATTTTGAAATATTTAAAATATTTCAAAAATAAATTATTGAAAGTTTCTTTGGGCACCTCAGGGAACAGAAACAAAGGGAAACATGTAGGTATTAGCCAGGATAAGATTCAGAGCAACACTGATATCTTAATCACAAGAGTTCACAGAAATAGTCTCTAAGATACCTGTTTATCTCTAAAGTCTTAGATCTCAATCTCTATACCTCTCTGTTCATGTTCATGTTTCAAATTCTGGAAAAAGAACATTTGATTTGCTGATTTGCTGAAACTGGATAAGATTATATTCATTAGGCTGAAAACCATTGCCAGGTTATATTCATTAGGTTGAAAACAGGTCCTAGAGCATAGATATGACCTCTGGAGCAACTTACATATATTGAAATCTTTTCCAACAAAAGGGGAATAATTTTGAGTGGTAACACCCAGTACTAATGTGTGGCACATAATTTTGAATTTCGAAGGAGAATTTAAGTAGAATATCCCACCTTAGATAGCTAATAAAGAACAATCTTATAACAAGGTTAAGTCAGAAATATTTAGGGAACAGATTTAATATAACTGAACAGAGGATCAAATCCAAAATTCTTTAGACAAGAGCAAAGGATAGAAGTGAGGTCAAATATGCCACGATTTCTAGGTTCAGGATCTGATTAGAAGCAAAATGGTAGGGTAGTGAAATCACATGGGATAACTGCCATAGTAGAGTGAAAGTATCTTAGATTTGATTTATTGGATATAATTGCCTTAGTGCCTGGATGGATCCTGCTGGCTTAAATGTGTTTGCAGAACAAGATTTTCTAACAACTTGGATTGAAAGGTAAAGAAAGCCGTTAGCCCCAATGTTGACTAAAGTTTTGATCCTAGGGAATACACATATGCATATAAAAAAAAATCTCTTTCTTGATCTAACTTCCTGCTAAAGCTTCTGATTTTTATTTCTCTTGGGTATCTTATGATAGTACTTATTCTATTACAGCACAAAATAAAAGATAGTCTTTTTTTCCAAAATTTTCTCTCTCTTTCCGGGATTCATAGTTCATAATTCATTAATAGCATCACACTCTTTGTCACCTCAGTTCAAATCCAAACCTACTAGTTGGCCAAATTACATATTATATTACATATATATGAATATATACCTGATACATGAATTGGATTATATATAATAATATAATATAATATAATATAATATAATATAATATATATCATACATCAATTGGATCAGAAATATTCCTACATGCAAATTTGTGTCACCAGCATCCTACACAGATTGTCTGGAGATTTTTGTTTCAGTTTATCACCATAATTCAGACAGAGATGTTTCTTCTGACTCTTGCCTCTGCAGCCTTGCTCTTAGATTTTATCTTGATTACTAACCTTACAGAAATTGTCAGGTTCTCACCATGGTTAATATTTCACCTGGTCTGTTGCCCAGCTTACTTCTCCTTTGACTGTGTGTGTGCCTTTGAGCTCTCATTCTATGTCCTCCCCTCCAAGGATTCTTCCTTATATGCTACTGCACAATGAATTCAGGTGTGCCTTCCTTCTCTTTGACCATGCGCAGCAGTGTATTTTCACAGAGTATTTGACAAATTAAACCAACTTAAAAACATTTTTGCCTCCAGATAGATATTAATTCTTCTCCAAAGATCCAAGACCTATTAAATACAACTGTGACAGACAACATGACTTTTATTAAACTTGTTTCTGGGTTTTGGATGAGAAACACTAAGAGACATAGAATTATGGAATTGGAAAGCTTTATATATATTATTTACCACTTATTTTTGCAAATGAGAAAGCAAGACCCAGAGCAGTCATTTGATTTTCCCAAAGACCTACATCTAGCTGCTATGAGAACTGGAATGCATTTCCTCAAGCTGCCAGTGTATTGCTTTTATTGCTGCTTTTCACTTTACCACAACTTGCATCCATCTGTGCTGACTTGATAGGTGCTTAATTTAATTGTTAACTCTTCATATTGTCACTTACTTGCCATATGCAATAGATTCATGAGTTCCTATAGCAACTGATGGATCTTTCTCTAAACATGAAAGGCAGTTGTACAAAAGCCTGAGTCTGAAAATTATTTTCTTAGGTTATATTTTGAAATGAAAAGTATAAAAAAATTAACATCTTAAGACTTTTGGTATATATACCCAATTTTCTTTCTAATATAGTATCAGTGTACTTTTGGGTCATAATTTTAAGAAAGATGTTCTTGCACCAGAGTCAACATTGACTATTATTACTTTTTTAATCTTTGCTAATTTAATGAAGAAACAATGAGATATTATTTTAGTAAACTAATATAATTTCCTAATAATATCAAAAAATACTCAGGCTATGCTGAATACTATAGTAGTCACTAATCATGTAAGAATATATAAATTAAAATTAATTAATTAAGAAATTATTTCTTCAGTAGCACTAGTCACACCTAAAGCAGTCAAATAACTACAACTTCCTACTGACTAGAGTTATCAGGGCTGCTATGAAACATTTGCAGCATCAGAAAAAGTTCTAATGGACAATGCCACTCTAAGGTATTAGCCCCATTTTACAGAGGAGGAAATGGACTGAGTTCCATGTCCATCCTTGTACATGTATTAAGTGGAGAAGTCAGGTTTTGAATAATAGCATCTAGTCCCATATAATTTTTCTTAACACTATTTAGCCTTGGATGAGTTTTTTGTTTTTGTTTTTGTTCTGGTTTTCTTTTCTTCTTTCTTAAAGATTTTATTTATTTATTCATGAGAGACACAGAGAGAGGTAGAGACATAGGTAGAGGGAGAAATAGGCTCCCTGCAAGGAGCCTGATGTGGGACTTGATCCCAGGACTTCAGGATCATGCCCTGGGCCAAAGGCAGGAGCTCAACTGCTGAGCCACTCAGGTGTCCGTGGTCTTTTCTTTCTTTCTTTCCTTCTTTCTCCTTTCCTTCTTTCTTCTTTCTTTCTTTCTTTCTTTCTTTCTTTCTTTCTTTCTTTCTTTCTTTCTTTCTTTCTTTCTTTCTTCTTTCTTTCTTTCTTTCTTTCTTTCTTTCTTTCTTTCTTTCTTTCTTTCTTTCTTTCTACTACTAGACTACTAGTGAAAATAAAAATAGTCCATTCTTTCAGCCATTTGTAATTTCTGTGTTTTAAATTGTTTATTCCCATGAAATAAATGCCTACTGAGTAAATAAACACCCTTTTAAAACTTCTATCATTAATGTAATAATCTTTCTATTTTGTTTTAGACTAATTCTACATTATTCTAAAGCAAATAATGTGTCACAATCAAATACAATATTATATAAAATTGGATAAAATTATATTAACATTATTCCCACTGTTTCCTAGTATCCACCAAAGAGGATTCTGCTTTGATCTACTCACTTCTCTCACTAAGATACTTCTCTATCAAGGTAGTTTTTCATTTTCCAGAAAAAAAAATGATGAAAAGTAATATGGGAGACAATAATGAAAAGATATCAGAGGAATTGGTTTAAAGTTCACAGTAAAATGTATCTAAGAACAGCAGAGGACTAAGAACATTTAAAGATAGATAAAATTTGAATGATGTAGAAGAATTGCTATAACTTATATTTATCTTCATACTGTTCTTTAAAAAATGTATGGTGATTAATTGAGTTGTACTGAACATAGGTTTTGCTGAATTGTACTTGACAACAGTTTGATACTGGTTCCTTTGGAAAATGGTGTTTTAAATGTTAAATGTAGTGCTATATTTTCACAAAGGAAATCTTTTAAAAATACTATGCTGTTACATATATGCCACACTTAACTGAAAGAGGAAAGAAGTATTATGTTAAATATTTTATTTCATTAGCTTTAGTTCTTTCATAACAGTAGCATTTATTGCTAAGAAATCCATGTATCTTAGGGATATAGGATCTCAGAATCATTATTATTTTTCTTTTGAGAAAACTCTAAATATTGATGGTGATAATTATATATATGTGTGTGTATATATAATAATAAAATTTTGTTATGTAAAATTTTATGAATATAAAATATATCTTCATTAATCATTATATATATATATATATATAACCTGAGGACCTGCACTCCAATAAAGACAGCCAGAAGGAAAGTAGCAAGCACAAAGCAGTTTATTAAAGCAGCAGTACACTCTTAAGGTGGGACAGCAGGCAGGTCCAGAGGTGACAATTGCCCTGGGGCTAAAGGAGTCCTTTCCTTTTAAGTGAAGTAGGGTTTTTCCTCAAGGACAGGGTCGTCTCTAATGGAGGCTGCTTCTAATCCTTTGGGGGACTCCTCCTATGTTTTGGGAGGGGTGTTTTTGGCCCTGTAGGTTTATACTGGAGCTGTCTCTTGGCAGCTGAAATTTTTCCACAGGGTAGGGAGCTATAACCACAATGCTAATCTATGTTAATAACTATAAAACTAGTTAAAGGTCCAGCTGAGGACACCGCCTCTCTGGACTGGGCAAGCGTTTCCTTAGGGATAGTTCCTCGAGGATTTTTGCCAGATTTGTTGACCACAGGGGTGTTCCTTGGGCTGTTCTTTCCACTGTTCATGTCTAGTTACTACCTAATACAGAGAGAGAGGGGGAGAAAGAGAAGGAGGGAAGGAGAGAGGGAGGTAGTGGATTAGGAAGACAGTAACCATTAGGAGCTAGTCAAAGAAAGGCAGAATAGGACTGTGATTAAGGATCTGTTCCCTTATCCATCTCTTGGAATATATACTCCAGTGTCTGTAAAGATGTTCTTTTTCCAAGTTAAATGAACCTTTTCACATTGTAATTGTGATAGCAAACACAAACAGGTTTTTGAAAGAAAACTATTTTAATAAAAATGAAGTTCCATTTTAAAATACAAATTCCCAGTGACTATCTTCACAAGATAGATTATATACTTTTGGTTCCTTTCCCACATTTTAATTGGTTGTGCTTAGAGCTATAGAATAGCCTTGGCCAGAAAATTAACCAGGGAGTAACTTCCAAATGTCATCATCTGTATTAAAATGACAGTCATCCATCTTGTTTTAAACATCAAAAGGTTCTTGGGGTCTTGCTTCTTTTAATTACTACTTACTTCTTAACAAATGAAAATGGAGTTTGTCTTTTTTTGAGTATCCTATAAAGTTCCATTCTTTTCCTGGCATACCACCTTTCCAGTCCAAATTTTGTATTTAAATGCATTGCAACAGAATTGATAAGCATTTGAGACATTAGAAGCATCTAGGGCAAAGATGCCGTGTATGTTGTTGATAATGTAGTCCTCAAGCAAGGCCATGAACACATTTCCACACCAGTAAAAATCTATAGCTTGTTTGAACAGAAAAGTAGATACACAAAAATTTTATTATCCTATTTTTCAGACGATATATTGAAATCTCTTTTTGACTTGCACAGTTGATGCATACTCAGGGCAGGTATGCTTCCTCGTTGAAATCCTCCAGAGATTAACAATAACAACTGCCTCGAGGTGTTCTTGGTTGCATTTCACCACTTCACCATCTGGGTAGACATATGAGGATCAGTTCAGCAGATTTTGGGAGTGATGATTATGGAGGTTACTCTTTTTAGCAGATGATTTTTTGTTTTGCTGCTCCCACATAAATGTAAAACAGAAAATATGTTCTAAGTAGAGACAAACATGGAGCATGAATATTTCAGCTTCTTCTTCCAGCAGATAATACCACTGTAAACTGAGCTTCACAAGTCACAGCATGAAGGGCAGATGTTAAACTGAGCGTGCAATAGCGTGATATATATATTTCTCCTTGCCCACCCCAGTAAATTACTTTCTTTCAAGATAAAGGTAAATATAAGAACAAGCGGCAATGCTACTTTTTAATTCAATTCTCCTTCAATATGTCCTTGAAACTTCTAACAAAGCAGTACAATGTTTTAGAAGGGATTAATGCATAAAATATCAAAATACTGCAACATTCCAATAGGTTTTCAAAATTACACAAGCATTGATTAAGACATTTTTCAATTCGTGTTTTCATTAACATTTCTTTTGTGTATAGAAGTAATTTTATGTAAGGTGCAGATGTCTGTAGCCTTAAAATTCTAAGACAAGAGTGTGGAGTTTATTATATAGTTTATACCCTTATTTGTAGACAATTAATAACTGCTCAATCATTACAGACTTTTCATGAATTTAAGTAGAATTTTCAAAATAGATGTATATGGTAATAATTTTGACTTTATCTTTTTGTATAGATTTTTATTCTCAGGTTTATTTGGGCCATGGAAGAAATAATGTAATATTTAAAGAAAATAGCAATACATAATATTTGAAATTATATTACATATCTACAAAAGGTCTGTGTTGACAGTCTCTGCAAGTTTCTTTTATTGTATCATTCCCTCAAAGCAGTGGTGCTTAACTAGGGGCATTTTGTCTCCCACAGAACATTAACAATGTTTGGAGAAATATTTAGTAGTCACAACTAGTAGGTTGGCTACTACCGATATCTGTGGGAAGGTGCCAGGGATGCTGGTAAACATCTTATGTTGCATGGAAGAACCCCATCTTCACAACAAAGATTTATGTAGTCTAAAATGTCAAAGTGTCGAGGTTGTGAACCCATACTCCAAAGCATATGTAAAGATCTACATAACACAAAAATTTGACAAATAAATGTAATAAATTATGCAGAGATAAATATTTAAAAACTCAAAATCTGAGGATGGGCAATCTGCTATGACTAGTTTACACATCACACTCACACATACACACATTACATGCACACATTATACACATATATGCATATGTATTTATGTGTGTGTATATATATACATAGGCAAACACATATGCCAACTGATGCTCAAATTATGTTGGAATAATGCTTTGGAACAATTGCATTTTTCCTCTGTTACTAAACTACTCTATAGTCTAGATTGTTTATGTATCAAATGATCAAAACCACAGGTGTGACTTCATATAGACTTTCTCCTCCTGATTATCATGATAACTATACATAAACAGGGCTTTTCTCATATGGAGCTCATATTTAGAAAAACATTTCTTTGTGTGCCTATCAGATCTCTAGTTTGTTGGTCTCCAGGCTTTATGACAGATTCATCTTCTAAATTAGATATTTCCATCTTCAAATGAAATGTAATTTTCATTTACTAAAGTATAATCATTGATCTTGATAACTCAATATATATTTAATCTGCTTATCTGTACTATGACTAAGAGACTGAGCTGTCATAATTTTGGAGAGTGAAGAGAGTTATAGTACCCATCTTCCTCTGCACTCCCAACTCCTGCCTCTATATGGAAAAGAACCAAAACTCTGTAGCTCGCCATCTGTAAGAAAGCTAATATTTTTCTCAATACTGACTAGTTTGCCAGTCAAACAAAATATCCTAATTTTCAGTTTCTGTCTTGAGGATCCTTTGAAAATTCCTCACTGGTAGATAGTACCTGAAGGGAAATTTAAGGTGATTCTTCTCCCATTTATGTATGTAAAGTAAGTTACCACTTATTTTCCAAAACTCTTATGCTGAAGAACTCCTGCAATATGAAAACTAAAAAAAAAAAAAAAAAAAAGAGTAGGAGGGATTTATAGAGTATGGCAGTTACAGAAACTGGCACTTATATTGCAGGATATATGTATTTTGTTAATCATGTGTAAATGGTGAGTGAACCATATCCACTTTGTAATTTATTATCAGGGTAATCTATTTAAACAACAGTGAAGCCAATCCCCATGCAGCATCAAGTTATAGTATTTTAGCATCACTTGGAGTAGACTTACCTTCACATGTTTGTTTTTCTTAGTTCTTTGTCATTAGTTGGAAACAACCTTTTTATTTATTTACATGATGTTTAGGCAAGGGCTCACTAATACAGTAACCTAAGACACTAGATTTTATTCTATAGAAATATTTTAAAATTTTGAATTATCTCTGAAAAAAATAAAATATTTGCCTTATAAAATAACCAAATGAGTATAAATGCAAAGATAGAAAGATTATTATAATTTTATCTTTATATAAACCAACAAATGCCATAAATCTTAACATTGTGGGAGAAAAATTGTGAAGTGGACAAATGAGGACACCAAAATTCTGTGGCAGTACTCAATTATAATATGGTTAGCTTTAATTATATATATATATATATATATATATATATATATATATATATATATAGTATTTCCCTTAGGTTGTCATTAAAAGAAAATGAAAACTAAAAAAAAAATCATAAAGAATTCTTAGAACTTATGCACTTTGATAGGCAACATTTAGAAACCACTAAGTTGGAGACAATTTTCAGAAGGCTATTGGCAGAAGGATTGTAATTGATAAAAGTAATCTCAAAGCTGTGTATTTCAGACAAAAGTACATATGACTGATGGTGTAGAAGTGGAGAAACTCTTTTTTATTTGTGGAAGTGGCTACTAACATGTTAACTTCAAAGACTGACAAACATTGGTGGTGCTTTGAAAGCATAGACACAATAAACAATGTCTTGATATTGAAAGATTATTTATAATTATGAAGTAAATTTTAAAAGATGAGTTTTAGGAAAGCCATACAGTAATTCTTTTGGGTTTCTGGATGTGATTCATTCAACATGTGTATATAGAAAATTCCTCACACCAATAAGCAATCCTTGGACACCAGTTGGGTGCCTGGGAAATCAATTTAATTCTAAAACTATCTACCCAGACATAGTATCAGATAAAGGGCTCAGGACGCTAAGATTGCCTTCCATTTCTGATGCCAAATGCAAGAATAGGTTATTACCAATGCTTCTAATAGGCTGGCAATAAATAAGGGCTTCCCACAAGCCCCTCCTTGGTTTTGCTTAATTTGCTAAAACAGTTCACAGAAAGTTGGAAACCCATTTACTCTCTAGGTTACTGGTTTTGTTTTTTTTTTTCATTATGTTTATGGAACTTTTATAAAAGCTGAGCCTATAGCCTAACATTAATAACAAAAAATCTCAATAATTTCAAAACTTAGGAAGTTTACAAGCTGCATGCCTTCCTACAAACAATAAAATTGAATTTATTCAATAAAATTAAAAATAAAAAAGATGAAAATAAATTTTGCAATTATTAGGGAATTGTGAAATAAATTACTAAATATCTTACCCATCAAGGATAAAATCTAAATTAATTTTAAAATTTTTATTTTAATTCAATTAATTGACATATGGTGTATTATTGGTTTCAGAGGTATAGGTTAGTGATTCATCAGTCTTATCTAATACCTAGTACTCATTACATCACATGCCATCCTTAATGTTCATCACCCAGTTACCCCATTTACCCACCTCCTTCCCACCACCAACAGTCAGTTCATTTCCTATGATTAAGAGTCTCTTATGGTTTATCTCCCTGATTTCATCTTGTTTTATTTTTTCCTCTCTTCCCTTATGATTCTGTTTTGTTTCCTAAATTCCACATATGAGTGAGATCATATAATTGTCTTTCTCTGAGTTATTTCACTTAGCATAATATCCTCAAGTTCTATCTACTTTGTCGCAAATGGCAAGATTTCTTTCTTTCCTTTTTTTTTTTTTTTGATGGCTGAGTAGTAGTTATATATAAATATATATGCCACATCTTCTTTGTCTATTCATTTGTTAATGGACATCTGGGCTCTTTCCATATTTTGGCTATTGTGGACATTGCTACTATAAACATTGAAGTGTACATGCCCCCTCAAATCATGACATTTATATCTTTGGGGTAAATACCCAAGTAGTGCAATTGCTGGGTTATAGGGTAGTTCAATTTTCAACTTTTTGAGGAACCTCCATATTTCCCAGAGTGGCTGCATCAGCTTGCATTCTCACCAACAGTGTAAGAGTATTCCTCTTTCTCTGCATCATTGCCAACATCTATCCTTTCTTGACTTGTTGAATTTAGCCATTCTGACTGGTGTGAGGTAGTATCTCATTGTGGTTCTGATCTATATTTCCCCTGATGCTGCGTGATGTTGAACATTTTTCCAGGTGCTTGTTGGCCATTTGTATGTCTTCTTTGGAGAAATGTCTGTTCATGTCTTATGCCCATTTCTTGATTGGATTATTTGTTCTTCCAGTGTTGAGTTTAATATGTTCTTTATTGATTTTGGATACTAGCCCTTTATCTGATGGGTCATCTGCAAATATATTCTCTCATTCTGCAGGTTGTCTTTTAGTTTTGTCCACTGTTTCCTTTTCTGTGCAAAAGCTTTTTATCTTGATGAAGTCCCAATAGTTCATTTTTTTTCCTTTGTTTCCCTTGCCTTTGGAGATGTGTCTAGCAAAAAAATTGCTGTAGCTGATGTCAAAGAGGTTGCTGCCTGTGTTTTCCTCTAGGATTTTGATGGACTCCTATCTCACATTTGGATCTTTTATCCATTTTGAGCCTATTATTGTGTATGGTTTGAGGAAATTATTCAGTTTCATTCTTCCGCTCTTCAGTTTTCCCAACACCATTTCTTGAAAAAAACATCTTTTTTTCCATTGGATATTCTTTCCTGCTTCATTGAAGATTATTTGACCATGGAATTGAGGGTCCATTTCTGGGTTTTCTAATCTGTTCCACTGATCTATGTCTGTTTTTGTGCCAGTACCATACTGTCTTGATGATTACATTTTGTAATAGGGCTCAAAGTCCAGAATTGTGATGCTACTAGTTTTGATTTTCTTTTTCAACATTCCTTTGGTTATTCAGGGTCTTTTCTGGTTCCACATAAATTTTAGGATTATTTGTTCCAACTCTGAAATAAGTTGATGGTATTTTGATAGGGATTGTATTGAATATAAATTTCTCTAGGTAGTATAGACATTTTAACAATATTTGTTCTTCCAACATATGAACATGGAATATTTTTCTATGTTTCGTTTCTTCCTCAATGTCTTTCATGAATGTTCTATAGTTTTCTGAGTACAGATCTTTTGCCTCATTGGTTAGATTTATTCCTAGATATCTTTTGGTTTTGAGTACAATTGTAAATGGTGTTGACTCCTTAATTTCTCTTTCTTCTGTCTCATTATTAGTGTATAGATATACAACTGATCCTTGGATATTGATTTTATATCCTGCCACTTTGCTGAATTGCTGTATGAGTTCTAAGGATTTGGGGGTGGAGTCTTTTGGGTTTTCTACATAGACTATCATGTCATCTGCAAAGAGTGAGATTTTGACTTTTTCTTTGCCAGTTCGGGTGCCTTTTATTTCTTTTTGTTGTCTGATTGCTGAGGCTAGGAGTTCTAGTACTATGTTGAACAACAGTGGTGAGAGTGGACATCCTTGTCATGTTCCTGATCTTAGGGGAAAAGCTCCCAGTTTTTCCCCATTGAGAATGATATTCACTGTGGGCTTTTTGTATATGCCTTTTATGATATTCAGGTATGTTCCCTCTATCTCTACACTATGAAGAATTTTAGTCAAGAAAGAATGCCAAACTTTGTCAAAGGCTCTTCTGCATCTATTGAGAGGATCATATGATTCTTGTCCTTTCTTTTATTAATGCGTTGAATCACATTGATTTGTAGATGTTTAACCACTCTTGCAGTCCAGGAATAAATTCCAATTGGTCCTGGTAAATAATCATTTTAGTGTACTTTGGGGTCCTATTGGCTAGTATTTTGGTGGGAATTTTGACATCCATGTTCATCAGGGATATTGGTCTGTAATTCTAATATTTGATGGGGTCTTTGTCTTATTTTTGGATCAAGGTAATGCCTGACTCATAAAAAGTTTGGAAATCTTTTGATTTCTGTTTTTGAAACAGCTTCAGATAAATAGGTATTTTTTTTTTTTTTATAAATAGGTATTAATTCTTCTTAAACGTTTGATAGAATTCCCCTGGGAAGCCACTTGGCCTTGGACTCTTGTTTATTAGGAACTTTTTGATTATTACTTTAATTTACTTACTTGTTATGGGTCTGTTCATATTTTTTTATTTCCTTTTATTTCAATTTTGATAGTTTATACATCTCTAAGAATGCATCCATTTCTTCCAGATTGCCTATTTTGTGGGCATATAATTGCTCATAATATGTTCTTATAATTGTATTTCTTCAGTGTTTGTTGTGACCTCTCCTCTTTCATTAATGATTTTATTTGTTTGGGTTCTCTCTCTCTTTCTCTCCCCCCCCCTTTGATAAGTCTGGCCAGAGCTTTATCAATCTTATTAATTCTTTCAAAGAACCAGCTCTTAGTTTTGTTGATCTGTTCTACTGTTCTTTTGGTTTCTATTTCATTGATTTCTGCTCTAATCTTTATTATTTCTCTTCTCTTCCTGGGTTTAAGCTTTATTTGCTGTCCTTTCTCCAGCTCCCATAGGTGTAAAGTTAGGTTGTATATTTCAGATCTTTCTTGATTCTTGAGAAAGCCTCGTATTGTTATATACTTCCCTCTTAGGACCATCTTGGCAGCATCCCAAAAGTTTTGAACAGGCGCATTTTCATTTTCACTAGTTTCCATGAAATTTTTAAACTCTTCTTTAATTTCCTGGTTAACCCATTAGTTCTTTAATATGATACTCTTTAGCCTCTATGTATTTGAGTTCCTTCCAAATTTCCTTTTGCAATTGAGTTCAAGTTCCAAAGTATTATGCTCCAAAAATATGCAGGAAATGATCCTAATCTTTTGATACTGGTTGAAATCTGATTTGTGGCCCAGTATGTGATCTATGGAGAAAGTTCCATGTGCATTCAAGAAGAATGTGCATTCTGTTGCTTTAGGATGGAATGTTCTGAATATATCTGTGAAGTCATCTGGTCCAGTGTGTCATTCAAAGCCCTGTTTCCTTATTGATCTTCTGCTTAGATGATCTGTCCATTGCATTGAGAGGGATTTTAAAGTTCTCTACTATTATTTTGTTATTATTGATGTGTTTTGTTACTTTTATTAGTCGGCTTATATAAATGGTTGCTTCCATTTTAGGGGCATAAATATTTACAACTGTTAGACCTTCTTGTTGGATAGACACTTTAATTATGATATAATGTCCTTCCTCATCTCTTATTACAGTCTGTGGTTTAAAATCTAATTTGTCTGATATAAAGATTGCCACCCAGCTTTATTTTAATGTCCATTAGCATGATAAATGGTTTTCCATCTCCTCACTTTAAATCTGGAGGTGACCTTGGGTCTAAATCCATTTCTTGCAGACAGCACATCATGGGTCTTGCTTTTTTAACCAATCTGATACACTATTTCTTATGACTAGATCAGTTAGCCTATTTACATTCAGAGTAACTATCTGAAAGATAGAATTTAGTGCCATTGTATTACATGTAAAGTCACTGTTTCTGTATATTGTCTCTGTTCCTTTCTGGACTGTGTTACTTTTGGGATCATTCCTTTTATTATTTCTTGTAGGGCTGGTTTAGTGATCATAAATTCTTTTAGTTTCTGTTTGTCCTGGAA
The DNA here is from genome assembly GCF_003254725.2 of Canis lupus dingo. Classification (NCBI taxonomy): domain Eukaryota; kingdom Metazoa; phylum Chordata; class Mammalia; order Carnivora; family Canidae; genus Canis; species Canis lupus. The sequence goes on from NC_064254.1 coordinate 31,026,066, forward strand.
GCTTTTTATCTCTCCTTCTATTTTGAATGAAATCCTAGCTGGACTGCATATTTTTCTCATTTAGAACCCCAAATATATCATGACAGTCCTTTTTGGACTTCCAGGTCTCTGTGGATAGGTCTTCTGCCAATCTAATGTTTCTACCCTTGTAGGTTATAGATCTCTTGTCCTGAGCTCCTTTCAGGATTTTCTCTGAGATTTGCAAGTTTCACTATTATATATCGGGTGTTCTCCTATTTTTATCGATTTTGAGAAGGGGTTCTCTGTGCCTCCTGGACTTGGATGCCTGTTTTCTTCCCTAGATTAGGGAATATCTCTGCTATAATTTGCTCTAATATACCTTCTGCCCCCCTCTCTCTTTCCTCTTCTTCTAGGATCCCAATTATCCTAAAATTGTTTTACTTTATGGTATCACTTATCTCTTGAAGTCTCCCCTGGTGATCCAGTAGTTATCTCTCTTTTTTCTTAGTTTCTGTATTTTCCATTATTTTGTCTTCTAGATCACTAAGACTCTCTTTTTCCTCATTTATCCTAGCAGGTAGAGCCTCCAATTTTTTTTATTGCATCTCATTAATAGCCTTTTTTTATTTTGACTTATTTAGATTCTAGTTCTTTTATTTCCCCATAAAGATTCTCTAGCATCTTCTATGCTTTTTTTCAAGCCGTGCTAGCATATTTATAATCATCATTCTGAACTCTAGTTCCAACATCTTAGTTATGTCCATACTGATTCATTCCTTGGCAGTCAGTGTTATCTCTAGTTATTTTTTTTTTTTTGAGGTGAGTTTTTCCATCTTGTCATTCTACCCAGAGAAGACTAGGTGGACAAGGAAACAAAATAGTTAAATGGCAACAATGACCCCAGAGAAATATACACTAAAACAAATCAGAAGAGATCCAAAACTGAAAGGTAAAAAAAAAGAGTATATAACCAAACAAAAAGAATCAATATATATATATATAATAAAAAAATATATAATCAGTATAATAAAAAAAGAACAAGAGATAATATTGACTGCCAAGGAATGAATCAGTATTGACATAAGTAAGATGTTGGAACTAGAGTTCAGAATGAAGATTATAAATATACTAGCAGGGCTTGAAAATAGCATAGAAGATACTAGAGAAATAGGTGAACAGAATAGAGAAAAGCATTGGATCCTGTGTGTATCTTGGTCCATTTGTTAGAAAACTAGATCCCAAAATTGTAAAGAAAGAAAAACTTATATGTACCAAAAAAAAATACAATGAAAGAATAGAATATAACTGTAAAAATGAAAATTAAACAACAGCAACAACAACAAAAGGAGTAATACAAACAGAACAGTGAACATAACAGAGAAATACTGTATCCCGAGTGTAGTTTGGTTGATTAGAAGAAACTACATGTCAAAATTGTAAAGAAAGAGAAACATATATACAGAAAAATAAAATTAAATGCATTAAAAGGATAGGATGTAATTGTAAAGATGAAAATTTAAAAAAGATTTTAACAAAACAACAACAAAAAAAGAAAACAAACAAAACAAAATGTGAATATGATCAGACAGGTGAAGAGAATAGAACCATACACTAGATTCTGGGTGTATTATGGTCTGTGAGCAGAAACTGCTTCCCAGAATTGTAAAGAAAGAAAAACTTACATATATACAAGATAAAATTAAATACAATGAAAGGGTAGAATGTAACTGTAAAAATGAAAATTTAAAAGATATTTTAAAAGAATTGATAAAATAAGGAATTGATTGAAAAAGGAAAGTGAAAAAAATTGAAATTGAAAGACTAAAGAATTGAGGTTGGGGGAGGGGAAATAACCCATGACTTCTATATGCCGTATTCCCCGAACTCTGGAGTTCTGCATTTCTCAGTGTTTGGTAGACTTGGTCTTGGCTGGATGTTCTCACTGATCTTCTGGGGGACAGTCTGTTGCATTGATTCTCAAGTCTCTTTGACCCCGTTGGAATTGCATCACTCTTGCCAGGGACCCTGGCTAACTACTCTGCTCTGGATTGCTCCAGGTGTCTTTTGTTCTCTGAAAGCTTTCTGTGCAGGTTTAGAGGATTGAAAGTGAAAAATGGCAACCTCCAAGGTTGAAAGCTCAGGGCCCCACCCATCAGTGTACCCTCAGGGAAAAGCAGTCAATCACTCCTGTCTCTCCATCCCTGACCCCACTCCATGCTCACCCAGCCTGAGACTGAGCATTTCTATCTCAGGCACATGACCCTATTTTGAGGCTTCAAACACTGCAGATTCCTGTGTCATGCACATACACAATTCTTCTCTGGAGGAGAAAGGTGGAGTCTTGCTGATTCTGCCACTTGCTGGGCCCCTGCTTGGAGAGCTGTTATGTTGACTATATGGAAGTTCAGGGTTTATGGCAACCCAGAGCTGGGAGCCCACTTTTGGTCTCACTAATTATAGCCAGCTTCCTCACTCTGATGCCTGAGAACTCTGCCACACTCAGACACCCCTGGTCTTCTGTGACTTTGAGGATCCTGAGGCCACACTGTCCCACCTACAGTTTTGTCCCTACTTCACTGCCTAAGCACCCTTCAAGCAGGGATGTCCCCCACTGGAGCAGACTTTTAAAAGTTCTGATTTTGTGCTCTGCAGCTATATCACTTTCTGATAGCTGGCTTACAGAGGCTCCCTCCACCTGCAGTTTATCTTCCCATATATTGCCTCACATTCACTTTGCACTTTCTGCCTTGCAGAAAATGGTCGCTTTTCTATTTGTAGAATGGCAACTATTCTAAGCTCTTTGGTTGAGTTCACAGGTGTTTAGAATGATTTAATAGCTGTCCAGCTGAATTCCTGGGACTGGATGAAACTAAGGCCTCCTATTCCCTCACCTTGGACTCCTGTTGGCAAAATCGAAATTAAAATTACTATCTATTTAGAAAGCAATAAAAAGAACATTTTAAGCAAAAAATCAATGCAACACAGATAAATATGTTTTAAGATATCTTAATTGCCTTAAATACTAAAAAGATAAAGATGGAAAGTAAAGGACCTATTATTATAAGGAAGGAAATAATGAACAGAAAAACCTATCAGAAGACATTGAAGAGAAAATAAAATAAATAAATATCTTATTTATTTATTCATGAGAGACACAGAGAGAGGCAGAGACACAGGCAGAGGGAGAAGCAGGCTCCATGCAGGGAGCCCGATGCAGGACTTGATCCCAAAACTCCAGGGTCATGCCCTGAGCGGAAGGCAGATACTCAACTGGTGAGACATCCAGGCGTCCCAAGAAAACAAAATTAAAAGGCAAAAGTTTAGAGATTTTTATTGTGGAAATAATAAATCTAAAATCTAATTCTTTTAAAATATCAGTAGAATAGGTGAATTCCCTAGGATTAAGATTTCTTTTTTTAATGCAAGAGGGTAACTACATGAGATTGGAACTAAAGAAAAAAACTCAATAAAAGATACAAAATAGTAAAAAAAATCCCAAAGGTAAATTAAACACAAATCTATGGCAAAAAATCTTAAAATATCTTTTAATTTAAGTATATAGCTAAATATTAATTACTAAAACTGAAGCAAAAAAAAAGGATATGGAATAGCCAAGCTCTATAAAGACTGTAATGTGATAAATATTTAAACATACTTTTTTGGCAAGATGCTTTGCAATTCAACTTATATTAATCAAGATGAAAAAAACTCCACTTCTAATTTATTTTATTGATTTAGCATAATCTGTTCCTGATAAAGATGATATAAACAGAGAAGCCATAAATATATTTCATTAATGAATATGGAAATAATCATTTAAATTTTGAGAAAATCAAATCTAACTCTATATCAAAAAACAATAGAGAGTATTCCAGAAATGTAATGACAGTCCTTTATTATAATTTAGTCAACAAATTAAAGAAGTAAACAATATAATTATGTCAATATCAGCTTTAAAATTTTTAAATAAAATAAAAATTAATAGAGGATAACAGTTAACAAAGTATAAGAACATATATATTAAATGGCAAAATAGTGAAGTCATTCCCATTAAAAATCTAAAGAAGAAATATGTTGTTTTCTATTATTATTTTGACTGAACATACTTTTGCAAATTTAAGAAGGAAAAGAAAAATATATATACATGTAAATATTGGTAAAAAAGAAACAGATAAATTTTTGTTGATGATATAGGTTATTCCTAAAAAGAATCCAAAGCACTCAGGAGCCTGGGTGGCTCACTTGGTTAAATGTCTGTCTTTGGCTCAGGTTGTGATCCTAGGTACTGGGATTGAGCCTTGCGTCAGACTCCCTGTTCATCAGGGAATCTACTTCTCCCTCTCTCTCTGCAGCCTCTCCCCACTTGTGCTTTCTCTCAAATAAATAAGATCTTAAAAAAAAAAAATCCAAAACACTCTGAAGAAAGGAAAATTGATTAGAAGTAAAGGAATTGTTAAAATGGCTAAATATAATATATATTTTTAAAAACCACCAAATTCTTGGTCAGTGATACTTAACAATGGAATTGGAAAGATTATATCATACACAAGATTAATTTAATAAAAGAGGTAAAGGACTTCATCGATGCTCATAAAATATTATCGAATAATATAAAATTAGATCTGAACAAATTAAAAACATGACATATCCTTGGATTTTAACACCCACAAAATTAATATATATATTTAATAAAATTTTAATGGGTTTTCCAGAGTGAGGAAGATAAAATAATGGTTAAAGTTCGTATGGATACATAAATGAATAACAATAGCCAATAAAATTTGGAACAATAACAAAAATATTGAGAAGGAAGATTTGTCAAGCAGATAATAAAACACATTATATAGATTCTATTTATATAAAACACTGGCTTAGAAGTAATATATATCAATGAGGATTGAAGTCTATGTTTTAGTACACATGGAAATGTAGTATATAGCAGTAAAGTCATTTGTTTCATTTGGAGAGGATAGTTAATTTAAAAATAATGCTATTAAAAAAAACTAGTCATCTAGGAAACAAAATAAAGTCAGAATTCTACCTTCACTGTATGTAGAAATGAATTTCAAGTATATTAAATGTTTCAATATAATTGTTTTTCTTGTTACTTCAATATATGTTCTGATTGATATTCTGATTGATAATCTGATAAAAAGTCAATTTTTAAAAACTAGAATATAGTTTAGAGATCACATGTATAAATCTCAAGGATCAGATCTATCTGTATACTGTTTGGTAAAAGTTATCAGAAAGTCAAAATAAAAAGTAAATATGTTACATATATGACAAAATTATAAAATCTATAATAAATCAGAATTTCTAAAAATAGAGTAAAATTTTTTTATTTGAAAAAATATGAAAAGGCAAGTTAAAAGAGAAAGTACCAACGAATAAAACTATGCTCAATCATCATTAAAGTTAGAAAAATACAATTAAAGTAATTATGAAATATCACTTCTCAACCATCACATTGGCAAAAATCAAAGATTGCTGATTCTCAATGTTATTAGGGTTGTGGTAAAAGAAGACACCCATATATTGTTGTCCCCAAATATGAACTTATTTTTTCACCTCTGGAAAAGCCATAAAATAATATCTTTTAAATTAAAATATATAAAATTGATTTAATATTTTCAAGTTTAAGAATATATACCATAAAATAAAGTCAGCAGTATATAAAAATATAGTAAAATTATTAGTTTTGTAATCATCTGAATGATTAAGAGTTAAAGAATAACTGAGATATGTCTGTTCCTAGGAACATATTTAGCAGCAATGAAAAGAATGAAAACAAGTAATTTATTGCTTGCTATTATATGTTGTTTACTTCTTATTATGTGGCAAAAACACATACCATGAAATCTACTCTATTAATAAATTTTAAAGAACAGTATTGTTAACTATACGGTTGAATTTTCATTCTGTTTATAAATGCTTCTAATCACAACTATATGTTATAGAAGAGGAAAAAAAATTCTACAACATTTTGTCTGATTTGGTTTTGGTCTTCCCCTGTGAATGCTGGGGTGGAGGCTTTTTCTTTTTCCAGATTTCAATGACTATATTAGAAATGAATTATTGATTTGGAAAGTGATAAAGTAGCTGAAACATATTAACCAATTTTTAAAAAATCACATTAAAAATAGTTTGGACTAATTTATCCGTTTAAGATAACATCTGTCTAGCAGTCCCTGATGCAAATGCTCCAACTTTATATAAAATATCTTTATTATACACAGTGAAAAAGATGTAAACTCACAATTATTAAAATTTATATAATAATCTAGAATTCTCATGACATTTATAGAATATTTTCTAACTATAGTGATTTGGATTGAGAAAAGTAACAAGTGGCCTATCCATACATGCCAATTATTAATTTATTGCCTCTCAAAATTTATTTTTCAGAATTTAGTATATAATAAAGTACAAAATCTTTAATCATTTATCTTTTACAGTGAGCACAAAATTAAGCTTTATCCTCAAAGCCTACTGGAAGGATATAGTAGAATGAAGGGTGTTCATGTTTTTCTTTATGGTTTGTTGTGGCTTCCTTCCTTCCAAGTCCTGCAGAGGTGCAGGTGTGTGGAGACATCTAGTGGTGACCTGTCACACCTGCATGCCCAAAAGCACACTGTCCCTTAACCTTAGACTGACCAAACCTGGATTCAGTGATCATCTTCTCACGCACTCCCTAAAACAGACACTGCCAACTCCAGTCCTCATTTATGCAACAGTGTCCCAGTTATTCTAGATAAATGCCTACTACGATTATCTGTCTTGTACTCTAGAGGGTTGTTTCCTATTTGAATTCATATAGTAGACTAGCTCAGGCTTACGCAACCCATCAAGCATGTTGGCCATCCAGTGGCTCCAACCATACCTTTTCCAATGAGATCCACAATACAGCTTTGGTAAGAAAAGACTTTCCTTATCATTTCTTTTTCTTCCTCAGGTATTGTCTCTCAGCCCTAGAGTGGCTTTTAAAGTTCTCTTTATATCTTTATAAAGAGATAATCTTCTCTCATAATTTAATAATTTCTTTATACCCCTTTTAAACTATTTTGTAGTATGTTTCCTGATTAGATTCAGAATTATACATTCTGTTCTCTTAGTTAAAAGAAGAGGTTTACCCACTTAAAAGCAGATGAAAAGGCAGTTCTTTTTACACAATAGATTTGGGTTCCACACCCGATTAGAATTTGAAATTAGGCCACATCCCCTACCTTCTTGATATCATTTTTGATGGAGAGTTTATGTGAAAGCAGAATATTGTTTCTTCCCTCAACCACTAAATTTTATAGTTTCATTTAAAGTTCCAGAAGAGTGGGAGAGAAAATGAAGCTAGGTAAGTATTAAAATGTCACAGTGCCTTCTGAAATTGTAATCTATGCAAGTAAAGTACTGTAAAATAAGCAGAAAACAAAGACAACACATAGTGCAAGAAGGACATTTGTCTGAAGGATACATAGGCCAAACTGAGAAAAAATATTTTGTCTCAGGAATAGTTAAGTTCTGCTACTCCTCCTAATTCCCTTTGTCTAGAAAATGGAGTCGGAAAAGTATGTGTTTGGAAGAGGCCATACATAGCATTTCTGATTTTTCACTTTACTGTCTCTAGAGAAGGAGAAACTTGCTCACTTAAAAGGCACAGGAAACTCTGGATTAGATTTATGAATCTTTGAAAACATATGTCAAAGATGATGTAAAACACATGGAATTCTGTTGCATAAGAGGGCTTTAGGTACTGCATTTTAGTGTAGCTTGATCTATGTTTTGATCTACTCATTTGAACAAAACCTTGATGTTCAGAGAGAAAAGAAACATAGACCCTCTAGTCCATCTGTAGTATAATGTTGCTCTTGGGATGGACATCTTATCCTCACCATATTCTCACCCGTTGATTCAGACATCTGGGCTCCCTGCTTTGATAGACAATTTTTCTTAGAATTATGTATTTCACCCTGAGTATACATTCTATCTGAGCCACCAATTTACATTAACTAGTTTTACATAAAATCATCTCCTCACCAATATTTCTAGGCTCTCTAGATTTGTAAATTTATACTACATGTGTTTTCATTAACACTATAAGAACTAATTCCCATAAATAGTATTTTCAGTATACTCTTAAGCTGTAAGTGACATCTTTAGAAATTCTAGACATAAGATGCTAATGAGTGCACAAGTCCTCTAAAACTTGAGAATTTTCTCTCTTCTCATTTCTATTATAGTGGAAAATTTTAACTTATTCAATCCTTTCTGAGTATCTATTAAGCAATTGAGGAAGAAAAAAAGTGCCACTTGTCCAACAGGGATTCTTTCAAGAGCTAACAAACTGGCTTATTGCCTGTTTTTGTAAACAAAGTTTTATTGGAACACAGTCATGAGCATTCACATCCATTTACATGTTTTTTTTTTAAGATTTTATTTATTTACTCATGAGAAAGAAAGAGAGAAAGAGAGAGAGAGAGAAAGAAATAGAGAAAGAGGCAGAGACAGAAGCAGGCTCCATGCAGGGAGCCTGACATGGGACTTGATCCCAGGTCTCCAGTATCATGCCCTGGGCTGAAGGCAGTGCTAAACCACTGAGCCACCCAGGCTGCCCCATTTGCATGTTTTCTATTTGTCCACATACTGAAGTCACTAAATTTTACATCTAGAGAGGACCATAAGGATCATCTAGGTTTATTCCATCATTTTATAGATGAAGAACCTGAGGTTTAGGGGAGTTATGTGACTTGTCCAAAATCGTGTATGTAGCCAATTAAAGAACAAGAGCCAGAAACAACCCACCATTCTTACCACTTTATTTCATCTGCTTCTTTTATTTTCTAGTACACTCAGAGGTAGGCAAGGGAATTGTTAGCCTAGGCCCCTGGTCTGGACTGATAGTGACATGTGTCACTCCAACTGAAGTAGAGATAATCCTCCACCTGTCTCTTCTGTGTGATTGTGATCAGGGAGGCCATATGTTCTACATAGTGCACTAGGATTTTCCAATATCCTGGGTACCCAAATGTCTCCATATAGTAGGTTTCCATCTGGCTGATTTGGGGCACATATTATGAATTTGAAGTATACTTACTTTGTATTAAGCCACTAAGATTTGGAGAGTTTTCCTACATCAAATATTATCTATTATGACCAACATATTGCTTCTCGGACTATGAATTCCAGATTGGTAGATGTTTTCAAATAAAAAGTTAACTCTAAAGTTTTAAATTAAAATGGCTTCCTATAATAGAATTAACTAAAATACATTTTTCTATGTAAGGTCTACCCTCTTTAACATTCTCACATATATTTTTAATACACATCATATTATTGTAGCTTTATAGTAGATATCTTCTGATGTCATGTCTATCCAGGTTGGAGAGAATTTACATAGGATGTAGTAAAAGTGCCTTATAAATAAAACACTCTAGAAAGCTGGGAAAAAAGAGCTGTTTGTAATTTAAATCATCTCCTTTTTATGCAACATCGTCTGTAAAAGTCCAAATCCATTGAAGCTATTATGCAGTACAATGCTTGTGAACCATTTCACACACTCTACAACAAAATCACATATCATGAAGTCTTATAGTTTAAGCTGTTTTGAACTATATATATTTCCTTCCTTTGTCTTATATAACTTTTTTACTTTTATACTATTTTGGTTTAAATATTTGAATATTTTCAATTTAAAATATATACTATAATCATTATTTATGCATTGCTTTAGTCTAAAAATTTCATGATGGACGTGCTTATCACTTTAAAATAAATTAATGATTTTACTATAAAGAGAGATCTTTTCAGGTGAGAGCTTATCAATTTCCCTATGAATATTTTTATTCACACTTTTCTCCTAGGTTTACCTTTTCTATAAACAGGCATGAAGACATAGACAAATAAATAATTGAATTACATAAACAATAAAGTAACTTCAGTTTTAACAAATACCACTTTCATCACTTCATTAAAGTAATTGTTTCAATTTACTATTAAAATTAAATGTCTATATTATTTATTGATTCGTATTTCCTTTTGTTGTTATTTTCATTTGTTCTCAAGTTTCATTTGTTCTCAAGTTCAGTTATTCTCATGATTCTTATCACTGTATTAATCACCTTCATGTAGACTTTATTTTACTTAGTTGTATTTAATGTATTATTAATTTGTCTTAAATATAGGATTTATAATTCTTTGAGTTATTTTATTAAATTATCTTAGATTATTATTTTTATTTCTCAGACTTTGGGACATACAAATTTTAATTCTATAAAAATGAATGTTAATTAACAGATTTATATTAATTATTTATATATTAATTCTATAAATATGAATGTTAATTAACCGATTTACATTGTTTATATATTATATATTAATTCTATGAATATGAATGTTAATCAACAGATTTATATTATTTATATTAATGATCTGTTCATGTTAATTAACAGATCATTTATATTATATATTTATATTTATATTATTATTTTACAAGGTATAATTAGAAGCCTTTATCTATCCTTATTTAACCTGATTTTTTTTTTTTACCTATTACTAGGATGACCATATATTCAAATTTTGCTTGGGATAGGGTCAGTTCACATCTATTATCCTGGCATTATGATGACCAACACTTCTCTTTCACAACGGTCAAATGTTAGGACTTCAATAATAAATTATATGATTACACTATCAATAACCATCTCGATCATATTTTTCTCCCCAACACTACATATAGTGGAATAACTGATAAGGTCATCTTCCTCTCTAATTGAAGTATACTTTGAATGTAATGAGCTCACAAGAAGAGTTGTGTAACTACTTTGTCTGTTTGTGAATTAATATTTGAGACAAATTTTAGTTACTGAGTCTTAACAACAAGGTTGTTTGTAGAGAGGCTCATAATCCTTCCCTACTTTTAATTATTGGACCTAGCATTGTGAATGGCCAGATTAGATACAGATGCTAACACGTACCTATATGATTACTGGAATGCACTGGGTATCCAGTTCATTAATTACTTCTGTTTTGTCATGCTGGTATTCAAATGGTAATAATCAGTGAATTGGACAATCCCAGATAAACAGGAGAAAAACAAACAGGTTAACATAAGATTGAATAATCCACTCCTAAATAATCAGGTTACTATGCCCAGATTTCATTGTGAACTGGTACTCTCTTCTAATTTCCTCTTTAGTGAAAATTTTGTCAAGCCCTTTTATTCTCTGACCTTTCAAAATCCATTTTATATTAAATACTTCTCTCCTTGAGACTTAGTTTAAATGAGTTGCCTGACAGATCATTTAGCACCGCTTTCACTGCTTTGCCAAACCTTTCAAGTAGAGAGGTTACCTCACGCTGATTCAGTTATTTTATTATCAACTCAGTCTCCAACAATTCCCATTCTGAAAATAGGAAGGAACTGTTCTAATATGATTCCTTTCCTATTCAAAGAATCTCACTGGGTTCACATTGAAAGGAATTAGATAAACCTCCAATTCTGCATTTTTATGGGAAACAAAAGAATAACTACTGCTAATATAGTTGTTTCTAAGCTACAATTAACTGTGAGCAGAAAAGTGTAGACATCCATGTATCCTAATCCAATATAACTAATTCACAATAGCAGAGTGCTACAGAGTATAACAGTATTACTCTGTGGGTGCCCAGAGTAGATTCTCTGTAGATTCATGTGGATGACAGGCTGAGTGTCTGAGTGCATCCATCTTCTGAAGCTCCCTCACTCTAGCCTGCTTCATGTGAAAAGAACATGCTGTATGTATCACTTCAAGTCCACACTTTCAATTGTTGAGATACATACACTTTAAATAACCTCTGTATTAGTCATAACGCATGCCAGTCCCATAGCTTAGAAACTCTATGGGTCAGTAAAAAAGGAAGTTTTATTCCATTTCCGTGTATGTTGTCAGAAACAATATGTAAGAATTGTACAGATATTTTGTTTCATATGAAGATCTCTATTGTAATATTTTAGTAATTTAAGGAGATTGAACTTTTTTTTTAAAGATTTTATTTATTTATTCATGAGAGACAGAGGGAGATAGGCAGGCAGAGACATAGGCAGAAGGAGAAGTAGGCTCCATCAGGCAGGGAGCCTGATGTGGGACTCCCATCCCGGGACCATGGGATCACGCCCTGAGCCGAAGGCAGATGCTCAATGGCTGAGCCACCCAGGCGTCCCAAGATTGAACTTTATAATCATCACTTTATGAGGATTTTGATATGTTTTCTCTATATTAAAAAATGATTTACTGAGTTAAAATTAACATACAAATAACCATTTTGAAGTGAACAAGTCAGTAGCATTTAATGCATCCACTATGTTTGCAACCACTACCTTTCTCTAGTTCCAAGACATCTCCCTCCCTCTAAAGCAAAACCTCTTATTAATAAAGCAGTTTTTACCCACTCTCTCTTCTCAGTTTCTAGAAACTCCCAAGCTGCATTCTCTCTGAATACATTGATACATTTTGGGTATTTTATACTAATGAGATCATGCAATACATGACCTTTTGTGTCTATTTTCTTCCTCATAGGATAATGTTTTAGAGATTCATCTATGTTGTAGCATGTGTTACTACTTTGTTCTTTTTATAATTGGCTAATTCACTGTATGTATATACAATAATTTGTTTATATATTTATCATTTAATGGATATTTGAGCTGTCTCCAGCTTTTGCCTATTGTGAAATGTATTACTATGAACATGCATGCACATATACTTGTTTGAGTACTTGTATTAAATTATTCAGAGTGTGAGTCTAGGAGAGGAATTGCTGGGTCATGTAGTAATTCGATGTTTAACTTTTGGGGAACTCTCAAACTTTTTTCTACAGCTGCTGAAACATTTTGCATTTCAATCAGCACTGTACTAGGGTGCTAATTTCTCTACATCCTCATCAGCACTTAGTATTTTCTGTTTTTTTAAATATACATTCTAGTGAGTGTACAGTAGCACATTTATGTTTCTAGTTTTCTGAGTATTTTTGTCATTAAGTGTGCTGGGATATATCAAATGGTTTTCCTGCATCAATTGAGAGAACCATAGGTTTTTTCCCCTTTCTTTTTTATTAATATAGCATGTTACATTGATTTTTTATGTTGAAAATCCTTTTAATATATTAGATTTAGGTTACTAGTATTTTTGTTGAAGATTCTAGTGTCTATGTTTATAAGGGATAATGATATCTAATTTTCTTTTCTTGTCTCTATTTGGCTTTGGTATTAGTATAATGCTAACCTAGAATGAGTTAAATGTTCCTACTTTTTTTTTTTTTTTTTTTTCAAGATTTGGAGATGAAATGGTGTTATTCTTTAAAGGTTCAGTAAAATTCATCAGTGAAGCTGTCTGGTCCTGGATTTTTTTAAAACTAATATCTTTACTTTCTGGGATTCTTTAGATTTTCTATTTCTTTTGGTTTGGTTTTGGTAATCATGTATTTCAAGAAATTTGTCAATTTCATGCAATTTATTTGATTTGTTAACATGTAATTTTTCATAGTATTCTCATAAGTCTTTTTATTTCTGTGGAGTTGATAGTAATGTTGCCACTTCCATTTCAATTTTCAGTTACTTATGTCTTCTTTTTTCCCTATCAGTCTAGTTAAATATTTGTCAATTTTATTATTATTATTTTTTTTCATGAGAGACACAGAGAGAGGCAGAGATACAGGTAGAGGGAGGAGAAGCAGGTTCTTTGCAGGAGCCTGATACCAGACTTGATCCAGGATCCTGGGATCACGACCTGAGTCAAAGGCAGTCGCTCAACCGCTGAGCCATCCGGGCGTTCCAATTTTGTTAATTTTTTATAGAAACAATGCTTTGTTTCATTCAATTTTTCTACCAACTTCCTCTTTTCAATTTCTTTTTTTTTTTTTAATTTTTATTTATTTATGATAGTCACAGAGAGAGAAAGAGAGGCAGAGACACAGGCAGAGGGGGAAGCAGGCTCCATGCACCGGGAGCCCGACGTGGGAATCGATTCTGGGTCTCCAGGATCGCGCCCTGGGCCAAAGGCAGGCGCCAAACCGCTGCGCCACCCAGGGATCCCTCAATTTCTGCTCTAATTATTATTTATTTTCTTCTACTTTGGATTCAGTATGTTCTTTTCATACTAGTTTCCTAAGTTGGATACTTAGATTATGACTTTAGATCTTCTTTTCTAATATATGCATTCCATGCTATAAATTTCTCTCTAAGCACTGCTTTCACTGAATCCCTCAAACTTTGATGTCATGTTTTCATTTGATTATTTGTCAATGTCTTAAGGTCTCATTCATTTTGCCAAACATACATTGTTAATAATATTTTTATCTCAGCATTTTATTTTTTTAAGATTTTTTATTTATTTGAGAGAGAGCAAGAGCATGTGGGGGTAGGGTGGAGCAGAGGGAGAGAGAGAAATAGACTCCCCGCCAAGGAGGCAGCACAATGTAGGTTAAATTCCATGACCCTGAGGCCATGACCTGAGCCAAAGGCAGATGCTTAACTGACTGAGGTACCCTCTTTCAGCACTTTAAATATGTGATCTTATTGCCCTCTATTCTCTATGGTTTCTGATGAATAAGTAGTTATTAATCTTTTTGAGGATCCCTTGTGCATCACAAGGCACTTGTCTTTCATTGCTTTCAAGATTCTATGTCTTTGCTCTTAACAGTTTAATTATAATATATTTGATATGCATCTCTTTGTGACCATTCTATTATTGTTTGTTGAGTTCTTTGATATGAAAATTCATTTTTTCATTAAATTTGGGTTGTTTCTGGTCATTATTTCCTCAAATGTTCTTTCTGCTTTTTTCTCCATCTTCTCTCCTTCTGAGACTTCCATAGTGAGTATTTTATTCTACTTGATGACATACTACCTATCCTTCAGTCTTGGTTCACATTCTCTCATCTCTTTTTTCTTCCTTCTTTTCAAACTGAAAAATTTTAATCATCCTATTTCGAGTTTAGTTGTTCTTTTTTCTACCTGTTTAACCTTTTGTGGAATCTTTCCAGGAATTTTTAAGTTTCAGTTATTCTACTTTTCAGCTACAGGATTTTTATTTGGTTCATTTTTAAATATAATTTCTACTTCTAATATCCTCATCTTATCTGTCATTTTATTGTATCTTTTAGTTTTTGTTTTGTTTTGTTACTATAGTTAAGAGAGTTGATTTAAGGCATTTATATAGAAAATCCAATGTCTGGCCTTCTGGAGAGATGGTTTTTGTCTTTTTTTTTTTTTTTTCCTTTAAATGGATCGGGCTTTCCTGTTTTTTTTAGCATTACTTGTGATTTTATTTTTAAAATGAAATATTTAGATATTATTTGTGATAAATCTGGCACTCAAATTCTCCCCACTCCTCAGAATTTGTTATTGTCGATTAGTGTAGGCCACAGTTGTCTGTTTAATGACTTTTCCATATTATTTTTGCAAAGGAATATATTCCTCAGTGTATGTGGTCAGTGAATTAACTGTTCACTTAGTTTGTATTCAGTTATTGTTTCAACAAAGATTTCTTTGAATGCCAGGAACAAAACGAAAACAAAATGTATTCTCTGTCTTTGACAATTGGCTTCCTTGAACACTTGACCAGATGGCTAACCTTACTGCTTTAGCTTTCATTTTCTGCTTGCTCCAAACCTAGAGATCAGCCAGTTGTAAAAATCTGGAATTCTTTCATATCTTTTCTGACAGTGTATCCTGCCCTGGGCAAGTGCATGGCTTACCAAATTCCCTAGTATGTATAGGTGTCTTTTAATGCTCCACAATGTCCACCATGAGTGAGTTCTAAGATGAAACAGAAATGAGCACCTTGTCTAAGTCCTTCAGGTAGTCCTTAGATAGGATAGAAGAGAACACCACAATAACTTAAGAATAAAATCTGCTGGGCAGCCCCCATGGCTCAGTGGTTTAGCGCCACCTTTGGCCTGGGGTGTGATCCTGGAGACCAGGGATTGAGTCCTGCATTGGGCTCCTTGCACAGAGCCTGCTTCTCCCTCTGCCTGTGTCTCTGCCTCTCTCTCTCTCTCTCTCTCTCTCTCTCTGTGCCTCTCATGAATAAATAGATAAAAACTTAAAAAAAAAAAAAAGAATAAGATCTGCTATACTTGCTCTGAAGCCAGGGACCACCAGAAGCATGGATTTCCATCTTCAGTACTGCTGCTGATCCTGAAGGGGAGTATGAAGAGAGGAAGTTAAAAAATGTCACAAAGCTATCCAACCATCTCTAAATTGCCTCTTTCTTGATTCAGTATTTGCTTGGCTGTAAATCTTTTACTGTTTTTTGATGAAGTTGATCCTGACTATTTCTACTTGTGTTTGTTTCTATGTTGATGTTGAGAAATGAACTCTTCACTTCACCATTTTGCTCTCCTTATAATTTTAAAGTATCTTTTTCCACCTAGTGAATCTAGAGTAATTTTCTAATTATTTGAATCACAACAGCTCTTTGAATCCCTCCAAGATACTGACCACATTCTAGTGCATTTCATAGCTATATATGCACCCAGAGACTAGATTGAAAGTCCTTTAGGAATATTGTTTCTAATTTATCTTTTCCTTTCATAGTACCCAACATATAGTTGGGCTACAAAGAATATTTGATCCTGAATTAATTTTCATGCTTTTATGTATATTGGAGAGTAGTTAGTATAACTTTCTACCATCAGTTAAATATGAGTTTCCCCAGATAAACTGAAAAAAAAAAAAATTGAAGCTGTGTATCAGTATTTTTTTTTTTTTTTAAAGATTTTATTTATTTATTCATGATAGTCACAGAGAGAGAGAGAGAGAGAGGCAGAGACACAGGCAGAGGGAGAAGCAGGCTCCATGCACCGGGAGCCCGACGTGGGATCCGATCCCGGGTCTCCAGGATCGCGCCCTGGGCCAAAGGCAGGCGCCAAACCGCTGCGCCACCCAGGGATCCCTGTGTATCAGTATTAAACCCAATTGCTACACTATAGTCTATTGGCTCAGCAAAGTAGAATCAAAATAACTGATAAATTCTGTCTTCTATTATACTAAAACTATACTGAATATTTATTATCAGACTTGTGATCAGCTTCTAACCACTGTAAACAATATAAATATTTTAATTTTTAAAAAGAGCTGCATGCACATTTATTGAAATTACTAAGCATATCCTTTATAGATTCTCTGTTTTTATCATAAAATCTATAGATTCCATGCACACTCCCATAATTTGTTTCATCACTTGCAACTAAACACAGGTATCACTGGCTCTATTATATTGCCCCAATTGTTACTGTTTTTTCAAAGTGTATGACTTTCCACTGACATGTTCTTGGCTCAAGGTGTTATCTCTTCCTTGTTCTTTTGCCTACATCTTCCTTAATCTTCGCAATAATGTCAAAGTTCACCTCTGTCAGGGAGTCTTTGCGGAGTGAATTAGCTGCCCCTCACATGAGCCTACATAGCATCATGAACTAAACCTTTTCATACTTTTTAATTTTATTGCATCGTATTTGTTTATTGCATAATTACTGAAAGAATGGACTCTTGCACTAAAATTTCTGGTTTAGAATTTACCTGCCATTCAACTAGTATAGTAATGTTGGAAATTTATTTTTTCTATGTTTTAGTTCTCTCAGTTATAACGTGGTTGGTGTAATAGTATCTATCATATATATATATATATATATATATATACATATATATATATCTTTGTATCTATCATATATATATGTACTATATATATATGTACCTATCATATATATATATGTTTGAGTTAACATATATTAAAAACTATATGAATGTTAGCTATAATATAATAACTATATCATCCTCAGCCTAGCCTCATTATATTAGGAATACTTGAAGACAATCACCATGTTTCTTATCTGTGTAATTTGGAACTAAGCCAAAAGTCATGTATAAAATAGCTTTACCAAAAAGTATTTTGAAAATACTAAATAAATGAAATTTATAACCCAATATCAGGCCCTTTATTTGTAGTATTTCAATCATCATTGACACAACCACCAATCCTTCCCATTCAAAGTTATCAGCACCATGGAAAATGGCACAAACCTCTCCTTGTTCCTAAGCACTAATTTAATCATTCCCAAGTCCTGAGATAACACACCTTTTCTCTCAAACCTATTCTATTATTCTTGTCTTGAATGAGGAGAATATAACTTCTCAAACCAAATTTTTTTTCCCTGTATGGACCCTTGAACAGTCTTTGCTGTTTTAGTCTGTCTCTAGTCTCATTTTAACATATGTGTTTTCCATTCATCTACGACCCACCTGTTCCAAACTCTTCCAACCCAATGAAGCTGAGTGCCCTTTCTCATCCACTTGGCCCTCTTGTTGCTCTATTCTGTTTATTGTACTGTGTGAATTTATTTGTGTATAACTTTCACTAGTGTGTGAGATTGAAAACAAGAAATAGATGATAGATAGATATTAAAATAAATAATTCATCTCTATTTTCCAAGAATTTAATATTTGCTTGACCTAAAGTAGATGACCAAAAATAGATTCTCTGAATTAAGTTGTTAAATACACTAATATCCCTCTTGATAATTAGTCAGTAATTTCTGCTTCCTTATTCAACTATATAATATTGTAGAACTTACAATTCCATGCTGCAAGAATAGTATTTTTCTATTCCTTTGGATTTTCCAGTTTGCAAGGAAAATAGTGAATAGCTACTTATCATGGTGAATTATATTATTTTGAACTGTTATTGTCTTGGCTTTCTGCTTCAGTGTATGATTTTCATAAAGCTAACACTGAAATTTTAATAAATATGATATATTTAGTCTTTTTGAAAAAAAAATTAGTGTCCTTTCAAATATTATTTTATTCTTTTACCAATGGAACATTGCCTGCAGGATAGTTTTTTTAGAGATACCTACACTTACCGAATATAAATCTCTTGAGAATAACAAGTACAATTCAAAAGCATTATAGAGTATATTTATAAAATTTATGGCTGCATTTTTAAATACTATTTTGTAATTTTAACACCTTTATGTTATATTGAACTAATAAAAAGAGAACAGGCAGTACAATTCTGAGTTTCTATTATGTGTTATATTCCTTGAGCATAAAAAAGATCAATTTAACCACTAGAATTCTGCAATGTTAGTCTTAAATGATGCAGTAGATATATTGATAATATACAAATTTAAGCTTAGAATCACTTAGAAACATATTTAAAACATTAATTGTAACTAATCGTAAGAAAGTTATTTCATCATAAAATGGATTATGTGTTTCTTATCTTGTTTTTTTTTCTTAAGAAATGATTAATCCAGTTCTAGAGAGTAGCTTCAATCTATTTTTCTCTGATAATTTTCTCACAATTATTTTTTTAAATACAGCTATGGGTTCTACTTAAAAGTTAATTGTTTTGAAAATACAGCTCACTTAAAGCTAACAATTGAATGTTAGAAATGTAAATTCTTAACATATGAAAACATATTTGTCACATTACAAAACAGCAAAGATCATTTTTATTAAAACCTAATCATATCTTTTAATAATGCTTATTCACAAGGTATTGACAAAAAATTTAAAGGAATTTAAATTTATTCATTTGATTCTCAAAATTAACCTTTATTGAAAATTTGTCCATTTATTTTAAACAGTGAGTACTTGTGATTTTAGAAAAACATAAATTTAAGGAAGAAAATATCAATAATTCCACTTATTTACAGTGGATAAAAAGAGAGTGGTGAAGGAAAGTAACTTAAGATGCCCTCATCATCATTTTAACCATTCAGAATATTTTGTAGAACTTCTGAAAAAAAAAAGAAAAAAGATGTTGGAGGTAAAAACTTTTACTTCTATTCCCACTTTTAATATCTGGAAACTCTCTAAAAATAACAAAAATATCATAAATAATTTATCTTTAATGTATAAACATAATTACAAACAAAATAAAACAAAAGAACTATGGAGGATTTTCCAAGATAGTGAAATTTAAATCAAAATAATGAAGGATACTGAGAATGTGCACATGCCTCCTTAAATACTGGGAAGGATATAAAGTTCTCTGATAGTTTAAAACTATGAAAGGTCCAGTGGCTAATCATTTAAGGGAAAAAACCCAGAGACTGGGGTGAACTAAAAGAGAATAGGAAATGTTCTTATTTGGACCGGGACCCATATAACAAGATAGAGAAGTTGTAGCCACAGGAAAAGTCATGCAGATGTGCCACCTTCATCATCTGTGACATAACTCTAACCTGAAGGAAATTACCAAAGGTGAGCTATAGTCTATGATTGACATGAAGAGAAGTATTCACATGACCAGCAGAGAAAGCTGTACAAAGGTGTAGAGGCTGAAAACAAGGAAAGATGATAGGAAGACCGAGAACATAGTAGTATTGTTAGTAAGATTTTGAGAGAATGAGGTTTAAAAATACTGGCTGCCACATCTTATCTCTCCAACCTCCTCCATATTTCAAAACAAAACCAGGATAGAATAGTCACTCAAAGTTGAATGACAATTACCTATGAATTGGCAGGGTATCTTTGAAGTAGGAAGAAATGCTATTGGCTATGTTCTTTATTTCTTTAAATGAGAATGAAACATCTACCGTATAAAATTTCAATATTGGAAAAACTATATGATTTTAAATTTTAAAGACTTTATTTTTTACAGTAGTTTTAGGTTACCAACAGAAGTGAGATGAATGTACATAGTTCTCCTTACCTCATTCCCCCACACATGCATAGCCTCCTCTGTTATTCACTTTCCCCAATATGTATTTTTTTTTTACCAAAAATGAGCTCTACATTGACATGTCATAATCACTTCAAGTTCATAGTTTATCTTAAAGTTCTTAAGGTTATATAAAGATGTTGTACATTCTATGGGTTTGGACAAATGAGTTTGGTTAATAACATCTTTCCATCATTATAATATCATAAAGAATATTTTCACTAGTCTTGAAAGCTTCTGTGCCCCACCTATTCAACTCTCCCCTGACTATCTCTAGTTCACACTAATCTGTTTAATTGTCTCCATAGCTTTGCATTATCCAGAATTTTATATAGTTAGAATATGTAGTATGCAACCTTCTTAGATCGACTTATTTCACTTTGTAATATGCAATATGCAATATCCCCCCATCTTTTCATGGTTTGATAGCTCATTTTGGTATAACACTAAGTAATATTTCATTATTTGGTTGTATCACTGTTTATTTATCTATGCACATCTTAGTTGTTTCCAAGTTTGAGTGGTTATGAGTAAAAATGCCATAAGCATCAGATGGCAGGTTTTTTATGTGGACATGTTTTCAGTTCCTTTGGGTAAATACCAAGGAGAATGATCCCAGATTATATGGCAAGATTATATTGACTTTTAAAAGAAACCTCCGAATTATCTTTCAAAGTTGTTATACTACTTTGCCTTCCAATAGCAATGTATAGGAGTGTTTGTTTCTCTACATAGTTTTTAAAATTTAATTTCACGCTTATTAATATTGTGTGAATGTGTGTATGGTTATGTGTGTTTGTGGTTTTGAGAGTGTATATAAAGGTTATTTACAAAAATTATTTAGTTTCCAGTAGTTGTATTTTTATTTGTTCTTTGGATCTTTTTACCTCTTTCAAAGTCAAGTAAAATTTATATGTGTGTGTGTGTGTGTGTGTGTAAGTAAGAATGACTTCGTCTTTTTAAAATACTTTTTAATACTTTTTATTTATCTTTATACCTGTGTATATGCAAAAAATAAGTTCTTAGGATTACATTCAGTAAATATAGTAATGGTTACTAATAGAGGTAACGTTTGGACTTTTTGGTTTTTTTACTTTATAATTAAACTTTATAATTTTCTATCACAGTCTCCTAAATTGCTAAAAAAAAAAATGAAATTTGCCTCTGGATTTCACCCTGATGAAGCCATTTTAGTCTTTCCACATACTGCCTTCATTTTTCACAATTTCTGCATCCTCTGGCATCCAACATTTTGACTTTCCCTCATGCTGGCATGGGTATGCCCCAGTTTCATGGAGTAGCTTTTGCTCATATTTCCTTATGTCTTTTTACCTATCACATCACTGAAGGGTTCTCTTCTTTGACACAAAAATGAAAAAGAAAAGACATAAGACATAGACTGGGAATACTGAAGGACACACACAGAAGGGAATAGGAACACAGGGGAAAAGCTTACTCCTGGAGGAGGGACAGAAACTCATTAGAGAGCTACGCCCTTGAGACAACAGTCCCTCTTTGGCTTCACATTCTTTCCCTTTCTTCTTTGCCCCATGATCCAACAGTACCTTTGCTCCACTTCAGACAGGATAATTAAAATCCAATAAAGCTGGTTGTTTGTGTTTCTGCTGACATTTATTCTAATAGGATCTAATAGTCTTTTTCTAAATATTTCTCAAGGTAATTCCTCAAGATACTTTCTTTTTTTTTAATAAAATAATTTTTATTGGTGTTCAATTTACCAACATACAGAATAACACCCAGTGCTCATCCCGTCAAGTGTCCCCCTCAGTGCCCGTCACCCACTTACCCCCACCCCCCGCCCTCCTCCCCTCCCACCACCCCTAGTTTGTTTCCCAGAGTTAGGAGTCTTTTTGTTCTTTCTCCCTTTCTGATATTTCCCACACATTTCTTCTCCCTTCCCTTATATTCCCTTTCACTATTATTTATATTCCCCAAATGAATGAGAACATACACTGTTTGTCCTTCTCCGATTAACTTACTTCACTCAGCATAATACCCTCCAGATGGAACTCAAGATATTTCTAATCTAAGAAGATTTCTGGAGCAGATTGATTATATGTTTAATCAATTATTATATATAACCACTCTCATATTTCTGACTTTTATAATTTCTCATACTTTACATACATGCTAGCTATGGTGAATAGTAATGCTCTCTATTTTTCAACCAATAGTACCCAAAGAAATTTAAATAGAGTCCTCAAAAGAAAAGTTGCACTGTTAAATTTCTATTTATCATTGTTTTCCACTGGAAGTCCAAATTTTCATTTCAATCTCTTATAACTCATCATTTTTTTCCTATCTTTTTCCTATAAAAATAAAGGTTGTTTTTTTTTTTTCTAAAAGAGTAACATGGTGAAGGAAATAAAAGGAAATAAGAATGTGTCACTAAAAATTTATAAAGACACAACTGTTGGGAAGATGAATAGTTAACTCAGGAACTAGGCAGTCTATTAAAAAGAATATTGAAAACTTACTCTTTCCCCAGAACTAAGATAAAAGCACTGAACAATGCTTATACTTTTATTTTAAATTCAAGGGGAAATGAAACACATGTAGAAGTAAGAGAGATAAGAGTCTCTTTTAATAGCAGCTTAGAGAAGTCCAAAAGTAGAGCCAAGCCAAGTGCAAATGTGTGAGGTATCAAAAGACAAGTCAGTCATGAATGGACAAGCTCAACATTGATGGATAGTCTGGTCGCTGGTATTTAGAGCCTGAAATCTATCTTGGATTATTATCATCTCTATAATCCTGGGATAGGGTCATGTTTGAAAGGTAAATTTACTGTAGAGTGGAGATGTGCTGTGGGAAAATAATGTAATTCAGTAAAATTGTTGTGATTCAGTAAGAATGTGTTTATTTTTATCTTGAGCTCTTTGGGAAGCAAAGACAGTGTAGATGAGGATAAAATAGTGTGATCTTCCCAGTCTCTGCTGTGCTGTCCTTTTCTGACCTTTCCATGTATGAATGTGCAGAAGCTGGGATCAAGTGTGGGAGAGCTCCTCCTCAATCTTCATGTTCTCACCCACATCCAAGGTATAGGCCTCTCCAGGCCTCATGGATATGGGTTCCTTATGTTTTTGGATCAAGCTTCCGTCTCTGTCTGGTTACCTGTCCTGGTGCTAAAATTCTGCAAATATTTTATATTCAGAATATATGTATTCTGAAATAATTTATAAACTATATACATTTTAGGATTCTTGATGCCATTTAGGCAAGTACCATGTATTCCAGATCCACAAAAACACTTACAAATAGCTTGAAATGTCCTGCCTTAGAAAATGTTTTGAGAATTTATATTATTATTTTTCCTAAACATAGATGATTACATTTACTAGGCAAATATCTCTTTTTAATTGTTACCATTTACTTATAGGCCTGGCATATCAGAAGCTTAATAGTTTTTTCCTCTCTTAAACTGCATAACATTGGTACTATTTTTCTATTTATAAAGTTTGAAGCAACTGAGTTTCATTACGGTTATTAAATAAAATTTTAAAAGTATTTACAGTGGTGGGATTCATATCCAAATATCTTCAATCTAAAGTCTGAAATTATTGCCCCTATCAATAAAAGAAGCAATATGAAACAAAATAGTACTTATAGATTTAGTCTATAGTGTTAGAATTCATAATCATATAATTCTATATTAATACATGGAAAAACTTAGAGAATATAGGAAATAGAATGTGAAGCTAAGCTATTTACTCACTTTAAGGATATTTGTGTTTCTTGTTTTAAGATTTTATTTATTTATTTATGAGAGACACAGAGAGACAGGGGCAGAGACATAGGCAGAGGGAGAAGCAGGCTTCCTGCCTGGACCCTGATGTGGGATTCCATCCCCAAACCCTGGGATCATAACCTGAACCAAAGGCAGACACTCAACAACTGAGCTACATAGATGCCCCTGGGATATTTATGCTTAATTAAAGGAATTGAACCAACAGGGTGCCTGCCTCAGTTGGTTAAGTGGCTGCTTTCAGCTAAGGTCTTGATTTCAGGGTGGTAAGATTGGGCCTAGTGTCTGGCTTCCCGCTCAGCAGGGAGTCTGCTTGTCTTTCTCCCTCTACCCATCCCCACCTGGCTCATGCTCTCTCTCTCTCTCTCTCTCTCTCTCTCTCTCAATCAAACAAATAAATAAAATCTTTGAAAATAAAAAGAAATTGAACCAACCAAAGTGTATTCTGTACTTCTTCCTTAAGAGATGATATTTTATGATTTTGGATAAGAGGATCATCCATGAATCAAACATAAAGCCTTGAAGGCATGAAGGCTAGTTTGCATGTGGATTTCACCCTTCTATACTTCATTATGGGGTGGTAGTTGCCACGTCAAAATAGTTATACTCTCTTGTAGAAGAAATTTG
This sequence comes from Canis lupus dingo, assembly GCF_003254725.2. NCBI lineage: Eukaryota > Metazoa > Chordata > Mammalia > Carnivora > Canidae > Canis > Canis lupus. Next base: position 31,051,113 of record NC_064254.1, read on the forward strand.
ACTGGCTCATTTATATGGCTGTTACTTATGTGACTTGGTTTACTGGATGGAGTTTCTCCCCACCACCCAGAAGAAAGGAAAGAGCAGAGTGGTAATTAGAGCCCATGTTTAACCTACATTTGACCTAAAATTCTATTTCCAAGGAAATTGGACTTTGGCTCCAAAACCATAAAAGTTCAGCAGCATAAAACATAAAATATACCCATTTTAATCAATGTAAATTACACTGGTAGAAGAGATGTGGATATGCAACCAACTCATATAATTTTCAGAACGGTACTCTTTGAATAAATTCTTACAGTCAAAATTTAATGAATGAGATTCCAATGCACTTTTCAAATGAAAAAGTTAAATGATCTATTAATGTTATAAGTTTTATGTTTTACTTAATTGAATAACAGACCTGTTATTTTCATTTCATCTGTCCTTGGAAACTTCTGGGGATATTGCTATCTTTGCCTATTTTAAGCCCTGTGAATAAAATTTTTATATCAAGGAAATTGAAACAGTATTAAAACTTAATTTGCAGGATACTAGTTTTTAAAGTATATATGATCATGGTAAAGAGAGAAATTGTAAACATAACAAAATTTAACCATTGACAATGTTACTGCTTGCTAATGTTAAGCTGTAGTAATTGTTTTATCATTATTTTATCAGTCTGTCTTTCTTTATTTCAAATGAATACCAATTTAGGTTTTTACTCATAGTTTTTTCACTGTCTCTAATCTTTCCTGAACTAATAATAAAAAGTTTTTTAACAGTTTTTTTTTTAATTTATTTATGATAGTCACAGAGAGAGAGAGAGAGGCAGAGACATAGGCAGAGGGAGAAGCAGGCTCCATGCACCGGAAGCCTGACGTGGGATTCGATCCCGGGTCTCCAGGATCACGCCCTAGGCCAAAGGCAGGCGCTAAACCGCTGCGCCACCCAGGGATCCCAATAATAAAAAGTTTAAATGTCATAATTCTGGTTTGGTATAAAATATTGAAAATAGTGATGTCTTTATTAGGTTCGGTTATGAGCTGGTACCCTACTAATAGAATTTCTTAAAGAGAGGGGAAAGTCTTCCACCTAATGAATAGTCTGCAAATGAAAAGCTGCTTTGCATATTTTACTTTGGCACAATCACTAAAATCTTTTTCTATTATAATCAGAACTATATCAGGGTCCTGTTAATCTCTTGATTCTGCTTTCTCCAGTGTGTGTCATGTTCATCCTAACCATGTAGGCTTTCCAGCATTCAGGTAGACAGCTATTGCTAGTGTCTAGTCTCTGCTATCTCAAAGAAGAGTCTGTAACTTCTTTCTCATATTCCAATCTAATTAAAATTAGTGTAGAAAATAAAAGTAACATATGTAGCAGAACACAGAGGTGTTCACAGAGCATTTTTAGGCAGATAACAACAGTGATTAAGGTGTTAGATGGTTTATTTACTCAGTAGAGAGCAGCCAGTTTCAGCTCAATGTAAAGCAAAGATAAAATTTTTGTTTAAATTATTCTTATGGAAGTTAAGTACCATTCAGTAATGAGCTATGGAAGGAACAATTAAAACAATCCAGCTACAAATTAAATAATTCAATTATCTTGTACAATGGCTGGGACAAGACCAAATGCTGATGTGATCTAAACAAGAAGGTGCTTTGTCAGGAATCTCTCATCATATGTGTTTGCCCTGTGTTTTCCTTCTCTTTGGGAGTGCAGCATTATGTATGCCCTTTGTATAGGATTTATTTTAAACAACAACAACAATAAAAAGGTACCAATGCGGGGGGGGGGGGGGGCTCTTTTTACATGTTATCTGTCTTCCTAAAGGAGTTAAATATCTATTTTCCTGAATATTTTTCTCTTTTCCTTGCCATTTAACCTAAACTTTATTTGGTATACCAAATAAGCCAAGTAATTAAAAACACTCAAGTTGTCTAACATTGCAGTAGTTCTAAAACTTACAATAGACTTTTCCAAAATATATTAGGGAGATTTTAAGGCACATTTCTGCTATATGAATCCATATCTACATATCAGATACCTTGTGGATGTCTAGTAAATATTTATTGCTAACAATGAATAAGGCAGTTTAGCCATCCATAGAGGAGGAAGTAAGCAAGAACACTGGCTGTAACCATACTATCACATTAGTGAGTCATCAATCTCCTTTTACAATATGTTAGTAAAGTTTCATAGTCCTGCTTCCAACTTCCTTTTGGATATGATAAAATACTGGCATTCAAACATTATGCTTTTATTATCAAAGTATCACATTTTGTCTTTGTACCTTTTTCTGACTTAATTCTTGTTGACAGTATTTGAATATGACTTCGAAGTAGAAACTTTAAAAAAAGATTTTTTATTTATTTGAAAGAAAGGGTGCACAGGAGTGGGGGTAGGAGCAGAAGGAGATGGAGAAGTAGACTCCTCACTGAGTAGGGATTTCCCCCAGGATGTGGGGCTTCATTCTAGGACCCTGAGATCATGACCTGAGTTTTGCAAAAGCAGCTGCTAAGCAGCTGCTTAACCCACTGAGCCACCCAAGCCCCCCTTAAAGTAGAAGCTTTTTATAACAAAAAGATACACCACATTGTGACAAACTGACTTTAGACAAAACTTATGTAAAGACACTCCCATAACAGTAGTGTTTAAATTGCCCTACTTGTGCACTCTAGTTCATTAAAATTGATGCTACTCCACAACTACTTTTGCGGTGATGTGCCATTGATATGTTTGCCATAGAAAAGCTTGAAAAGCAGAGGAAATTACAGACTGAATGACCCATACGAAGAGGAAGGGATGTGTATTCATCTTGAATAATCTAAGTGATTTCCTCCTTGCATATGTGTCAGTGATAAACTCTTGTGTAGTGTATAAATATTTCTCGTCTTCCTCATCAATTAATCATGCAGCAGCTGTTTCTCCTCTGAATTCAAATCCTGTACTGGGTTTTCTTGGGATACGAAATACCAGGAGATCAAGGGTCTACTTTCTGAGCTAAGGAGATTAGCTGTTTCAGCTGGAAAAAGTAATATCATTACCAGGTGACACATAATAGAAATGAAAAAAAATATAGAACAAGGGATTTATCACTTGAATAAATGCTCAGGAAAATTGGAAGCAGAAGGTAACAAACCAGAAACTTAAGACAAATGTTTCTTACAAGCTTTTAGGTAGGCTTAAGGAAACACTGGCAGAAAAAAAAATGTTGAAAGTGTGAAGTGGGCAAAATTCAATAGCTTTCTTCTTGTGTGACTTGTTTCATTTTTCTTTCGTGTTCATCAAAATTCACAGGCAATCCAGGTATAGCCAAGATGCCTTGACAAGATTTCTGAGAGAGAATGACTTTGATAATCAAGTTCAAGAGTATTTCAAGACTGGAAATCATCCTGCAGAAAAGCTACTAGTGCAACTGCTCTTTATTTAGCTGCCTGCAGTGTCTCTAGCACCTATTCCGGAATCTCCTTGGGCCTTCAGTTAATCAGCAATTCTGTATAATGCCTTTGGTCTTTCTCTCACAAGGGTAACAATGTGGCCATGGTATTTTTGAAATGGAGAAAGAAAAAAATGTAGAGATTGTATTCACAGTCTGCCCCTAGGACTCCAAGGTTATACAGTATATTTCAGTAGAGTCTCTATTGCCCTGTGAGCTACTCATAACAATCAAGCATGAAAATATCTTGACTGGCACCTGCCTGGAGCTTCACTTAATGGATAACTTCAGTGTTCAGATGCCTGGACCACATGAAAATGTGTACTGTGGGTGAAAGCTTTCTGAGCACTTCTTTTCTTCTTTTTTCTTTTTTCTTCCAAATCAGTTGATTGAAAAATAGTTTGGAGTAAGAATGTAAAATGACCAAAAGAATTGTAAAAGTGAGAGGGGAGGAAAAAAAAACTCAGTAACAGTCATGTTTACATAAGTTAGAGGATCTTCCAGGCTTGGCTAGCATTGTGAGTGAGAAACCTTTTTGCTAAAACAGTCAGGAAGAATGCATATTCCACATCATCTGCCCCACGCCAAAAACAAACAAACAAACAAACAAACAAACAAAAAAAAACCTTTACAAAAACAAGCAAACCTAAATACCAATAAACTCTAATTGAATGGGAGTAAGTAGTTTAACCTTTAAAAAAACTGCTTTATATTCATTATAACTTTGCTAATGTAAATTCTTCAAGTTTAACTATAAGTCAGTTAATGGCTTATCATAAAAAGAAAAACATATTTTTGAATAATAACATTATTCAATTTTTGTTGTAGAAAATTTGAAAAAAATGCTGCCTACATTTGTCAATAATTCATCACTTTACAATAATTTATAAGATTATCTTATACATATATGCAAATATACAATGACTATGCTGTGGTGTGTGTGCAAAATTAAATGCATGTAATAATTGGCCTCTGTTTCAATTTTCAGTTGATTGGGCATCAAGAGGTGATTACATATTCCAAATATTTCATCTTTTATCAGACATATAAAGACTTTAAGTTTTGTTTATAATATTTTTGGACATTCACACACCTAACCATTTTTATACTAGTTTATTAATATATTTCTTAGTCTTTTCTTCTTTTACATTTCAATTATATTGTTGATCATTGTTTTTGCCATATCACTTTTTGCTCCTTTAGATACATGAAACCTTCTGACATATGTATTTGCATATTGTACATACCATAATTAACCATTTCTCTCATTGTTCTCATCATATTACTTTCAATTACATTTTTAGAGATGGTCTTAATTACACATTTGATTTTTTTAGAATCGTCTGTTCTTTCTACCTCTAATATATGCTCAAATATTCTCTCTTTAGTTATAAAATACTTTCTTATATCATATACCCCTCTTTTAATCTCAGTCCCATTTCTTATGATTTTTCATTTGTTATTATTTTTCAAGCTTTTTGGGGATGCTAAACAATTTTCTGTCATTATCTTCTTCAGCCTTGATAGTCTTTCTTTAGAAGTATAACTTTTTTCTCATCATTCTTATCCTCTTGTTTTGAAGTAATTGTAGAGATACCAAGATATTTCTTTTTGCTTATACTCTTATCAACAAAGATATAATTCAATATCCAACATAGAGGACAACATATTATTTGTAAGTCATTTTTCACCTGGAATTTTCCAACATAGAGGCCTACATATTATTTGTAAGTCATTGTTCACCTGGATGATAGTTCAGATTTTCCAGATATTCAGGGCGAGGACAAGTTAAAGTACCCATTTCTTAGGGAAAAAAATCCTAAGAAAAATGTCCTTAATCCAACTTGATTAACTTAATCCATATTGCAAAAGACCATTCCTTCAAGATTTTGCTATAGAGGAAGATGAAAGAAGCTGTGAGTTTCAACTTTGAATTTTCCACTTAAAATTTTATAGAAGTACTTGGAATGAATGCTAATTGGTAGGATGATGATCACATCCTATTCTTTTTTTTTTTAAGATAGATTTATTTATTTATTTACTTATTATTTATTTATTCATTCATTCATTCATTCATTCATTCATTCATTCATGATAGACACACACACACACAGAGACAGAGACACAAGAAGAGGGAGAAGCAGGCTCCATGCCAGGAGCCCGATGTGGGACTCGATCCAGGGACCCCAGGATCGGGCCCTGAGCCAAAGGCAGGCGCCAAACCGCTGAGCCACCCTGGGATCCCTTCACATCCTATTTTTAAGGCACCCAGGAAAAGTGAGAGAACAGGAAAGGAATTTCAACAATACAATGTAAGTTAAAAATTACAACACAAGTGAACCTTGAAAAGCAACACTGAGATTCCTATTACAAAAGACAAGGGTATGCAAACAAATTTATGATAGAAAAAACAATTTATTGTCTAAGAAATCTTTTTTTTTCTATTATTAACACTGGTAGGGAAAAATAACAACCAAATGATAAGAGAAATAATATAAAAGAGAATATCTGTACTCATCTTCTAGTCTCATAATAGATAAGCAAAGAAAATTTATATGAGTAGATTAAGCATTGGTGTGGGAAATTCCAAACTCAATATGATTTTATCTGGGGATTTTACTCCAGTCTCCACATCTCAATTTCCCTTTAATGGAATAAGAACCTAAGTAAAAATATAAGAATATTAATGTATATTCTTTAAAGTGTTTATTAGATACTGCAATAGTACTATATAAATTTGGAAAAATGGTTTTCCTTAATGGACATGTCAATTAAAATGACTTTTTTCCTGAGAGAAATATCTTAAAAGTTTGTAAAACTTAAAATTCTAGATTTCAAGTATGACAACTCTCTATAAGCAACAGAGTATCTATGAATACAAAATAGAAGTTGCTAATGACTAAAAAGTACCCCTTGAATCAAACAGTGATTCCAATCAAACCTAGATTTTGAAGTTTAGTTTCTTAAAGTTGGTTGCCCTGACCAAATTATGCCATATAGATTCACATTTTATTTTATTTATTTTTTAAATTTTTTAAAATTTTTATTTATTTATGATAGTCACACAGAGAGAGAGAGAGAGAGAGAGAGAGAGAGGCAGAGACAAGGCAGAGGGAGAAGCAGGCTCCATGCACCGGGAGCCCGACGTGGGTTTCGATCCCCGGTCTCCAGGATCGCGCCCTGGGCCAAAGGCAGGCACTAAACCATTGCACCACCCAGGGATCCCTGGATTCACATTTTAACTGAGATATCTGTCCAGCCCATTTTCATCATTTTTACCATATTTTTTCACCAGAAAGCTCATTAAACTTGATAATAATTATCTAAGATATTTTAAAAAGATGAAAGCTATCATTTGATATGCAACTTGTTGCAAGATTATTCATTTTTATTCACTGAAGCTAAGCCCAAGAACTTAAGAACCAAAGCATAACTCAGTTTTACATGAGCCCCTGGCTTTATGGGAAACTCTTCCAACTTAATAAGCTGTGATTCTGACCTAATGCACAGTTTTGAGTCTTAGTTTATGCCAATTAGAATCACCCTGAAATTTACAAGAAAGCCACATTATAAATCATACTTGTATCCTAAATTATCTTACGAATTAACATATTTCAACCCATATATGTACATGGTTAAGGCAAAAGTGTGTCTATAACCAAGTCAAAAGCAAACCAAATTGGGGCATTTGGGTGGCTCAGTCAATTGAGCATCTGACTCTTGATTTTGACTCATCATGATCTCTGGTTGTGGGATCAAGTCCCACATGTGGGCTCTGTGCTCAGCGTGAGGTCTGCTCTCATGAGAGAGTCTTACTCTCCTTTTCCCTCTGCTCTTCTCCCACCCCTTTATGAAATTAATAAATAAAATCTTTAAAATAAACAAGAAAACCCCACAGAAAACGCCATAAGCAAACCAAATTAAAACAATAAAATACCACTATACCCCATCAAAACGACAATACCAAACGCTGGTGAGGATATAGACAACAGGGATTCTTATTTACTGCTGTTGGTAATGAAAAATGGCACAGCCAATTTGGAAGACAGCTTGGCAGTTTCTCACAAAACTAAGCCTATTTTTACCATAGAATCCAGCAATTGCACTTTTTGGTTTCTTCCTTAAGGAGTTGAAAACTGATGACCACACAATGACTTGTATACCTCTGTTTGTAGCAGCATTTTTCATAATTGCTAAAACTTAGAAGCAACCAAATTGTCCTTCGATAGGGGAATGGATAAATAAACATGGTACATCCAGACAATGGAATATTATTCGGCACTTAAAAAAATAAGTTATCGAGCCATAAAAGAAATTGAAGAAACTTAAGTGCATATTACTAAGAGAAAGAAGCCCATCTCTAAAGACTACTGGCAGTATGATTCCAACTATATAACATTCAGCGAAAGGCAAACTATGGAAAGACTAAAATGGTCGGTGGTTGCCAAGAGTTCTGAATGGAAGCAGAGTTGAATAAGTGGGAACACTGATGCTTTTAAGGGCAATAAAAATACTCTGTATGGTTCTAGAGTGGATATATGTCATCATACATTTGTCCAAACTCATAAAATATACAACACCAAGAGTGAATTATAAACTATAAACTATAGACTATAGGGAAGTTTAACACCTCAATTATATCAATGGACAGATAGTCCAGATAGAAAATCAATAAAACATTGGCTTTAAGCAATAGAGTAGACCAGGTAGATTTAAAAGATATAGGTAGAACACTCCATCCAAAAGCAACAGAATACACATTCTTCTTAGCTGTATGTGGAATATTCTCCTGGACAAATCACATGTTAGAAAACAAGACGAATCTCAATAAATTCAAAAGAATTTAAATCATATCAAGCATTTTTCTGACCATAAAGGTATGAACTAGAAATAAATTACAAGAAGAAAATTGGAAAAATTATAAACACATGGAAATTAAACATGTTATTGAACAACCTATGTGTTATAAGAAGTCAAAGGAGAAGATATCTAGGTATCTAACTTTCTGCCATGAGTTAAATGAAACAGAAATACAACATACTGAAATCTATGGAATGCAGTAAAAGTAGTTCTAAGAAAGAATATTATAACAATGTACACCAATGTGTTTGTACACGGCCTCAAGAAATAAGAGAAACAATTTAACTGTACACATTAAGCAACCAGAAAAAGAAGAAGAAACAAAGCCTATGTAGTTAGTAGAAGAAAGGATGTAATAAAACTCGGATAAGATATAAATGAAATAGATATTGGAAAGATAATAGAGGGGGATCCCTGGGTGGCTCAGCGGTTTAGCGCCCGCCTTTGGCCTATGGCCTGATCCTGGAGTCCAGGGAGGAGTCCATGGGGCATGGGGCTCCTTGCATGGAGCCTGCTTCTCGCTCTGCCTGTGTCTCTCCCTCTCTCTCTGTGTCTCTCATGAATAGATAAATAAAATATTTAAAAAAGATAATAGAAAATATCAGTGAAACTAAGAGCCAGTTCTTTGAAAGGATAAACATAATTGGCAAATCCTTAGCTAAATTCATCGAAAAAGAGGGCCTAGAGAGATAAAATTAGAAATGAAAGAGGAGAATTTATAGTTAATAACATGGAAATCCAAAGAAATATCAGAGACTAGTATGAACAAGAATATGTTAACAAATTGGATAGCCTGTTGGACAACAAATTTGATAACCAAAGCTATAGTGATCAAAACAGTATAAAATTATCATAAAAAGAGACACATTGGTCAATGGAACATAATAGAGAGCTCAGAAATAAACCCTCACATTTGTGGTCAGTTAGAAGGCAAGAGTCTACATTGATAAAAGAACAGTTTTTCAATAAATGGTATTGATGAAACAGGACCATTATTTTACTTTATACACAAAAATAAACTCAAAAAGGAGTAAAGACTTGAATTTGAGACCTGAAACTATAAAACCCATAGAAAAAAACAGGTAAGAAAATTGACATTTGTGTGAGAATTTTTTTTTTTGATACAATTCTAAAGACAAGAAAAACAAAAGTTATGTTAGCAAGTGGGACTACATCAAACTAAAAAGCCTCTGAACAGTGAAGGAAACCATCAACAAAATGAAAAGGCAATCAGCGGAATCAGAGAAAATATTCTCAAAACACATTGGATAAGGGGTTAATATCCAAATATATAAAGAATTTTCAAAACTCAATAACAGCAACAATTATAAAAAAATCAGATAAAAATGGTCAGATGATATGAATGAAGTCTTTTCAAGGAAAACACACAGATGGCCAACAGACACATGAAAAGATGTTCTACGTTACTCATTATCAGGGAAATGCAAATAAAAACCACAGGGAAATACCACCTCACACCAGTAAGAATGGCTAGTATCAAAAAGACAAGAAGTAACAAGTGTTGGTGTGGATGTAGAGAAAAGGAAACCCTAATGCACTGTTGGCGGGAATATAAATTGATGTGACCACTAAGGGTAACAGTATGGAGGTTCCTCAATAAATTTAAAAAAGAATTACCATATGTGGTCCAGCAATTCCACTACCAGGTGCCTATTCACAGAGAATGAAAACACTAATTGGAATATATATATATGTGTATATACATATACATATACATATATATATACATATATATATATATATATATATCTCCCATGTTTATTTCAGCATTATTTACAATAGCCAAGATATCAAGAATGGAAAAAACTTATAGGTCTATCAATGGATAAATAGATAAATAAAGAAGATGTACTCCCCACCCCCACACACACATACACTAGAATACAAATCAGTCATTAAAAAGAACAAGAAACCCTGCCATTTCTGATAACCTGGATAGACCCTGAGGGTACTTTGCTAAGTCAGAGGAAGACAAATACTGCATGACTTCATTTATATGTGTAATTTAAAAACAAAACAAACAAAAAAAAACAAAAGAAAACCCATAATCACAGATACAGAGAAAGACTGGTGGTTTCCATAGGCGAACAGTTTGGGTTGGGGGTGAAATGGGTGAAGGGGATCAAGAAGTACAGTTATGAAATAATTTAGTCATTGGATATAAACTAAAACACAGAGAATAGAATTAACAATATTATATTAGTTTCATATGTGGCAGATGGTAACTGGCCTTATTGTAGAGATCATTTCACAACATATAAACTTATACAAATGTTGAATAAATATGTTGTACACTGAAAACTAATATTGTATATCAATTATTCCTCAATAAAAAAAGAGTAGACAGAAACAATAAAATGAATTATTCTAAGGACACAATCTTAATTTGTGTTTGTTATTATGTGTCTTAAAGCTTTCTTGTAATAGAAATGTTCACGGACAAGAAAGATTATGCATTGTTGAATCTTCATTAGGATTTATAAAACCTGAGACAAAACGTGTAGAAAGTTTTTAAACTTATCCAAAAAATTAAAAGTTTATCATTTATTCCTATGTTCATAAATGTTCAACCTTCTTTAAAAATCCACATGTCTTTCTGCCAGACTTGTGCAGTTCTAGTTGAGTCTTGCTGTGTAGAGCATGTCAAAATCCTTTCAGCTAATAAATGCATCTGGCTTGATAGAGTTTTGTTCAAATATTATGCATTTGTCCAAGTTTGCATTTTTAAAGAAGCACCCAAGACCGATTATTGCCAAAAAATTCAGAACAAAAAATGTGAATTCACATTACATCAAAATGCTTTTAAAAGTACATCTGTATTCACATATTCTTTGTGTTGAAGGCTTAAAACTCTTTACACATATAGCTAAATACACAAAGATAATAGCGTATAGAAAGAACATTGGTCTTTCAAGTATTGTGTTTCTCATCTGATTAGTTAGCAATTTGTACAATTACACCTAAATGGATACAATGCTGATATCACTGCTTACTTTATTATAGCAGTAAAATAGATACAGTACTATCTGCCCTGCTTGTTTATAATATTACTCATAAACAATTTTGTGTATACTCTATTTCAATTTCCCAGCTTGATTAGCTAACAATCTGCATTAAAACATTCAAGGTAAAATGGAAAGCTAATTGCATAGAGAATTTTAAGCTCATTTGCACACAACAGGATTTATTAGTGCCAATGAAGGTAAAAAAACAGTATGACTTCTCTGTATCCTCGCTAATTCTCCCTACTAATTCAAAACATCCACAAAGAACCTAAATGGGACAGAACATAGAAATCACATTTTTAAGAGCAGTATTTGGAGAGAAGAAAATGTTCCTTGATTCTATGTATAGGTTATGAATTGCCTTTATTCTGGATTATTGCCTGAATTTTAGAATGCTTCATCAAATGATGTGGAAAAAGATAAAGCATCTTTATGTTAAGGACTGATTTCCATTCATTGCAATCTCTTTCTATTAGATTTCTCTCCCTCACTCCTACTAACTGAATGATACCAATTATAGGATATCAAAAAAGGAACTCGGGTGATAAGAGGCTCAAAATATATAACACAGGACAGTAGCATAAAAATCCACTATCCTAGAGTAGAAAATAAAAAAGGTCAAAACTGAAATCTTCTTAAATAAGGTAAACTGGGCCCAAACTGAAATTTTTTAATTCTGAATGCATCTCAAAAAATGAATATAAAAATATATTATTTTAGCCCAAAGTACTATTGATTTACAAAATTTTAAAGCTAGCTGTGACAACTATTTATAGACTTAGGGGTTAATAAGTCAAAGCACAGTTAAAATGAGAAAAAAAAATTTCTGGTAGATATTCTATAAAAGGAAGTCTGAAACTCTTGTCAATGATCTAGTTAAAAGTTAAAGAAAATAAACAAAAATGCTGATGTTCATTCTTAGCCTGGAATGAAATTAATAATTTTATTGCTTTTAAAAAGAAAGGATATCTAAGAGGATGTTAAGCCATATGACTTTATTTACCCTGCCTGTTTGGGCAGGAGCAACCATATCATTTTTGCTCTCACCATTGTCCTTATAAACCTTCCCTCTGCATTCATTTTTCTCTGTCCCTGGATGAAATCCCGGTCTTTCATCATTTTTAAAACGTAAATAAATTGTCTCCTTTTTGGGATAGATTAAAGAATAGCCATCCAGTGTAGTGTCAAACCTGCAGACTTTTCTCCAATTTGGTACTTCTCTGCTCTGCTGCAGTCCACTTTAGTCTTGTACATCTGTGGGTGGAGAGGATGCTAAGAGCCCTTCTCTCTTTCTCCTTCAATCTCTTCCTACATCAAGAACTGTCATATTGACTCCTCCAGTGGTTTCTTCTGGGTATGGAGATCCTAATGTTTATCTCTAACACTGGGGGAGGAGGGGATGTTTCTTTGAGGACCTTTTTCTCCTCTTCCCCTTTTACAGTTCTTTGAAGCAAACCGTGCTTCCTCTGACCCCTCGTAATTTCTTTTTCTTCTACCTGGTTTCTGAAATTCCTCTCTGGTGAACTCACCTGTCCCTTCCACTGTACTCTTGGGGAGAATTCCATTCAGGGTGGCCTGGTGCAGCTGCCTGTTCTGGGAACCCATCATGTTTATGTTGGATATGAATGCAACCAGGTATTGCCTTTTACTCTGAAAACAACAATCTTTACTTTGCTATGTCAGGGTGGCTTAACTACTGGCTCCAACCATCCAGTTTTTCAGGATGTGTCAGCTACCAGTCCCTCACACTTCAGGGGATATATATCAGATTCTTCAGGTGATCCTCTCAGATCCCTGAAGCAAGAAAGAATTATCCCTCATGTGAAAGTTTAGAAACTGAACCTAAAAACATCTTACTCCAAAGAAAGCACTACTCTTGGCTTTTCAACCGCTCAACTAATACTTTGCCTTATTTTATATAGACTACAAGGTCAATCATGGGCTAATACTGACTAAATTAATTTCACAATCTTCTGTCAACACCAGACTATATATTCTAAGTATATCATATCAGGATGTAGGTACCTGCTTCCTACTGTATTTGTCTTTGGAAACTCAATTTTAAGTATGTAAGAAAGGTTACATTGTGGCATTTATCTTTCTCTCTCTCACACACACAGTCACAGAGTAGATGGGATTTGTTGCCACTAGGTTCCTTATGCATTTGTAACTTTCACACAAAGGCAATAGCAACAGAATTACCATCTCCAATCACTGATTTATAATTCTAAAACTTTAAAAGATTTTGTCATTTACCAGAACATTTCTTATAAGGTGTTTTCTATGTATTTTTGGCCTTAAACTGTAGAAAACCCAGCACTTCTTCATTTATTGTAAAACAATCACTTATAACATATGCCTATTTACAAATACAAGACACAAACTATTCAGACATTAACATATGGCATGATTGTCCTTTCTGAACAGTTACTAAAAGTCTAATGTTAGAACTGAGGTTAGATTTTGAAGGTATTAATTTGATGGTATTACATGCATGTACAAAGAATGCCCCATTCCTTTTCTGACAATCACCTCTTTCCAATTTCCTTTGACTTTCCAGGTAAGTAAATCTCCAAGATGTGAAGAGCTTAATGGGAAATGAAGCGTTACTTCACTAAGTACTGCACAAGTTAAAGTTCACAATACTACATTCACAGCCATATTTAGCTTAGATTCAAGTCTGACTGGGCCCAGATCTAAAACATTGGAAAAAATGTTGAGCTATACTTGTGGGGATGAGGAACAGGGAGAGACAAAATGATAGACACATATAGAGAAGGGGGCAGGGGAATGCTTTAGCTAGTATTGGATGGGTTATTCTATCATAACAGATGCCGACACAATCTCAGTGACTTAATATGTGCATCAGCATGTGGGTTCTGCTCACTGTCAACACTCAGAAACTCAAGGCAGTAAAAACAGAGTGCAGAGGATTGCATACTGTCCCCTCAACTTCCCTAGAAAGCAACACACGCTATTCAAACTGAATTTTATTAGTTAAGGGAAGTTATATATCTACACTTCAAAGGGGACAGAATAATACTATCTAATTGTGCCTAGATGGAGAAGAGAATCAGAATATTTGGAAACATCCCTAATGACCTCCATAAATCCATTAACCCAACCAGCTGTAAGGATCAAGAAAGGTAGGTAGACTAAGGGGATATATTTTTTTAAGACTAACAATAACAACTGCATTCATTTTCAGAGCATGGTATAATGCAGTGGTTTTCCAAGTCTGGTCCATGGCCCCCTGACAGTCTCCAAAATCCAAAACATTTTTCATAGAATACTAGAATATTATCTGACTTTTTCACTGCCATTCTTTCATGAATTTACAATGGAAATTTCCAGAAGTTATATGACATGTCAAATGGCAATAGATTCACACCAGCTCTTCTCTGTTGAACCAGAAATTAAAGACATTTGCGAAATTATCCAAAATGCCACTCTTCTCACTAAATCTTTTGTCTTCAAAATATAGTTACTTTTCATGAAAACACATTGTTTAACATATAATTGCTTTATTATTATTATTATTTTTAAAATTTTATTTATTTATTCATGAGAGATACACACACAAAGAGAGAGAGAGAAAGAGAGAGAGGCAGAGACACAGGCAGAGGGGAAAAGCAGGCTCCATGCAGAGAGCCTGAAATGGGACTTGATCTCGGGTCTCCAGGATCTCGCCCTGAGCTGAAGATGGCGCTAAACTGCTGAGCCACCCAGGCTGCCCTATTATTATTATTATTATTATTATTATTATTATTATTTTAAATAAATTAATAAACACCTGACCTAAGGATCAGAGCTCCCCATAGGCTCCACTGGATCTTTGTTGTTGCTATGTTACAGTTAAATTTCTTCCTCTGCCCAATCTTCCTTCCATCTTTTATAGATGTTTTGAAGAACACTTCTCAAAATTCCTGCATGTAGATCTCTTTCTCACAGTCTGTTTCCTACTCACTCCATTTAAGATACTTGGTGCTAGTAGTGGTGCAAGGAAGTTGACTATGAAATTGGATTATAGGGCTCTATCACCAACTGGCCAATGGGCAGTGAGTGTCCTAACACTGGTGTGAAGCAAACATCGATAATAACCTGTTAAGCAGTAATAGTGCCCTTGTTAATAGTTACATAGTGGTGAATCAGAAGAGGATACCAAGAGTGTATTGATGGGTACTATGTGCCAGACATTTGGGAAGGGAAAGTAAATAAAAATATGAGACTTAGAAAATTAAGTGTTTTTTTTTTTCTAGAAACAATTAGAGATTTGGAGGAAGAAAATAAAAGACTGAGTGATTAATCACCAACTAACTGCAAAGGATGAAAATAAAAAGACCTTGGGGGTATACAAAGAGAGTCAATATTTTAAATATTTACAGAAGGAAGGCAGAACAAGTTGATGATCAACCCAAAATGCAATCAGAAGAGTAGCAGAGTCTGGGAAGACATTACATTTTAAGGTCAGGAGGCTCCTAACCCAATGTCAGGATACTGTAAGGAAGAAGTAGAATCCTGGCATTATGAACTTAAAAACCTTGAATCCTCAGATTTTCCTGAATTTTCTTATAGTAACTATTGTAGCTATTGTAGCTATTGTGCTAAATGTAATATCTTTATTAGGGCAAATTAACATTATCTCAGGAACATGCCATGGCCACAGGTCTGACAGAAATAGTCTTTTATATACCTATTAAAAAGGAGGATTAAGAAGCATTTTACATGAATTTGGAATGGATTACTTGAACATTTTGCTAAGTTGACACTCCTACCCTCTGTCATAATATAGTCCATAACATAGGCCTTCAGGACACTTCACAAAATGTCATATTGGTCCATACTATAGATAGTAATAAGAGTGATTGAGCAAGAAGTTGCACAAGCCATGAAAGAACAAGGTGACAAATTGGAATTTATCAAAATTAATAATGTCTACTCTTTAAATGTTGATGTTAAGAAATTGAAAAGACAAGCCACTAACTGTGAGAAAATTTAGACAAATCATATATTTGAAAAAGGATTTGTATCTAAGACAAAGAATTTCCAAAATCAATAATAAAGAAAATATTCATTTAAAAAATAAATGAACATTTGAACGCTTAATCAAAGAAGATATAGAGTATGGGACTAAACAGATAGAAAAAATTCACCATCATTAGTACCACAATGAGATCTCACTACTCACCAATTGTCATCCACAGGCTTATGGATAAAGAAACAAGAGTCACATTGCACTAATTTGTTTATACTGCTTCATCCAAGAGCAGAAAAGTTAGGACTCAAATCTAGACCTGTCTGACTTCAAAAATGTGACTCTTCTCCTTACACTATATAACATACTACAAGAGGACAGAGTTGTTCAACAATCATCTCATGATTTACAGGGAGTTTTTTTAAAATCAGCAACTATGGCTTTGCATACATCTATGCACACAAAATCAATAAACTTCACTCTCATCAACTTTTTAACAAGTCATTGCCTCTTTAATATTTTTTCCGTAGTGGGTCTTTAAGTGTTTTTCAGCATTTATTGGAGCCATGTGCTTCATTTAAAATTATATGAGGCAGCATCACATAGTGGTTAAGAGTTTAAGGAGTCAGTTTTCCAACTAAGTTGGAATGTAAGAAGAACCAAAAGACCCGAGATTCCCCTTGTCTATTCTGGAAGACCCTACCCCGATCACACATACATTTCATTTAATAAATCATTTCATCATATTGAAACATTCAGGGAGTAGATTAAGTTATGCACCATCATTCTCTCAAAACCGTTTTATATTTCAGTTTCAATTTAACTCTTTAGATTTTATAATTTAATTCCACTTCATGCCCTCTTCAGTACATAATCCTGCAGATTTTCTGAGTAGAACATACAATTACTTTTATATAAATAAAAAAAAATGGCTTGAAAAATCTCCTTCTGGATTAAATGTCCTTAGAGAAATCCAGTGGTTGGACTGATAGCTATAGGAATTCAAATCCAAACACCTGCTACCTGGGAGAAATTTGGGCACATTTAGCAATCTCTGCCAATCTTTGTTTACTTACTTCTTAAATGAGAATACTAATACCTGTATTTTAGGATATTGTGAATTAAACTAATTCAAGATACTGGTTTGCAAAACTCATTTTTTGAAAAGTGGAAACATTTGCTTTTTTATGTGTCAAAGGAAAACACTTCTATTTTAAAAGACTACTTTTTAAGGTTTGCTAATCCTTTAATAGAAGATAGAAAAAGATCATTCTGGATCAGTTAAGTATTTGAAAAGATTTAGGATATGCAAATGCAGACTTTTTTTGCTGAATTTAAGAACTGGAGCTAAGCTGAGGTGAATTGTTCTGCAAAGTGATCCCAGCACCATTAGGTGGGGGAAAGAGCAGTAAGAGAGAAATGGAGAATAAAAACAGAGCTAATGATTTGGGTTTATTTTGGAAAACTTGAGACTATCATTATGAGTGATAGCCTCAGTGGTGGAATAGCCAGAGACTTCAAAGAACAAAGATGTGTGATTTTTTTTCTGTTTGTTATGATTAGTCAAGGCTTTCCCTGTTTTATTTATTTGTTTATTTATTTTTCATCATGATAAATGTACTCTTTAAACCCTATCACCTATTTCACACAAGTCCCCATCTACCCCCACTCTGGTAACCATCAGAATCTGTTTCTTGGTTTCTCTCTTTCTCTCTTTCTTTTTTTGCTCTTAGTTTTATTTCTTAAATTCCACATGTGAGTGAGAACATATGGTGTTTGTCTTTCTCTAATTTATTTATTTTGCTTAATAATTTCTAGCTCTACTCATGTTATTACAAATGGGAAGTTTTCTTTGTTTTTTATAGCTGAATAATACTCCATTTTGTATATGTGCCACTTCTTTATTCATTCATCTATCCACGAACACTTGGGTTGCCTCCATAGTTTGGCAATTGTAAATAATGCTGCAATAAACATAGGGATGCATGTATACCTTTGAATTAGTGTTTTTGTATTTTGGGGGTAAATATCAAGTAGTGCAATTACTAGATTGTGGTGGATCAAGTTTTAATTTTTTGAGAAACCTCCATTCTATCTTCTTTTTTTAAAATACTGTCTTCTGTAGTGTTGCACCACTTTGCATTCCCACCAACAGGTGTGAGGGTTCCTTTTTCCCTACATCTTTGACAACATTTGTAGTTTCTGGTATATTTCATGCTAGCCATTCTGGCAGGTGTAATGTAATGTCTTATTGTGGTTTTAAGTTCCATTTCCCTGATGACGAGTGATGTTGAGCATCTTTTCATGTGTCTGTTGATTATTTGGATGTTTTCTTTGGACAAATGTATGCTCATGTCTTCTGCCCATTTTTACATTGGATTATTTGTTTTATGAGTGTTGAGTTGTATCACTTCTTTATATGTTTTGGATACTGACCCTTTATTGGATATGTTACTTGCAAAAATCTTCTCTCATTCTGTAGGTTGCCTTTTAGTTTTGTTGATTTTTTCCTTTAATATACAAAAGTTTTGTTTTTTTTTAGATTTTGTTTATTTGTTTGTTTTTTTAATCTAGTCCCAGTAGTTGATTTGTGCTTTTATTTCCCTTGCCTCAGGAGACATAGAAAGATGCTATGGCTGATGCTAGAGAAATTACTGCCTGTACTCTCTTCTAGGATTTTTATGTTTTCAGATCTCACATTTAGGTCCTTAAACCATTTTGAGTTTGTTTTTGTGTTTTGGTGTAAGAAAATGGTCCGGTCTCATTCTTTTACATGGAGCTAACCAGTTTTCCCAATGCCATTTGTTGAGGAAACCTTTTTCCCATTTTATATTCATTCTTCATTTGTTGAAGATTATATGACCATAGAGTTTTGGGTTTATTTCTGAGTTTTCTATTCTGTGCCATTGATCTTGTGTCTATTTTTGTGACAGTACCATACTGTTTTGATTACTAGGTCTTTGTAATATAACTTGAAGTCTGGAATTGTGATACTTCCATTTTTGCTTTTCTTTTTCAAGATATCTTTGGCTACTTGGGGTCTTTTGTGGTTCTATACAAGTTTTAGAAGTGTTAGTTCTAGTACTGTGAAAAATGCTGTAGTATTTTGCTAAGGATTGCATTAAATGTGTAGATTTCTTTGAGTTGTATAGACATTTTGATAACATTTGTTCTTCCAATCCATGCGCATGTCATCTTTCTCTTTACGTCATCTTCAATTTCTTTTAACAATATTTTATAGTTTTCAGAGCATAATTACTTCACTTCTTTAGTTAAGTTTATTCGTTGATATTTTTTTTTTGTTTTGAGTACAACTGTAAATGGCATTATTTTCTTAATTTCTCTTCCTGCTGTTTCATTACTGGTGTATAAAATGCAAGAGATTTTTGTACACTAACTTTTTATCCTGCCACTCTATTGAATTTGTTAATCATTTCTAGGAGTTTTTCAGTGGAGTCTTTGGGGTTTTCTATATATAGTAACATGCCATCTGTAAATTGTGAAAGTTTTACTTCTTCCTTACCAATTTGGATGCCTTTTATTTCTTTTTGCTGTCTAATTTCTGTGGCTAGAACTTTCAGTATTATGTTAAATAAAAATGCTGAGAGTTGATATCCTGGTATTATTCCTTATATCCTTATCTATTTCCTTAGGGAAAAAGCTCTCAGCTTTTCACCATTGAGTATGATGCTGGCTGTGGGTTTTTTACATATGGCCTTTATTATATTGACGTATGTTCTTTGTAGGCCAATGATCTTACATTTTTAAGTACAATTAAAATTTAGAGGATACAGGTGTGGGTGATTTGGGGACTTAGCTATGGCACTGATACAGGAGAGGATGTTGTTATCATTTGGGTCAAATTTGAGCTAAAGGTAAAGAAAATACAGTAAGTCTGGACAAATAATCAAAAACAGGTAGAAAATCAGAACTAATGGGGAGAGTGAGAATGAAAGTTCTTTAGGTATTTTCTGATATCTTGGGGAAAGGAAAGTGAAATGCTACAAAGGTCATGTTTATCCCATCTAATATTTGTGATATTAAAATATATTACTGAAATATACAATTATAATGTTTGTAACTTTTTAAAAATAATTTCCTGATTTATGTTTCCTTTTCCAGCAAAGAGTTTAAGACAGATAATAAAATCAAGGCCATTACAAATAAGACCTTTTATTTAATTCTGAGGTAAGGAAAAAAGCACAACACACCTGATAAGGATATTCAAATAAAGGATATCCTGGACCTCTTATCAAGATTTAGTGTTATCTTTCTTCAGGCAATTTTCCTGTACCCCAACTACTTTTTGAATGCCAGTCAGAATGTGATCTCTAAAGTCTTGTAGAATATATTGATTCTTATTCTCCTTCATGATAGATAAAACCTTCTGTAGCCATTATACTGTGGTCCCTTCACACATAACTCAGTTTTGATGAAAGGAAGAAGTCTTTGTTTCTTTCTACTTCCAGTCCAATAGAGATTTTGTGTGTTAGTCTTTAAAACAATGCTTTTATTTCCTTGAGTTTCTGCTGGGCTGCAGTTGTTTTATTTGTTCTCAGATGATTTATGTATTTTCAATGTACAAGTGCTTAAAGGCTAAGATAAATAGAGGTATTCTTATAGTAAAATTTGAAAAATAGTTCAAGGCTTGAAAAAGCAAAGCTTATTAGTCACTCAAAATTAAAATAAATGCTTTCTCTGCCATGCTATTTTTGCAAGGGACAAAATAAGACATGTGAAGAGAATGTTTCTGATAAATATTCTATTTTTTTTGCTTCCTTTCCACAGCACATCAACAGCTAAGATAAATGTTAAGTCATTTGCTATAAGATATCTGGATATTGGGTGCCTGGGTGGCTCAGTGGTTGAGCATCTGCCTTCGGCTTAGGTTGTGATCCTGAAGACCCGAGATGGAGTCCTACATCGGGCTCCCTGCAGGGAGCCTGCTTCTCCCTTTGGCTGTGTCCCTCTGCCTCTCTCTCTCTGTGCATCTCTCTCATGAATAAATAAAATCTTTAAAAAAAAGATATCTAGATATTTTAGAATATATATATTATAATATTATAATCTTGAAAGTTGTAATCCTTAAACTGGTACCAGAATGCTGAGATACCTAGGCTTTTATTCTTTAAGTTCTATAGATAAATGTGTCAATGTGACAACATGACTAATACACACAGACTTTCTTATGGCCTTTCTTTTTCATGAAGAAAGGTCAAATTTCTAAGAATCCACTAATACGTTGATTCATTTTTATACAGTTATTATAATTGTTAAAAACAAATCTCCACACATCGCATACTTCTGTACTTTGAACTATGAGGGCAAGGTGGATTTGACAGCTAAATGATCTAGCAGGACTTTTTCCTGTCTATTGTAAGTGGAGAAGACATCCTCACATGCCACATACTATTAAAAAGGTCAGATAAAGCCTATTTTTCCTAAAATTCAATTCTGAATACAATATAAGACAGTAAAGTATTACTGATATCTTCAACCTTATCAGTTATGTAGATATATGTTAACCTCCCATAAAGCTTAAGTAATCCTTCAATAGTTCCTGATGTTGATTATGCTCATGGAGATTAATTACTATTTATGGAGTTTACAAGCATGTTTATTTAAGTATATATAGATTATATCTGGCATAAAAATCACAGTTAAAAGACTTTGGGGTAAAATATACTTATTTGGTACAAGATAAAGAAAAAGACTAGCTCTCTTGGCTGAACAATTAATAGCTGAAGTCTTGACAAAATGAGTACTGAATAGCATGAGTGGTAGAGAAGTGTTCTGGAAAGGACTGAGGTCAGGCATGAGTTGCTGATGCACCTTATTACTCTCAGTAATAGGTATGACTTCTAATGTTGGTTCATAACCTATATGAAAATGATTAAAATAAGCATTCAGGTAATCAGCACCAGTTTCGATGAGGTATGCAGGGCAAATGAGTAAAAGAGGGGTAAAAGGACAGGATCATTGTTGGGCCCTGGTGAATACGGATATGAAAGAGGTGAGTAGGGAAGAAAAACAGTGAAATAAATTGAATGGAAGTCACAGATGTAGGAGAAAAGCAGAAGTTAAGGAAAGGGATGGAGAGGATGATTTCTATGGAATGATGAGGGCAGAAGCCAGAACATAATATGCTAAGGTATAAATGGGGGGTGATGAAGTGGATGCAAAACTGATTAATCATTTTGAAGTTTCATCTTAGCTTGACAAAGAAGTCAGCAAATGGAGGAAATGTGATTTAAGAAAAAATTATTTTTTAATATAGAATATGGAATACTAAATTAAAAAAAACGTTTAATAAACTTTTTTTTGAATACATGTGTTTGGGACAAAAATCTAATAAGACAAATTCTAATAATGAAGGGAAAAGCTATATTGATGGAGCAAGTTATTTGAAACTTGGATAGGATGGAAACCAAAGCCCATATGAAAGGATTACTGTGCAAAGGAGAAGCATAATACTTCCACAGATAAGAAAAATGTTGGGAAGTGACTAAATGAATGGCTACTCATTTTGTCAAAATTAGGGAAAACAATATTGAAACTTATTGGTTTTATTGTGTTAGCGAGGTAGGAAACATATTTGTCCTGAGGTTGAGATCGCAGCTTCATATGTAGAGAGTTTGAAATTCAAAGTCTGGAAAAATCACTTAAGATTATGAAGAAGGAGTCTGGCTAAGAGATTTTTCAGATGATTCATGGATAGTATTAGAGTTGCATATGTAACGAGAGAATGGGAATTTATATTGGCTTCAATATACAATGCTGGGACACTTTCTCCAGGCACACTCAGAAGCTAAGGTGCAGGAGTGGCTAAATCATGGGGTTACATCAATTCAAAGCAGTTACCATGGAACAATAATGAAGTAAAACTATTTAGGATAATAGGGAGAAAGGAATTGCATTTTTCATGTTGGGTGACAATATAATTTATCATCCCAACTAGTATATATTTAAGAGTGAAAGAAGACAAAAAACAGGATGCCAGAAAAAAGGAGTAAACTGAATCTGTCCCTAGTCAAACCAGGATGAATTGCCATCATGCTCATAGTGGTTGAAATACATTTTTTAAAAGACGATATAGGTTGGGCTAAGTTTCTAGCAAATGATATAAGTATAGTTGAGGTTGGAGAAAAGTTAGATTATAAGAATGAAAATCCTGAAAGTGGAGAGTACTACAGTTTTAAAAAATGGGCTATAAAAATTTATATCTCAGAAGTTTAATGGATACTGTAACTCTGGTTAATGAAACAATTTAGTGATACAGGAGTACAGAAGGTGAGAAGTTCATTGAGGTTCAGAAAGTTACAGCCATCTAAAGTTAAGGTATGGATGTTTATTTTCCCACACACTCTAAAATGGTCCAGGAAGATAGTGGAATTAATAGTGAAGAGAAAGTGTATAAGCCAGAGGCCAAAGTCCTCAAGGAATGTGAAGGAATGAGCTTGTGGGAGGTCAATAAGTAACAAGAATGAGGTCTGGGTGACATGAGATTCAATAACGATAGTTTTATAAGAGGGCACAAGAGGGTTGGTAATAGCTATTAAGAAAATGAGTACATTTGTCATTACTTCATGTCATTAAGTATTTGAATCACCCTTGATCCATGCTCATCTCCAAACTTTGATTATAATTTTACTTCCAATGCCCACAGGGAGAGAATTCACTGTTTGTGCTAACAAGATTGTCAAGTTCTACATATCAGTTATAATCCTAATTTTAAATTAATAAATTGGGTTTCTTATTTATGTTTGATTTTGATTAATAAGAATTCATCCATAAAGGACAATCTACTTTTCCTCTGCCAATAAAAACAAGACTTGTTGCCTAGAAGAATCAGACTTTACACTAGGAAGAATGTATTGTTTTGTTTTATTTTGTTTTAAGATTTTATTCATTGATTCATGAGAGATACAGAGGGAGAGGCAGAAACATAGGCAGAGAAAAGCAGGCTCATCACAGGAAGTCTGATGTGGGACTCAATCCTGGATCCTGAGATCACACCCTGAGCCAAAGGCAGATGCTCAACCACTGAGCCACCCAGGCATCCCAAGAATACATTAAGTTAATTGAAAAATAAACTTGAGGCTTCTTTAAAGTTCTTTGGCATGAGATACTATTTTGTATTTAGTAATTTTAAGTATCAATAGAAGTTAAAAATTGAAGGTAAAATGTGTTCACATCCTCTTTGCTAACATCATAAATACTTAAAATCTTCATTGTCTTTGATTTTCTTAAAAAATCTAATTGCACATATATCTAAGTTTTATATTTTATTCCTTTTATTATTGCTGAAAGGAATAGTTACTAGCATTTATAAAATGTCTTAGTGTATCCCTAATAAAATTTGACATTAAAGTATCATTGGCATCTTTCCATTATATATTATATAACATATAATATATAAGTATAATATTATACATTTTGTATATAATATACATATACATATAACATTATGCATATATTATATATACATATATTTTACTACATAGTAGCCTTTTTTTTTTCATAGTAGCCTTTTTTTTGAAAACAGAAAACAGAATTTTGTTGGCACCAAAATGTCATCACTGAACTACCTTCAAGTAGAGTGAGGTAGTACTTTATTAGCATACTATCGTACTTTATTAACATAACCAAGGTTTTAAATTGATTTGATTTTATAAGATTGCTGAAATTATAGCATGTTACAGCAGACACAAAGTAACAAAAATATTACTTTAACATTTAGTGAACATTTTGTTTAAATAATTGTTATGGAAATTGTTGCATTAATGATGTTTTAATTATATAAAATATGTTGATACTGAATATGGCAACTAAGTAAATTTCTCCCTGGCCCTTTTATTTTCTCCTGAGGTTGCCTTGTTTCTGAGAGTTTTGGCTTTTTTCTTTCTCTTCTTTTCACACTGAGGTCTCTCAGTAGAGTTGAAAATTAATTTATTTTTTTCAGTTTCTCTTTCGGGAATACCATCAAGCTTCCAAATTTCATCACACTTACATGATTCCTCTAAACTGATTTCATATAGCTTGGCAATCTGTAAGCTTCCTCAAATGTAGTCAACCACATGATTAACAATTTATAAAGATGCTATTGTGTATAATCTTCAAGATAAAAGTAAGCTAGCTTTAAATTGTATGTTCACCAAATTTTGCTAAATATTTCTTTCAATCACATGGTACAAGTCTGTTAAATATTTCACATATATGAACAGATAACATTAAAGGGAGCTTCACCTTCAAGTAAAGGAGAGTGAAAGTTTTATATGGAAAAGTTCAGAACTTCCTTAATCATTAAAAAATACAGAACGCAAAACACACTTCAGAAATCATAGGATCAATTCAGTCTTTTCTTTTATGTTAATGAGAAATTGCAGCTGCCTGTTTGCTGATCCTTTAAATTACTATGCTTATTTTAAAAGAGAGCATAACCTTCACTGTAAAAGGAAGTATGCTCAATTTTTGATAGTACAGAAATGTGAAAGAGAGATAAGAAAAGAGATTTCTGTAAAAATGGTAGTTCCTAAAAGGAACCAGTCCAAAGGAAAAAGAAATCTTTGACATACATTCTATAATGTAATTTAGATATGACTTATATTTTATTCAACTCTTTTTCCAGCTTCAGAGGCTTTCAGTCTTAATTTTCTCCTGTTTCCTTTAACCTTTTTTTCCTCCTTCAAGTCCTAGATACCTCTGTGTAAGATTTAAAAGATATGCTATGCATGAATAAGCAAATGGCAAGGCAGTATGCATTTTATTATCTATTTTGTAAAATGTGTTATTTAGTGGTTCTCAAACTATAATACTTGGGCTACTACCTGGAAAATGCAAATTCTAGGTACCATTCCAGATGTAATAAATCGGAAAGTCTGAGTATGGAGCTTAGAAATTGTATTTTCTTGTATTTTAATTAGACTTCCATGTGATTCTGTTATTTGCTAAAGTTGAAGAACAACTGTGTGAAGGAATGTTACTAGTTCTTTGTGTTTTAGCATATGGATTTCTCTTCTATTAGAAATTACAAGATACTGTTAACAGTTTGTTGTCATTGGAAATAGAAATATTGTGAGAAAGAATCATTCCCTTCCATTACCATTAGAATCTTTCAACAAAGTTCAGTTTCTATTTTTCTTTCCTCAGGACTAAACCATACATCAAATAATGATGCATTTTCTTGTTCACATTTTTATAGTTCCCAACAGATGCAAAATACAAGCAAAAGTTATTTTTTAAAGACATGAATTGAATCCAGCTCTTCTCAGAGCATGTAATCATTTCAGCAATCCCATTTGCTACCTTTGTTAAGTGCTTGCTTTGTAGCATAAACTGGATTGAGTCCTTGGGTAAAGAAAACAAATGATGAATGAGAAATAATTCTTTATGCAATGACATCCAAAGACTACTTGGGGAAGAGATGTAGAGACTACTAGAGTTGTTCAGAATTGGGAGGGTTGGGCTCTAGTCTTAAGTTCTTTTATCCACAAAAATCTACATTAAAAATTAAAATTGTTTATTCACTGTTTTTCCCAAAAGAATTTGAGTTGAGCTGTTATACATAAATATTAATAAAATAAAATGTCAGAACAACAGAAAATAAACAAAAACGTCAACCATGTAGACTCATTTATCTTTCATTATTTAAAGAACTATTGCTTAAGCACCTACTTTGTGCCAGGCATTATGCTGTCCATTGAGGATTCATAAGATGGAATATTTACTCTTATGGTACTGTCTAGTAGATGTGACAGACAGCTAAGTCAACTTAAAATAGTAAATTCTTAAAATTCCAAGAATGAAATCTTGTCAGTAAGGAGAATGTGGTTTACTTGGCAAAAAAAGAGGAAACTGTCCATTTTTCTGGAAATATATTTTAAGTTTATCTAATTAATTTTATTTATGTGTTTTCAAAATGATAAATGTCAGTAAAGGATAAAGTACAAGAACTTATGTTCTGATAATTCATAAGCAACCTTGTTATAACAGTTTTGTGTATTTCCTTTGCTCAATCTTCCTATCAATTTTCATTTCATTGGTGAGTTTATGCTTCATTTAAATATTGTGTGATGATTTTTTTAGCTAATGCATGAGAATTTTCTTATCATTTTTACAATATCCTTTAAAATGGCTAAGCAATATTCTATCATAACTTCTTAATATCCTGCACTACCTCAAAGTTCCGGACCTTTTATTTCATCAGAGCCTATACTAACATTAGAAATTTTATATAGTGTATTTGTAGGTATTCACTTGTGTATTTATATTTATTCTGTAATATTTATTCTCTAGATGTGAACCTGTGAAACTGAAAAACATAAATATTTTTAGGTTCTTGATATATATGTCTGCGTTGCCTTCAAAACAATGAACTCTCAAAGATCTTTTTTTTTTTTTTTTTGGTTTGAAATCATGCCAAATAAGGAAAAAGTGATAATATCTACCTTGCAAGTATAAAATGAAACTAATGCATTAAGTTTTGAGAGTAGAAAAATATTTTCTTGACTTTAATACTTGACTAAATTCTGAAATGGAGACTTATAAAATAAAATTTGTATAAAAAACATGGACCATGTCCTTGATAGCTATTAACATCAATTTAAGATTTAGTTCATGTACCCATTTCAATATGATACTGTTCCTACAAGCATTAGAATCCAAAGTCAGGAAGCCGGGAATTAAGTTCCAGCTCCACAAACAATAGGCTCTATTATTTGAGCAGATCTCTGAGTCTCAGTTTTCTAAGTTATAAAGTGGTATTGAAATATGTTTCTTTTCAAAGATGTTTGAGAAGATTAAATGAAATAATGTGTAGAAGCACATATCAATAATTGTGAGCATATGAAGAAATCAATAAAATTAACATTGTGTAAATTTATTTAGTATTCTGTGTCTCAGTTTGTATAAAGAAAGTTTTGTACTACTGTAGCAGGCAGCTTCTGAAATGGCTCATAATGGTTACTGCTTATGTTCAGGTGGTTGTGTAATTTCATGCTCTTGAGCGTGGGTTAGATCTAATGACTTGCTCATAGCTAGCAGAAGATGGCAAAAGTGAAGGGCTGTTGTTTCCAAGATTAGGTCACACAAGACTGTGACTTAGGTCTTTCCCATATTGCTTGGTCTGATGAAGCCAGTTGCCATACTGAGAGCTATCCTAGGGAGAGGTCCACGTGGAGTGAAACTGAGGGAAGCCTCTGAGGAATCGAGGTACTCTGTCCAATAGCCAGTGAAGAACTGTATCCTGCCAACCACGAGTGACCTTGGAAACTGATTTTCCCTACAGTTGTGAGATGCTTGCAGCCCCAGCTGACACCTTACCTGCGGTTTAATGAAAGTCTCTGCTCTAAGTCATGCTTGGATTACTGACCCACAGACACAGTGAGATACTAAATACTGTTGTTTTAAACCAGTAAGTTGTGGGGTATTTGTTACACAGCAATAGAAAATTAATAAAATCCCTTTCAACTCTAGTGTTTTATGAAATTAATGATTAAAAACAATCCTTTCAACTTATATTTTCTAAATTATAGGTTTTTGTATGTTTTGTAAGAGACTCTTCACTGAAAGAAAGGAATTTTACTGAGAGATTATCATACAAGTATTATATACATTTCTTAAAATCTTTGGGAGTTTGTTAGCTTTTGGGAGGCAAGGCATTTAAAAGTATAACAAGTACCTTTAGTTACTTCATTAAAAAAAAATCTCTCTTTTCTTCACTCATTGATCTGTGCTAATATAGCATCCCAGTATCTATATTTAAGTTACTTTGGAACTAAATCTCTAATTTATTATTCTATTCTGAAAGAATGTTGCAAAATTCCAAAAGAAATTTTAAATTAATTTATACTTATGTTAAATACAAAAAGAGAAAATGAAAACATAAAATGGAGGTGAAATTTAAGGTGTTACTGGAAATACAATTTCTTGGAGTAATAATTTTAAACTCCCCAGTTATTTTTTTCAAAATACATTCTTAATATAGAAAATTCTTAATACATGTTATTATTAATTTTAAAAACTTGCTATCTCTAAGTCATAAGTAATCTAATTAACAGCAATAGAAATGTAAATCTTTTAGTGACTTAAAAATATACACATACATTTTTATTTAATGGATTTTAAAAATTTTTAGAAAGTAAATAAACATAGCTTCCAAACAATAGAAACTTGCCTGTTCTACAATTTTGTTCCAAGAAAAGATCTTTCCAAATTCACAATTTTGGATGTATTTCAATATTATGCTAAGTGGAACATATTAATAAACCATTTGGCAAAGAGGAACAAAGAATTCCATGCTTTAGTATGCCTAATACTGCTCCTTTTTGGCTATTCCAACTTAAGGGGAGAAGTTCCTATGGGAATTGTTTAATAATTTAGTGAGAGATAGAGGTATTTTGGAAAGAACACTCAGAGCATTTAATGGCCAGTAAGGAATATGGGCATGAGAACAGCTTGCAGAATGGATACCATAAATAAGAAATAAGAAAGATTTCTGGACTTTTCCTTAAAACTGAATAAATGGAAATTCACGTTGTGTCAGAATTAAGTTGATTTATTTTTCAATGGGAAAATTAAAGCAAAAATGAATGAGCTCGGCTTTCTGAAGTACCTAATATTTCATGATAGATAAGAATAAAAGTTACTTCTTTCATTCTCTTAGGTGACTACTCCTATTGTGGTTGATTTAAAGACACATAAACTGCTAAACAATACTTTAGGCAGAACTGTTTATTCCAATTGCTAAATCTACCAAGTAAAAACATAGGAAGCTGTTAAGAACTTGGCTATGCAATAAGCCAAATTAGATCTTTTCAAGCCAAATAAACTTACTTTGTGCCCAGAATTATGCAAATGTGTTTGCTACATTGATCTAATTAATCAGATTCAGAAATTTGCCAATTTGAGCATAGTCATCTTATATATCCTATACATAGGATTATGAGCTTGTACTAGAAGAGAAAACAAGTCATCTCAAAGGATTTAGAACATGGGAAACATCCTCACGTCAGAGATATACCTGTTCAGTTAGAAAGCGAAAATCTCACTGACCAATCATTAGCAAGTATCTAAGGAAAGGCTTAAGAGTCATGTAAGCCCCTATAGCAGTTTAGCACTTATACTGAATTATATGATAATTGGATTGTATAGGCTTCCTGGAAAGCCAAACTACCTTTTGTTACATTGTTTATATGAAATGATATATTTGGGTTCCAAATAACTGAATAAATAAATAAATAAATAGGTTTTGGAGCAGAATCTGTTTGTTAGTTGGGACCTGCTTGCAACTGCCAAATGCGTCCTTTGTTTTGAGGTTTGTGAGCACAGCCATCCACAGACAATCATGTTATCATCCCACTGGGACCTGTGATAGTACATGCATTCTCCTATCTTACTGTTGTTGAGGAACCTGGATGTTAGAGTCTTGCTCAATAAAATCTTAAAATATAAGGTAATCTTTAGGTTGAAAGCTATAGTATCTTCATTTTTAAAAAGATAATGAATTCTGAGTCATTAATCTCCCTGTAGGTTAAATATCAGTATTTTTTTCCTTGAATATGATCAAGTAAAAAACCCTGCAGTTCAATTTGTCTTTCTCATTTTGAACAAATTAAAAAGGAGTTCTGGGTGAGTCAATGACAGGTATTCTCTGGAATAAAATGCATGGTTTCAGTGAGCAGAGGTATTAGGTGCCTGTGACCTGTTGGAACTGTCAAACTGAGTGAATCCTCCAAATAAATTTACATAGAGAAAATAAATATATAAATACATGAAACAAATATGTCAAAAAATATATTTCTGGGGACATGTGCTTGTTTTTCTGGTTAAATTGGCATGGAGCTAAATCTCTGTTTAAACCATAGGCTTCCTTTTTCTTCTACATGTTTTTAAATGAGCCCTTTCACCAAAATAAAACCGGTAGGTTTTGTTTTGTTTTGTTTTGTTTTTTATTATGGGCTACTAGTAAGGAGCTATTTATGCTATTTATCTTCTTGAGCACTATATATGTGAAAAGTACTTGGAGCACTGATTGACTATGTGGTAAAATCCTCTTTTAAGTAGGTCCATTCTGGCACATTTTATCCTATTAGAAATAAACACCCTTTTCTGGACCACGGTCTATATTCTTACATAGTTATTGTATCAACACCATGGTTACCATTATTCATCGTTCATTTTCTTTTCCTAAAATCAACATTTAGTGGGACTGCAATATACAAAAGGCTTATAGAAGAGTTCCTCAGTTCTCTAAACCAGATCTATTCAAAAAATGGAAGCTCAGATAGATCTCCCCTAAAACAACAAGAATGCTGGCTACAAAGAATCAGAGAGAATGATATTATTGTAAATCTTCTGCTGTAATGATAAGAAGGACACTATACCTGGAGAAAGGTTAGTGCTGTTTTCTGTGTCAGAACATTACTTGAAGAGGATTTTGGGATCTACTATATAAACTCATACTTTTTTCCTCCAAAAAGGATCATAGTAAAGAGAGAATAAGAAGTAGATTCTTGGGGCCCCTGCATATCTCAGTCAATTAAGCATTTGCCTTTGGCTTAGATCCTGATCCCGTGGTCCTGGGATGGAGGCCTGGGGTCCAGTTCCCTATTCAGCAGGGAGCCTGCTTCTCTCTCTCCCTCTGCCCCTCCCCCTGCTTGTACTCTAGCTCTCTCTCTCACATAAAGAAATAAAATCCTTAACAACAAAAAAATAATACATAGAGTCTCTCTTGTTTGCAAAGGCCAATAATGACTAACCAAATACAAGTAACTCACCTATCTTCATAATAGGGCCCAATATTCAATTTAAGGATAAAGTTTAGAAAGTTCCCTCTGATGCTACTTTACAAATATCGTCCAGATGTTAATGTTAGTGGCTAAAAAGTTGTGTCAGTTTTTCATTTACATTCTTTGACTTAATAAAGTAGCTAATATATTTTATGAATATACATACATGATATATTTTAATGTCACAAAAAGAGAAGTTTTTATTTGAGGAGATTTTCTATTCCACGTACTATTCTTTAAATTAATATACTTTCATGCAAAAATAGATTATCTCTTCTCCAAACCATTATGCAGCAAAAAAATCTACTCTTATCCAAACACTATTCTTTTTCCCCCCAAACACTACTCATGACCTCGAATTCAGGTCTGGAGAGACAGACATTGAGATATATATCACTGATAAGAAATCCGTTTTCTAGAGAAAAAAGGATGACAGTCATTGTAATGATAGGTGCATGCTTCCTGGAAAGAAGCAATGCCTAAGAAAAAAGCCACTTCCCTGGCAAAGAAAAGGAAGCAAATTATTTCTAGCAGTTGATATAATAGAAAAAAAAACACAAAGTCTAAAGGATTTAACACATGACAAGAACTACATCTGCAATGTTACAAGGAGAGATGGACACATGGGGGTTTGGCTGGGCAAGGCTTGGCTCGGCAAAAGAAGAGTGTCCATGTGGCGCATTTAAAGAGACACCACATTGCACGGTGAGGCTGAGGCACCCTTCTCCAGACTGTAACAGAGGCCAAAGCCTATTTCCATGTTCCTGACCAATGACCAGATCCTACTCAGGGCTGAAGAAGCACTATATAGAACAGAAGTCCTGAGTCATGCGTGGAACAGTGGCAAAGATTCTTCATGAATTATAAGGGGAACTCGATGTAACAAGCACGGGATTTTCAATACTGCAATCCAAGAGTGAGGAAGCCCTTAGGGAAGATGGGAAGATAGAAGTACGGAAACACTGTGAATCTTCCATTGTACTTTTGATCCAAAATGTGATGGACAGAGGCAAAGAACAGCCATTGGACACCTATTTACACCCGGTCTACATGAAGACCTGATGAAGAGAGTATTAAAGATGAGGAACACTTCTAATTTATATTTACTCCTCTTCAGTAATTCAACCAAATCCTTTACTCTTGTAATGCAGGTGGGCTTTTTCATGTTATACCCTAAAGAACATGTTATAGGCCACCATGGGAGGAAGCATTCATTATCTTGGGTATTTCCACAGAGTCAAGCTCACCTGGAGGAAGTTTCAGTGCATAACCCACACCTCCAGCCCCTGTTCCTTCAGTCTTTGGGCCTTCCTTCTGCAAGGACCTTTTCCATGTCTTTTCTCCATCCTCCTTGACCCTTACCAGGTTGGAGTAATTGGTATTCATGCCAATAAACTGTCTCTGGCAAGATATCACTGGCTCTGCTGGCCTCCCCAGAATCCCAGCTAGGAAAGGGTGATTTATCCCTGTCTCAAACATCGTGGCTTCTCAGATCCTTGAACTCTCCTCATTCATCCATCTGATCTTCACCTTACTGTAAGCATGTAGTCACATAATCATATTGTAAACCAGAGGTCAGCAAAGTACAACTCTTGGGCCAAATCTAGCCACCTAGTTTTGTAAAACCCATGAGCTGATAGACTTTACATTTTAAATGGTTATATTTAATATGTTTATGTAAGTACCAACATTACATCTTCACTTGTGTTGGTTAGGCCACAAAGTTTAAAATATTTACCACCTGCACCTTTAAGCAAAGTTGCTGATCCTGCTCTAGACCTTGCCGTTTCCAATAACTACAGTACCTCCATCATTTCAATTTCACAGAAGTCATGCTTTGGTCTCCACTTGCAATACATGATGTTTACCCACTCTGGAATCCTTCTTCCCCAAATCTATACATTTCTCCAGGACTACCAATCTATTGAGGCTTTTACCATCATTTCAAAGCACCTCACTTATCTGCTACATGGTATATACTTAATGAGTATTTGTCGGATTAATGATTTGAATAAAAATATTTACCTTACATTCAAAGTTTCAAATCCCCCCATGAATCCCATTGCCTGAGGTCAACTGGATTGAGCCATTCTCTAGTATAATCTCTCTCTCTCTCTCTCTCTTTCTCTCTCTCTTTAGCATAATCTTTCTCATTTCTCCTTCTCTCACCTCAAAGCAACATGCTTGCCCTTATTTACCCTTCTAGGTACAGGAAATCAGTGCCTAGAATATATAGCTGAAAAACAAAGCTATGCTACAAGTAGTAGCTATTGATTTTTGAAAGAATGTTATGAACCAGGAATTTTAAAACAGAATCTTACTTCATCCTTTCAACGACTTTTCAAGATAAGTCTTATTCATATTTTAGAGGTGAAGAAAATTAGTCTTCAAGAGGTTAATAGCTCAAATTTACATAATTTGTGAATGCTGGAGTTCCAGCTGTGGCCTTCAGAGCTCCAAATCCCATGCCATTTCCACAATGCCCAGTGCTGTACATAACAGAAGAATGACTCAAAGAGTAGAGTTAGAGAGGTCATATTAGCCATATTAGGCTAAGAAGGTGGTTTATATATTATTAGGTAAAAGGGTTAAAATGGTCTTCCTTTGTTTCATGATTCATAGCACCTTGGAAATCTGTGGAATGGTGCATAATCCAGACTCACCTACCTGACTTTTCTGTTCCACAGCCTGAAAGTTCTTGCAAAGGCAGTATATGTGCAGGCAACTTCATTTCCCCCACCAAGGATTGCTATATATCCAGAAGCTCAGCTATATTCCATAACTTCATCATATTCTAGGTAGAAAAGCATGATGTCTTGTTGGGAATATCTTCCCACTGAACCACAGAGGAGTTACTTCTTACTTTCTTACAAAAATAAAGAGAAGGTTGAGTCTATAGAAAAAGAAGTCACTTAAAACGATAATTCAACTGAGGGTAAAATTATTTTTCATTAATAGCTTACTGAAGTTTCTCACCTTCTCCTCATCAAGAACCATTAACATAGTTCTTCCTTCTTCTAGCCCTAAGGTTTCCTAAGAGGACAAACCAGTTTCAAAAGAAATTCATACATGAAATAAAATAGGCACTTTTGGTTATAGTAAAATACTGAGCATGGCCTATAAATTTTATTATTCATATTCATTTTTTAAGGCTCTCTCTTTAAAAAAAAAAAAGTTATCTGTACTTTTCAGTGTCCCCACTGCATTGTCTGTTATGCCTCAACCATGTTTAAGAGTTTGTAACTTTTCTACAAACGCCTACTGCATCCTGTGCCACTGTCATTGTCTTGTTTTCTTGATCTTTGCCATGCCCAGTTGGGTATTTCGATTCAGTGACCCACTTTCTTCACTGAGCTTCATCTGACATGTGTTTCTTTATAGCTCTAAGTTATATAGTCCAGTGCTAATTTCTAATTTTAAAATAAAAATGGGGATCCCTGGGTGGCGCAGCGGTTTGGCGCCTGCCTTTGGCCCAGGGCGCGATCCTGGAGACCCGGGATCGAATCCCACATCGGGCTCCCGGTGCATGGAGCCTGCTTCTCCCTCTGCCTGTGTCTCTGCCTCTCTCTCTCTGTGACTATCATAAATAAATAAAAAATTAAAAAAAAAAGAAACCCCCCCAAAAAATAAAATAAAAAATAAAATAAAATAAAAATGATTTCTCTGTGTGCACTTCCCCAAGTCATAGTCAAACTAACTTTCCTTGTAAAATTAGGGCAACAAACTCTTTACAAACATAAAAGATGCCCTCTGCTGGCAGAGGACTGAAGGGACTTTTCTCAAATGATCCCTTTTTATATTAACATTCACTGCATGCTTACTGTGCCATAAAACAACTCTAAAAATCTCCATGAAATACTATTGTTCCCATTTGTACAAATGAAGTAATAAACTAATGAAAAAAAGTTTGAATACATTCCTCATGTTCACATAGCTAGCTAGCATGTGTCAGAGCAGAGATCCAAATTCAGCCAGTCTGACTTCAGAGATTGTTTAACCACTAAATTATACACTGTTTTAGAAATATTAATCAGTGTTGGGCTCCTTTGTGAAGGTTTGTGTCACTTTTCCTTGGAGTAAGCAGAGTGTCTTCCTAAACACTGGCCTTATTAAAATATGATATATTTTTTTCCCCACTAAGTGAACGTGTATGTTCATCTAGAGACAAACTTTCAAATTCCCTGGAAAACAACTTTTGTTGCTACCCAAAGATTCCTTTCCAATTTCCATGTTAATTTTTCCAAATACCCTTATTGCATTATCTTCTGGCTTTGAAAATGCAAAAATACAAACATGTACTTCTAAACTAGTATCTCTCCTGTTACATCTCCCCACCACAATGTCTAGCATATAGTAAGCACTTACTAATTATTGCTTTCATATCAAAGAAGTATTTGAGGAGAGATTTTCAGGGAGGGAAGGGACAAAGATCACTTTTCTGAGGCTACTATAGGAGACTAATCCCAACTTCAGTCTAATAGGTACAGTGAAAGTATTTATAAAGTTGCATATTTATGGCACTAGTAAATTTATATATTTAAAATATTAATATTAATACAGTTAATGTATAAGTAACTGGATTCTAAGTCTTTTGTATTACATATGACATGTCTTTGTGTCAACAACATAATACCTGTTCTTTGCATAGAAGGTATTTTTGTTGGTGATATTGAGTTGTCTGGTGTTTTCAAACCTTTATTTGTCAAGAGGATATTAGGGACAGAGACAGAATTGGGAGGAAGTTCATATATTTGCTATATATGTATTATGTTTCAGCAACTCAGGCTTTATACATATTGCCACAAATAAGAAATGTAATTCTTGCAAGTTAAAAATGTTTCATAATTTTGAAATCATAGTTTGACTAAAATTTATATCCTATAACTTGGAGGGAAAGAGACCTCCAGTGAACTGCAATCATCTCCTAAAAATCAAAAACAAAATGTTATCACCACTTCCTTTCTTTTGTTCAGGTCTTCCAAAAGACCTCAGCTCTCTTGGTTGAGCAGCATCTGCATCCTTCAGTCCTCAATTACTGATTTAAAAACAGTGTTACAAGGTGGATGTTCCTGTGCATCAGAATGAGTTTAGGGTTCACAGAAGTTCGTGAGCATGCTCGCATGTGCATGTGCATACAACTCACGAGACAGTGTTGGAAAGTGGATGTTCTATGAATCAGACTGAGTTCAGGACACACACACACACACACACACACACACAGAGGAATCTTGGGGGAATTGTTTTTATTTTGTGGAAAACATACCTAATTGTAATGTTTGCTTTGCCAAGTGCCATGTCTAATCATTCCCAAAGAAATCTTTCAGCGGCTGCTGGAAAGCAGGCTGGCTTATGTAGTTGCTCTTTTATTGCTGCTAGCAACAAGCCCTAAAAATTTACCTTCTCAGTACATAACTGCTGTATCTATACTTGAAATTTCTTATGAAAAAGCCTGATCCCTTGTGTATTTGTGAGTGGAGTAAGTGTGTGTGTGTGTGTGCGTGTATGTGTGTTTCCTTGACCTACTTTAACTCCTAGGGAAATCAACAACCACTTAAGACATCCAACCAATTTTTTTTTTCTCTCCGACTTCCCTCTCTAAGAATGAAAATTCAGCTGCAGCTGCTTTACTTCTGCAAAGTTCTATTATACTTAAAGTTCACAGTTGAACAAACAAATGCATTTCTAGAAAGAGTTAATTTGTTTTCTGGAATTTTTGTGCAATATACCACACTAAAATATTGTTCTTTTGCTGTATACATGCATATCTATAAGGGGAAATATTTCATCAGTTTAGATGTTTATGTTCTCATATTGAGGAACTTTGTTTTTTGTTTTAAACCACACAAGAGGGACTGGTGCTACAATACACCATGTCTAAGTAATAGTGGGCGTCTAGATTATATACCTTCTTGTAACAATTCCCAAATCCATAAAAATTACCAAAAACATTTTCCCCCCGATTTCCAGATTTCTCTAACTCAGCAAATCGAGACTTCGGTAGATTTATATCTTTTAGAGGATGATTCTGATCCTCGGGTAGGCATGTGGAAATAACAACTCTAAGCTACCATATTTAAGTAGCAAGTGAATTGAAATCCCAAAAAGGAACAACCATTTCCCAGACTTCTTTAAAATACCTGAACTTCAGTGATTAAGCATCTATAAGAGCAGAGAATACGTATTATTATCATCTTGTTTACTATTGTGTATCTTCAGTCTGAGTGTCAAGTAAATATTTTCTCTTTTGGAGAAAAGAGAAAGAAACAAAAGGAGAAAGGAAGAAAGTATGGAAGAAAAGGAAAGAGAGTGGGAAGCAGACGGAGGAAAAATGTGTTAACCATTTTTGTTGCTGTTCCTTTCTTAGATGATTTATTGGTAGACAATATGGGGTGGCAACTACAAATGAAGTATTAGAGTGTCCACAACAAACGGCACAATGTGTGACAGTTTGAGCTCTCCGGGAAGCAGACATAGAGTCAATTTGCTGTGCAACTCTTTTTATTGGGAAGTAACTCCAGTGAAAGGAAAAAGGAGGAAGAAGGAATTACTAGATCTGACAAAGGTTCTATCTGCCTAACAGGGAGCTCCAGAATAAACGTTGCCTGTTACAGGAGTGGCATCTTAGGTGCAGATGGCTAAGCTCTTGGACCACTACCTTGTTCAATCACTGGTTGGCAGCCATTACAAGAAAAGTGTTAGCTCAGCTTTCAAGCTGAAACTGACCGTAAGAAGCTAATAGCTAGAGGCTGTGGATAACCATACTCCTAGAAGCTAGCATGTCCCTTTTTGAAGGTAAATCTATAAGGCACATCTCTACATCTTCTTCATAAGGTAAGAACTAGTTTCTTTCACTCCAGAAAGCAACCCAAGATAAAAATCAACTTCTTCCTATCAAATTGCTAGCACCAAACAAGGAAAAAAAAATTATGTAGAAAGGGGACTCTGGCAGTGGATTCTACACAGCCATCAGTATCTGCATATATTTCTCTGTCTCTACTTGTTTTTTTTTTAAGATTTTATTTATTTATTCATGAGAGACACACAGACAGAGGCAGAGACATAGGGAGAGGGAGAAGCAGGTTCCCTGCAGGGAGCCCGATGTGGGACTCAATCCCTGGACCCCAAGGATCATGCCCTGACCCAAAGGCAGAAGCTCAACCGCTGAGCCACACAGGTGTCCCTATCTCCACCTTTCTTATTAGGGGTTTTCACAACAAATATATTTGTGAATACTTGGTGTTGGAAATATAATATTGATCAAAATATTAAAACAGATAAATATCTATTTCTCATAAAGAACAAGAAATTAAGGCATTCAAATGGATATCATGTGGCAAGCCAAAAATGATTTAATTTCTTTGTTTCATCTTTTGCCTCCTTTTCTGTGGGTTTCCATGGGAATCTCTGTAGAGCAACTGACTATAGCTGAATCTATATGTGCTCTAACTGAATCCGTTTCAATTAAAGAATTGCTGCATCTGCTCCTTGAGGCTCATGAAAAACAATCAACTTGAATTTATTGAACGATTAATATGTACCCAAGATTATGCAAAATATTTAATAAACTTAAAAAACCAAGGAAACTCTTGCCTGTGTTCCCTCATGACAAGAGGAAATGAAGCTAAACTCATGTTCATTAAGGTGAAAAACACCAATATCTTAGTTTATTTTTTCCATATCTGCATTCACACACTCTTCACCACAACTAGAATGGCTTTCTCCAACTTCAGGAAACTGCTAGGTTTGGAGTAGGTGAAAATGGAAGTGAAAAGAATAATATTATAGATAGTCAACCAGTAAATAATGTAGTATCTATTTTAGTATCTTTAGCCAATGGATATAAATAGAATATCTACAATTTTTCAGTCACTATGATAGAAGCCCAGGACATAGAAAATAACAGAAGAGACAATGTCCCTCTCTTTAATTGACTTATATATGATTGATGATAATAATCATTATTATTTCAAAGAATTATAAGAGTGAGAATTAGATGAAATAAAAAGTATTATAATGAGTAAATAAGGTGGAGCCAAGAAGCTGGTAGATTTTATTTTGGATGTCTAAGGAAAAGCGCTTTGAAGAGCTGTAATTGGAACTGAGGTCTAATAGGTAATAAAACAATCAAGTGGAAATATGTGGGACAATAGTCAAAAGAGAAGAAACTAAAAGAAAAGAAAATTTCTCAAATGGAAGTAAGCTTAGTCTGTTGTAGAAATATGCCATCTACTAGAAATATAATTGCAGATATAAAAAATTTAAACCTTTCTAGGAGTCACATATAAAAAGTAAAAATAAAGTGATTAAATTACATTTATATTTAATTTAGCTTTATTATATATTTAAAATAATAGCCTTTGTATATGCTATTGATGAAAAAATTAATGAGATATTTTACACTAATCTGTACACTGTCTTTGAAATGTGGGATGTATTTTACACTTATAGGACAAATGAATTTATATTAAAATATGGTAAAAATGGTGATAATTTTTTTAAGATTTTATTTATTTATTTATTTATTTATTTATGTATGTATGTATTTATTTATTTATGAGAGACCCACAAAAAGAGGCAGAGGCATAGGCAGAGGGAGAAGCAGGCTCCCCAAAGGGAGCCAGATGCAGCACTTGATCCCAGGACCCTGGGATCACGACCTGAACCAAAGGCAGACACTCAACCACTGAGCAACCCAGGTGCCCCTGGTGATCATATTTTAAATGATCAATGCTTACTTATGACTAATAGCTACCATATTGAACAATGTAGTTTTACAGACTAAAACAGACCACTGTCTCTAAAAGGTGTCTCAAAAAGAGACTAGATCAAGGGGAATTTGAAAGGAGAGTAATATATAGGTCAAATAGAGCCTTCTATGCAGTGGCAATAAATTCAGACCATATTCCAATTACAGTGGAAGGTTACTGGTGGATTTGAAGCAGGAGACTGACATGATATGACCATGGCTTGTTTTAGTCCATTTGAGCTATCGTATCAAAAAAATCACAGACCAGGTAGTTTATAAACAACAGAAATTTATTTCTTACAGTTTTGGAAACTAGAAGTCCAAGATCATGGCTGTGGCATGGTTGAGTAAAGACTGTCTTTCAGGTTTTACACTTCTAGTTGTACACTTACATGGTGGAAAAAAGGACTAGGGAGCTCTGTGGGATATCTTTCAAAGTGGTAATCCCATTTATGAGGGCTACAGGTTCATGATGTAATCATGTCCCAAGAGTCTCTCCTACTGATATCATCACCTTTGAGGATTAGGATTTTCACATAAGAATTTTGGAAGGGCGCAAACATTCAGGCCATGCCATATTTTTAGAGTAAATCTCTCTGTTTGATCTTTAGAGAATGGGCTATAGAAAGACAAGAGTGGATGCAGGAAACCCAATTAAAGGACTGTTTACATAATTCATTAGGATACACTTTGGGGCCAGCAGCAGGGTGACTCAGTGATTGAATGTCAGCCTTTGGCTCAGGTCATGATCCCAGGGTTCTGGGATAAATAAATAAAATAAAATAAAATAAAATAAAATAAATAAATAAATAAATAAATAAATAAATAAATAACATCTTTAAAAAAAAAAAAAAGATACATCTAGTGGCATGGACAGGGTCGTAGTGGTGGACCTAAGTGGAGATAATATGGATATGTATTTTGGAAGTAAAAGTCTATCAGACTGAATTCCATCAGAGAGATCAGATGTTGAGTAATTATAAAGAGAATTAAGAATGACTTATAGGGATCCCTGGGTGGCGCAGCGGTTTGGCGCCTGCCTTTGGCCCAGGGCGCAATCCTGGAGACCCGGGATCGAATCCCACATCAGGCTCCTGGTGCATGGAGCCTGCTTCTCCCTCTGCCTGTGTCTCTGCCTCTCTCTCTCTCTCTCTCTCTCTCTCTGTGACTATCATAAAAAAAAAAAAAAAAAGAATGACTTATATTTGTTTGTTTGTTTTGTTTTGTTTTGCTTTGTACTTTGCTGGGGCCAGTAAGTGGATGGAGTGTTGTGCCCAAGATTGCGAATCTGAGAAACCACCGAGGAGCTGACATCGATGCAAGAACACAAGGGTTTATTAACAAGCTTGAGCTTGGGTCCAATTATACCCGATACAACGTAGCAGAGACTTGGACTCTGCGGTGGGTTCCAGCTTAATCTTATGGGCTGGTCTAGGGAACCTCCAGAAGGGGTGGGGGAATTTCTCAAGTTCTGTTTACAATCTGATATGGGGCTTTCAAGGGCATTAAGCTCAGTTCTCATTCTGATATGAGACTTTCTACCAGGGGCATTGAGCTCTGTTCTCATTCTAATATGGGGCTTTCTAGGGCGTTAAGCTGTGTCCACCTGCCCCCACCAACTGAAGTAAGGTAAAGTTCAGCTCTTATTCACCAGGGCCTGAGATGGCTCTTATTCACAGGGGCTGAACTTAGGGTGGAATGGCCTTAATTTCCTTGGCCTCCACAGGAGGTAACGTACATTGAAATGAGAAGGCCTCCAAATTGTCAAGGGTTAAAAATAAAGATTCAATTTAGATATGCAAAGTTTGAAATGAAAAATGTGATTGAAAATGATGAGTAGAAAATTTGCTTAGTATGGAATTCTGATTCTAGAGGCCTCAGTGTACAGATATAACTTCAAGAGACAGACGAGAAGACTTAGAGAAGGGAAAGGAGGGGTAGAGGGATATCACCTAAGACAGCATGTTGGGAATTGGCTAGGAGGATAAAAGTAGTGTTCACAGACAGGTAGGGCAAGAAGCCCAGTTGGAATGTTACACAGACATATAGGAGGTAAAGGAATGGTGACAAGTACAAATAACTTTTTCAAGTGTCTATAAGGAAGAGCAGAGAAAGGAGGCAGGGGAGAGAGGAGAGTTGTGAGATGAAGGGAAAAGATTTATTTTTTTTATTGTTAATTTTTAAAAGTTGAAAGTATTAAGGTACCTTTATATACAAGTGGATAATCCATTACTCAAGAAAAGATGATTCAAAACAGAAGAGGTTAATTCTGGAGATAAATCTAAGAGGAATCTGAAACTAAGCAGCTCAATCAATTTATCCAAGATCTCAAACTAATATGCAATCCCAGGTACTTCTGACACCAAATGCACATTATACTGCCCATCAGGGATGGAAACAGAATGGGGAAAAAAAAGCAAGTCTCTTTTAGATGCAATGGTACCAAGTAAGAGGTTCTAGATTAGTCTAGATACAATGTCAATTCAAACTAAGGAGGGCATTGTGTGGAGAAGGAAAAGGGTAATGGTAAAGATATTAACAACCAAATGAAAACTCCTCAACCAGTACAAAGCTGAACTTCATTATTATGGGGATGAATCAAAGATAAATTGAGGCTCATAAGGTCCTGCAAATGTGAGGATATGGTGGTCTGCATCTATCTAGAATTTAACTTTCACACAACACTCAGTACATAGCATCCCTTATCTGATTTTTTTAATCTAAATTCTGTTTTTCATTCTTCAGTTAACTGATGATGATTTTAAGCTATTACTTGGCAGCACTCATTCTTACTTGCTTCAGGATAGATAGATAGATAGATAGATAGATAGATAGATAGATAGATAGATATAGATATATAGATATATAGATATTTAATATGCTTGACCTCCTGATGTGTTTTTTCAGAAACCCCTTTATATATATAAAAGTAACTTGATCCCTTTAAGGAAAATATTGACAAAAACAACAGAAAGAAGATCAAATTAAAAAGAATTGGTTTAGATAACTCAATTGTAATATGACACGAGAAGATTGACTTGAAATTTATAGATATCATTGGGGTCTAGTTCCTATATAACATGAAAAATTATTGCCAACCTCCTCTTTGGAAACTGAGTAATGATTGTAGCCTTTTGACTGACCTGAAAAGTTAGTCTCACCAGGATTTTCCAAAGGACCTGCAAATTCTGTCAGGCCAATTATCAACACATTTCTCAGGATGACCAGATTAGTACAAGGCAGAAATTTGAATACTAACCAATTAACCTTTACCAAATTTGTAAAACTTTTATTTTTAAAAATCTAAACAATAAAAAAATCTAAACAATAGATAGTTTTGTCTCATTTCTTAGACAAGTAGACCAAGGAAGGTCTCTACAACTTAAGTGATTTGGCCAAGATCTCAAACTAGTAAGTGGTAGAGCTGGGATTTAATCCAATTGTGTTTTATGGCCATGTATGCACTCTCAGCACCAACATGGAGCTGTCTCTTGAGAAACCAGTTAGGAAGGAAATCCAATGATCAGTTATGTATATTCAGTTATGTAGCTTCACCATGGTAAATAATGGCATTTCTCTGTGATATGTTAAGTTCTGTCAGGACACATTACTACTGCTTTTCAGTGGTCTGAGGAACGGAAGATTGCAATAGTTATGACAAAGTAGAGATGATTATAATTAGAAGCAATAAAAGAGAGGAAACAGGAGTATTAAGCCTCAACAAATCAGTGACCTGTGATAGAGGTCTATTAATATGGATTATGCAAAAAACATTCATCCAATAAGAAGAGCTGCAATTTATCATTATTTTCCCCTGAGTTTAATCATTGCTAATTGCTTTCTTTGTTGTTTACATTCATTTTAGTACTGCAATTTTGCAGTTTCCTGTCAATCCTTCCTTTGTGTTTTTTTTTAATTTATTTTTTGAGTTCTCTTCAATCTTGCTGCATCCAAATGTATGATATAATCAATGAGATCCACGCAGCATTTAAGGAATCAAAAGATGCTCTAAAGACTTTGGACTAGTTGATTGATCAATAATGTTAACAATAACTTTGAGCAAAGTCCATGCA
The DNA here is from genome assembly GCF_003254725.2 of Canis lupus dingo. Classification (NCBI taxonomy): domain Eukaryota; kingdom Metazoa; phylum Chordata; class Mammalia; order Carnivora; family Canidae; genus Canis; species Canis lupus. Next base: position 31,096,002 of record NC_064254.1, read on the forward strand.
AATTTTTTGTGCCCCAAAGAACTTTTTTGAGCATCTAATTTTGTAAAACCTTTAAAAAATTCATTGGGACACAGTAGGTCTTTGTTTTTATTGATCGGAAGATTATGCATTTTAAAACGTACCACTTTTATGATCACAGATTGTTGTTCAAATTGTTAAGCTCTGATTAAACATCAAGAACCTGTTGGTTCAATTGATTTAAAAACATTGTCCACATTGGCAGTCTTAAATAGATCTGTAGAGAGAGATTACAAATCAAACCCTGCAAATTGTGAGTCTTCAGTAACTAAAACTATTTGTTTATTTGTTCGTTCAATTATTTATCCAGTGAGTGTTTACCCCAAGCCTTCTATGAGCTTGTCAGAGAGTTGAAAGCTGAAGATGCAATAATTAGCAGACCTTTCAAGGACTGTAGTAAAGGATATGGATATATACTCTAATATTTGATATTATGACTATCCATGTGCTAGAAATATGCATACAGTAAAATAATAGTAATAATAATCTAAAAATCATGTGCTTGGTTTTGCTCAACAAACATTTATTCTCTGAGATGAAAAATTCTTGTGAAGAACAAATAGCCAAAATGCTATTTTATTTAATATGGAAAATTTCCTTAGTATCCATGTAAATTATCACAGGTAATTTAGAATATACTACTTTCTTAGAATGGGGAAAAATTAAGAGTACCTCTTTAACAGTGATACACATGAATGGATATAGGATAGAGAAAACAGACTCATAGTTAATAATCTGTGCACATTTGGAAAAGTTCATAGGAACTGGTAAAATATAATTATCTATTATCAAATTTACATTTTATTATATCTGTTAACTAGCTTCACTGTGCTGTTTAAGATTATGCTATTTATAATGCCATAGATCCCTCAAGACAACAATGTCTGAATGTGTGCAGACCATTGTAGGTTAGGTTAAAGTTATCACTTTTATTTTCTGGGGATAGTAATAGGGTCAAAGGTTAATTATAGAGAACTGGGAATATCATATTCATTTAAATTAAAAAAGAATAAAATCACTGCATATTTTCCAGGCTGAGAGATATAGTAAAAAATTAAATTGAGCTAGCATGGATGCTGACAAAGAGGAATGGATTCCAGCTGTAAACAATCAATACTGGTGAACCAGTGGGCACTGGTCAAATGTCGGATACACTGGATCAAACTGTTTTCTGTCTATATATTTAAAAAATTATTGCATAAACGCTGAGCAATGCAGTAAAATTAGTATACCTTATCAGTTGGGAAAATACCCAAGATCAATAATTGAATAGTTTCTTATTTCATAAACTTGGGAATAAAGAATACCTCTGTCCAAAATAATCCATATGTGGTTTGCTTAAGTATTTAACTCAGGGTCATGTTAACTAGGCCTTAGGGCTAAAAGTTGAGTGAAACAGGATGCTGGATTGAAATTTAGGACATCTAGCCGAAAAAAAAAGAAGTAATAGAAACAAATGCAGGCACGGGCAATTTGGATGTGGCAGCGGTAGGTCCCTTTATAACATAGAATTTATAGTTCTTTTCATATTGTATTTATTATCTGAGACAAAGTTTTATATTTAAATTGGTGTGAAGAATCTGAAACAGATTTTATTTCCTATATTTTCAATGGTTCTATAATACTTCCCAAATTTATGTTCATGCCACCTGTTCTACCCACCACACATTCTGGGGATTAATACCATTATTGTGTGGGATGTCTTTTGTGGGGACAGCGGTAGAAAGAGTACTTCCCAAGATTGCATGTGTAGTGAAAAGATAAAAGTTTTAAAGTTTAAGGATCCTCAAATAGTTAACATTTGCAAAGCTAAAAATCTGCATCTCATTTTCACATATTTGGTCTAATAGGGAAAGAGTAAGTAAGCAGAGGGGGTAGAGACATTGCTTAGGAGATTTATGTTTCTTTGGCTTTATCTTCAAGTAGAGATTTAAAAATCCATTTTTATTGTTTCTCCTCTCTTTTAGGGGATTATATTGGACTACTCTGCCTCACTTACCATCAGGTTCCAGAGAACCCAGCCAACTATGTGGTTAAGCAGGAAAAAAGCCATAGCTGATGTATTTATGTGAGCATTTTCGTATTTGTGCATTTGTACTTTGTACCAGTTTCCTAACCCAGCTGTCTTTCTGAATCACTGTCCATTCCCCATCTTCTTAGATGTGACATTGCACATTTTAAACAGAAAAAAAAATACTTGCAATTATATTGCAAAAGACTAGTGAGTTCCCAATGGATAAGCAAATTACATTAAATAGTAAATATCACATAAATAAATGCCTGTCTTAAGTTGTTAAAAAATTTACACAAAAAAGAAATTCACACAAAGCCAATAATAATAATATGTGTGAAATATTTATTTAATTATTTAATTATTTGATCAAAGAGAAATAATATAGAAAGGTCTCTTTGGTTGTTGTGCACATACCATATAGTGGACAGAATTTACAATGCACATATATAGCTTATATGTGAGAGCATTTACTGGGCATGGAAAGACTCAATAAAAGCAAAATTATCTTGCCCTGCTAGGTCATCTGAAACATCTCCCATCAGATTCATTTCTTTAGAATAAGACACAGCTTGTTGAAGTTGAATATTAAAATAAAATTTCTTATCTATGAAAGTTATATATCCAAACAGCTGCTGATTTCTATTAGTTTTACCCCTATCTCTTCCATGTAACCAGAGCCCTAAGGGAACAGGATCAATGACAGATAAAGGTTGATAGGCAAATGTTGAGATATGGAACATTACCCAGAGTAAAGTTCTGTAGTGGAGGACCTTGATATGAAAGGGTGAGAATAAAACCCTTTACGAAAATACCTCTGTTTATAGCAGCAATGGCCACGATAGCCAAACTGTGGAAGGAGCCTCAGTGTCCAACGAAAGATGAATGGATAAAGAAGATGTGGTATATGTATACAATGGAATATTACTCAGCTATTAGAAATGACAAATACCCACCATTTGCTTCAACGTGGATGGAACTGGAGGGTATTATGCTGAGTGAAGTAAGTCAGTCGGAGAAGGACAAACATTATATGTTCTCATTCATTTGGGGAATATAAATAATAGTGAAAGGGAATATAAGGGAAGGGAGAAGAAATGTGTGGGAAATATCAGAAAGGGAGACAGAACGTAAAGACTGCTAACTCTGGGAAACGAACTAGGGGTGGTAGAAGGGGAGAAGGGCGGGGGGTGGGAGTGAATGGGTGACGGGCACTGGGGTTTATTCTGTATGTTAGTAAATTGAACACCAATAAAAAATAAATTAAAAAAAAAAAAAAGAAAATACCTCTGTGGAGAAAAGGAAAGAGAATACCTGCCATGGAATGTTCTAAGGTTCCCGCACATCATCCGTTACTCTCAACCACTGCATGCATCACAGATTATCATCTCCATATTATAAATTAGGATATCAAAGTGCAAGGAAATCAATAAAGCAAATAAGTAACAAAGGCAAAAATGAGGTAGATGACATGCTCTCTCTGAGAAAATCTGCATGTCAAGGATAGGAATTCTTCTAATCATGAATGAGAGAAGGAAGGAAGGAAGGAAGGAAGGGAAGAAGAGAAGAAAGAAAGAAAGAAAGAAAGAAAGAAAGAAAGAAAGAAAGAAAGAAAGAAAGAAAGAAAGAAGAAAGAAAGAAAGAAGAAAGAGAGAAAGAGAGAAAGAGAGAAAGAGAGAAAGAAAAGAAAGAAAGAAAGGAAAAGAAAGAAAGGAGCAAGCAGTGGGAGAGAATGGTAAAAAAAAAAGGAGGAGGAGAAGAAAGACCTTTTAAAGAAAAATGATGAAATAAGTAATCAATTATTGTTTATGCATATGCAGCAAATGCTTACAAAACCATTCATCATAATGATGTTTATGATCATGATCATAAGGAAAGGTCATCAAAACCAGACTGTGAGGGAGTAAATTTGGGTCATGTAAACTGGCCTTATGATATTACCAAATATTTCTTGAAATTAGGGAATGTGTTATCTGCCATCCTCTGAGCCTTCTCATGAAAACAAAAACAAACAAACAAAAAATGACTAATCTACCTCAGTGGTACTTAAACTGTCCTAAATATTTATTTTTATTCTTGACTAAATCCATTGACTCTACAAATTGTCAATTATGTTTATGAAGCAAAATTCCTTAACGTGACTTTTTCATTTTCTGTTTCATCAAGGCTCTGGAGCTTCCTTCTTCATTGGAAGTGGTTTTAAGTGATTGACAGGTGTGGAAACACTAGAATAACTCCCACAGAATCATTTCTTTGTATAAAAAATACAATAAATGCCTGTTTATTCAGCATGGTTAGGAATTGGGAGGGCTTGGTGGATTGCATATTCTAGTTAGCTGAGGAGTTTTATGACCAGGGAGAATTAACAGATGGTTATAAAAATGTAGTATGTATACTAAACCTATTAGTCCCGGGCTTACCACTTCTTTTCACTCATTTTTAATATATTCATGGAAATATTTTTTGATGCTGTGCAAATTAAGTATCTAGCATTCAGAAATTGTTTATACAGTAGATAAGATGGAGGGCATAACTTACATCTGATTGCATTTCTAGGAGTGTGAACTTTTTAAGATTTTCATGTTTATTAAGCTTCTATGATTGCCAATTTCTTACCCATGAAACAAATCAGTTGCTATTATGTACATTGGCCTAAGCTGTATTTTTGTTCAGAAGAGTTGAAGCAGTGGCATTCAGGGTATGTCTACAGGAGTCACTTTCACAATTAATAATATCATATTATTTTCTTCCCAAATACCACATCTAACCACATTTATAATGAAGCTGTGGACAAATTCTTCATGTCACTTTCTTTATTTCAGCAACAATTACAAGGAACTGCATGTCAAATACAATCAGCATTCTGTGAAGCTTTCATTTCATTATTTGACTGTATAATACTCACATCTGTAGAGTGAGTAATGTTCAGTTACCTGGGGTCATTTTCATTCATGGATATTTCACAGACCAGCCATCTCTAAATGCCTGGGGTCCTTGGAAACTCAACTCTAAACTGCTCATTAAAATTTCAATCATTTCACACCTAGTAGCATACACCATATGCTAGATATCCGGTGAAGAAATTGCCTAGCACTCTAAAATTCCAGTGTAGTCAGCTCTGGGCAACTCTTTGAGCAGAGACTAGGCTAAGTTGCCCATTCTTCTCTTGGGAAATAGGGAGTATATGGCTGTGAACCTAATCAGTTCCTATTCTTCTGAATGAAGGAGGAAACCGCAGTGTAGTTATTGTGATAGATGAGAGCTGGAATCCCTTCAATAGCTACAACCTTCCACAGCACTGTGCAAAGTATCATTAGGAAACTGGAAAATTGTCACAATTCTATATTTCTTTATTGATAGTTTGGCTCATTTTCTCAGAGTGGAATTACAGATAAGGAGATATCCATTTCCTCCTGATCACAACACTTTGAAGGTGGATATAGAAATACTAAAGCAGATGAAATGTGTTATCTTGTGAGGAAATATGGGCAATGGGCTCCTCACATTTTCAATTGATGCATCAGGGAGTGGGGACTTAAGCATCTCCCCTAATGTGTTACATAAATATCTTATTCAGAGCAGATTTCCTTTAAATCAGTGGTTCTTATTATTTCTTGGATTCACTCCACAATATTCTATAAAATTGCATAAACCCTCTCATGAGACAAATGTACATACAAAGACATATTAATAATATTGCTTCCATCTCAAAGGGCTCCAGAAACAATCAAATGATTTCTATGTGTCCATCAGCTCAAGATTTGCAAGGGAGCAACTGCATTGGCATCAATGAGAAATTAAACTCACAATGACCCAATGCAAGAGTTATATGTTAAAAAGTCCCTGAAAAATTAAATCTCAAATAAGTTCCTTTTCCCCAGTGCAAGGGCCTCTCTGGAGCCCGGAGAAGAAACAGCCCTCACTGGAGTTGTCTGGGGGAGTCAGATGCCTTATGTGCCCTTGAGACAGCTTGTTCCCCCACATGCAGAAGAGGCCAGCTTATGTAATCACTTAAACATTTGCTTCATTTCCGTACTAAATGTACTCATACATGTTGAAAGACTTTAAAGTACTCAACTGAAATCTGCTGAAGAATATTCATTTAAGACAGCTTTATTCAGTACTTGCCCAGAATTTTCTCTAGCTCATGATTCAAATTTATTGATTTATCTTATTTGTAGGTAAAGTATTTTTTACAGCAAGAAGATTGTCTAAATTTTAAGGTGATACTAAGAACATGTCTGAAGTCACTGTATTTGATCAATGAAAATTGTAAAGGACAATTTGGTGTGTAAAAATGTATTCTGTGCAGTGTATTTCTTTATGCTGTATCTCCTAATTTCTTCATGGAAAGGGAAAGAGGCTTCTTTCATGCTCCCATCTCCTCTGCCCTCCTCAACACAACACTTTTGGGATTGCTTAGATTCAGGGAGATAAATGCCATTCTGAAAAAGGAAGCCCTGGCCTTTCTCTGAGCTGAGCCACCCAAGGTGAGGAAAAGGATGTTCTAAGAGATTGTGCCTTTGTTTTCCCCAGGAAAACCAGAGCTGTTCCTGGGAGCAGTCCAGCATAAACTGTGAATGTTGTATCTATTTCCTCATTTGGTTACCTCACCCTCAGTCTGCCTTCCCTCAAACTTTTAAGATGACCTTACTGCCTCTCCCCTCTCCAAGCATATGAGTCCTGTTAAAATGGACCATTCTTTGTCTTCTCCATATCCCATCTTTGAGGAACCACTCTATCATATTACAGTAATCCTACCCTGTCCTTGTGCTTATATTAGGACTCACCTTTTTCACACTCCCTGCCCATAAGTAGATGACCTGTCCAATCAGAGTATACCATCAGATTGCACTGTCTTCTTAGACATAGTGATCATTTCAGAGAAGGGCACATGATCCAAGCCATGGTAATTAGAATTTCTCCCATAATTTTGTTACTCTAGAGAGCAATATTTCCATTCAATGGGATGGATATATTTGGATCACATAAAAAGGGCACCAAAAATCCTTGGCAAAAAGAAAAATAACATTTGAATAAATCAAAGTTAATACAAAACATCAAAATTATATACTGAATAAAATATCAAAACTGTAAAGACAGGACCAGACCCAAACACCCATTACGTACTTCCAGAATGAAGAAAGAATAGGAAACCTACTGTTAAGAATTACATGCTCTTCATGTAGCCAGGACACACTAGTGGTCTCATTGTTCATGGCAGAAACACTGAAATGAGTTGCTTTGAGACAGAAACTAATGTACAGAGAAGCTGAAAATTGTGTTGTACACCTGAAACTAATATAACATTGTGTGTCAACTGTACTCAAAAAACAAAAACAAAAAACAAAACAAAAACAAAAATCTTCCTCAAACTAGCAGATTAAAATTCAGATTTAAGATGTGACTCCTCATCAAGTGTGGATACTGATTACCAGTCCAGGTAAGAAGCAGGGAACAGTCAAACAATGGCCTCTTTGGGGAAAAGGTAAATGCATTTTCAGTATTATGTTAGAACTGACATTTTTTAAAAGTATATGTATAAAAAGAAAAGTGTGCAGACTACTCTGAGGTAATATTAATGAACATTTATTTTTCCCATCTTTATATCTTTCCATCAAGAATGAAACGCATACATTGCATTCTAATCCTACTCAATCCAGGTGTTTTTGTGAAACCAATCTTATCTCTCCTCATGCTTTCTTTAGTCTACATTTTTTTTCCCCCAGAACAGAGCCTAGAACCCAGACCTGAATAATCAGAGAATTCCAGAGAATTCCATCCCATTGCTATATTCTCCCAACCCCCTAATCCTCCAGTTTAAACCTTTTTTTTTTTTTTTTTCACCAAGGTAGCACATCCATATTATATTATCTGCCTCCATTTTGGCCTCCTCGTGTGGCAAAGGATTAATTTAATATATTCAACTCTTAAAAAAAAAAAAAAAAGAAAAGAAACAACTAACAAGATGTATTCCTTGTACATATTCCAGTCCTACAAGATGAATCTCCACTTTCACAGTGACCATAATGGACAATTCTCTACTTTAAAAAATAAAGCTGGTGGGGATCCCTGGGTGGTTCAGCGATTTGGCACCTGCCGTCAACCCAGGTGTGATCTTGGAGTCCCAGGATCAAGTCCCACTCCGGGCTCCCTGCTTAGAGCCTGCTTCTCCCTCTGCCTCTCTCTCCCTCTCCCTGTGTATCTCATGAATAAATAAAAATATATATATTAAAATAAATAAATAAATAATAAATAAATAAATTAATAAGTTAATTTATCAGAAAAAGAATAATCATACAAAGAAATAGAGGAAAATAGCTTCAATGTCTTCTTATACTTCAGGTAAATAGCTCATAGCAATTGAGTTCCAGGAACTATGATAAAGGAACTACTATGATCCATATTATCTTATCAATAGCATTAATGAAGCATGGCATGTTTACATTGTGTTCATGTTGCATAGCAATTAAATGGCAGAGTTGGAATTCAAACCTAGACATCCTAGATATGAATCCAGGTACCCAACCCTTTCATAAACCCACTGACTTATAGTAGACACGGGTAAAGCTTTGTGGAGTGCATGAGTGAATTGACTCAAGCCCATTTTGGGCCAGGCCAACAATGAGCCTGGTCACGTGAGGAAGGACATTTTTAGTGGAAGGACCTCATGCCCATTTATAAGTCATGCTACACAGAGCGGCATGCATGTTGTTTGACCCTACAAAATGAATGAGTGTGCACTGGTTATGTGTATACAAGTTCTAACTCTGTACCAGGAAGAGTAGGAATTACCTCTATTTTCTGTTTCACTTGTTCTTCCTTCTTCACATCGCATCTCCCAAATATGCACATAAATTCTGTCCTCAGCACATTTAAGCAAATGGTGTCTTGACCCTCCTCTTGCATTTGGTGTTTAAGTGTGGTCAACTATGTGCTGCATAGACCCCTTTTTTTTGTTACTTGCAAAATAAAAGCTATTCACCATAAGTGCTTTATTTTCACTGTGCTTCCAGCTAAATCCTGCACAGCAAAACAAATTAAGCAGATGGCAGACTTAAATGTTAAAGATAGAAAAAAAGTATGAGGAAATCTTGAAATAAATTAGAATATAGGATAGAATATATTGAAATGTGATGAATCAGAGGTTAAAGTCACAGTGAATTTTAAACAATTCAGTTTCTTTGAAGATATGTGAATGATTCAGGACAGTAAGTGAAAGTGCCCTTCCACAAGTGTGCCTCTATAATGCTTAATTCCCAAATCAGTCAAATGCCTTATTATGTTGTTTTGTTGCTTCATGAGGGCATGCACATAACCACTGCCATCTTTCTTCTCAGAGTAAAATGTTCACAGCCTCAGTCAGCTCGGGGGAAGGTACAAAGGGCAGAGGTTTATGTCATTTAATATGAATGGTTCACCCACAGAGAACCCAGATTAAAAAGCAAATAGATTCTCTTTTGCTGCTGATTACTAGTTTCCCCAGTTTATACTACCAGGGAACATGCACTCCCTATAAAATTTTGAGCTCTGCTAAAATGTAAATTTTCCAGGGAGCATTTAATCACATGAATTATTTTCAATGATGAGTATGTGAAATTAGCAGATCATTTCTTAAGAACTGGTTTAGATGGGAGAAAAGGAGGAGTAAGCAGGAGGCTCCTTGGGACCTACATTAAGAAAGAGGTTTGAAACTGAAGTTTCTATGCTGTGAGGGCTCTAAATTAAAAATGGGACATAAGATATTTTTCTAGGGCTAGTCTTAATTTTTATTTGTTTAAATATATTCTGTTTAAACAGAAGTAATACTGCTTTGATTCCATTTAAAAAGGAAAGATGATAAAAGGAGAAAGCAAAGAAATTAACATGGAACAAGTACTTGTCATGTACTAGATGTTTTATTACCTCCAACCGACACATTCCCTGAAGTATGTTTATGAATCCTATTTCACAGATGAGGAAAGTGAGTAAAAAGTGTTACTTTATTAGACAAAGGTCCCACATCCTAAAAATTGCATAAAGGAAAAATTCTGGCTCCGATCTGCCTGCAAAATAGGAGTCCTCTCTGTGCTGCATGGCATTGGCCATCTTGTTTCAAATAACCTATTTGTGTGAAAATATTATAAAATCATTAAACAGGGAATTATATATCATGTCATTCCATAAATAATGACATGAAACCTACCGATGCCAGTAAGATCTAACTAATACCTTGTGATCAGAAGAGGTAATGAGAGAAAGAGGAAAGACTGCTGGAAGGAGTGAAAGAGGACATCACCAAGGGACACAGAAGGCAACTTGAACTAACATAATTGTACCCAGGTCCCTTAAGATCCACTTGCATGCTCGTGTAATTTCCACAGACCCAGGACTCGCTTACTTCTGACACAGCATATTAATCTAAAGATATAAAGTGAAGGGCTGGAATAAAAACTCTCAAAACTCTCTCAATTTAATGGTAAACAAAGAAAAAAAATTCAGGGAAGCACTTTTATGAGAATAACTGCTAAAAGTATTTCAACAATGTTGAAATTCAGGCCTGTCATATTCAGTCTTTCTTCTCAGTAAGAAGTTAAAGTTTCCTGACCTTCAATGAGCCAGAGCAAGTAACAATATACAATTACACTGGTCTTTTGTGGTTCAGACTTTGGGTAGAGCAGGAAGTATTGTCTCTGAAGTATAAATTACAAGGAAAATCTGCATGGGAATGTTCAAGAAATGAAAAGCTACCTTTTAGGTGTTTATATCACAGAAAAAAAAAGGGCTCTAATAATTTAGATTAACTGCAAAAATGCTCCCAGAAGATGAGTTTAAAAGAAAAGCATTTTAAGAACCAGGAGGGAAGAGCCATATGAATAGCTATCCAGAAGAGAGACTATTTCCTTGGGGAGTTTGTAAGGAACACATTTTAAATGAACTTATGACAAAAATATAATTCCTTACTGTATGTGAGAATGTTTGAATAGTCAAAGACAGTAATACGGAGAAACCATATTTTGTTTCTAATGGTACATATTATTATATGTATTATTTAAAAAAAAATCTTTATTTGAGTGAGAGAGAGAGAGAGAGAGACAATGAGCAGGGGAAAAGGGAGAAGCAGACTCCCTGCTTAGCAGGGAGCCCGATGCAGGGCTTGATCCCAGGACCCCGAGATCATGACCTGAAGGGAAGGCAGATGCTTAACCAACTGAGCCACTCAGGTGCCCTATCACATATGTTACTGAGACTGAGGTCACAGGCTTGTTAAACTCAATACTTTCTTATAGATTATGTCTTCTCAGTAGCAGTGATACATTTCTTTGTGAAATATAATTATATGTTTGAGGTTAGCATTTTTTTTTAATTTTTTATTTATTTATGATAGTCACAGAGAGAGAGAGAGGCGCAGAGACACAGGCAGAGGGAGAAGCAGGCTCCATGCACCGGGAGCCCGACGTGGGATTCGATCCCGGGTCTCCAGGATCGAACCCTGGGCCAAAGGCAGGCGCCAAACCGCTGCGCCACCCAGGGATCCCTGAGGTTAGCATTTGATAAAATATCAAACTTTTATTAAAATTAAATTATCATTTCAGAAGGAGCAGTAATTTTCCCTCAGGGATTCATCACGAACTAAAGATTGCAGAGCCAATTGAGAGGAGAGTCCTTCTGTGGACAGAGCTTCCCCATCTTCTTACATCTCTTCAACCTCTGCTTACTTTCTTCTGTCCACCTTCTGCCTTGGCACACAGGCACAAAAGTAGTCGTAATTACTCTTGGAAGTGTGCAGCTAAGACCACATGTTCCAAAGTCCACTGACTCTGCCAGTATACTGTATTTTAAGTAAATCAAAGCAGCATTTCTAAGCAGGAAGCAGATGAGCCTGCAAAGCATACTGGAGAATGATCTATTGCTATGCTCTGCCATATAACCACAAACACTAGATGAGCTGGATCATTTGTGAATGGAGGAGTATAAGAACTGGCTCTTTAAACTCTGGAGAAGACAACTAGATGTGTCATGTTATTAAAAATATTAAGGAAGCTTCATCTACCAATAACATAAGTCCAGTACAACACTTTATTTGTTCTAGCTGAACAGCAATTTTTGGCTTCCTTTGTTGATCATTTTTACCATTAGAACTTAAAAAGAAACAATGAGGGTAATTCTTTAAAACTAATTCTGAGCAGGGCACCTGGGTGGCTCAGTGGTTGAGTGTCTGCCTTTGGCTCACGTTGTGATCCCAGGGTCTTGGAACCGAGTCCTGAATCAGGCTACCCATGGGGACCCTGCTTCTCCCTCTGCTGATGTTTCTGCTTTTCTCTGTGTGTCTCTCATGAATAAATAAATAAAAATCTTTAGAAAAACGCAATTAATTCTGAGGAACAAGGAGGAAAAGGTTGGTAAGCAGACATGACAGAGTTTAGAGAAAGTGATACAATATAGCTTTTATTTTTAAAACCATTTCAGCTCTCTAGAATCTTCATCCTCTTCTGAACATGAGAAAAACTTTAACATATTTTAACTCCTCACTGAAACCCTTCACCATTACCTGTCTTTTTTTCTTCCTTTTGTCTTTCTTTCTTTCTTTTTTTTTTTTTTGAAATTTAGTTCCAAATTTTTTTTTTTTTTTTTTTTTTTTTTATTTATTTATGATAGTCACAGAGAGAGAGAGAGAGAGGCAGAGGGAGAAGCAGGCTCCATGCACCGGGAGCCCGACGTGGGATTCGATCCCGGGTCTCCAGGATCGCGCCCTGGGCCAAAGGCAGGCGCCAAACCGCTGCGCCACCCAGGGATCCCAAGTTCCAAATTTTCATATATGAGAAATGTATTTCTGGATAGCCTATGTTTAATTACATGTATATATATATTACAAATATATTTATTATTTTCCTATGAAAAGTTTTTGTTTTGTTGTTCGTTAGCTTACCTTATTTCTCTAGTTAACATTTCTTATTGCCAAAATATATCCCTTAGAAATTATTTAAATGATGATATGTAAAGCATAAACTCTCTTCGTCTTTTTCTAATATTGTCTTTATTTATCCTCTTTGATAAAACTTTAGTTGGGTATAGAATAATAGGTAACCAGTTAATTCTGCCTCAGTGCTGCCATAAGGAATGTATTGTTAAGTTTTCTATGAATTTAATTTTCATATTTTGAAAGTAATAATTCACCCTTATCTAAATTTTAAGATGATTTAAAAAAAAATTCAAGCTTCCTTTTGATATGTTTCCTTGACAGCAGTGTCACAGTACTCTTGCATACAGAATGATTTATCTAGAATGCAATGTAGTTATATAAGAATATTGCTTAAAATCTTCCAACACCTTCCCATCCCCTTCACTATCTATAGCATAAAATTAAAGGTCCTCGGGGAAACATGGTAGGTCATGCCAGCTCTATAACCCTATTTCTCTCCATTCTGGGCCTCACACTTTATGCCTCAAACACATCAAACTCCTTGTAAGTCACTGAACAATATATTATTATTAATTATTCATTAATTATTATGTTTAAAGTCTTCATTATGTTCTCTCTGCTAAAACATCCCCATTCTCATTCTTATTTTTATTTTTAACTATAATTATTTCCCTTTTAACAGTTATGACTTAGTTGAAATCTTAAATCTTCAAAGAACCTTCCCCTAACACCTCAGGGTGAGGCAGGCGTGCCTTTCCTGTGCTCCCGTTATAGTACCGTTATGTGCTGAATCTCCCAGGGAACCTTATACATTTCTAGTTCCTATCACGTTACATGGTTCCCTACACTTAGAAGATGCTCCGTATATATTTGCTGATTATTGACATAATTAAGACAAGGAAAAAAGATAATATAGGATGAATGATACTCTGATTTCATGAACACACACATATACTTGACATTAAAATTTTAACTGTCATCCTTTCTTATTAATTAACTTACTTACTCTAGAATACTTACAAGGATCTGAATATTTGAGAAGGTCAGTAATCCAGGATTATATAAAGGAAAGTAATGTTGTCCCTCCCTCAGTCCTCACAGAGAGAAAGAATAATGTCTGAGTGTACACAGAGAAATTTCTTTATTTCTGGGTAGAAAGAGAACTTGTGGTTAATTTCTGCAAAGAATTTGAAATATTCACTACTGCTGAAATCCTTAAAACATACAATGTTCCTTATTTTGAAATACTAACTCTAAAGTATGTTTAATCATTTCTCATTTGTCGACTTCAGGCAAATTGCTTTACCTGGATTAAAGTGTAAATATAATTAAAGTGTAATATAATTTCATAATAAATATAATTTCATAATTTTCATTAAAGTGTGTATGTAAGAGTAAAAGTAAATACTTTTACTCTTTTACTTTTTACTCTGTCAATACTAAATTGACATATATATATATATATATATATACAGATAAATGACATATGACATATACTAAATTGACACATACATTTACATGTATAATACATATACAATTGCTTTAATTGGATTAAACTTTAAATGTAATTTTCATGAAAATGTGTATGTAAGAGTGAAGAAAAAAAAAAAGGTAAATAAGGGCAGACCCGGTGGCTCAGCGGTTTATCTTGTGCTTTTGGCTCAGGGCGTGATCCTAGAGACCTGGGATTGAGTCCCATGTCCGGCTCCCTGCATGGAGCCCGCTTCTCCCTCTGCCTATGTCTCTGCCTCTCTCTCTCTCTCTCTCTCTCTGTGTGTGTGTGCTTCTCATAAATAAATAAAATCTTTTAAGAAAAAAGAAAAGGTAAATAACACTAAATTGACATATACAATTTGGCATTGCAAATTTCAAATAAAACAGCCAAGTTGAAACCTTATGAACCCCTCCTCCCCCTTTTTTGTATGATGTATATGGGCACCAACATTCAGTATTTCAAAGATCCAGTACAGGGAGCACCTAGGTGGTCCAGTTGGTTAAGCATCTGCCTTTGGATCAGTTCATGATTCTGGTGTCCCAGGATTGAGCCCCTCATCTAGCTCCTTGTTTGGCACGTGGTCTGCTTCTCCCTTTCCCTCTGCAGCTCCCCCTTGCTTGTTCGCTCTCTCACTCACTCTCTCTCTCTCTCAAATAAATAAATAAAATCTTAAAAAAAAATAAAGATGCAATAGATATGGTTCCTTCCTTTCCATTATTGAGAAAGATATTAGCACAGTATCTTGTCTCTGAGAGGTATTAAATCTCTTTCTTTGATATCTACTTCATTTATTTTTATTTATTTGTACATTCACTTATTCAGCAAATATTTAATAAGTGCCTACTAAGTTCATAAATTAATGCTAAGACTGTGGATACAATAGTATTTCAATTAGAAAATAAGACAAAATCATTGAGGATAGCCTAGAGATGCAGGTAATTACGTCATAACAGTGTATAATGATTTGATAAAGAAAGTACAGGGGTTATGACAGTAGTCCTTTAACGAGAGTTTATTATGATTCTAATAGGAGCCAAGTAACATAATGGACACATGGAAGAAATACCTAATATAATCTAACGGGTATAAGGATAAAACTGCTTGAGAAATTATTTTTTTTTTATTTTTTTTTTTTTTACTGCTTGAGAAATTAAATTAAAAAATCATGCCTAAAATATCAAGTAGGAAGTCACCAGACTAAGGTCGAGAGAGTGTTTAGGGAGAAGGAAGAGCATGAGCAGGCTAAGGTGAGAAGGTATCATACAGTCAAGAAACTGACTTCACAATGGCTGGAGCTCAAATCCTGAGTGAGAAAGAGGAGTGATTTATGGGGAAGAAAGGGAAGAATGCAGGTACAGAGGTAGTCAATGGCAGGAAATAACTCTATTTCTGAGGACAATAAAAGAAAATAAAGTTTGAGAAATAAGTATCTTGCCCAAGGTCAAGAATGTGCTAGGAGTGGAGTGGGGATCTTCCATTTTTCACTCCAGAACAAGAGAGGCTATTATATGTCTCATCTCATGTTAATTGATATTTTATATATCTATCTATATATCTATATATATATATATAAATATATATATATATATCATGTATCATCTTCACCACAGCATTTTGAAAATTCAAATACCTCATTTGAATGTCCCTACAAAGGGAAAAATTTTAAACTTTTATTTTGATGAGATAGAATTTAACAAAATATTGATATGTTCCTTTACTCATATACATACAATATTGTTTCTTTCACAAAATATTACACTATAGTAATATACTGCTGTCTTGTAGCTTGCTTTATTTCACTTTGGAATATTCTATGAACTTTTATTATGTCATTTCTAACCTCCTCCATAATGTCATTTTATTGCTGTAGCATTGTTGGTTCAACCAATCCATATTTTCAGATATTTGGTTACTTCCAAAGCTTTATATTTGTAATGTCTTTATTTTATATTGGCAAATGTTATTACTTTCCCATATTATTATAGGAAGCAACCATTTTCTTACATCCTCAAAAATATTAAATATAATATTTTAAAGTACTAAAATTTGACATCTCTTAATATGGTTATTAGAGCTTTTAATTTAAATATTACTCCTTGATCCATAGTTCTATAGTGATGTCCGCATTTTTCTGGATAATTTTTCAAGTTCAAGCAAATTGTCAACACTACATTTTTGTCATAAATATTGCAAATAATTTTCTAATATTTATTTTTGCTTTTGAGTTTGGTATTTTGTGATACATACAAGTGCTTAATTCTAGGCAATCAAATACATTCCTCTTTTGATCAACCTTATTAATTTCCAATCTGTGCAGCTTTTTTTCCCCCTACCTGAATTTACCATTTTTCTGATAGGCCCAATGTTGATATAGAAAAATGGAATTATCACTTTATGTATTTGAGCACTCCCAGATTTTTCATACTTTGAACAGAACCCTACCCTTTCATGTCTAAAAAAAAATCAACTTCCTCATATTAAATATTATAAATCATAGCCACCTTCTCAAGCCTTGATTAAGGTTTTGAAAAAGCTTGAAAACTTTTTGTGGCTTGTCCTATTTCTTATTTCACATTAGACATGAGAGGAATTCACTTCCACCTCTGCTTCTGTCATCTCCTACTTCAATTCTTTCCAAAATATGTATGGTAGTCTCTCCTTTTGCCTGCCAAAGCAAGGATAAACAAGGTTGATGATTTTTTAAAAATTTGCTAAAATTTTTTTCAAAGACATTAAATATTGGATATAATTTACCCCATTTTTTTATGGGCTAGTGCTGTGTCTCTGGGACCTACTAGGAGAGCCGTTTCCCTACTAAGCTCAAAGCCAGCACAAAAGCATTCTTCTCTCTCTCTCTCTTTCTCCTACCTTCAAGGATTGACTCATCCTCCCCTGATTTTTTAAGGATGTCCAAGGTTAGTTAACATAATAATCTCTGATAAAAATTTGCTCTGTTCTCAATTAAAATCATTAATGCATAATATTAATGTCATATTTATATCATCAATAGGTGTTTTTAATTACAAATGAAACAAAACACTCAAACCAAGTTTGGTTAAAAAAAAAAAAAGATTGTACTAAAGCTCATATAACTATGAGAACAAGGATTTCTGGAGCAATGGGACCTAGGGAATGGAATGCTGCTAAAATAATCATTCTACCTCAATCCCTTTCCCAACACACACAGACCACTCTTATTACTCCATTTCCTAACATGTTGGGTTCAATTTTTCTTACTGTGGGCTGGCCTCTTCTATCTAGTAGGTATGTAAGTAGCAGTAGATCCCAGAATTCCCATTTCAAAAGTTAACCACCATAAAGGAATAGAAGCAGATTTTCACATCCTAGTTTGAAAACACTCCTCCAGGTTATAAATAACCATTATGTTTTCATTTAGCAATCATGGGCTCAGGAATAGGCAAGTCTGATTCCCAAATAAATTCACTGCAAGAAAAAAAAAAAGTATATTTGGATCAATCCAAAGGAAAAAATTGAGAATTTAGGGCATGTAAGGATTTTTCCAACTCAACTTTTTGGCACACAAGCAGCCTTCTTCTACCTTCTTCAGAACTTTATTTCTACTCAACTTAAAATTCTGCTAACATTTTGAGCCTAGATTTTTCTCTGCATAGAATATATAAGGGATGTCATGGTATTATGGTGCAAGAGAAGGTGGCACTAAGAGCATTGGCGCTGGAGGCAGTGAAAATCCTGGTTCTGCCATATATGAACTGTGGCACTTGGGCAATTATTAAATCTCTTTGGTCTCAGCTTCCTCACCTTTAAAACAGTGACAATGATAGTGCATGTCATGTAGGGGTGCTTTGATTCTTAAATAAGGTAAAATATTTAATTCACTTAGAACATTGCTTATTATATATCAAGCATTTAAAGCAAATAAACATCATTTTCAGTTATCAAATCTTATAAGTATCAAAACAAAATCAATATTTTTTCTGTGCAAGTCACAGTTTCCAAATGTAACACTTCAAAGGTGATTGTAATCCTTTCTTTGTCTTATTCCATTTGATAATTCTTTTGAAGTATAAATTTAACATGTTTAGTAGCAAATTTTTCCAATATGTAATTGGAATAGTTTCAGGGCCTGGTACAAAAAGTGCTTCTCATATATTCTTCCTTCACCTCCCATTCCCCAACCAAGCACAAAAATTGTCAGAGGAAAGAAAATTACTTCCACACAGGAAACCACTTAGTAATGATTTAAATCAGTGGTTTACAAATCAACTGTCTTGAATTTTGGTTATCTTAAGTATCCTTGTACTATGGTGATACCGATACCTAAAGTGATAAAACAGTTAAAGAGCAATCATCCATATCACTAAATATTAAGAATCTGTGTGTTGTATGTGACCCTGACCTAAAAACTTTGCCACCAGAATTGACAATGCATAAGAAGGTACTGTGGGAGCCCCCAGATAGTTTCTGTTTTCTGGCTTACACTGAAGGGACTCATTGGTCTGATGAGGTCGATACTATGGGTTCCCAAGTCTCACACAGAGTGATTTGTTTAAGTTACATATTTCATTCTCCTCCTGCCCAAGATTTGGAAATGAAAAACTTTCTAATGTCTTTCCTTTTCCTCAATGAAGTTAACTGCCTTTTTGAATTTATAGACTATCAGTATTTAAACTTACCCCCCCATGATTGAAATTTCTTAGATTTTAGGGGTATTTTAAGGATATATAACATAGGAAATATTTTGCAATATCTCTTTTGTAAATAGATATATAATGAAGTTTTCATGATTTTCTTTATCCTAAAGTCCAAGGTTTAGCTTTGCCAACTTTTATTATTTCTCATCCTGAGTTATCTATGAATATGCTAGGTTCATAGGACATTGCAATACTTTTTTTTCAACCACAGTCCATCCAAGAAAGACAAGCAATTTTACATTTCTCATAAAGATATTTAACAAACATGGATAATTGGTTACATTCATGATAGAACAGCTGTGAAATCAAACAAAGAGTGGAGAAGTAATTTAAAGATCTGCAACAGGAGAAAGCCACTATCAGCCCCAAGTCTAGAGAAGCAAGAAAAGAAGTCATTATGCAACCAGAGTACCTCTGGTTGACTAATCTTACCAGAAATAAAAAGGCAGTGGAACCTGGGAAATATGGTTCCCATGACCCAGAGCAGAGCCAGGGTAAGCCAGGAGATAGAGCCAGGAGCAAACTGACAATCATCTGTTACATCGGGAGCATATGAAGTGGAGAAAACTCTCTAGCTCTAGTCTGTGTGATTCTTAGATTACTAGCATTGATAAAACCTGGGAGCTTTTAGAAAGAAAAATTTTTATGCCAACCCAAATATATAGATTTAGAATATCTGAGGGTAGGTGTAGGCATCCATGTTTTAACATTTATATCAATAAGTTATTAAACAAGTTTATGATTAAATAAACCTCTTCTTCCTCTCCCTTTTACCTGACACCGTAACAGTCTAGGATGATAATGCTCAGATAGGTCAGCAGTTTTGAGTATCAAGCCAGTCTATTAATTCTTCTGGCAGGTTTACTAACTAGAATGAAACATACTATTTTCACTGCCATATCTCATCCAGAAAACAGTGGCGATACCTCCTGAGTATAAGTGGCCACTACCTGAGTTGTTTATATTTTCTGAGATGGCAGTTGAGGGTCAGGCTGAGTCATGGTAGGCAGCTCTGATTGGATGTAGTGCTAATGATTCTGGGCAGTGACATATACAAAGAAATATGCCTCAGGAATCTGGGCCTCTCTCTGTTCTGATGGTAGCAAAAAATAAACTGCTTAGCAAATTTTCTTTCCCTTATCCACAAGATACAATTCTCTCCTGTCACTTTAGAGAGCCAATTTTCTCTTGTCTTCTGTCTGCTATGAATAGATTTGAGGAATACAATGTTGTTAGCTGAAATATTCTATTCAGTTTGACACAGTAAATTTGCTCCATTATTTTCTATCTTAACTTGCATTTGCTTACTCTTCCCAATCAGTTTCTTGACTTCCAATAGTCTGGGGAAGCTTTCTGCCTAGTACTTATGTTGCTCATTGAATTGTTTCATTAACTCCAATGCTTTGAACATCTTTCTTTGTAACTTACACCCATAATGATTTTGAATAATGGTTTCAGTATTCCAGTGTACTTTTAAAATTTCCATTGCTTGTATTGTCTTTAATACAAATACAGACAATATAGCTTAGTATTTAGTAACTTCCTCTTTTGGATGCTCAAAATTTGTGTAATTATAAAAATTGGAAATATGTCCAGGAGAAAATATTTAATAACTTTGCTATTAATAATCTCAAGTCTGGATTAAACTCTTGTACCTTGTTTAGAAAACTATAATGAGGAGAGACAGAGGAACCTATAGCTTAGCATTTTATTTTACAAATACAAATACATTACAGCAAGATAAATAGTGTTTGTGTGTGTGTGTTTGTATGTTTTACCTAAATTAATAGTTTTTATAATGTTACTGATGGTCATATATACTGTGTACAAACAAATCCACAAATAGCAGCTGACATGCAAACAATGTTTTACAGGAAAGAGGAAGAAAGTATGGAAATATTTTAATATACATTCTCAAGATGGCCAGTAAAACTTGAATATATGAAATGGATTGGAAGATAGATGTCTCATTATAGAAATTCCTTGTGAATGGCCGCTGTGTTCATTTCTGGTTTTCAGGGAAAAGATGCCTCATACAAGGGAACACATTGAGGTAGGAGGGACCATCAAGGAAGATCGTCCTGGGAAGGGTATTTATGGTTGTCAGGCTGAAGTGCTGAGAGGAGAAACAGAATCATTATGCAGAGAATCAAAGTTCCCTGTAGCAAAGTGTCATAAGGGCTGCTAAATCTCAAGCTACGGGAGCAAGGGTAAGAAAGGAGTAGAAAGTATAATTAGACCCGAGGCCATTGAGTTGCAGTCATAATCAATCATGTTCAATGACCAGTAAGAAGAAAAATTCAAAGTTAAAGCACTAAATATTATGTGCTGTGACTCTCTTTTTATGCAGATCTTGGTGATAGTGCAAAGAAGAAAGAAGAGAAGGAAAAAAAACCCCAAAGTATTCTGTAGAGACCAAGAAGGGAAACATGGCAGAGGTTGTGGGGATACTAGGGACAAACAGTTAAGATAAAGGAATTGTCTGTGGGATTGAAAGGCTCTAAATTTCTCTTTTAAAATGTGTTGTGTTTTTGTTATAGAAAACCTTGTTCTGATTGGAATACAAACACTTTTAGAAATCAGTTCTGGGAATCCCTCACGTTAAAGCTATCTGCTTCAAAGATAGTTTCTAAATATGCAGCTCACTAGGGATAATCTCCCCAGCTAGGAAATATAGTGATATTTGGAACTCTAACCCCAAGTCATTTGTTACAAAGATATCTGTCAGAGAAATAAATTTTAGTCTGTACCTTTCGTAGACTACTGTCCTCATAGCACCTAATATAATCTGTTCTGTGTAGAAAGAGCTCAGTGTATTTTTTACAGGTGAATTAAAGGGTATGAAAAACTGTTTAATTTCTGGGATCCTCTACACACCTAAGAGTTGCCATTGACCTTGCAGGGTCCCCTGTTACTTATCTCTGATTCTTCCCTTCCTAGCACAGGGTCTGGTACTTAGTTGTAACTACCCTTCAAAACATTCCAGTTCTATGACTAATTCTAACTAGAAAAATATATCCATGTGATTTTCACATTTCTCACTAAGTCTGCTTCCTTCTTGTAGATTTTATATATACAAATGGGGTCAAGGAAATATGGCCAATAAAAATGTAAAAGGAAACCAAAGGAGAGATACATTTTTTTAACTAGTTTTTTTTTCCTCAGATAATCAACAAAGCAAATGAGAGTGCAAACATAGGCTTTTTCCCCTAAAATAATGCATGAAGATGGGAACAAAATCACAAATGATATAATGGATATATAATAAAAAGATGTTTTCTTCCTGCCTCTTTTCAGTCTTCTAGTTCTGTTTTCAAGAAGCAATGATTGATACCAATCTCTTGCATATAATAATCACAACCTCAAAGTCCTATTTCATTATCTGTAAAGACTACATAGTGTTCAAATACAGATTTGTTATCATTTACTAAATCCCCTATTAATGGTTCATTGAATATTTCTACAAATAAACTTTTTACATAAGTAAGTTTATTTGTAAATACATTCTTATAAGTAGGATTTTACTGATATTGCCAAATCGTCTTCCAGGGTGATTGTTCCAATCAATAATTCAGATAAAGAACGTATAGTCATACTGTGATATATCAAGTCATAAAGCTTTGACCTCATGTAGCAGCAAATGTTGGTTATAGTTTATGTGTAATTGTCATAAGAGGTAAATGAGCATTTTCTTCAAATTTTAAGGGTCTGTCATACCTTTTGTCTTCTTTATTTGGGACTGACCTTTTTCTTTCTACAGATTTAATATAAAATTTCTATATAAAGGAAATTATGTCTTTGAGATATGACTTATAAATATCTGTATCTAATTTATCTTTGGACTTATTTACAGCATTTTCCATACATAATGTTCCATGTTTATGTATTAAAAGATATTAAATTAATATTATGAATTGTGGAACTTCTGCATGTTGTGTCTTGCCTAAAACAAGAAAGATATAAAATATAAATAAATTCATCAATCCAGGAGTTCTATACAATTTCAAAACTTAAATGAGTAAATAGGAAGAGTGCTACATATATATCATTTTATAAAGAAAGTAATAATCACAGCAGTTAAGGACTATAGATATATATGGGGCATCTGGCTGGCTCCATCGATAGAGCATGCCACTCTTGATCTTGAGGTTGGAAGCCCCACATTGGGTGTAGAGTATGTTAAAAAAAAAAAAAGATAAATGCACTTAATTTTTTTCCAGATCAGAATTTCTCAAAATTTAATACATAGAACTCTAGTTGGGTCAGAGTAGTAGTATTAAAAACATGCTCTCTGCTTAAATAAATTTTAAGTATATTGAATTATACAAGGATAACAGATTTTTCATTGTTAGCATTTTTCAGTTTTTAACAAGATGATGTGAAGAATTTCATATGCATTTGTCTTAGATTTAGATCTCATCTAATATTGATCCTTGAAGCAGAGTCTGAGTCAAGGGTTCTACTACAAGTGATTTATCTGGGAGGTAATCCCAGTAGACACCAGTTGGAGAATAGATAAATGACACACAAATGACTGCGGACCACTATGGATTATATGAGTGAGTTCTCACTGTGGGCAATTGGGGTTCAGTTTCACTGGGGAACTTTGAGATTGGGCACAACATACCACAGAAGCGTTCTACACTGAGAAGGGGAACCTGAGGTGTTTATCCCAACCACTATCCACCACTACTTGAGAACTGTTCCTAGTGATGTGAGCTGCCTAGCCCTTCCCGAGTATGCAACTTCTGGGCATCCAGACTTACTGAGTGCCAGTGGGATCCAGACAGGGCACCAAGAGCTTCTGTCATTCTTTAAATAGATTTACCCAAAGGTTTGTGGATGGAAAAGAGAAGCCCTACCACTGTCCAATTGTGTCCACTCCATCCTCCCTTCTTTTATGAAAGGATAAGTTGCTATCTGCTTAGTAAATTTGCAAAGTTTAAGATGTGTCACATTTGTGAATAAACAGAATCCCATGCTAGCAAAAATTGTGTCTGTGTTTAGAGTTGTTGTTGAAATTCTCCTTCATTCTTGATATAAGTTCAGATCCAGGAACAGCTTAATCATATTTACCTCTTCTTTTCACAACACTCCTAGTTAAATAATTGCTTTAGGTCCTTGGACACTGAATTTCTAACCTACTGGTGATAAGTTACCAAGATTTAGATTTTGTAGGAGAGGGAGAGATGGTTAGTTTTATGTGTCAACTTGGCTAGGCTATAGTACCCAATTAGTTATTTAATCTAATACTGCTCTATGTGTACCATAAAGGTATTTTGTAGATGTGGATAACAGCTGAAGTCAGGTCTCTTAAGTAAAGGGGATTACCCTCGATAATGTGGATTGGCTTCATCCAATCAACTGAAAGCCTGGGAACAAAAACTGAGGTTTCCTGGAGAAGAAGAAACTGCCTCAAGAGTGAGGCATCAATTCCTGTTTGGCTACTGGCTTGTCCTGCAAGTTTGCTGGAACCCCATGTTATCAGAATCCTGCATTTCAGTATCAGGCACTGGTCAATTTAACAATAAGATAGTATTTTCCCTCATTCTGTTATGGATCCTTATTAGTATAGCTCCCTCAGAAATCTCTTAGGAAAAGAGCAGTTGGCAGTTGAGAATCCAGTAGCCTTTGAATTGCAGGCTACATATCATTTAATATTGCCCAAATTATATCTCAGTAAATTCACATGTTTTTAAAATATTTTAAGAAATATAGTACTGACCACATGATGTTTTCTCTAACTTCAGCAATCAAGACCAGTTTGACTACTGGTCTGTTTTACTACTGGACTATTTTACTACCTTTGGTCTCTAAAATACATATTCCTATTTCCTCATTTGAGTATAACCATAGCTTATTACTTATCTATTTCAGGTTTACTATTAATAGGGAATTATCATGTGGATTGCCCATATTTAATGATTTTTTTGGCTGCTTTATATGCTGGCTTTTGCCTGATACACTGTTAGAATAAATACGAGGCTTTCTGTGATAATCCTAGTTACGCGTTACCTTATTTTGTAACAAATAGGATATTTTCTTAAATTCATATTGTATATTTTAGTTTTATATAATTTCAATATATTTTATGTAAATAATTTCACAAACAATAAGAAAATATTCAGACCACAGGGTCCATTTATAATTCCAAAAATCCATTGTAAGGTTTATAGTGACCATACCAGGTTTTTTTCCATATATATATCTCAGGTCAACTAAATTTCTTATTGCTCGTTTCTTTTTGTGAACAAAAGTGGAACTGGAATTTTTAACATCTGAAATGAGAATAAATGCAATAATGTAAAAAGTTGGGAAATAAGAAAAAATGATTAGCAAGAAAATGTATTTAAATCTGACTGAGAAAATATTAAAAACAGAATGTAGGAAACAGGGTAAAAGAGGTCATGAAATCTGCTTAACTTAATTATATGCAGAATTTGACTATGACTTCTGTTTAGTTATTTCCTTAGAGAATTTGTAAAATGATAGTATTATCAACATCGTGGAATACTGACAGCATTGTAAAATATTAATCTGCAGTATTAACAAAGTTAAGAAATGGTAGCAGATAAACCAAGAATATTACTAATTATAGTAAAGTGTGTCTATCTATAACATACAAAGAAAAAAGCTAAAGAGATACTATTAAATTTGTTCATGATGTACATTTGACATTTAACACATGAAATACCAGTACTGTTTGATAGAGGTAACATTGATTAAGATATAACTTAATCTGTAGGGGCAGCTACAATGATTTTGGGTTTTTTCAAAACCAAAAAGCCCTGTTTTTAGGAAAAGTGTCTTTGGGCTATTTATTAAATCATGAATATTTTAAAAAAACAATACAATCTTGTGAAATTTAAATAAGCCTCTGGCTGATATATTTTAGCTACATGCAAAAGTCAGGATAGATTGGATTATGATGTGGTGACATCCAATCACAATATCCCACTAATTTACCACAAGGAAGACTGATTTCTCACTTGTCAAAGGCTTTTGTGGGTCTAAAGTTCTTCCCAGGCTACTTATCCTCTGCGTGGCTTCTCAGAATTCTAGATTGGCAGAGGCTTTGCTATCCTGCTGCTGCGCTATCTGTTGTGTGTGGTATCTTTGGTCAGTACAGCTGGAAAAGGAACACTGCATGGTCTTAAACCATCAGTTAAACACTTTGTCCTACAGGTGATATATGTTCTTTCTGCTCAAAACACAGTATGAGAAATAGTCACATGTCTCGATCTAATTACAAAAGAACATGGGAATGTAATCCTCTCATTCATTTAGAAGGAAAGGATAATTAGAAGTGCAAAAATATTAGAAATCTCTACCCCATCCTACAGAACTTTAAAGATCCATGTAAAACCTATAATACACAGAGTATCCAGTAATTCTTTCAACATTCTTGTGTATGTTGCCTAACATACGTAATTTGCATTACTGAATACATTGAATTTTATATTACCATAAATATAACTTTGTAATAATGGATATGTTATTCTTTGTGTCAGAAAGCCATGGTGGAAATCAATTTTTGGAATGATATTGCACAAAGTAAAGAATAATAAAAATACAATAAGAGCATACACATTATTAATATAATTTTTTCATGTATTATTTTAATGTTTAATCAGAAAAAATTCTATTAAGTTAGCTATAAATGTCAAGAAACAAAATAAAATTCTAACTTTTGTCACACATACACAGTCTTATTGAACAGGCTAACATTTCTGCTCAGCGTTAGCCCATGGCAATTCTACAGGGCTTTTTTTTTTTTTTTTCCCAGAGTAATTTCCTCCAGAGAGAAGACCTGGCAGTTGCTGCAGCTGTTCTTGCTGAATGAGGATGTTACTATAGTCATGGTAACAGATGTTACACCTGGAGGTTCATCTTTTACTTTCAGAAAATTTCATTCCAGAACAGGAAGTTTTATGAGATATCAATAATTTCACAAAATAAATGTTCAACCTCAAATTTAAACTGTTTCATTAAAAAAATAATAAACATGCTTTAATTTCACAAAGTTAATGATTAACTGAAGTTGGCCATCATTTTGAAAGCTTTATTTATTTATTTATTTGTTTGTTTATTTATTTATTTATTCGGAAGTTTTCAAATATCACTACTAGGAAATGGATGAGCATTTCAATACACTGGCTTCAAAACTGGAATTCTTTGAATGTAGGATCTCTCTCTCTCTCTCTCTCTCTTTTTAAATTAAGTATAACTTGCTCTTAGGTTCTAATGGTAATGAGAATGAGATTAATCATATTTTTATGTTTAATTGTTTTATTCCTGAGTATGACTGAGGTGCTCAAACTTTCTCACTTCATTATTATTAATGGATAATCTTTCTTTACTGAAAACTTCCAGAGAAGAGAGAGTAGAAATATATTATTAATCCTATTACACTGTATTCTATTATCTATCTGAAATCTTTTAAACTTTTAGAGAACAACAAAATGAAAATAATTCAGAGCTGGAGGACCACTCCACATACAATTTACATTCATACATTCATACATTTTTTAATTTAAATTTCATTACTCAACATATAGTACATTAATTATACTTATTGAGCAAATGTTTCCTGAACACCCACCATATACTTGCTCTGTGTTTGGTTCTTGATAGAGAGTGGTATTGCAGATCAGCATCACTTGAAAGACTCTGTGGAGGATGTTAGCTTTCTGACAGGTGAAGAGGCTTGGTCTTAAGCATCATTTAGCAGATGCAGCAGCCCCTGGGAAGGAGGCATGGCCTGGGGCAAGGCAGCCAGCAGCTGCCTAGAAGCTGGATGAGTAACTCCCTCACTTCTGGAGTGTAGATCTGATCAGCCCAGAGACCATACAAAGCTTCCATCAGACAGTGTAAGCATAATAATAGAACTTATACACAAGCTTACTTGTGGTTCTGATTTTAATTTCTAATTCCTTTTAATGAAGAGGTTGGTAAAATTTCTGAAAGATAAGTCTTAGATCCCTTTTGATTCCAATCACCTTTCTTGCATGTATTCCATTGTCAGCTAAGTATGAGTAATAACCTCACATATTAACTCTGAAAAAATACAAATTCAGCTATAGCCTTAACACATTTTCTGCAATTGCTCAGTAGAAAATGAATGTGCTACCATATTTATTGCATCTTATTGGGGTACAGGAAAATTTATGTACATAATAGAGTATTCATAAAAATTTTGAGATGAAGAGTAAGTAATATTATGATGTTCCATTTAGAAGCATGTTAATAAAAATGATTTAAATATGATGTCATAAAGAATGGTATTACACATAGTTATTTGAAGCAGACACTTGATATTACTTTGAGGAGAATTGTGTAGATTTGCCTACATCAGTTACTATGTGTAGTTTTAAATGACCGTTTAACCTTCCTGTGGATTCAATTACTTTGGTCCAAGCTGGGATTAAGGGTTGTTCAAATTTGATCTAAATGGAGGTGTTAAAACTCCTTGTAACTGCATTTAATTCTGCAGTTGTCTTACAAAAAGTTACCCTTCAGGGGGCTTGACCTCCAGGATATGTTTTCCATGCTCAGAGGAACAAGAGATTATAGAGGTTTTAATATAGTTATTCAGAAACTAACAGAGTATTTTAGACTTCAGAAAAAAAATTTTCCTGTGTGAGACATATGTTCAGGGAGATAGCCAAAGAGCCTGGTTAGCCTGCTGATTCCTTGGTTAGCAATCTGAGAACCTAGTCTTATAACATGATTTATGGGCATAAAATCATACCATGCTATAGAGTCAAGTAAGTAGTGAATTCATTTTTTGAGAACATTCCATATGAAGGCTAGGAGAGTCTAGGATTTTATTCCACTGGAAGCATATGGTTTCTTAGGCCATGAAAGTAGTATACCAGCAAGATATACATGTTCCTTAATATGGTAAGCAATTCAAAAAGCAAAAAAGCCAGGGATGCCTGAGTGGCTCAGTTAGTTAAGCCTCTGACTTCTTTTTAAAGATTTTATTTATTTATTCATGAGAGACCCACAGAGAGAGGCAGAAACACAGGCAGAGGGAGAAAGGGGCTCCTTTGTGGGCCCAATGTGGGCCTCGATCTCTGGATCCAGCATCACGACCTGAACCTAAGGCAGGTGCTCAACCACTGAGCCTCCCAGGAGTCCTAAGCCTCTGACTCTTGATTTCAGCTCAGTTCATCATCTCAGGGTTGTGAGATCAAGCCCTGCGTCAGTTTTGCATTGGGTGTGGAGCCTGCTTAAGATTGTCTCTCTGTCTCCCTCTGCCCCTCCAACTACTCTCTACTCTCTTTCCCTCTCTCTCTTTCGAAATAAAATGAAATAAAATAAAAATAAAATAAAATAAATAGAATAAAATAAAATAATAAAATAAAATAAAATGCCAGAAGGCCCAGAACAATTCTATCAGCAGTTTTCAGATTGTGAAGCACATTTTATCAAAGAGACCTCTGGTATGATGATTTTGTAGTTAAGGTAACTGGAAGAGCAAAGCTACTCTTACATCTGCAATATCTATTGACATAGAAAGATATTACTCATGTTATGTACTGAATATTTAATGTAAATAAAACACTTAAATGCTTTTGAATGGAAGTTACTGTGATAAAGTCATACTTGAAATCTGAAATTAGAACATCTTTTCAGAGTAAAAAAAATCCATGGTTCTAAGTAATGGCAGAGAAGGAGATATTTTGTATATTTTCTTTTCTCCTCGAAAATGTCTTCAAATAAACCAGCTCATAGTTTGTAGAACCCACCAAATTGGCCCACATAATCTATGTCTCTAGATAAGAGGGGACCTACATGAACAAGGCAAATATAAATCTCATGGGAAAATCTACAACAGATATCTCTTGTCAAGTCATATAAAGTCAGAGAAAGTTATTGAGGAGCTTAACTATTTTGCTATCAACTCTGTTGGAAAATATTTTCGAATAAGTTATACAAAACTTTAAGACGACATCATTTTTATTTACCTGAATGCCTATGCCTGGCTTCTTCCTTCAGGCTACTGGCTAATTGTGTCAAACGGGAAGAACCACTGCCACCCAAGAGCAGAGTGGAAGAAAAGAGAAAACATCTCCAACGATTTAGGGAAGAGAAGAAAGAATGTTACAGCAGCATTATGGGTGGAGTCACCAGAGGTGTTTTCATATATCTAGCTCACTAAGTTTTCTGACTTTAATCTGATATATTTTGAAAAATGCTCCCAGAGAGTTGGGTATTGGTTATCCTCATATCTTTCCAATTAGCATTTCAGGAAATGGGGTTCATAATTACAGCTCATTCCTTAGAAAGACAGTTGTATCGAGAAGAAGGACTTCAGGAATTAGAGGAAGCAGAATTTTTGAATTACCTGGAACAAGAAGTTGAGCACTGTTGGCTCTCAGAGTTTTGTCAATCAAGCAGATGGGTTTTGATTGACCATTGGTGGTGGTGGAGTTGGGTTGTTGTTGTTGGGTTTTTCCTCCCTATATTTTAAAATTTAGTTGCTGACAGTTAAAAGTTGGACAGTTTCTCATAATAACTATAAAAAATAGATTTCTGATTTAGATGTAACAACCCTGAATCAACATTACCATGTTATATAATCAACTGTGCTATTCCCTTCAAAAAGAATGTTTCTTCAGTTTTTCTTATTCTTCAAACTTTTATTCATGTTCACAACATAGATTAACCAACCAAGAATCAGTTATTATTTTTAGGGAAAATACTCAGGCTTGTTTGTTTGTTACAATCAGCTGCTTCCTTCATTAGTTATCTTCCTGCTTCCTATATGTATTTGAGTCAACTCTAGGCCCAAACTAAGAAAATGTGGCCCAAATACTCCTAATGTCAACTTTGGAATAAACTGAATTAGAAATATCTTAACAGACTGAGACTAATATAGATTTTACAGCTCAACCTTGAATTAGTATCAGAATGTTTTCGAGCTTATGAGAGGATAGAGTTTATTAGCAGTTTAAGCAAATGTCTAAACCAATGGTTGAAATGGACTTATTTACTATGGATTTCCCCCCCCTAGGAATGCTTTTTGGAGCTTTAAAAAATGTATATGCCTAATAAGGATAACCTCTTATAATTCTATGTAGATTTCCATATGTTCCCATATGTTAGGCTGGTGGGTAAATGAGGTTGATCTGATCCAATTTTTTTTTTATCTTTCCATTATATAGAAATAAGAGTCATTATTCAAAATTTTCTGAGATAATAATTTTAGAAAATATACTAAAATTCTGAATATTACTAATTCTTCCTACAACAGTTATTTTTCAAAGATTTTCTTTTATTTATTTGAGAGAGAAGGAGAGACAGAGAGAGAGATAAAGTGGGAAGTGTGAGGGAAAGGGAGAAAGAATTTGAAGCAGACTCCACACCAAGTGCAGAGCCTGATTCAGGCCTCAATCCCACAACTGTGAGATCATGACCTGAACCAAAACCAAGAATTGGAGGTTAAACTGACTGAGCCACCCATATGCCCCAAAAGAGTTTTGATATAACATAGAAGATATAAGATTATCTTTTCTAAAATAGCAATTTCATATAAGGGGAAACTTATTCTTTCATTTGTAAATTATTGATTGATTACAGTACTTTCAGTGTTATATGAAAGACAATAAAAGGGTAATTAATTGTACAACATGGCTGAAATACTTTGCTTTATTTTATATTTATTAATTTTGTCTCTAATACTTATTTGGTCTATTACATAACCTAGCAACAAAGAGCTAGATAATATATACATAATAAGACAACATGGAATCTTGATAAAATACAGAGAATATTTTCATTTACTTTAAAATTAAATACTGCCCAAACTAAAATGCATTGTTTTTTCCTGTTAAAAGCATAATATGCATGTGTATCTCTATGTATTTATATTTATGTCAGTTTTTAAGGACAGTGTATTAAATGAAATTTTTGAAATGTAAAATAAATATTCTAATCTGCAGGTTTGGGGAGTATTTCAACTTAGAATTATCTCAGTTTTTATATTACTTGCAGTAAATAACAGTATAGATTACTTGAGCAGTGTAAAGTATCAGTTTACCTTTTGCTTTAAGAAAACATGAACTTTGGTACCACTGTTCTATATAATGTACTTAGAATGAAATTAAGAACATCCTATTTTAGGAGTACCTTAGTGGCTCAGTTGGTTTAGCATCTGCCTTCAGCTCGTGTCATGATCTTGCATCCTAGGATAGGACCTCACGTCAGGGTCCTTACTCAGGGAGGAGTCTGCTTCTCCTTCTCTCTGCCCCTGCCCCCCTACTCATGCTCTCTGTCTCTCAAATAAATAAATAAAATCTTTAAAAAAGAACATATTATAAAGTGGATTAATCATCAAATAACAAAGCACTTTTATTTAGTGGACATGCATCATTCCAGTATTCAATATAATTATGTAGGTAGTAAGGTCTAGTTTATATTTTAACACTGACAAAAGCCTGGCCTTTGAAAGAGTCAGAAGCTAAACAATCGTATTACAAAAGTGAAAAACATTTCCAGACAAAACAAATCCATACACTAAATATAACAATATAATGCAAACACCAAGATTTGTGATACGTGGAAGACATTAATAAATGTTGGAAAATGGCAATAAAATCAAGCATTTTTTTGATATGTATGTAATTTTCAGTTGCTACTCTTATTTAAAACAAAACAAAAAACTCTCCAAGTTTTAGAAGGAGTTACATACAAATCAAGCAATAAATCTCCTGCCCCTTGGAAGGAACAAGTAATTACTGTTATCGAAAGTGATGGAGAAGTTCTGTTTACTTTGGTTCTTTGCACACTGTTTTTTTTTTTTTTCCCAGCATGGAGTACAAAGTAAGCAACAATTGAGGGGGTATCCTCACAGAGAACGCTAATATCCTGACTTTAAAGTGTAATGTTCTATTGTTTGAAGTATCTAAAAGATCCCTAAAGGTAGAAAACTCATTTTCAAGTTTAAGTTTGAATGTGCTTTGGGAATCAATTATTTATTACTTTATATCAAGTAATTTAAAACTAGCCTTCAATTCTTTAAATATAGGGCACCTGGGTGACTCAGTCAGTGAAGCATCCAACTCTTGATTTTGGCTCAGGTCATGATCTCAGGGTTGTGAAATTGAGCCCGGCATCCTGCTCCACACTCAGCAGGGAGTCTGCTTTGGATTCTCTCTCCCCCTCTCTTTCTATCTCTCCTCCACTGAAATAAATAAACAAATTTTAAAAAAAAATTCTTTAAAGAAATTAGGACAACATTCTGAAGAGAGGGAATATACCAGTAAAAAAAAAAAAAAAAAAAAAAAAAAACAGCTAAAAGATAATTATTTTATTTTTTAAGATTTAATTTTGATTCTGGCCAACATAGTGTTATATTAGCTTCAGGTGTACAGTATAGTGATTCTACATGTCCATACAACACCTCGTGCTCATCATAAGTGCAATCCTTAATCTCCATCACCTATTTCATCCATCCCCCCACCCACTTTTCTGGTAACCAGTATGTTCTCTGTAGTTAAGAGTTCGTTTCTTGGTTTTTCTCTCTTTTTCCTTTGCTCGTTAACTTTGTTTCTTAAAATCCACATATGAATGAAATCATACAGATTTGTCTTTCTCAGATTCATTTAACTTAGCTCTATACTCTCTAGATATTCATCCATGTTGTCACAACTGGCAACATTTCATTGTTTTTTTTTTTTTTTTGACTAAGTAATATCTAAATTTAAATATTTAATTTAAAAATTTTGAGGAACCTCCATACTGTTTTCCACACTGCTGCAATGGTTTGTATTCCACCAACCATGCATGAGAGCCCCCTTTTCTCACCAGCACCTGTTTCCTTTTTTAAAATTAATTTTATTTTTAAAAATGTTTATTTTTATTTAAATTCAATTAGCACCATTAGTTTCAGATGTAGTGTTCAACAATTTATCAGTTACATACAACACCTTGTGCTCATCACATCATGTTCCCTCCTTAGTGCCCATCACTCAGTTACCCCAATACCCCTCACCTCTTCTCCAGCAACCCTCAGTTTTGTTTCCTATAGTTAAAAGTCCTTCATGGTCTGTTTCCCTCTCTGATGATTTCCCATTCAGTTTTCCTTCCCTTCCCCTATGATCCTCTGCTCTGTTTCTTTACATTTCTTGTTTTTTTGTTTTGTTTGTTTGTTTTTTTAATTTTAATCATTCTGATAGGTGTAAGGCAGTATCTTGTTGTGATTTTGATTTGCATTTTCCTGAAGGTGAGTTATGTTGAACATCTTTTCATGTGTCTATTGACCATCTAGAGAAATATGTGTTCATGCCTTCTGCTCATTTTTAATTGCATTATTTAATTTTTGAGTGTTGAGTTTTAGAGGTTCTTTATATATTTTGGATATTAACCTTTTATTGGATATGTCATTTGCAAATATCTTCTTCCATTCTGTAGGGTGGCTTTTTATTTACATTGATTATTTCCTCCACTGTGCAGAAGCTTTTTATTTTCATGTAGCCTCAGTAGTTTATTTTTGCTTTTATTTCCCTTGCCTCAGGGGACCTATCTAGAAAAATGTTGGTAAGGCCAATGTCAAAGGAGTTACTGCCTGTGCTGACTTCTAGGATTTTTTGGTTTCAGGTCTCACATTTAGGTCTTTAACTCATTTTGAATGTATTTTTGTGCATGGTGTAAAAAGTGGTCCTGTTTCATTGTCTTGCATGTAGCTGCCCAGTTTTCCCAGCACCATTTGTTGAAGAGACTTTTTTCCATCGAATATTCTTTACTGCTTTGTCAAACATTAATTGACCACCATACAATTGTGGGTTATTTCTGGGCTTTCTATTCTGTTCCAGTTATCTATATGTCTGTTTTTGTGCCCATACCATACTGCCTTGATGACTACAGTGTTGTAATATTGCTCGAAGTCTGGAATTGTGATGCCTCCAGTTTTGCTTTTCGTTTTCAAGATTGCTTTGGCTGTTTGTGGTTCCATACAGGTTTTAGGATTGTTTGTTCTAGTTCTATGAAAAATGCTGTTGGTATTTTGATAGGGATTTCATGTAATTTCTTTGTGTCATCTTCAATTTCTTTCATCAAAGTTCTATAGTTTTCAGGATACAGATCTTTCACTTCTTTGGTAAGGTTTATTTCTAGATATCTTATTCTTTTTGGTGCAATTGTGAGATTGATTCTTAATTTATCTTTATGTTGCTTCATTATTGGTACAGAGAATTGCAAGAGATTTCTGTACATTGATTTTGTATCATGCAACTTTAGTAGTTCATTAATCAGTTCTAGCAGTATTTTGGTCGAGTCTTTCAGGTTTTCTATGTATAGTATTATGTCATCTACAAATAGTGAGATTTTTACTTCTTTGCTGATTTTTTTAAAAAATATTATTTATTTATTTATTTATTTATTTATTTATTTATTTGAGACACAGAGTGTGAGAGAGGCAGAGACATAGTTAGAAGGAGAAGCATGCTCTTTGCAGGAGCCCAATGCGGGACTCAATCCTGGATCCCAAGATCACGACCTGAGCCAAAGGCAGCCACCCTACTGCTGAGCCACCCAGGCATCCCTTTGCTGATTTGGATGCCTTTACTGTCTTTTTATTGACTGATTGCTGGGGCTAGGACTTCCAGTACTGTGTTGAATAAGAGTGATGAGAGTGGACATCCTTGTCTTGTTCCTGACCTTAAGGGAAAAACTGAGAGTTAAGGATGATGTTAGCTCTTTGTTTTCATATATGGTGCTTATCATGTTGATATTTGCTCTCTCTAAAAATCCTACTTTGTTGAGGGTTTTTATCCTCAGTGGATATACTTTGTCAAATGTTTTTTTTTTTTTTTCATCTATTGAATGAATCATATGATTCTCCTCTCTCTTGTTGATTTGATATAACATTCTTTGATTTGCATATATTGAATCACTCTTGCAATTCAGGAATAAATGCATTTGATCATGGTGAATAATTTTTTTAATGTATAGTTGGATTTGGTTTGTTAGTATTGTATTGAGGATTTTTATGTCTATGTTCACAAGAGATATTGGCCTGTAGTTTTCTTTTTCTATGGTGTCTTTATTTGGCTATTGTATGAGGGTTATTCTGGCCCCATTGAATGAATTTGGAAGTTTTCTTTCATTTTCTAGCTTTTGGAATAATTTGAGAAGAATAGGTATTAACTCTTCTTTTACTATTTGATAGAATTTGCCGTGAACCATCTGGTTCTGGACTTTTGTTTGTTGGTAATAAACATTTTTTTTAACCAAAAACCATTTACTTTGCTGGTAATAAGACTGTTCAAATTTTCTATTTCTTTTTGCTCTAGTTTTCATAGATTATATATAGGTTTCTAGGAACTTACCCATTTCTTCTAGGCTGTCCAACTTGTTGGCATATACTTTTTCATGATATGGTCTTATAATTGTTTCCATTTCTGTGGTTGTTATTTCTCCTTTCTCATTTGTGATGTTATTGATTTTAGGCCTTTCTCTTTTTTTCTCTTGGTAAATCATCTTGCTGGAGGTTTACCAATTTTATTGATTTTTTTTTTAAAGCACCATCTTCTGGTTGTGTTGATCTAGTTTATTGTTTTTTTGTGTGCTTATAGAATTTATTTCTACTCTAATCTTTACTATTTACTTTCTTCTTTTGGCTTTAGGCTTTGTTTGTTGTTCTTCTTCTAGCTCCTTTAGGTGTATGATTAAATTATATGAGATTTTTCTTACTTCTTGAAGTAGGCCTGTATTGCTATATACTTCTCTCTTAGGACTGCTTTTCCTGCATCCCAAAGGTTCCAGACCATTATATTTTCATTTCCATTTGTTTCCATGTGTTTTTTTTTTTTTTTAATTTCCTCTTTGATTCCCTGGTCAATCCATTCACTGTTTAGTAGCATGTTGTTTAGCCTCCATGTATTTTTGGTCTTTGCAGATTTTTTGTTGTGGTTGACTTCTAGTTTCATAGTGTTGTGGTCAGAAAATGTACATATGACTGCAATCTTTTTATATTCATGAAGCCCTGTTTTATGACCTAATATGTGATATAATCTGGAAAATGTGCCATGTGCTCTTGGAAAGAATATGTATTTGCCATTTTAGGGTGTAATGTTCTGAATATATCTGTTAAGTCCATCTGGTCTAGGGTATCATTCAAAGCCATTGTTCTCTGGTTGATTTTCTTTCTAGATGATCTGTCCACTGATGTAAGTAGAGTGTTAAAACCCCGACTATTATTCTATTATTATCAATTATTTATTTATGTTTGTTATTAACTATTTTATGTATTCAAGTACTCCCATGTTGGGAGCATAAGTATTTATAATTGTTATGTTTTCCTGTTGGATTGTCCCCTTTGTTACTACATAGTGCCTTTCTTTGACTCTTGTTACAGTTTTTGTTTTAAAGTCTACTTTGTCTGATATAAGTATTGCACTCTGGCTTTCTGTTGACATCCATTTGCATAATAAATGTTTCCCTATCCCCTCACTTTCAATCTTCAGGTATCATTAGGTCTTTTTTTTTAATTTATTTTTTATTGGTGTTCAATTTACTAACATACAGAATAACCCCCAGTGCCCGTCACCCATTCACTCCCACCCCCCCGCCCTTCTCCCCTTCCACCACCCCTAGTTCGTTTCCCAGAGTTAGGAGTCTTTACGTTCTGTCTCCCTTTCTGATATTTCCCACACATTTCTTCTCCCTTCCCTTATATTCCCTTTCACTGTTATTTATATTCCCCAAATGAATGAGTACATATAATGTTTGTCCTTCACCGACTGACTTACTTCACTCAGCATAATACCCTCCAGTTCCATCCACGTTGAAGCAAATGGTGGGTATTTGTCATTTCTAATAGCTGAGTAATATTCCATTGTATACATAAACCACATCTTCTTTATCCATTCATCTTTCGTTGGACACCGAGGCTCCTTCCACAGTTTGGCTATCGTGGCCATTGCTGCTAGAAACATCGGGGTGCAGGTGTCCCGGCGTTTCATTGCATTTGTATCTTTGGGGTAAATCCCCAACAGTGCAATTGCTGGGTCGTAGGGCAGGTATATTTTTAACTGTTTGAGGAACCTCCACACGGTTTTCCAGAGTGGCTGCACCAGTTCCCATTCCCACCAACAGTGTAAGAGGCTTCCCCTTTCTCCGCATCCTCTCCAACATTTGTTGTTTCCTGCCTTGCTAATTTTCCCCATTCTCACTGGTGTGAGGTGGTATCTCATTGTGGTTTTGATTTGAATTTCCCTGATGGCAAGTGATGCAGAGCATTTTCTCATGTGCATGTTGGCCATGTCTATGTCTTCCTCTGTGAGATTTCTGTTCATGTCTTTTGCCCATTTCATGATTGGATTGTTTGTTTCTTTGCTGTTGAGTTTAATAAGTTCTTTATAGATCTTGGAAACTAGCCCTTTATCTGATACGCCATTTGCAAATATCTTCTCCCATCCTGTAGGTTGTCTTTTAGTTTTGTTGACTGTATCCTTTGCTGTGCAAAAGCTTCTTATCTTTATGAAGTCCCAATAGTTCATTTTTGCTTTTGTTTCTTTTGCCTTCGTGGATGTATCTTGCAAGAAATTACTGTGGCCGAGTTCAAAAAGGGTGTTGCCTGTGTTCTTCTCTAGGATTTTGATGGAATCTTGTCTCACATTTAGATCTTTCATCCATTTTGAGTTTATCTTTGTGTATGGTGAAAGAGAGTGGTCTAGTTTCATTCTTCTGCATGTGGATATCCAATTTTCCCAGCACCATTTATTGAAGAGACTGTCTTTCTTCCAATGGATAGTCTTTCCTCCTTTATTGAATATTAGTTGACCATAAAGTTCAGGGTCCACTTCTGGATTCTCTATTCTGTTCCACTGATCTATGCGTCTGTTTTTGTGCCAGTACCACACTGTCTTGATGACCACAGCTTTGTAGTACAACCTGAAATCTGGCATTGTGATGCCCCCAGATATGGTTTTCTTTTTTAAAATTCCCCTGGCTATTTGGGGTCTTTTCTGATTCCACACAAATCTTAAAATAATTTGTTCTAACTCTCTGAAGAAAGTCCATGGTATTTTGATAGGGATTGCATTAAACGTGTATATTGCCCTGGGTAACATTGACATTTTCACAATATTAATTCTGCCAATCCATGAGCATGGAATATTTTTCCATCTCTTTGTGTCTTCCTCAATTTCTTTCAGAAGTGTTCTATAGTTTTTAGGGTATAGATCCTTTACATCTTTGGTTAGGTTTATTCCTAGGTATCTTATGCTTTTGGGTGCAATTGTAAATGAGATTGACTCCTTAATTTCTCTTTCTTCAGTCTCATTGTTAGTGTATAGAAATGCCATTGATTTCTGGGCATTGATTTTGTATCCTGCCACGCTACTGAATTGCTGTATGAGTTCTAGCAATCTTGGGGTGGAGACTTTTGGGTTTTCTATGTAGAGTATCATGTCATCTGCGAAGAGGGAGAGTTTGACTTCTTCTTTGCCAATTTGAATGCCTTTAATGTCTTTTTGTTGTCTGATTGCTGAGGCTAGGACTTCCAGTACTATGTTGAACAGCAGTGGTGAGAGTGGAAATCCCTGTCTTGTTCCTGATCTTAGGGGAAAGGCTCCCAGTGCTTCCCCACTGAGAATGATATTTGCTGTGGGCTTTTCATAGATGGCTTTTAAGATGTCGACCAGGAAATTAAGGAAGAATTAAAAACATTCATGGAAACTAATGAGAATGAAGATACAACCATCCAAAATCTTTGGGATGCAACAAAAGCAGTCCTAAGGGGGAAATACATTGCAATACAAGCATCCATTCAAAAACTGGAAAGAACTCAAATACAAAAGCTAACCTTACACATAAA
The DNA here is from genome assembly GCF_003254725.2 of Canis lupus dingo. Lineage (NCBI taxonomy): Eukaryota > Metazoa > Chordata > Mammalia > Carnivora > Canidae > Canis > Canis lupus. The sequence goes on from NC_064254.1 coordinate 31,135,929, forward strand.
GGAGCTAGAGAAAAAACAGCAAATAGATCCTACACCCAAGAGAAGAAGGGAGTTAATAAAGATTCGAGCAGAACTCAACGAAATCGAGACCAGAAGAACTGTGGAACAGATCAACAGAACCAGGAGTTGGTTCTTTGAAAGAATTAATAAGATAGATAAACCATTAGGCAGCCTTATTAAAAAGAAGAGAGAGAAGACTCAAATTAATAAAATCATGAATGAGAAAGGAGAGATCACTACCAACACCAAGGAAATACAAACGATTTTAAAAACATATTATGAACAGCTATATGCCAATAAATTAGGCAATCTAGGAGAAATGGACGCATTCCTGGAAAGCCACAAACTACCAAAACTGGAACAGGAAGAAATAGAAAACCTTAACAGGCCAATAACCAGGGAGGAAATTGAAGCAGTCATCAAAAACCTCCCAAGACACAAGAGTCCAGGGCCAGATGGCTTCCCTGGGGAATTTTATCAAACATTTAAAGAAGAAACCATACCTATTCTCCTAAAGCTGTTTGGAAAGATAGAAAGAGATGGAGTACTTCCAAATTCGTTCTATGAAGCCAGCATCACCTTAATTCCAAAGCCAGACAAAGACCCCACCAAAAAGGAGAATTACAGACCAATATCCCTGATGAACATGGATGCAAAAATTCTCAACAAGATACTGGCCAATAGGATCCAACAATACATTAAGAAAATTATTCACCATGACCAAGTAGGATTTATCCCTGGGACACAAGGCTGGTTCAACACCCATAAAACAATCAATGTGATTCATCATATCAGCAAGAGAAAAACCAAGAACCATATGATCCTCTCATTAGATGCAGAGAAAGCATTTGACAAAATACAGCATCCATTCCTGATCAAAACTCTTCAGAGTGTAGGGATAGAGGGAACATTCCTCGACATCTTAAAAGCCATCTATCTTTAGGTCTAAAATGAGTCTCTTGTTGGGAGCAAATATATAGACCTTAATTTTAGGTACATTCTGTCACCCTTTGTCTTTTGATTGGAGCACTAAATTCATTTAAATTCAAAGTAACTATTGATAGATATGTATTTATTGACACTTTATTAATTATTTTGTGGTTGTTTCTGAAGATTGTCTCTAATCCTTTCTTGTCTTTCTTTCCTACGTAGTTTCCTGGTTTTTAATGATATATTTGAATTTCTTTTTCTTTATTCTCTGCATATTCTTTAGTGGTTTTTGATTTGTAGTTACCATTAGGTTTTTATATAACCTCTTCTGCATATAGAAGTCTATATTAAGTTGATGGTCATTTAAACTTGAACCCATTCTTTACTCCTCCCCTCCTGTGTTTTAGGTATATGGTATTATAGTTTACATTCTTTTATTTTGTTAGGTCCTTGACTGATTTTTCACAACAATATTCAATTTTACTTTTGTGTTTTCTAACTTCATACCATTGCTTTTGGTCTTTCCTTTTCACTGAAAGAGTTCCTCTTTAGTATTTCTTGCAGGGCTAGTGTATTGGTCATGAACTCCTTCAGTTTTTCTTTGGGAAAGTCTTTATCTCTCCTTCTATTCTGAATGATACCCTTGCTGTATAGAATATCCTTGGCTGCAGTTTTTCCCATTCAGCACTTTGAATATATCATGCCACTCTCTTCTGACTTGGAAAGTTTCTACTGAAAAGTCCTCTGATAGCCTTATGGGCTATCCTTTGTATGTAACTGTCTCCTTTGTCTTTAAGATTTTTTTCTTTATCACTATATTTTGCCATTTTAATTATGTATTTTGTTATGGATCTGCTTTTGTTGATTTTGTTGGGGGTTCTCTGCACATCCTGGATCTGGATATCTGTTTCCTTCCCTATTTGGGGGAAATTTTCAGCTATTATTTCTTTAAATAAGTTTTTTGCCCCCTTTCTCTTTCTTCTTCTAGGACTCCTAAAATATAAATGCTATTACCTTTGATGGAGTCACAGAGTTCTAAGTCTATTCTTGTTTTGCCTAATTCTTTTTTCTCTTTTTTGTTCAGCTTGATTACTTAGTTTTCTAGGTCATTAATTCATTCCTTACTTCTTCCAATCTGCTCTTCATTCCATCAAGTTTGTCTCTGATTTTATTTATTGAGTCATTTATCTCTGCTGTGTTTTCCTTATCTCTGTGTTAATGGTCTCACTGATGCATTCTATTCTTTTCTCAAGTCCAGCAAGTATCTTTTTGATCATTACTTTAAATTCTCTCTGAGGCATTCTATTTGTATGAGTTTCACTTAGATCTCTGGCCATGGCCTCATTCTGTTCTTTCATTTAGGACAGATTCCTCTGTCTTCTCATTTTCTCTAAGTCTCTGTGCCTGCTTCTCTGTGCTAGAGAAGTCATCTGCATCTCTTTCTCTTAAGGATAATGCCCTTATGAAGAAGAGAATCTCTAGTGCCCTTCAGCATAGTGTCCTCTGTTCTCTAGGGCCAGGTGCTTCAGGAAGTGTCTCCAATGTGTGCTGCATGTAGTCTGTTGTTGTGTCTTGGATGCTTTATCCTTTAGGCCACTCATCTGCAGAGACTGTCTACCTGGTGTGGGCAGCGTTTCATCCCTGGTCTGAATGTGGCAATTTCAAGTAGGTGTGCTCTGGTCTGCTTGTGAATTTGAGACCTGTTGCCTCTGCTGCCAGAACTGAGGACCTATAAAACCTCTGGGTTATGTAGAGAGTGCTGGCACTGTGCTGGTTCCTGGAAGTGATCCTGTACTTATGCTGAGGAATAGGCAAGGGAATTGGCACCCACCAGTTCCTTTGTCCCTGGGGGAAGAGGGGTCTGTCTCTGGATGCTGCCTCTCTGGGATGCATTCTGAGATGAGAAAATAACCTCACCACTGTGTTCCCTAGGCACTCTTCTGATTGCTATTTCCACACTATATGTCTATGGGCTGTTTGCCCTCCCTTCTCTCCAAGAGCAGCCCCAATGCTTATGGACTCACCCTAAGCCAAGCCCACTGACTTTTACAATTCCAGGATTTAAGCCTCACTAGTTGCAAGACCTTATGAAATCCGGGCCCTCTCATTTTCCACACCAATTACGGGGATTTGACTTCCCCATGTGGGCCCCAGTGTGCTCATCTGTCTCTCGTTCTTCTCCATGACTATGGCTCCCTCCCCACTTTGGTAGCTATAATCCATTTCTTTCTCAAACTCTACTTTCACACTTCCATCCTTCTTCAGTGTGGCCTCTTCTCTACATTTCGTTTTGGAGTTTGTTCTGCCAATCTTCAGGTCAATTTCTGGGATAAATTATTATGTTTTGGTAGTTGTCTAGTTGTATTTATGGGATGAAGTACACTTAGGGTCCTCCTAGTCTGCTGCCATCTTCCTCCAAGCCAAAAAGATACTTTTTGAGTAACATTGCTAAAGGAACCAGGTTTATATAAAGAAATATATTCAACAGTGATACATATGCTGAAAAATTGGGGATAAAGTATAATTATGTCTGTAACTTATCTGTGATGCATTGAGAATAACAAGGTGGACTAATAGATCAATTAAAGAATAGTAAGAGCTATAAAACAAATATAGTAAAATATTAATTACAGAATCTAGTTGGTCTGTTCAAGGATATTCACTGTGAAATTCCTTCAATTTCTAGGTATTTGAAAATTTTTACAGTAATATGAGAAAAAAAGATTTTACTATTTTCTAATTATATGACAAAATTATTTAACATTTACTAATACAAGGGATTACTGGGTGGCTCAGTGGTTGAGCATCTGCCTTTAGCCCAGGGCATGATCCTGGAGTCTGGGGCTGGAGTCCCACATTGGGCTCCCTGAATGAAGCCTACTTCTCTCTCTGCCTATGTCTCTGCCTCTCTCTCTGTGTCTCTCATGAATAAATAAATAAAAAAAATTTTTTTAAATTTACTAACACAAGAAGGAGGATGGAAGTAATAGCCTTTTCATGTCAAAGCCACAAATAAATCCTTTATATAAACACAAATTTTCCTGAGGGTAGTTGACTCACATTCATTGTAATGTTTTCCATTGTGCCATACTTGAATAACTCACAAACTACGGATCAGTTTAAATACAGACTTTGTAGGAGGACAAGGAAACTAATGTTAGCTGCATAAGAAAAATTACTGGAATTTATTGAAGTATTTTCTACAACATGAATTGTAAGAAATCTATGACATTGTTCCCAAGTTGACATTTTTTGAGATTCTATATAAAAAATTTATAGCTGGAAAAATAAACATATATATTTTTTAAATCACGTCACAGTAAAGACAGACAAAAAGAATTGCTTCAGTGAACAACTTTATACAGGCAGAAATAGTACTAATAATGTATGGCACACAGAAATAATTTGCCCAGTCTCTCACATAATTGAGCAGGTATATGTAAATATTATCATAGAATGGCATGTGTGTTATTGATATTCTTGGTTTAAAGAACATATCAAGTAAAAAGTCATCTTTTTCTACATTCCTAGATCAAATCTAGATCTATTCTTGTTGCCAAATCTTCTTAATTATTATCCCTGGACTCAAGATATCCTATGTGTTTCCAGTGGGAATCATAAGAATCATTCCCCATAAGAACTAAGTTTCAAGGAACTACCTTGACGATTGGTTTTGTATTTTCAAAATTAGTCCTGTGCTAGTTTTCTGTTCCTATACTCTCATTTTTATCAGCATAATGCTCCAATCCCTTAAAAATACCCACAAAATCTTGGCCAGGTGTTGCTGCTCCATTTTTATTCCATAGATTAAAATTCAGAATGTCTACTTCTCAGGAGCAGTGGGTGAAAAATAACAACTATAGTTAAATTGAGAATCTCTGAGTCCTTTTCTTGTTTATTATCTAAGTTTGGTGGAGGAACTCTTTAAGTCATCCTGCTTGGCCCCGGATACTTTTGACCCTGTCAGAAGCTTTAATTGTGTTTAACCATAAAATACCATTGAATGCTCTTGTGAATGGTTCTTACAGATATATTTTAGGAAATAGAATATTAGTCATTTTTCACAGAGAGCACACATTTCCAAAGATTCCATTGTAAGACCTCAATAAAGCATAGTATAAATAATTTGTTTAGAGTCTGTCATGTTTAGTGTTGCATTAAGTAGAAGATAGTTTTAAATAGTTTTAATGATTTATAAAGTGTTTCAATCAATGTAATCAAGTTGCTAAAAAATAGTTTTGAACTAAGGTTAAGGTATTGCAGCAAAAAAAAAAAAAGCAGAAAACAAAAAACCAACAACACAAAATCCATAAAGATAAGTAGATTGCATTAATGCTAAGCTTCACCACCTATGACATTTTTATAGCCTTATATTTTTCCCAATCATTAATAAACTTAAAAGCAAAATGAGTTAAAGTTTGTTCATCATAAGTTAAATAAGCCTGTATTTAATTGGAAATTCAAAACATTTAGCTAGAAATGTTAAGATTTTTATAAAAATATTAATAGAATGTCATATTTTACTCAGTGTTTTTGTCTGCCAGGATTTCAGGGTTGGATAATACAATATTTCAGACATACTTTAAAATTGTTGTTCACTTAGTCTTATTTCATTAATGAATATAATATGCTTTGAATACAAAAAGTGTTCTGGTTAAACAAATTTAACATTATGACCTTCAGTCTAATATTAAAATATGCAAGTTCTCAGGTAGAAATATTAATAGGTTCACTTTTATTTTTAACTAAATGAGGAGAAGCCTCCAGTTAAGATAAACAAAACCTCCTATCAGATGCATGTGGTATAGTTGGCAATAGTCTTGTCTGTTATCAACATCCCACAGATTTACTTTTCATTTACAAAAAATGTACTCAATGCCTCTGAGCATATCTAAAAAACAGCAAACAAAGACAAATAAATGTTTATTTTTAAAGAAATTTGTATCAAATTTTAGTTTCTTTGCAAATTTGGCTAAAAGATAATCATCTTAATTTAGGCTATTAAGAGAAGGAGAGGAAAGAGTTTCCTGTTGTACCAAAGGATGGAGTACAAAACTTCAACTCTGCGCCTGGAAAATAGTTATATATATTTAATATATATTAAAGACAACCAATTAATATTACTTTATACTAAAAGCCAGCTAATTTCCAATAACATATATTATATATAATATATATTTGACCCAATGAACCCAATGAACATTTTATCTTTGAAACTGTGGGGGCAGGAAGTAGAACTGACACCATCTGGACTTAATTATTGTTACTAGGAAGGAACCATTTAAGAGGTTGAAGTGGGAGGGGCGCCTGGGTGACTCAGTGATTGAACATCTGCCTTTGGCTCAGGTCATGATCCAGGTGTTCTCAGATTGAGTCCTACATCAGGCTCCCCATGGGGAGACTGCCTCTCCCTCTCCCTCTCCGTATGTCACTGCTTCTATCTCTGTGTTTCTTATTAATAAATAAATAAAATCTTTTAAAAAAAGAAGTTGAAGTGGTTTGGACTCTAGAGAAAGTAACTGTGACTTCTTAGAATTAATAATAAGGAAAGAGTACTGAAATGTGACTGAAAAATTATTTTGACTGAAAAATTATTTTGGAGAGAAAGAAAAGAGACAAATAAGTACATTGACAGAATTTATGAACAAATTCTTCTCAAAACAGCTGAAAGCTCAAGAAATACCATCTTGGAAAACAATACTGATGAAGTGGAGAGACATGCCCAGAAAACTATGTGAATGGTCAGGAAAATTTCTAGTGACTGGACAGCGTGGGCATAGCACTGACTTTCACGCCTTTTGAATGCCCAGAGCCTAGTACAGCATGAACAGTATAGGTGCCCCGTAAATATGTTTGAGGAAAAATTAAGAAGAGGACAATGATTCTCACCATGTATCATGACTGACTTGTTTCTCATATGTCCTGACTGATTGTCTACTTGGACTTTGCCATTCTTTGATCATTTTGCAATTCAAATTCACTCCACTAGAGGGAAAAATAGAAAGAGGTACACAGTGAATCTTAAATCAGTCATTATGGCCGTAAATAAGCACTTATTCAAATATGTAACTACAGAGAAGATTTCTGGATGAAGTAAATATCAGAATGTATAATACTGTACTAATTCTAATTTATCTGATTCACGCAATTCCTGTTTCTTATCACCATACAATGAGAAGGTTTATGTTCATTTTAATCACACAAATAAGAGGTACAATACTAGAGTGTCAAGGCAAAGCACTTGCAGTAAGAAAAGAAGAGGCACTTCCTTTTATTCCTGCTAATCAATTATCAGACTATTCTTTTAGTTAAAATTTTTATTTTTTTCTATATGTAGTATAATCCTGTTTACCTGCTTCTATCAAAGGCCAATGGGAATATGTGACTTAATATATAAATTAATGGGGATTGTTTCATTAAAAGAGTGTGTATTTATAGGAAAACTGAGCCCTTGTTGCTGCATGTTGGGAGATACCAAACAGTATGTGTTCTCTGCTTCTGTAGATATTACTATCTTAGAAAGCTAGGGCCTACATATATGATAAAAAAGAACTGTGAGACTGTAACAAAAAATTAAGCAGCCTAGGTGTATTAACTGAAAGTACTGAAAGAGGTAAAAAGAGAAGCATTTATTTGGGTGAATGTAAGAAATATTTAATTCATTGTAGAAGGTTTTATAAATTGATAGTCAATATCCTGGTAATTAATCAGACATCAATATATCTAAAAATACACTGAGAGTTTTGTACGGAATTTTGTGTGTCAAGAAAAAAATGGTTGCATGTCAGCTTTGCTGATAAAATTCTTACTCCTAAAAGGAGGAGGGAAGGAAGGAAGGAAGGAAGGAAGGAAGGAAGGAAGGAAGGAAGGAAGGAAGGGAGGGAGGGGAAGCAAAGGAAAGGAAAGTAAAAGAGAAGAAAAGAGTCTCAAGTAATACTTTGTAGAATCTTGGAAACCACTTGAACTATTTCCACCTTGAAAGAGAGAGCATGCATTAGTGCCTGGATTATACATCCTCCCAGATTAATTCCACTTTCTTCTTCAGAATGGGTGCTGCACATCGACAACTTTTATTTCCCTGGTTCCCACTTTAGTATTCTGTCTACTGCTTTAGTTTTCTGTTGCTGCTATAACAAATTATCACAAACCCTATGGTATAAAATATGTGTACTATTTTAAATTTCTGTAAATCAGCAGTCTGAAATGTGTCTTACTGGGCTAAAATCAAGGAATCTGCAAGGCAGATTTTGGAAATTCTAGGAGAAAATATATTTCCTTGTCTTTTCCAGCTTCTAGAGGCTACTGCATTCTTTGGCTCATGGCCTCATTCTTCCATCTTCAAGATCAGCAACAGCAGGTCAAATCCACCTCATATTGCATCACTCGATCTCTTCCACTTTTTTTTAAGGACGATTGTGATTCCAGTGGGCCAGTCAGATAATACAGGACAATATACCAATCATAAAGTCAGGTGATTAGCAACCTTAATTTTGTCTGCATCTTACTGCCCTTTTGTCACATAATGCAACATATTCATAAGTACCAGGGATTAGTACCTTAATGTTTTGTTTCGGAGGGGTCTATTATTCTCCTTAGCTCATTTACCTTCTGTGATATGTTCTATTTTGTTAATACTACTCACCAAGCTTCAGCCCTAGAAGCCCTTCCGATTGACATTAGAGATATTTTGTTTCTCAAATTATGTGGCTTATTTAGTTAAATCCTGGTACGTCTCTATTTTCTATTAGAATTCACAGAAACAATTTCCCAAATATCTAATACTATAATGGTAATCATAAATATCAATCTCTCATGAGAAGTAATTATTTCTATCTTATGTTTTTATGATATATAAACCATGTTGCACAATACTAATTTCTATTATAGAAGTTCAGATGTTTTGGTCCACCCAAGACTTAGTGAATCAGAATATCTGGAGACAGAAACTGGATAATTTTTTAAATGTTCAAAATGTAGTTCTATTACACAGCAAGGTCTAGATCCCTGTATTATTTATGCAGATATATCTTCAAATTAGAGTCTCTCCCTTCCTCATACTTGATTGAAATTTTACCAAAGATTACTGTGTCTAGAGACTTCTCACCCTCATAATATGTTCTACATATTTCCAAATAAGCTGTCTCATATTTAGACTTATCAGTAAACGAATCTTATTTTTATAAATATCACCAATACTCCTAACTCAAATATCCAAAAACATTTTTAAAAGGATGATTAATAAAATCCCAATAGACAAAATAATTTCAAAAGTCCACAAACAACTATACAATTTGGTATAGCATAAGGTTGATATATATTGACAGTAAAATATGGGATCAAGAGTGTTTTCATTATGTGTTTGCTGAATAGCTTTTCATTACCATGTGGCAGGTTTTGAATGTAACAGTTGGGATAACATCATAAATGGTCATTGTAGAAAGAACTTAATGTTCTCATGACCTAAATTAAACCTTTTGTTGGACTGAATTTAGGAGCACTATTCTTTAGGCTGCATTTGTAAGACAAGCATGGTTGTATTACATCAAACCTATATTTTCCAGGGAGTGCTGAGCTTCAAAGTTGGATTATTTCAAATGTACTTTTATTTGCAATTATAAAATAAATGATTTATAGAGTACATTTTATTTTTAAAAGGTCAGTCAAATAATATTTCAACTCAGATACAATTTGAATTGCTAAGGTTATCTTTTTAAGCTAATTTTAATAACCATAATTAATATCATATGATACAATAGGAAAAAAAGCAACAGCAATTACATTCCCTACACATTCACATGCTGAGTAACCTATAATAAAGTGCCTACGTTTTCTTCTTTAATTTGTCAAGCTAAAGTATTGTAGATTTTTTTACTGTGATAACAGAAAAAATATCATTGATGAGTTACAAGATCTTTCTGAGGGCATAGTTATATCTGACAATGTCTAAGTAGAATGAGGAAGAAACCACAATTTATATTGATTTTGATGAAAGGGCAAGCATAGTAATTTTTCATATGAAATGTTATGCTTTTCCACTGGCTATTACAAAGAAAATTAGGAGAATTGAGAAAGCTCAAGGGATAGAATAGCAAACAGAGGAGAGATATACAAATAGTTTAGGTGTAGATTGTAATATGTCAAGAGATCTAAAAAGATTATTCAGAAATATGGGGCACTTTGAGGGTTTCTTTTAAAAAGCAAGTAATAACAATTTGGATAGACCTGTTAACATTTGTTGGACAAATAAAGCACTTTTATATCTCAGAGTTTATTCTTAACAAGAGGTCCATACTGCTTTCAGAAATGTGAAAGACAAAAATTTACATTTATAGACAAATAGATTAAGTGAGAATACTTTGTATTACAGTAGAACTACTGCAAGGTTTTATAAATAGGTACTTCACAAGTCTGGTTAAGTGTTTATGTATAAATCAATATCTACTTGAATGAGAGTCTGATCCTGAGGGGAAGAAGAGTCTAAACCTGAAATATTTGAAATCCCCACTTACTGAAAATGATTTGAAATTAGAGGAATTAAAGTATTATAATATATTCAATGGGAAATATTTATTTCATATCCACTGACAAAATTCTGATGCCTCTGGATATGGACTTTGATTATTTTATGAATCTTACTGATAAAGTTGATATTGTGCATTAAGAACAATAAACAAAAAGAAAAGAGAACTTAAAACATACTGTCATAAAACTTGATAATTTCCTCTTGTCTTGAATGATATGTTCAGTTCAACCTGAAGATCTGTATAGATACTCAAGTATGCCATTGTAATTTGGAAAGTAAAAATAATTAAGAATTATACTTTATTTTTAAATATATATGGAAATATAAAACTGCCTTATATTAGTAAAGATTAAGTTGATCACCATATTTAATCTAGAATCACTTCCTCAGTATTAACAATTAGTGTTAAAATTATATTAAAAATAAGAAATCTGTTTTATTTTAGAAATAATTTGTGATCAGATAATTGATTTTGAGAAACTAAATAATCCATGAAAAAGATCCTCATCCTCACCTGGAACCCATATATACATATATACACTAAGGTATATATCTATCTTTTAATAGATATGAGTAAAGCCAACTCAAAGTGATACCCAAGTGAAAAATTTGACCATAACCTAATCAATATTCTAAATGTTCTAAAAAGCATTCTGCTTATTAGATTTGGACTTGCTAGAAACAGAAAATTAGAAATGGAGAATAACATACCTAACCAATTGTAATGTGCTCCAGGGTAGAGCTTCTTTGAATTATTGACATAATACCTAGGAGAATGGTATCAGAATAGTTGGATTCAAATCCTGTCTCTTGCACAGAATTGCAGTGTTGTAGGCTTGCTTATAAGAGGGCTCTAACCATGTCCCTCTCCTGGTAGTCATGGTCTATGTAAGCCCTTTCTCTGGAGTTTGGATTGGATTTACTGACTTGCATCTAACCAATACAATACAGTGAAGGTGATGAGATGTCATTTCCATGATTAGATTACAAGAGATTATCATTTCAATTTTGCTAGCAGACCTTGTTTATTGCCTTCTCAACTTGCATGCTTTCATGAAGCAAGTTGCCATGTGGAAGAGGCCCACGTGGCAAGGAACTGAGGCTGGCTTTCAGCTGACTGCAGCCTGCAAGGAACTATATTGCCATCAACAACTGATTAAATGTAAAAGCAGGTATTTCTCCATTTGAGCCTTCAAATGACATTACAGTCCTCAGGCCAACACCTTCATTGCAGCTTTCTGAGATACCCTGAAAAGAGGACCTAGCTAAGGTGTGGCTAGATTCCTGACCTGCAGAAACTGTGCATTGATAAATTGGTGTTGTGTTAAACCACTAAGTTTTAGAGTAATTTGTTACACAGCTATAGATATCTAATACATGTAATGTAACCATTAACAAAATTCTGTTTTTTAAAAGATTTTATTTATTTATTCATGAGAGATACAGAGAGAGAGGCAGAGACATAGACAGAAAGAGAAGCAGATTCCCTGGGAGAAACCTGGTGTGGGACTCGATCCCAGGACTCCAGGATCATGACCTGAGCCAAAGGCAGATGCTTTACCACTGACTACCCAGGTGCCCTGAAAAATTTCTTAGTTTCTCAAGACTTCAGTATTCACATCAATAAAATGATGACAATAAGAGTAATCATCTCTTCTATGAAAAGCACTTCAGCATTTAGTAGATATCCTATGAATGGTGCGCTGTCTTAAGGATTATAGCAGGGCCCAATAAATAATGCATTTCTTCTCTGACTTAATTCTGAAATGATTTAGAAATAAGGCAGGGAAAGGCAGATATGGGGGCGGGGAGTCTTACAATGGACAAAGCTGAATCTGAAGCATTATGGCTTATATATATATGTAAGTAGACTTAAAAATATTGACAGATTTAGACAGAATTTTGTAACCAGTAATAATAGCATCAGATCTAGTAAGTCTTCTTCATATGAGAGGCTTCCTTCTGTAAAAATTATTTCATGGAAAACAAAGCAGTATTTGTGTTGCCTACATATAGAGCTCCCAAGAAAGAGAAGAGAGGACAAGGTTGATCTGGGTGTGTTAGATTTTTCCTTCTAAACCCATTAATCAGATAGTCACTCCAGTACAGCAATAGAATACATGAGAAGACAGAAGACAAGGAGGGGCCTCAAGGATTATGTCAATGAACATCCTTTCATGGAAACATCAAGAATAGCTAGTAGAAGTAGTAACGTAGAGATGTAGTAGTGGTGGTGGTGGTAGTAGTAGTAGCAGTAGTAGTAGTAGTAGTAGTAGTAGTAGTAGTAGTAGTGTTACCAGTATCTACTTGATGGGGTTTGTAGAACCTGCCAGTGGAAATACGCACTTCAGCATTTTTGTAGACAAAATGTACTAAAAGTGAACATTTCATCTTTTCCCTTAGAAAATTCCACATATATTAATAAACCATATGATTGTAATTTGAATTACTGCATAGATATGTCAATGAACAAAGTATAGGCAGTGACCATCAATCCAATAAACACTGGTTGTAAAATATTTATTAAGATAATAAATTGATATTATGATTTTTATGCATGTCTTGTAGCTATTGAGTTTGTTGCCTCAGGCTGCACTAAGGGAGTCCAATTTCTAAGATTAACAGATGCTCATTACAAAAGCAGATCATGCTGCATAGTGATAATACCTACATGCTGCCCTCTGTGGAGACCTGCCTAAGTAACCAACTGGATATCCCTCTGACATGCTTTCTTCAAACTTCAATAAATTTACTGTTAAAAATTAATATTAAAAATAAGAGGGCAGCCCAGGTGGCTTAGCAGTTTAGCACCGCCTTCAGTCCAGGGCCTGATCCTGGAGACCTGGGATCGAGTCCCACATCAGGCTCCCTGCATGGAGCCTGCTTCTCCCTCTGCCTGTGTCTCTGCCTCTCTCTCTCTATATATATATGTGTGTGTTTCTCACGAATAAATAAATAAAATATTAAAAATAAGAAATCTGTTTTATTTTAGAAATAATTTGTGATCAAATAATTAATTTTGAGAAACTAAATAATCCAGGAAAAAGATCTCCATCCTCATCTGGGAGCATGTATGTATCATATGTATACATAATATATACAGGATGCATATATAGTAATCCACATAAGTCACCTAGATTACACTGAGAGTATTTATAAGTAGTATTGTTGTCTTTAATTTATATATTTGCTTTGTTTCACTTAAACCATTCAACTATACTGAACTTACACTTAAACATTAGCTCTAGTGACAGAAGAACAGAAATTTCAGGACATTAGTATGAAATCAAGTAGCCCAGAGGATAGAATATCAAGGCAATCTAAATACTAGAAAATGATGGGAAGATTTTACTCAGACGATAGTGATTAACTAGAATCAGTAGGAGAGTAATATTGTTTCATAGAAGTCAATCTCATGTTGACAGATGCTTATGATATTTTCCATCCATTATAGATATGGTCATTGACCTTAAAGATTTATTTTAAACACCTTGAAAAAAGGTCTATGGGGGCACCTGGGTGGCTCAGTGGTTGAGCATCTGCCTTTGGCTCAGGTAATGATCCTGGGATGCTGGGATGGAGTCTTGCATCAGGTTCCCCACAGGGTGCCTGCTTCTCCCTCTGCCTATGTCTCTGCCTCTCTCTGTGTCTCTCATGAATAAATACATAAAATCTTTGAAAAAAAGAGATAAAAGAGAAAATGTCTATGAATTATCTTATATTTTTGTGGATTCTAAATGGAGGTTCATTAATAATAGTGATGATCCAGATGCAAACAAAATTTTCAGACTATAAGGTTTAAAAGATGCAGAAATTACCAAATCCACAGAAAAAAATATAGCAGTTTAAGTAAGATGCAATAATGTACAAGAAAAACTAGCGTTTTAGTATGCCATTTATTATATTTTTCCTGCAATACAATTAAAACAAAATCTCCAGTAAATGGAAGCATCTTGACTGTAGTAAGCCCTGTGTTTTCCCCTCTTGGTATCTCTCATCACCTGTAGAATTATATGGGTTAAAATGATAAGTGATAAATGATATGCTTTCTTAATATGACCTTAGCATAGAATGTTGTTTCATTTTTCTTTTCAGACATCTTTTGCCTAGCTAGTTGTGACACATATAACTCTAAAATACAAAAAAATATTTAATAAGGAAATTATTTATTTTTAAAATCTTCCCTTTAAAAATTGTATTAACTTCCAAATAAGAAAATAATAAGGTTGATACAGCTGAAGTAGAAATAGAGAATTTGGGGCAGCCCCAGTGGACTTGCTAGAAACAGATTATATCAAAATTTTCAGCCTTGTTTTTGTGATGTAATATGGATTATAATTCATTATAGTTTAAATAATGTAATTTATGCTAAGTAGATTAAAAAACATTGTTTTCCTCTTTATCAACTTCAAAAGGGATTTCCTTTTCATATATCCTATGCCAATTCTATTTATGGATAGAGGTGATAGATCCTATAGCTATCAATTTTCCTATAAAATAAATTGAAATTCTTTTTTCAACTGCAAATTCTCAAACATACAATTTATTCATTTAAATGGATGCACATACCTGAGATGAAAAATATCTGGAATGAAACATTCATTAAAATTCAGTGGACTAACTTGATTTAAGAACTAAAGAACAGACTGCACTTCATCCTGTTATAATGTTTACAAAGTGTTTCTTTAAAACTCAATAGCATCTGTTGAGTGATTATGAGGCTTTTCATATCTTTCCTAAGAATTATAGCAAAAAAAGCAATATATTTTATTTTTGTGGAAGTTTTTTGGCAGTATATATCGATAGATAAGTACATAGAAGGTACATTATAAGCTTCTGCAAAGATGAATTTGTCAGTGTTCTTGGGTTCAAACAACTGAAACTGATGTCGGTTACTGGGACCAGGAAAAAAAAATAATTGGAAAGCTACCAGAAGGAAGACAGAATCATCCAAAATACTGGAAAACTCTGCCTGTACTGAGACTTCTACTAGATTGTGGCTATAACTGTAATAAATTCTAACCTATTCCCTAATTCTTTGTGTCATTGAACCAGTTAAAATCCAGGCAGTGGAACTGAATTGCCATAGTTTGGTTAATTATCCAACACTCTAAGTACTACAGACTAGACAAAACCAGTAGATATTTTTTCCAGACTGTAGTGGAAGCTAGAATCTTGCATGTCATGGGACTTACAGAATAGGCATGTTAGCTCAAAAATTCAGTTCTCAGTAGATTTCCACTCAGTAGTTTACTGCTCCAGCTTTGACAAGGGTCTCAGATACCGTATTGTCCCTCAAAAGAAATATGGCTACTGAAATATATAAGGTTGAAACTACGAATGAATGTGAATTACAAATGTATGTATATACACATATATGTATACACTACAACTTATAAAGAAATGAATGTTATTTTTCAACAGAATCTCCTAATAGGCTATCTTTACAAAAAATTTGCTTGCAACTTATACAGAGTTTTATAACATAGTGTATCGAAACATATGTGCATCTGTGTCTTCACATTTTATGTTTCACTGGCTGTAGATTAATTGGATACTTTCAGTTCCTAGATCATTTATTGAATAAATTTTAATGGTCTCTTTGGGCCCATTATTGTTTCTGTGTTTTATTTTAATAGTTATGTGATAGATAAGATGGAAAAATATACAACAATTTTTTTTTAAATAGATTCTGTGCCTTGATGTTGGTTATTGGCAGTTTTAATGGTTAAAGTATTTAAACTTTAAAACTACCAAGGATTATCTAAAACGAGGTAAAATTTTCTTTGGAGCCTGATTTACTGTTAAAATTACCCTCAAAGTTATGTTCTTTCTGCAGAAGACCTATTTTCTGAGTGAGAAATGATATTCAGTGCTATAATAAAGAAATAATATTAGTCTTAAAACAATATGCACAATAAAGGAATTGTCGAAACTGGCATTGACATTGTTATTACTAGTATAGATAATGTTATATTGTACTAACAAATTGACCCCTAGAATTTCTCTGGCTTATCAGAACAGTTGTCTTTGCTTATGCTACAGGCTAATGTGGTGATTGTGTGGTTTTGCAGGGGGAGTCTGTGCTTTCTATAGTTTCACAGGAGCTCAGACTGACAGAAACTTCGTCATCTATGGCTGTATTTATTGCACTATGTTACCTCTTTAGTTGCCACAAAAGAGGTAAACAGGACTGTGGAATTGTGAATAAGTTTAGTACTGCTTCATCCTACAAATGACATTAAGTTTCATTGGTCAGCACAATCATGTGGCTCTGTAAGTAGGGATGGGAAATAGAGGAGTAGATGGCCATGTGGTGAATATTTTTGTCTCTGCCACACACAATTTTATATTGCCTTTATCATGTGATGTTATCTTTTTTGACTTTTAAAAGGCAATAAATTTGATTTCCCCTAAACTGGATGCCTTTAAGGCATATGTTTAATGCCATTAGAGGGAAACATTTAGTAGCACAGATTTTAGCTCTCTAATAATTATTTCAACCTATATTTGGATAAGTGTTCTTTTCAACCCACTAGTATAGTTCAAAGGAATTGTGTACAAGATTTAAAAAAAGACTATAGAATACAAAGGGGGAACATTATCATCTGTTTTCAGATAATAATAATTCCATAAATTAAATATTTTTACTTTATAATTAATATTAATTACTGCATTCTCTTAATCATTTGTTTTAATTTCTCAGTTTATATAATTATATACGTCTATCTAAGATGCATATATTAGAAAAAATAGGCAATGAGAAAAGTAGCATAATAAATTCAGAATACATATACACAAAAAATCAAAAAAGCAATATTTTAAAACTGGAGACCTTTGCTTGATGGCTCTCTTTCCTTCCCCCTCATTTTCACACAGTCTGTTCTTTTCTAATTATATACACTATAAATCAAAACTTGGACATACAGAAAAAGCATAATTTTTCATGAAGAACATAAATGCCTGTTGAAAGTGATCATAATACATTAGAAAGTAGGGAAAAGACACTCAAATAAATAAATAAATTAGATGTAAATAGATTGACTTCAGCTTAAAAAATACTCCCAAACTTGGATAGATATACACATGTATGTGGTGCATACCTGCACACTTGTGTATGGAGGGAGAGAGAGAAAGAGAGGTTGATTTTCGATGTTTCTGAAACATTTTTAAGCTTCTAAGTTCTTTAGAAAATACATAATATCCAAAAGAAGCAAAATTTAAAATGTAAGATCGCTAGTGTTTTTAAGACCACTACTATACATTGTGGTGTAACACACATACACACACATACATAAAAATATAAATATACACACACCATATTTTTTCAAATTATTTATGATCCAATATAATTAATAAATAAAGCTTATAAGATTTGTATGGAAAATAATTGACTTTGCCTCCTAAAAGAACAAATAAAAGTGTACAAGTGAATAATTCTATTTTCTTCAATTCTATTTGACTTGTACACAGATTACTTCCGAGTGATTTGTTTCTGTTAAAAAAAAATGGGGCTCCATAAAAGAAGGAATTGCTTGCTACAATTAAGCAGAAACCTCATGGAAGTTCATATGGAGGAAGACAGGGAGATTTATGTGACATTCTCTATGAGACTCATAATGATCCTGCAATGAGCTATTGATGTAGCCTAGACAAAAACACTGAAGGTTTGATCAACTTTATAGCATTGCCAATGGAAACAAGATAATGGTAAGGAGAAATAGCCATCAATAGAATAAACAACAAGACAACTGAAGTGTGAGAGAATCAGGATGCTTTATTTTTCATGACTAAGTAGCTGGGAATGCTGAGCACAAAGGGCAGTAATAAGAAAGTGAAACTCTTGGGGGTAGGGATATGTGGATAGAAGGAGGAAATTGTAGGGGAGATAGTGCAATTGAGTTCAGATTTAAATCAGTCTATCTGGTAAAGGCAGTTGACATTATAAAAGATGATGTTTTCAGAGAATAGAACTTAATTAGGAGAGAGAAGAGACTAAAATGAAATCATAGGAAATGCCATAACATGTAGAATATAAGAAAAAATAATCCTTAAAGAAGCAGTTAACTTGGGGAAGTGACATAGGTTCTATGAGCCTCATTTTCTTAAACTGTAATAGTGAATAATTTCTAACCTGAAAGACTGTCATTAGGACTAAATGTACTAAAGATGTAGAGATCCTAGCAGTCACTAGCACACAATATATTATGGCTATTATTTTCATAAGGAAAAATAAATTATGTGTAGCAGAAGTCGGAATATAATAATGTTTTAAGAAATTGGAGAGAATCATATAAATAAGTGTGACTGAATAAAAAGTATATTTAAATGTATAAATATGGAAGAATTAATGACCTTGCAAAGAACATTTTATAAAAGGAGTAGAAGTAGATGCCAGATAGCAAGGGATTAAAAAGAAAGTCGTTTCTGAGACAGTGAAAGCCATAAATATAAATTATTTTCAAGTAGGCAATGAAGGGAGGAAGGGATTAGATTGTGGTGAAAGTATAAAGTAGTTTTGAAGAAAGGTATTTTCTTGTTTTTTTAGGTTATTCATTATGCAAGACAAGAACATGTTTACCTTTAAAATAGTTGATTTTTCTGCCAGTACCATACTGTTTGGATCACCAAGCTCTCAAATATAACTTGAAGCCTAGAATTGTGATATCTTCAGTTATCTTTTTATTTTTCAGGATTGCTTTGATATTCAAGGTCTTTTGTGGTTCCATACAAATTTTAGAATTGTTTGTTTTAGTTCTGCAAAAACTGCTGTTGGTATTTGATAGGGATTGCATTAAATATGTAGATCATTTTGGGTAGTATAGACATTTTAACAATGTTTGTTCTTCTGATCCATGAGCATGGAATGTCTTCTCTTTCTTTGTGTCATCTCTAATTTCTTTCAATGTTTTATGGTTTCAGAGCACAGTTCTTTCCCCTCTTTGATTAAATTTATTCCTAAGTATCTTACTTTTGTGTAATTATAAATGGATTTTTCTTACTTTCTCTTTCTTCTGCTTCATTATTAGTGTACAGAAATACGATATATGGACTGTATCCTATGACTTTCTTGAATTCATTCATGAGTTCTAGTAGTTTTTTTGGTAGAGTCTTTAGGGTCTTCTATATATAGTACCATGTTATCTGCAGGCAGTGAAAGTTTACTTCTTCCGATTTGGACGCTTTTTATTCCTTTGTCTTGTCTGATTGCTATGGCTAGGCTTTCAGTACTATGCTGAATAAAATTGGTGAGAATGGATATCCTTCTTCCTGACCTTAGGGAAAGGCTCTCTATTTTTCCCTATTGAGTATGACATTCACTGTGGGGTTTTCATATAAGGCCTTTAATATGTTAATATGTTGAGGTATCTTTCCTCTAAACCTGCTTTGTTGAGGGTTTTTATCATGAATGGATGTTGTACTTTGTCAAATGCTTTCTCTGCGTCTATTGAAATTATATGGGCCAGCCTGGGCGGCTTAGCGGTTTAGCGCCTGTTTCAGCCCAGGGCGTGATCCTGGAGACCTGGGATCGAGTCCCATGTCGGGCTCTCTGCATGGAGCCTGCTTCTCCTTCTGCCTGTGTCTCTGCCTTTCTCTCTGTGTGTGTGTGTCTCTCATGAATAATTAAATAAATAAAATCTTTTTAAAAAATTATCATATTTTTTATCCTTTCTCGTATTGATGTGATGTGCTATGTTGATCAATTTGTGAATATTGAACCATACTTGCATTCTAGGAATAAATTTCACTTGACAATGATAAGTAACTTTTTAAATGTATGGTTGGATTCAGTTTACTAGCATGTTTTTGGGATTTTTGCACACATGTTCATCAGGAATATTGACCTATAGTTCTCTTTTTTTACATTTTTAAAAACTATGCTATGTATGCATGCATGTATGTATTTATTTGAGAGAGAGAAAGTATGAGTGGGGAGGAGGCTGGTGGACAAGCAGACTCCCCACTGAGAATGGAGCCCAATGTGGAGCTCTACCTGGGGCTCTACATGGGGTTCCATCCCAGGATCCTGAGATCATGACCTGAGCTAAAGTCAGATGTTCAACTGACTGAGCCATCCAGATGCCCTGGTGATGTGCACTTTTTTTCTGGTAAATTTATTTCAGGATAATTCTTGCTTCATAGAATGAATTTGGAAGTTTTTTTCTTCTTTTCCATTTTTATTAATAGTTTGAGAAGAATAAGTTTTAACTTTTTAAATGTTTGGTAGAATTCACCTGTGAAGCCATCTGGTCCTGGACTTTTTTAGGGGGGTGGGCTTTTTGATTACTGATTCAATTCAATTGTGAGTAATCAATCTGTTCAAATTTTCTATTTCTTCCTGCCTTGGTTTTGATAGATTATATGTTTCTAGGACTTCATCCGTTTATTCTAGGTTGTCCAGTTTGTTGGCATACGATTTTTTCATAATATTCTCTTACAATCATTTGTATTTCTGTGGTGTCCATTGTTCTTTCTCCTCTTTTATTTGTGATTTTGTTTGTTTGAGCCCCCGCCTGCCCCTCCTTAATGATTCTGGCTAGAGGTTTATCATTTTGGTAGATCTTGTCAAAGAACCAGTACCTGGTTTCATTGATCTGTATTACTGTTTTTTTTTATTATTATTATTCTGTATCATTTGTTTCTGTTCTAATCTTTATTATTTCCTTCCTTCTACTGGTTTTGGGTTTTATTTCTTGTCCTTTTTCTAGCTCCTTTAGCTGTAAGTTTAGGTTGTATGTTTAAGATTTTTCTTACTTCTTGAGGTAGGCCTGTATTGTTATAAACTTCCCTCTTGAAACCAATTTTACTGCATCCCAAAGATTTTGGACCATTACATTTTCATTTTAATTTCTCTCCATGTAATTTTTAAACTTCTTCTTTGATTTCTTGGTTGACTTGTTCATTATTTAGTGCCATGTTATTTAATCTCCATGTTTTTGTGCTCTTTCTAAGTTTTTTCTTGTGGTTGATTTCTAGTTTCATGGTGTCATCATCAGAAAAGATGCATGGTATAAATTCAGTATTTTTAATTTGTTAAGACTTCTTTTGAGGCCTAATATATGATATGTTCTGGAGAAAGCACTATGTGCATTTGAAAAAAAAAAGTGTATTCTGTTTTAGAATGGAATGTTTTGAATATATCTGTTAAACACATATGGTGCAATATCTCATTCAAATCCACTGTTCCCTTATGGATTTTCTGTGTGGATGCTCTGGCCATTGATATAAATGGAATGGCAAAGTCTCCTACTATTATTGTAATGATATCAATTAGTTCTTTTATGATTGTTATTGTTTTATATATTTGAATGCTTCCATGTTGGTTGCCTAAATATTTACAATAGATCAATTGAACTTAATTGGAATCCCTGAAATAAACCCACCATTATATGGTCATTTGCAGAGGCAAAAAGGATATGCAGTAGGAAAAGACAATCTTTTCATCAAATAATTTTAGGAAAACTGGACAGCACATACAATAATGAAACTGGACCATTTTCTTTCACCATACACAAAAATAAATTCAAAATGGATTAAGGACCTAAATATGATACCTGAAACCACAAAAATCCTAGGAGAGAGTAAAAGCAGTAATGTCACTGACATTGGTTGTAACAATGTCTTTCTAGATATGTCTCCTGAAGCAAGAGAAATAAAGGTAAAAATAAGCTATCAGGACTACCTCAAAATGAAAAGTTTCTGCATAGCAAAGAAAACAACCTACAATACTAAAACAGCTGACTTAATGGGAGAAGAGATTTGCAAATGACATATCTGACAAAGAGTTAGTGTCCAAAATACATTAAGAACTTATAAAGCACAACACCCCCAAACCAAACAATTCAATAAAAATGCAGAAGACATAAATAGGTATTTCTTCATAGGAGATTTACAGATGGACAACAGACATGTGGAAAGAAGCTCAACATCACTCATCATCAGGGAAACACAATCAAAACAAAAATAAGATATCACCTCACACTTGTCAGAATGGCTAAAGTAAAAACTCAAGAAACAACAAGTGGTGGCAAGGATGTGAAGAAAAAAGGAACCCCCGTGTCTTATTGGTGGGAATGCAAACTGGTGCAGCCACTGTGGATGACAGTATGGAATTTCCTCAAAAAATTAAAAGTAGACCTGCCCCTATGATCCAGTAATTTTACTACTGGGTTTTGCCCAAAGAATACAAAAACACTAATTCAAAAATATATACCCACCCCTATGTTTATTGCAGCATTATTTACAATAGCCAAATTATGGAAGTAGCCCAAGTATCCATCAACAGAGGAATGGATAAAGAAGTGATATACAGAATATTATTTAGCTATAAAAAGAATGGGTCTTGCCATTTGCAACCACACGAATGGAACTAGAGGGAGTTATGCTATGCAAAATAACCCAGTCAGAGAAAGTCTAATACCATATGACTTCACTCATAGGTGAAGTTTAAGAAACAAAACAAATGAACAAAGGGAGGAAAAGAGAGAGAAAACAAAAAGCAGACTCAACTATAGAGAACAAATATGGTTATCAAAGGAGAGGTGGGTGGGGAAGGTGGGTGAAATATTTGAAGGGGATTAAAAGTGTACTTATCTTGATGATAACTCAGTAATATGAAACTGTTGCATCACTATATTGTACATTTGAAACTAATATAACACTGTACATTAACCACACTAGAATTAATTTTTTAATTAAAAAGTAGTTGAGGATGGGCTTTCAATGTAGTTAGGAAAAATTAAAACTTGAAAAAGTAGGTGCTTAAGAAGACAGAAACAGGTGTCAGCACACTGGCAGAAAGACACTTGGCCTTGGCAAAAATAAGCTGTGCTTCTTGGAAAGCAGCATGGATATTGGCATCAGACAGACCTAAGTTACAATCCATACTTTTTTATTAACTCAATATGAGAGATCTTCAGCAAGTCACTTGAATTCTCTTGGCCAAATATTCTCATCCATAAGATGGGAGAATGATGCTAATATTCATGAATCTTTGGAACACTGTGATAACAGTAGGCTTTCAACAAATCCATCTTTTCCTTCTCTAATCCTCCAGAGAAGCTGAGAAATAACCTACATCTCCTGGTAAAAGTAAGTTTGGGTATATAAGGTAAGTGGAGAGGGCGCTGAACAACTTTCATGGAGAATGTGGTGGCAAAGCAAAAAAAAAAAAAAAAAATAGAAAGAGAGAGAGAGAGAGAGATGAATAAAAATAATGTGTCCAGATTTTGTGAGAGTGCAGTTGAAATTGGAAAACTTGTACATTCACTGAGACAATTGCTTACTAAAACCAAGCCTGGATACTGTCTTATTAATGTCACCTTTACTGCGATAAGTAGATACTTAGTTCCCTGTAGAGTTAAAAATGTGTAAAACTTAGGAGTAAGTAGCCTAGACCCTGGAATATTCCTGCTCACAGAGTGCATAACCAACAGTATACTGCTTTCTGTGAACTATTATAGATAGGCCCTCCAGTAACCCTTAGGGATCCAAGTTCTATTTCAGATCATGAATTTTAAATCATTCATCATTTCTCAAAGGAACAAGTGGCATCTCCCTGACCAGTGAGTCACTTACACACTTACAGCTGGTTGACAGCACTTTGTATCTGAGTGTAAGAAATAAATACCCTTCAGAAAGAAAATATGACTTCTATTTTCTCTCTTTAATGCTTAAAAATATTAGATTTCCAGGGAAAATATTATTTAGGTATCCATAATTGAATGTGAGAGGAATGTTCCCCATGTTTAATGAGGAGATGTAGTGCAGACCATGAAGACAAAGTTTGGGCTGCTTAGGCCCCAATTGTTTCATTAATATTAACCAAGGTTTGCAAACCTCCTCAGGCAAGCATGTGTTGTAACTTGGAGAAGAGAAGCACATAATAACTCAGAGTCTACAAACTTATCTTTAGAAGTTAGAGGAATAATGGGGGCAGAGAAGAAGTAGTTTGGCAGGTAAGGGAGAGGCTTTCTGCCACTGGGAAAATATTGCTACTCTTTAGAGGAAAAATGTGGCTGTATTTACAATTGTGTAGCATTGACACAGAGTTAAATTTGTGGCATACATTTCTTGTCCTAGGGGTTTATTTTATTTAAAGGTAAGCAATGCAACATATGGCATTAGAAATTAAGTGAATAAAAAATTTTATTTTAATTTTATATAATGTGTTCATCATTTTAAAACAAAGACCATGTTTAGCTATATGCTGCTAACAGGATGACATTGGACTAATAATTTGAATATCTAGCATGTATTCTGCTACTCATTTAATTTGTTATGTCATTTCATCCTTACAACAACCTATGGGATGGGTTGGTTTCTGTATTTTAAAGATGAAGGAAGTGAGGGCAATAAGGCAAGTAAATTAACTTCCTCATAATAAAAGTCAGTGGAGACTAGAGCCAAATTCAAAGACCTGCTCTCAACATATATTATTTGGCATATATATATATATATATATATATATATATATCAAGCACTTTTAATGTTTATGTCAAATAGAGTGAAACAAATGTATACCAACATTTTACAATATTATATGACCTACTTTCCATTTGCTAATCCCAAAATTTCATTTTCTCTACCATGATCATATGTTTTAAAGTTGGTGGAAATAAAATGAATACACTATCAAAAGGAATATCTTGTCCTTTTGGCAAGATAGGTATGGAAACTATTTTAAAGGACAGAATTAAAAATATTTGGAATGTACAGTTTTAACACTTTGGAAATGTTCCATTTAACTGGAAGCAAGTTAAAAGGTAAGCTTGTATTGACTTAAAATATGTTTATTTTTAAGGAATTAAATTTAGCTCTATTGTTGTCTCCTCTCTAAACAAAACTTGATCTCTCTTCAGAATTCTGCTTTCAATAAACCAGTAGATATTTCAGCTAGACTATGAAATTCTTCTATGGACAATCACAATTATTTCTTACCAATTTTGTACTGATTTCATTCATCTTGCATAGTGTATATCAATAACACCATTAATGATGATGAATTAAAAACGACTAGACATGATTCACATTCACTAAAAGTACAGGAATTTGATACACTACCAAACACATTGTACTTTATGTTGATGCTTTTATCTAACTAAAGAATCAGGATGGTGGGATCCCTGGGTGGCGCAGCGGTTTAGCGCCTGCCTTTGGCCCAGGGCGCGATCCTGGAGACCGGGATCGAATCCCACATCAGGCTCCTGGCGCATGGAGCCTGCTTCTCCCTCTGCCTGTCTCTGCCTCTCTCTCTCTCTCTGTGACTATCATACATAAATAAATTTAAAAAAAATTAAAAAAAAAAGAATCAGGATGTTTATGCCAACTTCTTAGTGCCTGTGCTTTGCATCTCTTAAAAGACTGCGTGGGGGAAAGGGCACCTGTATGGTGTGGTCAGTGAAGCATCTGCCTTTGGCGTTCTGGGATTGGAGCTCCATGGGCGGATCCCAGCTCAGTGCGGAGTCTGCTTCTCCCTCTCCCTCTGCCCCTGCCCGCTGCTCATGCTCTCTCTTGCTCACTTTCTCAAATAAATAAATAAAATCATTTTTTAAGACTACATGGGGAAATTAAACTACTAATAATTTCATTAAAAATTTATTAAATATTTTATCCATTCTAATATATGTGGCTTGAAAGGTTTAAATTTGAACAAATTAATGGAATTAGTTCGTGTCAGTTTGCAAACTTGGGGGTTTCACAGATGAAATCTAGAAGTGGCTTCCATTCAGGGTGGGCAAAAACAGACAGAAGAAAGAGGTAGACCGGGCAGCCTCGGTGACTTAGTGGTTTAGCGCCACCTTCAGCCCAGGGTGTGATCCTGGAGACCCCAGATCGAGTCCCATGTTGGGTTCCTTGCATGGAGCCTGCTTCTCCCTCTGCCTGTCTCTGTCTCTGTCTCTGTGTGTGTGTGTGTCTCTAATGAATAAATAAAATCTTTTAAAACTCTAAAAAATAAAAAAATGAAAAAAAAAAAAAAAAAAAAAAGAGGCAGACCACTCCAGACGGTGGGTGGCAGATTTAATAAACAAAGAGAACTTAGATATGAAGCTTCTCTAGGGTGGACTACCAGAAGAGAAGATCCTGCACCAGCCATCCAAGGTCTTAAAAGTTTATCTGGAGAACCTAACTGGGCTCATTTGTATATACCACTCCATTCTTTTCAACAACATGGCTTTTTCAAGGATTCGTCCTTGAAAATGGCTCCCACAATGCAAACAGTGAACAGAAGATACATTCCAAGGACAGGGAGAGGGTGAGAAGCATTGATTGTTCTAGGTCTAGCTTTCAGGTCAATCAGCAGTCATATCCTCTGAATGACCTTCTTCAACATTTCAATAGAGACTTATTTAACAACTTTATATAGAACTTCTATGTACTAAGAACTTATATTTCTGATATTTATTATCTCACTTCAGAGTATTGAATTCTTGGGGCACCTGGGTGGCTCAGTCAGTTAAGCATCTGAGCTTCAGCTCAGGTCATGATCTCAGGATCCTGGGATCAATCCCCATATCTAGCTCCTTGCTCAGCAGGGAGTCTGCTTCTCCCTCTCCCTCTGCCTGCTGCTGTGACTGCTTGTGCGCTCTCTCTCTCTCTCTCTCTCTCTCTGTCAAATAAATAGATAAAATCTTAAAGAAAAGAATCTTAAATTCTTTAGTTTTCTTTCATATTGCTTTACATTGTCATTATGTATTCCTAGGCACAGGTATTTACAAAACTCTAGACTTTATCTGGGAGATACCTCAAACTCAACCTCAACCTCATTAGCTACACACTTACAAGTTGTTATTTAAGGTAGTTATTTTATTTCCTGAACATGTTTGGTTTCATCTATTAAAAAGTTTTGTTTTTTTTTTTAATTTTAACTGAATCTTAGGAGAACTTCCATTTCATTTCAGCCCCAGATTCTGGGTATATCTTTGTAAAACCAACATGTTATGATTACATGGTTTGCTAGTTTGTGAATGAATATGCCTATTTCTTTTTCTACAATTAAGAGTTTAAAATTACTCCACAATGAATGAGGCAAGTGTATCAAGATTTGAATGCAAAACAGGGATTTTTGAAGATAATCTGTGTTTTATATTGGTATATAGTATATAGTTTAGGCATCATGACACTTGAAAAAAATCTATTTATAGACTTAAGCCCCAGGAATTTGATATTTAGAAAGTATTTTTATTAAAAATAGAAGAATTATGAAGTCTCACTGTTGCTCTACATTTGGTGATCTTTTATATTAAAATATCATTTTCTTTAAGAGTATTGCCCTTTTTTTAGAAGTAGATGCCCTGCTAATTGATGGCAATTTTATTTTTCCTTTATACACAATAATTTGTTACTCATGGATATTATAAGGCAAATAATTTTGCTGGAAAATGTTCAACTAAAAGTTCAATTATGTCAAGGAGATGTATGAACTAGTTGGTTGGAATCATGCAGACATAAACTGCACCCTGATAAAGGTGACTTAAGTCCCTCCCTTTCCTGGCTCTATGCAAGGCTCTAGAGGTACAGCATAATTCAGTATAAATAGGTTACAATCTCCGGGGAAGGGGGGGGTCAGATAATAAATAAGTTTTAAAGTAAATTAATCTTAAATATGTCAGCACAATAAAAAAAGATAGAATATTATGAATAGAGAATTACTTAGCAGGTTTGAGAATAGCAGGGTTTAGTTTAAAAACATAAAGAGCAGCACACAGGTTCAGTATGCTGAGGAACAGAAAGCTAGGCAGTTTGCTGGTTAACAAGTTTTAATTCTCTATGTCACAGAACAAACTACCATAAACCTAACATACTAAAATATTATATAACTTATGGTTCCTGTGAATTGGGAGAAATGCTTATCTGAATCATCTGTGAGATTGCAATAATGGTTTTATCTATGGCTGAGTTTTCATCTGAGGGCTCAAGTAGAGAAGAGCCTATGAACAAGCTCACTCAGATTGTTGGCAGAATTCATCTTCTTGCAGCTGTAAGATTTACTGCAGCTTCCTTCCTCAAAACCACCAAGCATAAAAAGACTTTAGAGTGAGTAGGCTAACACAATGGATCCTTATTTAGCATAACATTTTTGTCATATTCTATTGGCTGGAAGGAAGTCACCAATCTTGCCAACACTCAAGGACAGGTGGGGAGGTGGAGATCATGGAGCACAGACATCCAATGTCTGTCTGCCACACAGAAGTTGAAAAATATAATGGCTTTGAAGTAATGGTTTGAAGATGAATATATTGAGCTATGACAGCAATAGCAAAATGTTTTTTCTGTATTTTAATTAGACTTCGCAAGGTATTTGGCAGGATATTAGCACAATCTGATTGATCTTTTAAAAGATAACTTTATGATATGTAAAACTGGTAATTGAACAGTTCACTATATCTCCCCCTCGTGCATGATGAGAAAAAGCAATTCCTAGTTCGATTATTGGAGTATTTATACAAGGACAAGCAGGGAGGAATCTCGTGAGTAATGAATACTTAATAGGAGTCAGGCCCTATGTACACACTCTTTTATTTTGTACTCACAGTAAACCTATAAACTAAATACTATTATGTCTTATTATATGTAAGTTAATTGGAGCAGAAAAAAGATCATTTTACCTAGTATTATAAGGTTAGTGACTAGCCATGTCTAGATTTGAATATAAATTCATATTCCTCTCTCTGGTACCATGCTGTTTCCAGGGAATCAAATTTGTCTTTTTTAATAAACATTGTATATAGTTAAAATGTACAACGTGGTGATTTGATATACATATACACATAGTGAAATGATTACCACAGTCAAGCTAATCAACCTATCTTCTTCTCACATAGTTACCACTTTGTGTGTGTGATCAAAGTACATGAAATCTGCTCTCTAGCAAATTTCCAGTGTTCAACACAGAATTATTCATTATAGCTAACATACTGTATCTTATATCTCTAGGCTTATTTATCCTACATAACTGTAACTTTGTATCATTTGGCCAACATTTTCCAATTTCCTGCAGCTGCCTACCCAGGTAATCACCATTATTTCTGCTTTTATGTATTTGACTTTTTAGATTCCACATATGAGTGAGATACTATAGGGGCTTTTATCTGTTTGTTTTATTTTGTTTTGTCTTTTTTTTCTGTGTCTGGCTTATTTCACTAAAGATAACTTCTCCCAGGTTTATCTATGCTGTTGCAAATGGCAAAATCACCTTTTTTAATTAATTAATTTTGAGGGGGTCACTTTATGGAACTTTATTTTCTTCATCACTCGAGGCAAACCTCATACACAAACCCTTCCAGGTATAGAAAAAAAAAAAAAAAAAAGGGAACACTACCCAACTCATTTGATAAAATGACAAAAGCAGCACAAGAAATTAGAAGTGAGAGGACTTCCCCAAAGCCACACATTTAGAAACAGCAAGTCAAGATCCAACTTCAAATTTTCTTTTTCTTTTTTTAATTTAAATTCAAGCTAGTTAACATATAGTGTAGTATTGGTTTTGGGAGTAGAATTTAGTGATTCGTCACTTAAATATAACACCCAGTGCTCATCACAAGTATCCTCCTCATTGTCCATCACCCATTTAACCCAATCTCCTCCCCACTCACCTTCCCTCCAGCAATACTCAGTTTGTTCTCTATACTTAAGAGTCATTTATGGTTTGTCTCCCTCTTTGTTCTTTTTTATTTTTCCTTCCCTTCCCCTATGTTCATCTGTTTTGTTTCTTAAATTCCACATATGAGTGAAATCATGATATTTGTCTTTCTTGGATGGACTTATTTTGCTCAGCATAATATATTCTAGTTCCATAGTTCCATTCATGTCGTCGCAAATGGCAAGATTTCATTCTTTTTGAAGACTGAGTAATATTTCAGTGTGTGTGAGTGTGTGTGTGTGTGTGTGTGTGTGTGTGTGTATGCCACAGGTTCTTTACCCATTTATCAGTAGATGGCCATCTGGGTTCTTTCTAATTTGGCTATTGTTGGTAATGTTGCTATAAATATCAGGATGCATGTGCCCCTTCAAATCAGCATTTTGTATCCTCTGGATAAATATCCAGTAGTGCAACTGCTGAGTCATAGGGTAGTTCTATTGAGGTATCTCCATACTATTTTCCAGAATGGCTATATCAGTTTTCATTCCCACTAACAGTGTAAGAGGGTTCACCTTTCTCCACATCCTTGCCAAAATCTGTTATTTCCTGAGTTGTTAACTTTAGCCATTCTGACAGGTGTGAGGTGGTATATCTTTGTGGCTTTAATTTGTATTTCTCTGATGATGAGTGATGCTGAGCATTTTTTTGTATGTCTGTTGGCCATTTGTAAGGATCATCTGTGTTTTTAAGGCTGAAATTATTCTGTTGTATGTATATACTATATTTTTTTATTCATTCATCCATCGCAGATTGTTTCCATATCTTGGTTATTGTGAATAATGCTGCAATGGACATGGAAGTGCAGATACCTCTTTGAGGTATTGATTTTATTTCCTTTGGGAATATATCCAGAAGAAGGATTTGGGGATCATGCAATACTTTTTTTTTTTTTTTTTATGATAGTCACACAGAGAGAGAGAGAGGCAGAGACACAGGCAGAGGGAGAAGCAGGCTCCATGCACCGGGAGCCCGACGTGGGATTCAATCCCAGGTCTCCAGGATCGCGCCCTGGGCCAAAGGCAGGCGCCAAACCGCTGTGCCACCCAGGGATCCCATTCAATACTTCTATATTGGGTGTTTGATCAGTCTCTATACTGTTTTTCAAAATGGTTGTACCAATTTACAACAGGGTAACAATAGTGTACAAAGATTTCCTTTTTCTCTGCATCTTTGCCAACATATATCTTTTAAAAAGATGGAATAAAGCTTTTCATTTTTTTCCCTTTTTTTGAAAGATATTTATTTATTTATTTATTTATTTATTTATTTATTTATTTATTTATTATTTATTTGAAAAGGAGAAAGAGAGAGCAAGAGTAAGAGGCAGAGGCAGAGAGCTCAATCTTAGGACTCTGAGATCATGACCTGAGCCAATGGCAGATGCTTAACTGACTGAGCCACCCAAGTGCCCTGAATAAAGCTTTTCATATCAATTAGCTTTCAGAGCTTTCATAATCAATGTTTTTACTTCCCCCAAACAAAAAAAGTATATAGAGAAAGATTTTTTAAAATACTGTGCAGTCTGGAAGAAGAAGAGGTGAGACGACCCCCGGACCGGCCAAAGCCCATGAACCACTGCATTCCCGCCTCCAGTGCTTACGTCCCACCACCGTCACCACCATGCCCAAGAGAAAGGCGGAAAGGGATGCTAAAGGAGATAAAGCCAAGGTGAAGGATGAGCCACAGAGATCTGCAAGTTTATCTGCTAAACCTGCTCCTCCAAAGCCAGAGCCCAAGCTTAAAAAGGCCCCTGCAAAGAAGGGAGAGAAGGTACCCAAAGGGAAAAAGGGGAAAGCTGATGCTGGCAAGGATGGGAATAACCCTGCAGAAAATGGAGATGCCAAAACACACCAGGCACAGAAAGCTGAAGGTGCTGGAGATGCCAAGTGAAGTGTGTGCATTTTTTATAACTGTGTACTTCTGGTGACTGTACAGTTTTGAAATACTATTTTTTATCAAGTTTTATAAAAATGCAGAATTTTGTTTTACTTTTTTTTTAAGCCATGTTGTTAGCACACAGAACATTTCATTGTTTTGGGGGAAGGGCATATGTCACTAATAGAGTATCTCCGAAGGTAGATTGATAACAAGGGGAAAAAAAAACCTTTCCCTTCTAGTTTTGAGAAACTTCCTCTTGAGCCACCTTGGTGGTGTGGAAAAAATAAACTTCATTTTTTATGTCCTCTTTTCCCTCTCTGCCTTCAACATAGACTTGACTCCCTTAAACCCAGAGACCTGTTGGAACCTGACCCCATGAAATGGTTCCCAGTATGTCAGGCAATCTGGACTTTACAGTGTCACCACTGAGATGGTGTCCCTCAAAAGAGTTCCTTTTTTAGTTTGTGGATCTTCAGATTGATCATTCTGCCATTTTCATTTCATTTCCTGAAAGTCAGGGTTGGCTTGTGAAAAGTTGTTAAACAGCATGCTAAATGTGAACTGTCAACCCTCACTCTAAACTTTCCCTGTGCAGAGCATCACATGAATACTTCATTGGGTTTTATAGGGGCTTTCTGATTTTGGCAGTCTATTGAAGAAGGGAGTTTGAAAGTTGTTGTATACTGTTAACAATCCTCTGTCCATGTCCTGCCTGAAATACCATGATTGTTTATGAAAATAAAGATGGATACAGTTTGGCTTGGAAAAAAAATACTGCACAGTCTTAAGTGCATAACTATATAACTGTATCCATTTATTCAAAATATATTGAAATCTTTAAAAAGTTGATCATTTATAAACATCTATGATACTGTGCCTATTTCAGTCTCAGCATCTTGCTAATTGAAAATATACAATATATTTTGAATGATAGTGACTTATTGAAATTATACTTTTAATAATTTTAGCAATATTTAGGCACTTGTTAAGTCACCTATCAGAATGCACTATTTTTTAACAATAGAACATATGTAGAAATATTATTTATTCCCATTTAAAACACTGAATTTAATATAAATCATGAAAAAGACAATTTAGGAAATTTTTCTGACTTTTTTAGAGGTAATTACATTATACTAAATATTAATTTTTTAAACTTATGAAAATATATTTTCATTAACATATATAATGTTAATGGAAAGAATGATTATATATATATATAATGGTCAGTGCAATTATCTTCCACACACACATAAATTGTTGATGTATAATCAATATAGTGGAAATAATAATTACTAACATCCATTGAGGCTTTATTATGTGAGATAATATGTTAATCATGCTTCATGTATCTCATATTAAATTCTCATAACCACCATAGGAATAAGTTACTATAATGGCTAAATTGTTTAACTAAGTCAGCCTAAGGCACATTGCTGTTAAGGGATTGAATTAAAACATCATTCCTAGGTTTCTTAAGTATTACATATGCAGCATCTACATAGTCTTCAAGATGCATCATTAATAGTATGTCATTAATAGTATGATTATTTCTATAACCTTTTTTGATTTAGGGCTCTATCCTATTTAAGAAAAATATGCTTAGGAGCTCTGAGCAGTCTAAATCCAAAAAAGCAAATATAGCCTGCTATGTATACTCCTGCTATCTCCTCCCACAGCTGACACCACTGATCCACTAAAACTTGTTCACACTGGGTCAGAATGGAGTTTTAAACTCCTTCTAAATACAGTAACACAGAATTTCAATCTCTGAACTAGATCAGGGCTGGCAAATGCAAGAGAACTTACTGGCCATTCTTGGATCAAACTGCAACTAAGTATCTTTCTCCCCTATCAGTACAAAGTCATTGAAATCAGAGGAACTGTTAAAACTCACAGAAACATACAAAAACCTCTCTATGGGAAAGATAAATCTCAGTGGGGAAGGAAGGTCTTATCTTTTCCAAGCCTTATTCTAATTTTCTCTCATAGATTTGGAAATTATTGGATATTGAAGTTAACAACTGATGAAAGGCAATTTCATTTGTTTTCAGATACAGTGCAGTTACAAAGTGACTTAAACACTTTTGAAAAAGAATTAAAAACAACCTATAGCAATATAATACATATTTTTACCCTTGGAGAGAGTGACGTTTCAATTATCCAATTCATAATTAACATAGTTACAGCTTCTCCATATGCCTATATATTATCAAACATAGCATAGCGCACAGGAATCACTTGTATATATGTACATATTTTCACTGTCTTCATGATTTAAATATTTTTAATGTAAAAGCTACTAACAATTGTCCAACATGTTTTCAAAAATTTACATTTTATGACTTGGATATCTTCTGTTATTTGTGTTTTTAACAGTGAACTTGTATCTTTAAATTTAAAAAAATCAAGTGCCAAGTAATTTTATTCACGTTAATTTGATTTGTTTCTGATTCACCAATTATTAAACTTTTGTTGCATCCCAAATTTCTGACAGCTTGAAATAATAGAATTGACGTTAAAATCTAAATTATGTTAATTCCTCTACTTTTAATGTGAACCCAACCACTGAATGCTGCTGTTTTCTTCTGTCCTTAATTAAACATGTAGGGAAGAAAAAAAAAAAAAAAAAAACATGTAGGGAAGGCATAGAATTTCTGTCTAGTTCTAACCTACACAAATCAAAAAGTACACAAAATATGTATAGATGAGAGCTTTGAAAATGCTTTTCATCTATCCAATACAAGTGATGCTAAGTTCTAATAAATTTTAATCAACATAAAATAGATTCATTTATATTTAATCTTCTTTTTTTTATATGATGGAATAATCCCTATTTCCAATATTTTTTTTTAACCTTTAAACTCATGAAATCTTCCTAGTCAAAGAACTTGCTACAAAAGACTGCCATTGCTTAATGCCATGTGCCCTCATGTGCTTGGCTTATGAAATGCATGGCTTGAAGTCATCCAGTCAAATACATATCATGAGGGGATCTCTGGGTGTCTCAGCGGTTTAGTGCCTGCCTTCAGCCCAGGGCGTGATCCTGGAGTCCGGGGATCGAGTCCCACGTCGGGCTCCCTGCATGGAGGCTGCTTCTCCCTCTGCCTGTGTCTCTGCCTCTCTCTCTCTGTGTCTCTCATGAATAAATAAATAAATCTTAAAACAAAACAAATACATATCATGAGGTCACATTCTAATACAAAACAAAAGTCACCATCCAAAAATAAATAAATAAATATGATTACAATCCAATTATATTTGAATAATATAGACATATAGACATACGGAGAATATTTTATTTTTATATAAGCTTATATTTGCATAATATACATACTTATGGATATATGCATATAAAATATACATACTACATAGTATATATTCATATAAAATAGTTTTATACATACATATATGTTTTACATATTATAGTATATATAAAAATATAGTTATGCACACACGTGCATTCTACTCACATCACTCCTTTCTGTGGTTTGTTTATTTATTTATTTATTTATTCATTTTATTTTATTTTTTTCTTTCTGTGGTTTAAATAACAAATCACAGTCAAAAATTAAAAATGATATTTCAATAATTTTGTAAGTTTTCATAATTGAGAACTATCAACTGGATGGAGATTGGCCACTGGTTTCTGTCTCTGTGGATATGTTGTATAATTGAGGTAGCAAACACAATACAGATGGCTATGGAAACTTTTCCTAAGAGCACTTTTTATTTTACTGATTCAGTTTTTATTTAACAGATCTAAACCAATACAATGAGCTTGATAAGGCGATGTAAAAAAATCACTATAAAATCATTCCAATTTGATCAATAAGGCTATAAATCCAAAAATATAACAGTATTCATTTTCCATCCTCCAAAAATAGGAAACTCCTTAGAAAAGTTTATTGTCGGGGATCCCTCGGTGGCTCAACGGTTTGGAGCCCACCTTCGCCCCCAGGGCATGATCCTGGAGACCCGGGATCGAGCCCCATGTTGGGCTCCTTGCATGGAGCCTGCTTCTCCCTCTGCCTGTGTCTCTGCCTCTCTCTCATGAATAAGTAAATAAAATCCTAAAAAAAAAAAAGAAGAAAAGGTTTATTATCTGTTGGTGACTTTCATTATCTGTTTTGAATTCAAATTATACTTAAGAACTGAATAACTATTGAATTTATATTCTCCCTTTTGCTATTTATTTAGAATAAGAAAAATCTCTAAGTCACACTGTGCTTTCAAGCTAGCTTGGGAATGAGAAATCTACTAATAATTAGCTCACAATAGTAACAAAAATAAATAATAGCTATCTTCCTGAAAAGATGTGTTTATATAATTCTAAATGAAATTGATATGATGATGATGATGATGATGATGATGATGATGATAGAAAGAATGTAAAAATAATTACATTTTTTGAGGGTGTACTATGTACTGGTCACTTTATAAATCATTTCTCATGCATTGTCACTGAAGCTTCACAACAATGAGATATGTAGTGTTATTATCTGCATTTTACAGATGAAAAATAAACTTCAGAGAGGTTAATTTACTCAAGATCCCTGAGAAAATCCTGCTGAAAGTATGTCAGGCCTAATGCCAGAAGTGATTAAATTAATGTGTATCTGAGGGAGATGTCGGGCTTTTTATTATTCTTTAGTTCTTTCGGTCATTATTTCTTGCGTTCGTGTCTTTTTCTTTATTGCTCCCTTTAAGTTATTTGAGTTCTTTCTTCTTTCTTTGTCGTTCTTCTTTATTCTCTTTCTTTCTTTCTTTCTTTCTTTCTTTCTTGGTCTATCTATCTCTCTTTCTTCTCTCTTTCTTTCTCTTCTTTTCTTTCTGTTTCTTTCTTTCTTTCTTCTTCTTTCTTTCTTTCTTTCTTTCTTTCTTTCTTCTTTCTTTCTTTCTTTCTTTCTTCTTTCTCTTTCTTCCTTCTTCTTTCTTCTTTCTTTGTTTCTTTCTTCTTTTCTTTCTTTCCGATTGTATTTATTTATTTGAGAGATGATCTAGAGAGAGAGAGAAAGTGAGAGCACAAGTGGGAGCAGGGGCTGAGGGAGAAGCAGACTCCTCATTACAGGGAGCTAGACATGGGGTTCCATCCCAGGACTCTGGGATTATGACCTGAGCCAAAGGCAGAGGCTCCGCCAACTGATTGAGCCACCCAGGTGCCCCCAAATTACTCTATATTTAAACTATTTTTTCATGGTTAGCTGCACCACATCTTGTGAAAGAGAACATAATCATTATCAGAGAATGCTTCTTTGTGACAAAAGTCTTGTAATGGAAATATAATTTTCAGGCTGGAGCTTGTGTTGAGGATAATGTGTTTTTGTTTTTTTCACTCTGGATTTCATAACAGAAAAGAATTATTGTGTTGTTTTTAAGAGTGTATCCTCAGCTGCATTCGCATCTTGCTTTTGTAACTTTTAAACTGAGGTCTTAGGTCAGTGACATATTCTGGTTCTTCACATCTTGGTATATGAATTACACAATTTGTAAAACCTGGTTTACAGAATGCCTTGATTATTAAGTGGAAAGTTCTTAGCATAGTACCAGAAATATAGTAAATGATCACGTTAGCTATTTTTGTTGTTACTTTTTAGTAATTTTCTCATCAATAAACTTTAGATTGAGATTTATTCGTTTTCAGCTCTTGTCTGTTTTTATTTTTTCTTTCTACATCCTAAGACTTTGTTGATGCTAATCAATAGCTAGAGGCTGGAATTAGAATAATGAAATAAAGAAACAAATCAATATTACTTTATATCAAACAGAAAAAAGATCCAATTACCTGCCATCATTGACACACAGAAGACAGCAATGATATAAGAAAGAGATTGATATCGGGATCAGTTGTGTTTTCTACTCCATGAATTCTTAATTGTGACATTTAATGATTTGAAGAAAATGATGGAAGAAGAGTTATTAGCTACACATACTATTTAGAAAATGTGGGTAATCAACCATTCCCATTTCAAAAATTAATGTAAAATAGCAAAAACTCAATCAAAGATTAATCATACCAGTTATTCTAAATTAAAACTAATTATACTTCACAATAGGCATCTATCCTTTCAGCAGTTAAATTGCAAAACTACAGTTTTTAATAATAATGAGAATCTTGATTTGTCTTAATGAACAAAACAGATTAAAAAATCTCCTCTCCCAAATTTAAGTGAGATCCTCAAATAGCCTTAGTACTTATGTCTTAGATTGGCAAAAAAATGTATATTCCCCTATGACAATAATGAGCCACATTCTAATACGACCATGTAACATCTCTCTAGAATACTCTCCTATTTCTCTATAAATTCTGTATTTCTTCAGCTCTTTTTGTTGTTGTTGTTAACTTTGTTTCTTTTAATTTTTTGGATAAATAAAATTATCATATATTTAAAGTGTACAACATGATGATTTTATATATGTATACATTGTGGAATGGTTCCCATAATCAAGCTAATTAACATATCCATTGCCTTACATAATTTTTTTGTTTTGCTTTGTTTTGTTTTTGGTGAGAATGCTTATAATCTTTCTTAGCAAATTTCAAATATACAAACAGTGATATTAAGTATAGACACCATGCTGTACATTAGATCCCCAGAAATTATTCATATATAATTGAAAGTTTCTTCTATTTGATCAACCTCTTCCCATTTTACCTACCCCCAACTCTTGGAAACCACAATTCTACTCCTTTTTTATGAGTTCTACCTTTTTTTTAAGTTTCCACATATAAGTGGTACCATACAGTATTTGTCTTTCTCTGCCTAATTTATTCCATTTAGCATAATGCCCTATAAGTCCATCCATATTTTTGCAAATGGCAGGATTTCTTTCCTTTTAAAGGCTAAAAAATTTTACATGATATATCTACATTATATATATATATATATATACACAAAATTTTCTTTATTTATTATCTTTATTTATTCATCCATGATCACTTAGATTGTGTCCATACCTTGGATAATACAAATAATGCTACACTGAACATGAGAGTACTGATATCTCTTTAAGATAATGATTTTGCTTTCTTTGGATATATAGCCATAAGTGGGATTGTTGGATCATATGGGAGTTCTGTTTTTAATTTTTTTTTGAAAACTCCATGCTGTTTCCCATAATGACTGTACCAATTTACATTTCTACCAACACTGTTCATGGATTTCCTTTTCTCTACATCCTCACCTATACTATCTATCATTTGTCTTTTTGATAATAGGCATCCTTAAAGGTGTGAAGTGTATCCTACAGTTTTCATTTTCATATCCCTCCTTGATGATTAGTGAAGTTGAGCATCTTTTTATATACCTATTGGCTACTTGTTGGCTTCTTTTGTCTATTCAGGTCTGTTGACTATTTTTAATTGGGTAATTTATTTATTATTGCTATGGAGTTGTATGAATTCATTATAGAAACCCCTTATCATGGTTTGCAGAGATTTTCTCCCATTTCAATCTTGCATTTATGCTGTGTTCCTGCAGTGCTAAGTCACAAACCTTCTTTGTTGAAGACAAATACTTCTCACAATTTAATCGTGTTGTTTCTGATGGCTGAAATAATTATCCATCTCCATTTTATTTTTTTATCATGCATTTTTTGTGTAGCCACTGGACAATTATTGTGCACATCTCAGGGGAGGATATTTTTTTGTTTGTTACTATTGAGACACAAGCCATATCTTTTTTATTTGTATTCCCTGAAACCTATATGGCATACACAGTGTAGTACAAATCATCATTTCTGCTATTAACCGGATATCCCGGCTCTTTACCTTTCAGACACATGTGAAGTTTGCATTCCTTGGCCCTCTTTTATTTGGATGGGGACATGTTACCAGTTAAGGTCAATGAGTTGTGAACAAAAATACTTATGTTATATCTTGGGATGATCATAACTGAAGAGAGATTCTTCACAGCACTATTATCATTTCTACACTAACAATGCTCTAAATGGTGGCTGATCCTTTAGCTTGAATTCAGTATGAGAAAAACATGGATCAGAGACAGCAAGTCTCTGAGATGGATATGTAGCATGAGTGAAAAAAAACTCTGATGTTTTAAGCCACTAAAAGTTTGGGATAACTTTTTATGAAGTATTATCCAGCCTATCCTGACTAATATTAATTTAGATTCTCAGTAAATTTTAATTGAATATATAAATAAACTAATAGATATATTATAAATCTATTAATGTCATTTTAAAATATCTGAAAATACGATTCTGTTAAATAATAATACATTATGGTTCAATTCTTTTTTAGTTTACATGGCTACAGTCCATGTATGAATTGATATGCTCTAGGGACACTGTTTTAAATGGGGGGGGTGTCCCAAATAAGAACCACAAAACTACTCTGACATTTAAGTTTATTTGATTATATAGAAATCAATATGTTGTATGTTGAGTGTAATATATATTATTTGATTAATTAAAGGAATTTCATTTAAATTGATAATATTAAAATATATTTATTAATATATTAATTATTTTTGTGAGGTGAACATTAACTGAGTGTCATGGCATAAATTAAGGGTAATAAAATATATTTTGCCTATGATAGGAAAATAATATAGTTCTCTTTCGATTGTCTTGTGCTATGCTTAGCAGTTTACAAAAATTTTCACCATCATCAGTATATTTTATTTTTTCATTTAGTACAGAAATGAGTATTAGTATTTTCCTTATCTCTATATTGAAATGTGTAAATAGAGGCAAGGAGAAATTATCTTGCCTCAGGTCCCATACACAAGCTCCAGGAAATAATGTAAGTCTTAGAGTCCAAATGCTTGTTACTTTATAAAGACTGCTTTCCAAATATTTGATTTTAAGGTGCAGCTTATTGAAATTAGTGTTCACGCTAACCATAATGCTAAAAAATTTAACAAATAGGTCTATTTTAAATTTAAGAAATTTTTTTTATTAAAGTAAACCACTAAGAGAGAATAAAAAGGACTAAAGGGTGAAAAAAATATTTGCCACACATAAATTCAACAAAAGATAAAAAGAGCTTCTATAAATCTATGTGAAAAGGACATTGAAGATAATAAAAAATGGACAGAAAACCTGAACAGACTCTTCATAAGAAAGGATACCCAAATGGCCAGTCAACATATAAAAAAGCACTTTATTAAAACATCATTAATCATCAGAGAAATGCAACTTAGAATAACAATGTATCCCTGTTCCACTCTTCAAGATAGCTATTATTATTATATAATCATAATAAAATAATAATAAGAAGAAGAAAATATGCAGAAGATCATAGGAGAAGGGAGGGTAAATTGAATGTGAAGAAATCAGAGAGGGAGACAAACCATGAGAGACTCTTAACTATAGGAAACAACCTGAGGGTTGCTGGAGGAGAGGGGATTGGAGTGATGAGCATTAAGGAGGGCACGTGATGTGAAGAGCATGAGTGTTTATGCAACTGATGAATTACTGAACTGTATATGTGAAACTAAAGAGGTACTATATGTTGGCTAATTGAATTTTAAAATAATAATAATAATAATAATGTGGTAACAAGTGTTAGCAACAATGTGGAGAAATCATTGGTTTTTCATTTACTGCTTGTAGGTGAGTAAATTGGTCAAACATCTTTGGAAAATGTTTAATTGTAAATACTAAAATTAAATATATAAATAAATTATAACCCAGAAATTCCACTCTAGGGCAGACACCTACCAGAAATATGTATATGTTCATAATGGAATGATTTATAATAGCCAAAAATTAGAAATTTTGTATACAATGTCTATTGATAATAACATGGAAAAATGTTTTGTAGTATATGTAAATAATAGCATATTGTACAACAAAAAGAATCTACAACTACATGCAACAATATTGATGTCTCAACATAATATGGAGTAACAAAAACAAAAGAATACATGCTATATGATTTCATTTATATGAAATTCAAAACAAGCAAAAATAATCTATTGTGTTTAAAGTCATGATTATGGTTAATTTGGGGGGAGGTGAATAGTAACTGGGATGAGTCATGGAGAGATGGGTCTTATGTTTTGATCATAATATTCTATTTTGTAACCTTTATAATATTCTATTTGTAACCTTGATGCCTTTTACACAGTTATGTAAAGTCTGTGAAAAAATGTGAATATTAATTTCACTCATTTTATATGTGAATGTATATGTGTATTATATTTCAATAAAAACCTAAAAAATTAAGCTCAATCATCTAAAAGTGACTTATTTTCTAGTATTCCTATTCACTTTATATTTCCATTTTAAGGAAGATTGGTAAGGGCAATAATTGTCTTTATTCCACAACATGATTTTCCCATAAATAACGTAAAGAAAAGCAGATAACTTAGCATTGTGCATTTTGAGCAGCCACATTTAAGAATAAAGAGAATCCAATGCAGTAGTACATGAAATTAAAATGTGGCAAAAACATATACTCAATATGGGAAAATATAGAGGTTCTGTTCACAATTCTAAACTGTAAAGTCTATTTGGACAATATCATTTACTTAATAGCCAATTGATACTGTAATTGTCTTCTAAGCAAATGCATGACACCAATTATAAAAATTACATTATAATTATTATAGTCCATTTGTTCTTTCAGCAAATTACAAGAGGTCTTAGAATAAAAGAAACCTAGAGCTGACAAGTACAACTTTACTGGGGGGAAAATATTGCATTCATAAAAATTACTTAAAAATATTATTTGTTTGTAGAGGTTTTATAATTCTTGTGCTCCTAAAAATGAG
This sequence comes from Canis lupus dingo, assembly GCF_003254725.2. Taxonomy (NCBI): domain Eukaryota; kingdom Metazoa; phylum Chordata; class Mammalia; order Carnivora; family Canidae; genus Canis; species Canis lupus. The sequence continues at coordinate 31,178,641 of NC_064254.1, forward strand.
TTAAGGAAAAAATGTTGGGTTGTATTACTAATTTGAGAACAATTATTATTTAGTGTCTTTATGTGCCAGTACTAAATGTATATTTGGCTAGCACATTTTAGTGAGCCTGACAGTTTTATGTTCTGAGACACACTGACAAGGTAATATAAGATAATCATAGTATCATCCAATCTCATGGTTGCAGGAAAGAAATAAAAGCACATGACTTAACATTTAGCATATTTACTATTGCATAGAAAGACAGAATATGTGAAGTTTAATTTTACTTCAACAAATGTTTACTGAATATTATACGAGCCAGTCACAGTGGGCTTTTTGTTGCTGTTTTTGTGGGGTTTTGTTTGCTTTTGTTTGGTCGTTTGTTTGATTTTTACAACACTAAGTAAGAAATACATGGTCTGTGTTCTTACAGAGCTTTCAGTTTGTTAAAGAAGACAGATAAACATTGCCACTATGATATATTCTAACAAGATCTAACATATGGAAAGTAGGGGAGCTCTTAGAACACAAAAAAGGGCACTTAATCAAGACTTCTGAGAAGGGGAAAATGAATGGCTTTTGAAAGAAGTGAATCCTAGGTAGGAACCTGAAACGTGTGGAGGTGCAGGCCCAGGTACAGCAGAAACAGAATGGGGAGAAATGAAAGTTTATCTTACATAAGAAGGACAGTTTTATGGGCTAGAGAGAGTAAGTCAAGTTGAAGAAAAATAAATGGTTGATATGTCAAGGATTTTTTTAATAAATTAATTTTTATTGGTGTTCAATTTACCAACATACAGAATAACACCCAGTGCTCATCCCGTCAAGTGCCCCCTTAGTGCTTGTTACCCACTCACCCCCACCCCCCCCCCGCCCTCCTCCCCTTCCACCACCCCTAGTTCGTTTCCCAGAGTTAGGAGTCTTTACGTTCTGTCTCCCTTTCTGATATTTCCCACACATTTCTTCTCCCTTCCCTTATATTCCCTTTCACTATTATTTATATTCCCCAAATGAATGAGAACATACACTGTCCTTCTCCGATGGACTTACTTCACTCAGCATAATACCCTCCAGTTCCATCCACGTTGAAGCAAATGGTGGGTATTTGTCATTTCTAATGGCTGAGTAATATTCCATTGTATACATAAACCACATCTTCTTTATCCATTCATCTTTCGGTGGACACCGAGGCTCCTTCCACAGTTTGGCTATTGTGGCCATTGCTGCTAGAAACATCGGGGTGCAGGTGTCCCGGCGTTTCATTGCATCTGAATCTTTGGGGTAAATCCCCAACAGTGCAATTGCTGGGTCGTAGGATTTAAGAGTCTGAGGAGGGGAACAGCAAGGTATGAGGCTTCAGGGATAAGGAAGGTCAAAGTGAAAAGACTTTGGATTTCTTCCAAGGAGCAAGAAATCCCCCCAAATTTTTGGAGCAATAGAATACTATCATCAGATATGCATTACAGTGAAATAATATTGGCTTCAATGAGAAAAACAGACTGGAGACCAAGAAAGAAAAAAGGGGAATATGAGCATTTAGAATTTGTTGTGGTACATAAGGCCAGAGAGGGGCTATGGGGATGACAATGTGAATGAATTGGAAAGAAGTTTAAGAAATAAAATCAGTAAGACAAGACAAATAAATATTAGGCTCTAAGGGAAGAGGCAAAGATTAAAATAAGGTTTCTTTCTCCAGCACTAGGCAGGTGATAATGATTCGCACCAGCACTGTGAACATAGGAGGATGTGTACTTTGGCAGTGGTGTTGGTGTTGAGATCTTGGTTTTTGTGTTGGGTGAATTCAGTGATACACTAAAAGTTTTAGCGCTCCATATGGTCAAGCTTTTGTGTTAAATCATTTTCATAGATTCGCAGATGTGAAACCATGTGTAATTAAAAAGGACTTTCTATCTTTATTGATATCTCTGGAAGAATTTTAGAGATTATTTAATTCATTACCAGAAGTAACATTTTCAAAATCACTTTTCAATACCTCTCCAATTTCATTTACTTGATGAGGCTTCTGGAGATTTTCGTTAAAAACTCCCTTGTATCCAATCCGCAAAGATGTTCTCATTTTTCTTTATTGAAGCTGCCCTTTAGTTCTTTTTAAAATGATTTTATTTATTTATTCATGAGCCACAGAGAGAGAGAGATAGAGAGAGAGGCAGAGGCATAGGCAGAGGGAGAAATAGGCTCCATGCAGGGAGCCCAATGTGGGACTCGATATTGGGACTTCAGGATCATGACCTAAGCCGAAGGCAGACGTTTAACCACTCAGCCACCCAGGCATCCCCCTTTAGTTTTTTATTATCTAGATAATTTCCTTCCTCTCTTTCTTTTTTCAGTGTTTTTTTTTTTTTCTTCTTTGTACTTTACATGGATTTTCCACAACAAGGAAAGCATGGAACTGACATTACTCTCTAAAACCTTTTCATGAATCTCATATCTCCCCAGGAGAGATCCATGACTACAGAGTACAGTTAGGAACAGAAGCCATAACAACAAACATTAAAATGAAACTACTTAGTTGAAGACTGTTCTATTGTTTTGTGGTAAATTTCTATTACCATATGAACCTTAGCAAAAAGAAATGAATCTAAATGAATTCCACATGCTGGAAATCCTGGTGACATCTTTGTAACATCCAAGTAAGGCTGTAATTTGGTTCATTGAACTTAAGTAATGTCAGTTTCCTGGTTCTGATCATTTACTGTAGTTAATGGAAGTTGTTTTCTTTAGGAAAAGCAAGATATCAAGTATAAGGACTGCTCAGTACTACCTTTTCAGCTTCTTGTTTGTCAAAAATAATTTCAAAATAAAGTTAGGAAGAAGGAAGAGAATGCAAGCTAATATAATGACAGAAGCCATATGGGTTTTGTGTTTGAGTGAAATGGAGTAGAGGAGGGGAGGCAGGAAGTATAAATACTTACAAATATTTTATAAACATATAAATATATACATATTCATTGTCTTGACTGCATTGGTGGTTTCACAGATATATATCACATGTCAAAATATATCCAATTTTGTAATTTTAGTATGTACTATTTATTGTATGTCAAACTTACATAAAAATATTTTTAATAATTGCATTTAGGATCAATATTAGGAAGTGTACATATAAGATGGTTTGGAAGCATGACCTGAGGGAACTTAAACTAGCTGTGGAACAAAAAGTTTCCTTAAATGATTCCTATGGGTGGGGGGCGGGGGACAGGGAGGATGGAAGGGGAAGGGAAGAAGAGATTAGATTGATATCTACAAACTGCAGGGGTAACCCAGGTGAAGAAGAAAGGGAGGAAAGAATGTCAGAAGATCATGCAAGGCCAACAGCCAAAGAAGTAGAACAAGGCATAAAGGAGTATGTTTGTTTTGTTAATGAAATCGAAAGCTATTGAGTGGCTAGAAGACAGTACACTGAGAGATAAAATGGAAAACCCTGAGATTGAAGACATACTCACCAGGAATATCTTAGTAAATGTGGAGTCTATTCCAAAAGTAAATTAAAATCTACAAAATTAAGTTCTTGCATTCTCTGAAATTTCTAGGCTTCTTTTCTTTCAGTGAAATAAAAGACACCACTGTGTCAAATTTATAAAAATGTTGTATTTATTATACAGTCAGATTATGGGCAAATTGCTAAAGGAAGGAAGCATGATTCTCATCTATTTTTCTCCCTTCTCTCTCTCTCTGATGGCTTCTCATTCTCTCACTGTGGCTTCTTTATGAAATTAATGTTATCAACAAAGCCACAGCTATTCTGGGCTGTTTCATTTAGAGTGGGTGGGCCCTGGAAGTACACTTGAAGAGAGCTAGACAAGCAGAAGCTGAAGAGAGCTAGGAGGAAGAACTTAGAAGCATTCTTTCTGCAAATGTGCAAAATGTTTCAGAAAATAATTCAGGCTTCCTGTTCTCAGCTAATGTCATCAGTCCATGCTGTTCTTTTCCAGCAAGCCAAGCAGAGATAATCTCCAATTTGATATATTTTGTCCCTGTAGTGGATACCTCTTTGTTGTCTGTAACCCATTTCCTCTCCTTCATGGTAATAGCATTTTGTATTTCTTTTGGTGAATCACCCCACCTCCATTCCTAACCATGTAAATCGGACTTGGAGCTCACTCAGTACAGGAACAACTTATATATTTTTAGACAATCTGTAACAAAGTTTCCCTGGACCATCTGAATCAGTTCAAAATGGATTTGCCAAAGATACTCACAATAGGTGCACAGGAAATTCAGAGTGGTCAAAAATGATCCAGAGAAGCCCTTCCTTTACCTTTGTTATTAGGTAGGTGTAGAGGATGTTAGAAAGTAGATTTAAACCAGCCTGGCAAGGTAGTGGTAGCAGAAAGGTAAGGGACATGTAAAACTTACTGATAGGGAACTAAATTTATATTTTAGTGGATATTAAAGGGAAATGAGATTAAAAAGAAAAAAAGAACATAGCAAGAACCAAACTTCTTGCAAGTTTGTATTCTTCCCCATGGCAAGGAAAGAAACATTAAGCTTCATTGAAGATGAATGACAGAAACATTTAACAATCTATAGAGTTTCACATTTCAGTTACTTTGTGTTCCCACTTATATCTCTATATGAAGGAAACTGTCTGCAACTATTAAGAATCTGTGTCCTTCATATATCTACTCCATGGGCCAGTTACAGACTCTTAGACCAGAAATTAAGGAGCCAAATCACTTAAGGTCAGAGTTGCACTGTTACGAAAGGAAAAAAAAATAAATAAATAAAAATAAGGTAAATACTAGGTAATCAGCAGGGAGAAGAAAAGAAGCATGCAAGTTCCCTTCTGACTAGCAATACCATCCAAGATGACAATTAGTAAATAGTAAAGCTTAGAAAATTATATATGCATATATGTATACATGCATGTATGCAAATACATTTAATTTTTTTCATACAGTTGGAATATTCCTTATGTTTGAGCCAGAAAGGGAACCTACTGGTAATGCTGGGAAGCTAATGCCATCTTGAGAAATCTTTCTAGACAAGAGACTGAAGTCAAACTGACTTTATGAGAATATAGGGTTTACCAGAACTATTTTCCCCTGAGTTCAGAGACTGGACTAGGAAAAAAGTGGGAGGAAAAGTCAATGAAGTATATATGTTATTAATAAAGGGTATATATGCTGAGATATTTCAAAAAACAATCATCATTAGGTAAATTCAAGTCAGAGTAAGCGCTATGGGGACATAAGAAGGACTGCCTGTAAGATACCACTTAGATGATTTCATGAGGATACAATGTTTAAGAAGCTGATATTTGAACTGAGATGTGAATGTTAAAAAAAAAAAAAATCTAGTCAAGTGGAAATGTGGGGAAGAGCATTTCAGGCACAGAAGATAGTATAAATATAAAGTTCAGAGGTGAGAAATTAACGTGGCTTGTTGAATTGCACAAAAAAGGCCAGTATACATGGGGTATTTTGAATGAGTTAAGAGTAACACAAGATTTATTGAAAGACATAGGCAAAATAAGATCATGGAAGGCTTTCTAGGTCATTGTTCATGCATGCTCAGGTGTATAAATCTACATATATGCTTGTTATTGCTTTAGACTTCTTATCTAAAAACATCTCTTTAGATTTTCTGCTGTGTAGAAACACCTGGAAAGAGGAGTGGATTAGTTGCTAGGAGTCTATTCAAGTAAAATGGGACTAAAGTGTGAGAAGTGAAGATAATTTAATATAATCAGATATATGATGACCGTAAAACCAACTGGTTTTGCCAAGGGATTTGATGTGTGGGAAATAAGGGATGACTTCCATGTTTTAGATTAGTGACTTGGTAGGTTAGGTAGTGTTGTCATTACCTAAAATGGGGAAAATTGACTATTAAACATTATGCTCTGAATGTGCTCAGTTTGGGATCCTCAGATGAAGGTTAAGTAGCAACACACAAGTAAATCTGAAGCTTAAGAGATATGCTAGCACCAGACATGAGACTTCTCCTAAAGAGAAAATATTTCAGTAGAAAAAAAGAAAAAGACAGATAGAAATTGAACCTTGCAGGCTTCTACTGTTTAGAGGTCAGTCAAAAGAAGAGGGGCCAACAAAGAAAACTAAGAATTGACAACCAACAGAAAGATGAAAACAATAAAAAGACCATTCTTAACAATAAAGGATTTTCATAAAAGTGAAAATTGCTCCTGATAAAAATTGCTGTGAAAAAAAAAAAAAACAGTTTATTAGAGCCAGGCAAGACATGCCAAAGGCACATAAAGGCTTGTATGTATTTACAATATTTGGACAGGAGTTGGTAAAACTTCTATTCCTAGAAATTACCATTGTGAAATTTTCCTGGCAAAACCTAGTCAGAAAGATGCTTTACAATTTTACAAAGAGCTTTAAATGTGTAAATACTGCTTAACCCTGGCTTATGTCCCTAAGAAAATAATCTGAAATATGACAAATTCTCTATACAAATGTCATCATTATGACATTATTTATAATAATGAAACACTGTAAATAATTTCAGTGTCAATCACGATGTGAAAAGGATAGGCAAAGTAGCACATCTACATAATAAAATATTAAAAAATATTATTGAAGAATTTATAATGTGAAAATATAAATATTTACAGTCAAATTAAAAACATGATTATGTACATAATGCTGCAACTTTATCAATGTTACTAATTCTTTCAAAGAACCAGCTTATTTTTGTTGATCTGTTCTACTGTTTTTTGTTTGTTTCTATATCATTTATTTCTGTTCTCCTTTTTATTTCCCTTCTTTGCTGGCTTTAGGCTTTATTTGCTGTTCTTTTCTAGTTCCCTCAGGTGTAAGGCTAGGTTATGTATTTGAGACTTTTTTTCTTCTTGAAGTAGGCCTGTATTTTAATGTACTCTTCTCTTAGGACACCTTTGTCACATCCCAAAGGATTGTCTGTTTTGGACTTTCGTGTTTTCATTTTCATTTGCTTCCATGTATTTTTTTTCTTTAGATGCAGAAAAAGCATTTGATAAAGTACAACAGCCATTCATGATAAAACCCTCAACCAAGTAGGTTGAGAGGGAACATACCTCAACATAATAAAGGCCTTGTATGAAAAACCCACAGCTATCATACTCAATGGGAAAAAACTGAGAGCTTTTCCCCTAAGATCAGGAACAAGAAAAAGATGCCCATCTCACCACTTTTATTCAACATACTACTGAAAATCTTAACCATACAATCAGACAAGACAAAGGAATAAAAGACACCCAAATTGGTAAGGAAGAAGGTAAACTTTCACTATTTGCAGATGACATGATACTATATATAGAAGACTTAATGACACCATCGAAATACTATTAGAACACATAAATTAATTCAGTAAGGTTGCAGGGTACAAAATCAATGTGCAGAAATCCATTGCATTTCTATACACTAATAATAAAACAGTAGAAAGAAAAATTAAGAAAACAATCACATTTACTACTATACCAAAAATCACAAATTACCTAGGAATAAAGTTAACCAAAGAAGTAAAAGAACTGTACTCTGAAAACTATAAAACTTTAAAAAGAAATTGAAGACAACACAAAGAAATGGAAACATATTCCATGCTCATGGATTAGAAGAACAAATATTATTAAAATGTCTATACTACCCAAAACAATCTACACACTAAATGTAATTGCTATCAAAATACGAACAACATTTTTTCATAGAACTAGAAAAAACAATCTTAAAATTTCTATGGAACCACAGAAGACTCCTAATAGCCAAATCAATCTTTAAGAAGAAAGGCAAAACTGTAAGTATCACAATTCCAGACTTCAGGTTATAATTACAAAGCTATAATAATCAAAACAGCATGGTATGTGCACAAAAATAGACACATAGATCAATGAATCAGAATAAGAAGCCTAGAAATAAACCCACAACTATGTAGTCAGTTAATCTTTGACAAAGGAGGAAAGACTATGTAATGGAAAAATAATATTTCTTCAACAAACACGTTGGGAAAACTGGACAGTTACACTCAAAATGAAACTGGACCACTTTCTTACACCACACACAAAAATAAATTCAAAATGGATTAAGAACCTAAGTATGAGACCTCAAATCGAAAAAATCCTAGAAGAGAGAAAAGATGGTGATTTCTCTGACAAAACTAAAAGACAACCTACTGAATGGGTGAAGATATTTGCAAAAGACATATCTGATAACGGATTAGTATCCAAAATATATAGATAACTTATGCAACTCAAGACCAAAAAAATAAATAATTCAAATTAAAAAATGGGCAGAATGCATGAACAGAATGTTTTCCAAAGAAGACATATGAATGACCAACAGACAAATGAGAAGATGCTTAAAATTATTCATCATCAGAGAAATTCAAATCAAAACTACAATGAGGTATCACCTAACATTTGTCAGAATAGCTGAAATAAAAACCCAAGAAGCAACAAGTGTTGATGAGAATGGAGAGAAAAAGGAACTCTCAGGCATTGTTGGTATGAATGTAAACTGGTGCAGCCACTGTGGAAGAAAGTATGGAGGTTTCTCAAAAAATTAAAAATAGAGCTACCCTACAATCAGTAATCACACTAGTGGGTATTTGCCCAAAGGATGCAAAAACATTAATTTAAAGGGATGAATTCAATAAAGTTGCAGGATACAAATATCTCTATGTCTATTGCAGCTTTATTGACAATAGCCAAACTGTGAAAGCAGCCCAGCTATCTATTAATAGATGAATTGGAAAAGTAGTTGTATGGATAGAGAATGGAATATTATTCAATCATAAAAAGAATGAAGTCTTGCCATTTCCAACAGCATGGATGGATATAGTGAGCATAATGCTAAGAGAAATAAGCCAGAGTAAGAGTAAGGCAGAGTAAGACAGATATCATATGATTTCATTTGTATATGGAATTTAAGAAACAAAACAAGCTAAGAAAAAAAGACAGAAAGAGAGACCAAAAAACAGATTCTTAGTGACAGAGAATAAACAGATGGTTATTAGAGAAGAGGTGAGCTGGGGGTGGGGGGTGTGTGAAATAGGTGAAGGGAATTAAGAGTGCACTTATCTTGATGAAGACTCAGTAACATATGGAATTGTTGAAACACTATATTGTCTATCTGAAACTAATATAGCACTGCATGTTAACTACCTTGGAACTAAAATTAAAAAAAACTACCCACAGGACTTCATAAAATTAATATGATTTCAACAGGAATTGCAAGTGTCTGAATTACAAATCAATTCAAGAACTTAAAATGTGCCTATTCTTTCTACCTATACTTCCATTTTAAGAAATGTATATGAAAGAAATAATTACCGAAATTTGCAGAGGCATCTATACGAGGATTATTTTCAGAACTTTTTATAGTAGACTATTTAGAAATAAACTCAGTGTTCACAAAGGGGCTTGCAGTATAGAATGGAATGTGACATACCTCTTAAGCAAAAAGGAAAATCTGTATGTACATAAAAGCAGTAGTCCTTAATATATTGTAGAGTTGACTAATGGTAGATCACATGCACTTTTTTTTATTTTTTCATTTTATTTATTTTTTTTACTTTCTTCTTATTGAATATTAACTGATAAACATTTCCCAGCTAATTAACCTTAGAAAATATTTTAATGACAAATAATTAAATATTTTCTTTTGATCAATGCACTGCAATTTATCTAAGCATTCTCCAGTTATGGGTCAGTTAAAGGGAAATAAACACACAAAAAAGCCCCTATGTATAAATTCTTCATTAACTTTACTGTAGAGTTGCATGATTATAAGAGAACACATTATATAATCTCCCATTACTAAAATAAGCCCTTAGATTATTACAGGAAAAAAAAGCACATACTTATCACTGGAAATATGAAAGATTTGCAACATTATCGTTTAATGTAAGGTAAGACTTCTTAATTATGCAGCAGATTCTAAAATTTAAAATTCTTTCTTTAAGTAATTGTCTTGGATCACAACTTTTTACCATCTATTAGCAGAATATTATGATATTGCTCAAATAAAGGAAAGTAGAATTACTATAAATACGCAAACTTTCGGTTACAAGATAAAGTTCTAGAGATGTAATGTACACCTTGATGACTATAGAAAGAAATATATATACACATTTATATATTATTTATGTATTATTCACCAAACATAGCATTCAAAAATTTTTGTGAATAGCCATACACTAAGTATGGAATAATTATATAATAACTATAATTATATTTAATTATGTAATTTGACATTAATGCAAATCCTTTTAATTAATGGTTATATAACATCAGAGATTTTAGAGTTTTAATTTATTAGCACAAAATATAATTTAAAAGTATATTTTATCACCACCAGATAGAAGCCAAAATCTGAAAATTGATATTTTTCTTAAACTAAGAATACTAAAAACACAACTTCTTCTTTTCTGATTAAATTATAAATGATAAAATGTTTTATTTGGTAAATAAAAAGTTTGTTACATATAAGAGACATTATTTATCTTATTTGTAAATATTGTTTAGAAATAGGACCTTAAGATGGGGATAAAATTAAAATGTGATTAACATTTCAATAATTCAGGTTAGATTTTCTTATCACTTTTTCTGCCAATTTCTTAATCCATTATCAGCTTTAAGTATTAGTAAGATTCAAGATGTAAATGAATGAATTTGAATATTGAAGATACATCTAACAGCCTCAAATGCATGAAAAAAATTATAAACATGTGATTAAAATTACTGATGGAAAATATTCTAAACCCTTTTGGTTTTAAATATGCATCTGGACAAATGTTCTCTGATTCTGTCTCGTAGTTTGTACTTCATTACCCATCAATGTTTAATTTATTTCTTGAAATATAACAGAATCAAAGGTGAGGACATCAGTAAATAAAGAATGAAAATGCCAATTGCATATTTTCTGTCCTAAAAATCGACTAGAATATACTTATTGGATTACTTATATGTGTCTCAAGAGTGTCCATTCCCTAATTGTATTCCACGAAGAATGTTGTAGCCTTATCAGGTATTTTGTTTTTTGTTTTTGTTTTTGTTTTTGTTTTAAGATTTCATCTACAAGGGCAGCCCCGGTGGCTCAGCAGTTTAGCGCCGCCTTCAGCCCAGGGCCTGATCCTGAAGACCCAGGATCGAGTCCCACGTAGGGCTCCCTGCATGGAGCCTGCTTCTCCCTCTGCCTGTGTCTCTGCCTCTCTCTCTCTCTCTCTCTGTCATGAATAAATGAATAAAGGCTTTAAAAAAAAGATTTTTCATCTATAAGATTTTATCTATTTATTCATAGGAGACACAGAGAGAGAGGCAGAGACACAAGCAGAGGGAGAAGCAGGCTCCCTGAGGGGAGCCTGACGCAAAACTCCATCCCAGGATCCCAGGATCACGACCTGAGCCAAAGCAGATGCTCAACCCCTGAGCCACCCAGGTGTTCAGCTTATCAGTTTCTATAGATTTATCTTAATGTGGGACACCAGTGACTACCAAGTAATCTTCAGATTTTTTTTTAAAGATTTTATTTATGTATTCATGAGAGAGAGAGACAGACGGAGGGAGAGCAGACTCCATGCAGGGAGCCCGATGTGGGATCAGGCCCTGGGCTGAAGGCGACGCTAAACCGCGGAGCCACCCCGGCTGCCCGTAATCTTCACATTTTGAAACCCGACTTGGCAATGCCTCAATATACATTTGCTTTGCTTTGCTTGCAGTCGCTCAAGGCTTTCAGAAACTTAATTACAGATAAGTGATCAGGTCGGCTCCATGGGTGTTACAGAGAATCTAATGCTCATGCAGGCCTTGGCCCCTGGTAATCGAGAATCCACAACTAAAACAGAAGTATGTGTTAGGTACCATTTATAGTGCCTTCGTGTATGAAGATGTCCCATAGTACATGACATGTCTCCATGATGTGGCTACACAGCAGAAAGCTATTTATTAGCCCATCATAGTCTGAACTCAAAACATACCTGAAAATGCCATGCTAGAAATACAGGATAAATAATTTAGAGCTCAGAATATAGAAAATATAGAATGGAGGATATTGCAGGCCACAGGGTCTCCCGGGACTATTCCATGTATCAATCAAATAATTTAAACTAAAGCACAAATGGTTGTTCTTTTGCTGGACTTTTTTTCTCTGTAAATAAGAATGTTTTATTTCAGTATAAGATTATTGTAGAAATAAATGGATTTTGGTAAAGTGCTTTGAAGTTTGACGTTTATCACATAAAGCCATATATAGCTTGCAATGACAATTATTAAAATTAAAATTGGTTAAAATTCAGAATCACTAAAATACAAGTTTTGTTAAAAAATTGTCAAATTCATATACATTTTCAGAGTTGGGGCAAATCACCCAATACATGTGTATATGTATCTATGTAGACACTTGGGTGGGTAGAATTGTCATGGAATTGGAGTAAGATAAGCAGTACAGTAATTTAGTAAGATTTTCGAAGAGGCAATTTCACTAGTCAGAATTTGAAGCCTTTAAAAGTGCATATTTTAAGTTATATGATGGGATAAGCACTGGGTGTTATATGCAACTGATGATTTATAGAAAACTACATCTGCAACTAATGATGTGCTATATGTTGGCTAATTGAATTTAAATTTAAGAAAGGAAAAATAAATTATTCCTAAAAATAAAAGGTGCATGTTTTACCTGAGAGAAGTCTAAAGATATTAATTATTACTAATATCATGAGGTATCTGGCATTTTGGTTTTCCTTTCCTTACATTATATGTAATGTTCTTCATCACAGTGGAAGCAGCTGGTAGTCTGTGGAATTCAATATATTCAAGGCATGAGATTTTGTGGCATTTAGCCTCTCTGAATCTTGGTTTCCTAAACTGTAAAAAAGAAAATAACAGTAACTATTCTGTTTGATTGTCATGACAATTAACATAGTAGTGTTTCTCTACTGTGATATTCAGGTGTTATTTTTATGAAAATAGAAAATTAATGAAATTCTTAAATTAAGTCTTTTTGGGGTGCCTCAGTGGCAAAGTTGGTTAAGCTTCTGACTTTTGGTTTTGGCTCAGGTCATGATCTAGGGTTACGAGATGGAGCCTAGTGTTGGTCGTGCTCTATGTGCTCTGCACAGAGTTTGCAAAAGAGACTCTTTCCCTCCCCATGCCCAGGCCCTCCCTGCTATGCTCATTCTCTCTCTCTAAAATAAATAAGTAAATCTTTAAAAAATTAAATGCTTTAAACTAAATATATTGATTCACATTCCATACTCCACTCTCCTTTCAAAGAAAGTTATAATGTGATAACACTCTTCCTCTATTTTGAGACTATCTTCCAACATTCCCCTGTTTCTAGAAATACAGGTTGCCTTACAGAACTGAGGGTTGCCATTTAAAAGATGTATTTTAATATAATATTCTTTATTACATTATAATAATTGTGCTATATCTCATCACTTGTGAAATAACATGGGGCATTTTAATTCCAACCTTTGTCATTATAAAATAAATTTCTCATAATTTTCAGTATAAAAAGGAGCCAAGAACTAGCTAATATTCCAATGTTTACAATGGTTTTGTACACTCCTAGCTGCAGTCTCATTCTAAAGGTTAAAAACTAACGTACGAGGCATCAGTAAATTAAGGGGTAGGTACAAGGGAATATAATTTGCTTTGTCTTTATTTTTGTCTCCTAGACTTGAAGAAATTCAATCCTAGTTGATGTTTCCAAGCCCACGAGGGCTTAAGAATAAACTCAAGAAAATAAATGTGTATCAAAGAGATTGGAGTGCAGGGAGAGAGGTGTTGTTTAAATGTGACAGGATCTCCATTCCATCTGTGTGTATATGTACCAGAAGGTACTATATAGGACCAGAAGAAATAGTTTCTGTCATCTCCAGATGTAGAGAATGATTGCCCAGCAGGGCTTTTCATGTTCTCGAAGAGTCTAGTGCATCCATACTGCCTCCTCCATAAAACAGCCACATCATTTCATCTCTGTGAAAACCAGAGACATGATCTTTTTTTTTTTTTTTCTAAAACATCCTTTTCTAGCAGCAACCTTTCACAACCAAGGGAAAGAGAGCTGTATTTTCAATTCAGAGAGAATTAGAACACATGCTAGAAGCATCAAATAGAAGATGCTAGCTCTCATAAATTGATAATATATAAATTAGCCTCTAAGCTTTGTATATTTGATGATAATATACCAAGAAAAAAATCATATAATGAGCATTTACAACCTCGTTTATCCTTTATAAAATTCACAATAGGAATGTAGCCTTAAGGGAGCCCAAATATCAGGGAAAGTTAAAAATATATTTCAAAAAAGGTACTTCGATATAGCAACAATAATCTGTTGTTGCAATGAGATACTGAGATTCTTTGAATTATTCATAGTGAAACAATAATTTATTGAAAATTAAAATTCAAGAAAACTGTTCAATTCTTGTGTATAAATAAAAAACATTTCTTGATCTTTAGGAACTACTACTTACACTCAAAATATCATGTGGTTCTATCATCTTAGCCATATTAGATTATTATTTTTAACTACTATGTAGCTACTTCTCTATCTACCACCAGGTCAAATTATATTGGCATAACACTAGGGAAACCATAAGCAATGCTACTGGGACAAGTGTGTGCTAAAAAAGTAATTTATAATACAGTATATGCTTTCAGTGTTCATGAGTAGAAAGACTCGATGTGAGGACTAGATCTTATATTCAGAAGTGTGAATTCAAAATCATAAATATAAGATTGTGTTGTGAATATATTTAGTTTCATAAAACCTTCAGATGACATGTTTAATTCTTTTTTCTTTATCTTGTTTTTTTTTAGGATGATACAGTTTTGTTATTTTTTTTAAATCCCAGTTAGTTAACATACAGTGTAATATTAGTTTCAGGTATACACTATAATGATTCATACTTCCATACAACTCCTGGTGCTCACCACAACAAGTATACTCTTTAATCCCTATTTCATCCATCCCCCCACACACCTCCCCTCTGGCAACTATCAGTTTATTCTCTACAGTTAAGTATCTCTTTAAGAAACAAACAAAGAGGGACAGCTGGGTGGCTCAGC
The DNA here is from genome assembly GCF_003254725.2 of Canis lupus dingo. Taxonomy (NCBI): domain Eukaryota; kingdom Metazoa; phylum Chordata; class Mammalia; order Carnivora; family Canidae; genus Canis; species Canis lupus. Next base: position 31,193,654 of record NC_064254.1, read on the forward strand.
AGTTGGGCTTCTGCCTTTGGCTCAGGGCAGGATTCCAGAGTCCTGGAATCGAGTTCTGGGATCGAGTCCTGCATTGGGCTTCCTGCATGGAGCCTGCTTCTCCCTCTGCCTATGTCTCTGCTTTTCTCTCTCTCTCCCTATGTCTCTCATGAATAAATACATAAAATCTTTAAAAAGGGGGGGAGGAGGGAAGAGATATGGGGTCTTAATTCTTACAAAATGTAAAATCCCATCATTCTTTCATTGATAAAATATAAAACAGCAGAAATTGGACAAAGATTTCATCGCCAAGTAAGTCATCGTTTGTTACCACACATGAAAACCATCCCGTACCAGAACTTCAGAGGGATGATACATACGTAGAAAGGATAGTTAGCCTGCTCTTAGAATATATGATAAGGAGCTTTATTTTCCAGCACAATGTTGCTTGCTACTGTCATATCGATCTCTACAATATTTTAATAAAACAAACATAAGATTGCTCTTTATGTATTATAACTCATTTCTCAAATATGAAGCTCTAAAGACCAAACAAGGATCAGAGGCAGATCATTAGTGAGTGAGTGATAACCTCAAAATGAGCTCTATGGCTTAGGAGTGTTCCAGCATGATTCTCTGTATCACTCTGCTTGCTGAGAAGGATGGGGATACCAAGTCTATGCTGTGCTTGCTGATTGACAGTGACCCTTCATAGAACTGTGTATGTCATGGTATTCACTCCATTAGACAAGAGGATCCTCCACAGATCTTTCATAGATAAGCTCATCTCTATTTTTGGGTTTTCCTGGTGTGGCTGAAAGGATCTGAGACACACGCTTGAAGTTTTCAGAGTCTTTTGTGTGAAAGTAACATTCTAAACTTTTGCTCTTTTTTGAGGTATTAGCTAAAGGTTGCCCAGCCACACCCTTGACTTTTTTCTAGAGTCTACATTTCCAATAGTGAATCTCTTAATTTCAGCATCTTTTGCAATCTGAATGCTGAGATTTCCCCAAAGCAATCAGTAAGTTTCTTTTTTGTTTAATATTTCTTCCCTCAATTTATGTCCTATCTTGCATTTTACTCTAAGCACCAAAAAGAAACTAAGAGGCCATTTCAACACTTGGAAATTTCTCAGTTAATGTTCAATTCCATCATTGACAAATTCTACAATCTACCTAGTAGCAGGACCAAATATGCTAAGGTTCTGCCACTATAGAATGCAGATCTCCTTTTTTCCAGGTTCCAATAACATGTTCCCATTTCCTTTAGAGACTTTGCCAGTAACACCTATAATATTATTTACTATCAGTCTATTAATGACAATTTAGAGATTCTCTAAGGTTATAAATGCTTTCTCTACCATACTATTCACTTCCTTCTGTTTTCCCTAACAGAGTTATTAACATCCACATTTTTACTAACAATCTGTTCCAAGAAATCAGGGCATTTTCTATCATGCTCCCCCAAGTTTTCCTAGCCTTTTCCTATTGCCTAATTAAAAAGCCACTTCCACATTTTTAGATATTACAACACCTCAGTTTCAGGAATTAAAATATATACAGTTTTACATTATTCTTATACTAAACAGTTACTTTGTGGCTTAACACAAATTTATGATTCTATAGTTCTGAAGGTCATAATTCTTTTTTAAATTAAATTTAATTATTTAATTTAATTGTGCTTTATTTTATTTATCCATGAGAAATACAGAGGCAGAGACATAGGCAGAGAAGAAGCAGGACCCTGGGACCATGGGATCACGCCTGCGCCAAAGGCAGACGCTCAACCACTGAGCCACACAGGCATCCCTGAAGGTCAGAATTCTAACATAGGTCTCATCAGGCTCAAATAAAGTGTTAGAATGGCTATCTTTTCCATAGCCTCTGAGTAGGAACAGTTTCCTTGTCTTTTCTGGCTTCAAAAGGCCACCATTTTCTTAAGCTGGCTTGGGACACCGTTTTTTTTTTTTATCTTCAAAAGCAGTAACATCAGGCCAAGTTGTTCCCATGCTACTATCTCTCTGGTTCTCTCTTCTAGTTCTCCTTTCTACTTTTAAATATACAGGTGATAATATTAGTTTCACCCAAATAAATCCAGGATAACTTCCCTATGTTAAGGTAAAATTGCTAGCAACTTTAATTTTTAACTGCAACCTGATTCCCATTTTGCCTTGTAACTAATATAATACCAAATTCCTTCTATTGGAATGTAGACATCTGTGTGGAATGCCACTATTCTGTTGTGTTACATGTAGTGCCATTAGTTTAAAAATCTCCAGACCACAAAGACCTATAGCATTCACTAATGTTTTCTCAAGCACATATAGATTGTATCTGGCCTGGGGCTCTATGAGAAATTGATAGGCAGCTGGGACATGGGGACTATGCCCAGATCTTATGTAACTCCTAGCAGCACTTCTATCTTGACCCTTCAGTAAGTTCAAGCATGACAGTTTGTCTGGAGGACAATCTTTTTTTTTTTTTTTTTGGCTGCGTAGTAGGTAGGGAATATTCAGCCCATTCTGGCCAAATTCCCACAATTTTAGAATGCAGTAGAATAAGATATGAATCAGATAATTTCAGATCTATAAATATTCTATAAAACATGAAATACTATGAGAAATACTTACCAGTGGTCTAATTGCCTTGTACTAGTGAATATAAATAAAACAGACCCAACTTAATTGAGACTTCCAGTTGCTTTATCCATCATAAGACCAAACATAGACAATAGTGACAGGCACACTTAGAAAACTTATCCGGGGCTATATCAGCACATTCTGTAGCACTATAATCCACACAATCATTTATTATTGACTGATTTTATTTAAATGTGCCCACCAATACATTTTTTCCCTTCCAGTATTTCTGGAAATACAGTTACTATCTAGCTATATTAAGATGTTTAATGACTGAAAAACACATCATCTTCATACAATGTTAGAGACACAGAACATAGAGACACAGAGAAACTCTGAGTGATTTTAGAATGCAAATCCTCTCCACATTTTTGGAAAACCTGCAGGAATAATGTAAGTATGGCTCAGGCTTTAGCTCCTCCACTTTTACACAATTCCACTAAATTCAAACTTCTATCCTCTTCACAACCCACTCACAAGCATCTTGTTTACTGCATGTTTCTCACCCCATTCCCTAGTAGAAGTATGAAGCAAGTCATGGAGCTGGGCATAAAAATATTTTTTTGTTTTTAAGATTTATTTCTTTATTTGAGAGAGAGAGTATGAGCAAGGGGAAGGGGCAGAGGGAGAGGGAGAGAAATATGAAGCAGCCTCCATGCTGAGTGTAGAGCCAATGTGGTGCTCAATCCCTTGACCCTGAGATCATGACCCAAGCAGAAATCAAGAGTCAGAAGCTTAACTGACTGAGCCATTCAGGCACCCCAAGGCATAAAACTTTTCTAAGAACTATACATGATAGTGACCAGTCCTTAAAAGTGCTTGCCTTGAAACATGCTGCAGTCTTCCCAGTTCTTGATGCTATAAACTATGGAAAGTTTTTACCTGTAACTCAACTGACTCTAAATTCAGTTAATGGATAAGAAGATGTTCTACTGGTTATTTCATTTTCTGCTATTCTTTTGTTGAACTAAGCATAGAATGATTAAAATATCATAAATTTATAGTTTTCCAAAATCTCTCCTACAGATTTTCCCCAACTTGAAGTGAAAGTAATACACTTAAATCTTATAAACTGGGAAGCAGACAGGAAGAATGCATGGAAATAATCAAATGCTATTTGTATTTCATTAATGTCAATTATAACTGTCCATTTGACCATATTTAACTAAAGTTCTTAAGCATTATTATTAAATTAATAATAGCAATTTTGATTTTGACAGTCTAATTTCTCAGCATAAGGTAAATTAATCCATTTTTGTCAGTAAATACTGCTTTTATTCTTGGATAATAAGTTGGTAAGGGAAAACTGAGATATATATATATACATACATATATATATTTGACTTTATAATTGGGGATACATGAAATCTATTTATAAATGATAGTAATATTCATTTAGAGAAAAAAACGAGGTTCATGCTATTACTAAGGAATCTCTGAGAGTAGATGTACTTAGTAGTTTTTTGAACTCACAATATATAAAGTCTGAAATTATCTGCTATTTTCTGATATATTTATAAATAGTGAAAATCTCTAAGGTCAATATTAACTTCAGTTGGAATAGAAGCAAACTGACGATGTAATATCAAGTATTTTAGCAAAAATAAATGAATTGAAATCAGGATTTTGACTTCCTTCTTCAGTGCCAAATTTAAAGATTAAAGTTCTTTTAGATCAGCTTTACAAATGGTCTGAAAATTAGTTTAAAACTTTCAAGCATAAAGAGAGTCAAAATGAGAAGCAGATGGGCCTATACTTCTTTAGAGAACTGTCTGTTTCTCCTTATGATCAACAGAAACACAAGAAAGAGTTTGGGATAGAATACTCAAGATTTCACACACATTGCTACACATTGCCATATATTCATTAGATAGCCAAATATATTCATATTAGAACATTCATTCTTATTCAATATGTTCATAGCATCATGTTTGAGTGCTTAATTTTTTATATTCAATTAAAGTTGGGTATTTTACACTTAAATTATCTAGGATAGATATTAATCTAAATTTCACTTTCATCTAAGATTTACGATATTCTTCTAGAATTCGGAGATATTGGAAGTCTTGGTTTACTTTTCTTACATTATTTCAACTGTGATGTATACTCTTGCAGTCTGTATTGTGATAAACATAAAAGAGCTCAAATAAAGATACCTCAAAGGCATAGTCACCTCATCTAAATGGTTACTTTTACCTTATTCTAATCCTAATAAAAGTTATGAAACATTATGTTTATTATGATAATCACTAATGCCCCAAATTCTCAGCTCTTTAGTATTGTAGAAACATCAAATTATTGTCAAGATTGATGAAAACCTTTGGGTAATAACATCCAAATTGAGAGAATTTGATGTTAAGAAAAGTAAATAAATAAATAAGAGAATGACCAAGAACACAATTTTAGGTTTCTAAATTCTTTGTCCTTCAAATACTGCTAACATCCATGAAAGTGTTAAAAATAGAAAGAACCAATAAAGACTTGTTTCTTCACTCTCTGTTACACATGTTGCAGAAATACACTGTGCTATAATCTTCTAGTTCCCAGTGCATTGCCAGCACATTATTTCTCGGATCACATTTCTGCCACATCTTCCTTGTTCAGGCTGACAGTTTACATGATTTTCTCAATCTCATCCTGGTGTGCTACCCCACTGACAAAATACATATGTTCTCAAGACATTTATAAAACACATTTATGTCAAAAATTGAACTTTTAATACCAAATTATATTACGATCAAATGTTCTTATGAGGGAAATAATTTTATTTCAAGCTAAAATATTTGCTTTATATTATCACTATTTCATGTCAAGAGACTTTGAAAACTTAATAGGCATTTGTCTTTCTCCATTTCAAAATCAAGCATCTTTCACAAGGCTTTGATGATCTCATTTGGATAGGTAAGCACTCCCATATAATATCCCCTATTCTCTTTTGCAGTAATCTGGGCTTTATTACCTATATAAGAATAATTCTTTTCTATTATATTACCCATAAATTTTCTCATTCTAACTTTAAAATATATCTCAAATCCATTATTTTTTCTTTTGCTCCGCTAACATCAATTTGCTTAGAACTCATGATCTCCTTTTTGGACTGGAGAAATAGCCCGATAACTGGTTTCTGGCCTTTGGTCACTCCAAGTTCCCAATTTAATATAACTACTAAAATGAAATTTTGAAACATGAAAAGTACATTGATATGATTCCATATTTAAAGCTTTCTACGAAGTCCATAACGTTGTCTTTCATATTGTGTTCCATGAATATGAATTGAAATCCAAAATAGGGCTGGGGTATAAAAACAAAAGTTATTTGGACAAATAAGCTTAGGAAATTGTGGTTGCAACTGTTTTTATTATTATAGGCTTCTCAGAGTATTTTGATGTTATAGACATTTTTAAAATATAAGAATATAGAATAGTATTCAGTATTTCCTGAATCTATTTATTCATCAGTTCTGAGGCCTAGAGAAGGAAAGAGCATGAATGTTTATGAAGACAATTTGATAAATGCTGGTTTATAGAATAATTTCAGACTTGTGTGTGGCAATATTAGAGTGCTTTTAATCTTGCCTGCTTCTGATACCTGCTCATATCAACTCTGCTTTTGCTTGTGATTCCTGTCACACCTCCACTGGTGGTCAGACCCACTAGTATGTTTGCCTAATAAGCTCTCTTTTAGGAATATACTTGCCCCATTCTCAAAAATATCCTCAAGAATCTTTTTCTTTAATTCAATATTTTCCCCCAACTATCTTTTCTTTAGAATCATCTGAGAAGTCTCTGATTCTCTAGGATGTTCATTTACTTACATGTTTTGTCATTAAATCAGGTTAAATAAATAAATAAATCAGGTCTAGTAATATTGATGTTTGTATGTCTGCATATGATTACTACTCTGATACAGGATAAGTATTCAGGAAGTATGTACTACTAACTTTTTTTTTTTTTAATTGGTCTAGAGGCAACTGGGTAGCTCAGTTAGTTGAGCATCTGTCTGACACTAGGTTTCAGCTCAGGTCATGATCTCCAAATCGTGGGTTCAAGTCCCCCCTCAGGCTCTGCACACAACACAGAGTCAGCTTGAGATTCTCTCTCTCTCCCTCTGCCCCTCCCTCTGAACTCTCTCTCTCTCTCTCTCTAAAATAAATAAATTCTAAAAAATATTTTGTAAAGTTGGTTTAAAATTGGGTTTTAAGGGGTGCCTGGGTGGCTTAGTGGTTGAGTGTCTGCCTTTTGCTCAGGGCATCATCCTGGGGTCCTGAGATCAAGTCTTGCACAGCGCTCCCCACAGGGAGTCTGCTTCTCCCTCTGCCTATGTTTCTGCCTCTCTCTCTGTGTCTCTCGTGAATAAATAAATAAAATCTTTTTTAAAAACTAAATAAATATGGGGATCCCTGGGTGACGCAGCGGTTTGGCGCCTGCCTTTGGCCCAGGGCGCGATCCTGGAGACCCGAGATCGAATCCCACGTCAGGCTCCCGGTGCATGGAGCCTGCTTCTCCCTCTGCCTGTGTCTCTGCCTCTCTCTCTCTCTCTCTGTGACTATCATAAATAAATAAAAATTTATTAAAAAAAAGAAAAAAACTAAATAAATAAATAAATAAAATTGGATTTTAAGATCCTGTAGATATGGGCATTTTTATAAATGTTTATTATTTAGCCTTAACATTAAGAAAGGTGAAAAAAACCCACATCTTCATAGAATTGTTATCATTATGAACATAAGATTATCTAACACAGGAAAATTAAAAAGAAAACATCATTTGGGGAATCATTTAAGTAGAAATGTTATCTTCTTATGTTTGAGGAATAGACTGTAAAGAAAAAAACCTGAGAGGTCTAAATTAATAATTATAATTATTGAAATATTATAAATCATTAGAGCTTTGGAAAGATGGATTATACAGAAACTCAACAAGCTTATAGTGGTATTCATCTTTAGCATAATGAGATTAAAACTATTATATGGAAGAGTACATGTGAAATAAAATATTTGTTTTGCAGAGTAAAGTATAAGTTTAAGGGGAAAGCTATTAACATAATTGGCCTGGAAAAATAATAGTCATTGCAATAAAGAAGAAAACTGACTCTATATGTAAAAAATGTGCATGAAGATCACCCATCAATATTTGGAGCAGCACTCTTAAAAATCTAGTTAAACATAGCAATAGCAGAAACCAATCAAGAACATTCAAGTAAAAATAAAATCTCAAGCATAACAATTCAAAATAAAATTAAGGCATTAATACATAGATCATCAGATTTTTTTTAAAAACAGCCTTTTAGATGGAATGTCTGGGTGGCTTAGTCAGCTAAGTATCTGACTCTTGATTTTGGCTCAGGTCATGATCTCAGGGCTCTAAGATCAAGCCCCACATCCAACACACGTGCTGGGCATAGAGTCTGCTTAAAATTCCCTCTCTTCCTCTCCCTCCGCCCCTCTCTGTCTCTGAAAGAAAAATAAATAAACAAATAAAAAATCTTCCTAGAGGGTTTATAACCCAGTCCAACTGTGAAAAAAGTTTGTTGCCTATTTAAAACACATCATTTTCTTCTTCCTTGGTAACAAAATCATGGTTTTACTGGGGCGGCATTGAGTCCAGCTATAGAACGTTATGTTTCCAGTTTTTTTTTTTTTTAGAAAGATCAATTTGTGGCCAGTGAGATATGAGTAGAAGTTTTGCGTGAGGCTTTTGGGAAGCTGAATTCAATGGGCAGGATTCTAAAGCCCTTTTGCCTCGGAGACATGGAGGCTAGAGCTATAGTGACTACCAATGACAATGAGATCCTCAAGGATGAAAGTCACAAAGAACGAATGGTGCCAATGATAGCCTGTGGTGTTATGGCATCATGAAGTCACCACGTCTACCCCAGAATATGAACTTTCGGGCCTTTGTACTTGATATTACTAAGCTCGTTTTTCTTATGTCTGTTGCTGGTAACCATATACAATACCAAATTGGTAGACCATGCTATATCTTGAACAACTCCATTTAACAAGTGTTATTTAGTGCTTACCCTAGCGGCATATGGCTAAATATCTGCTGTAGATATGCGAAAGGGGAGCCCAAAGGGATGGAAATAATCAGTATCTGGCTTTTCTGAAGGTCCTGTCTGGTCTCCTGGATGAGTACGGATAGCCATACTTTTAAAGAACTCAACCACTACCCATGAGTAGCATATGATATATACATAAAGTTCCCTTCCACTGTAGTAAATGTTACCCTGTGATACATTAATTAGGGAGCTTCAAAATGTAGAATAAGCATTATCGTCACCACATTTGTCTAAATCATTTGATTTGAGACATTCTTTATGCACCTGTAATCTGATCAAAGTGACCTAAGAATGCTCTTAGGGAGGCTTGACTGCATTTGACTGTAACTAAGGTAACACATATTGAAATAATTATATTTAGCTGTGTTGAAAGAGCCTGAAAAAAATATGAAGAGAAGGGAGATAGACTTAAAAAAGTAAAGGACTAAAAGACAAAATGTGGTAATGTCTCTTGCATTAGTCAGAAGAGAATGTGCCTTATTTAAATAAATAAATTTGTATTCTCTGTGAGCTTCATTAGCATGAATCCAATTCTGACAGTTAAGCTGTAATGAATTCACCAAAATAGCGCCACCCTGTTGGGATGTGTTTGATTGGCCAGCTGCTATTCTTCAAGTGATTTCTCTCCCAGTCACGAGCATGCAGTGTCCTCAAACACAACACCCCTAAGGAGTGTGGCTTTGTCCAATACCCTCCATTAAACAGTTTTATTCAGACTATAACCTAGTTATTCCAAAACCCCTGTGAGGAATACCATATATAGAAAGAAGAGGAATGTTTGGGTGTTCTTATTTTTATTTCTATAAAATCTCTGCTCTGATTGCACTTTTTCTTTTATCTGGTTGCATTTTCTCTATCTCTTATAAAATGCAACCATTTCCCATTTCCCTAAGTTTCAATCTTTCTTCTCATGCTTCAATTTTTACTCAAGTGGATAATGTCTTTCAGCATACAAACATCTTCCATATACACATACATGTACACATACATACATATATATGTATATACACATAATATCCCCTAAGAGCCACAGCTTCATTTCACTACTCCCCTTTGCAGTAAAATTCCTCCAGAATTGCTGCACTTGTTTTCTTCAGTCCTTCTCTCATTTTCTGTTTAATCTACTCCAATCCAACTTTTGCACTGATAGCTCCATGAAACTGCTGAGTAAATGTCATCAATGCCCCTCATCTTACTAAATCCAAAAGTCAATGCTCTGTCTTCATTTTCCTTGATCTATCAGCAGAATTCCACACATTGATTTCTCCCTCTTCATCAGTACTCATTAGTCTCTCATTTTCCAGAACTCAAACTTCGGATGTCACTTATAAGTCACTGGTTGTTCCTTCTTAGGTCCTTCTCATTGGTGTGCTCAGGGCTAAATCTTACTTACCCTTTTTTATCCCAAATATCTGCATCTCTGTCTTCAAGTATTTACTCAAATGTCAGCTTTTAAAGCAAATCTAATTTCACTACTCTATGTAAATTGCAATGACCAACTCCTCAATGCTCTCAATTCTCAATACTCCCTTTTTTTCAACAAAGCACTTATCACTTTCTATGAAAATATAAAATTAACTATGTATTATCTTTTTTGTTGTTTCTCTTTGAGTATCTTCTCCCACTGGCCTGCAAAATCCATCAGTAGGAAGAATCTTTGTAATTCTATTCTTTTTTTTAATAAAGATGTTTATTCAGTTATTCATGAGAGACACATAGAGAGATAGATTGGCAGAGACACAGGCAGAGGGAGAAGCAGGCTCCACGCAGAGAGCCCGATGTGGGACTCGATCCCAGGTCTCCAGGATCACACCCTGGGCTTAAGGCAGTGCTAAACTACTGAGCCACCCGGACAGCCCTCATTCTATTCTTGACAGTAGACTAGTATCTCTAACTGATCATGGTAGACTGGCTGCTTAGTAAATATTTGCTGAATAAATTATGTTGACCATGCCTCTGTTTTTTTAAATAAATTTTTATTCATTTATTTAAGAGAGTGCATGAGTGAGGGGAGGGACAGAGAGAGAAGGAGAAGCATACTCCCTGCTGAGCAGAGAGCACAAAATGGGGATCCATCCAGGATCCTCAGATCATGACCTGAGCTGAGCAGACCTTTGACTGAGGCACCCAGGCACGCCTGGATGGTGAGAATTCTTGAAAAGAAGAGAACAATCATTGACTAAGACATGGACTAAGACATGGACATAGTGGCATAAGCAGGGATGATAATCGATATAATTAACAATACAAATAGCATAGGGGCTGATCATGAGAATATCTTGTCAGGTATGCAGGTGCATTCCTATTGAATACTATCCCTGAGTGTAGGACATTTTTAGAGAATCAAGAAAGATCAAGAGCTTCAGAGAGAAAGATGAAAGAAGAAATGAGAAATTAATATCAAGTCATTTTAAGAATAACTAGAAGTTTAAAACCAATAAGATCTGGAAGGGAGAAATACCAAATTCTCTGGCTTATTAGCCCTTTAAAAATATTTTGTGATTCACAGGCTGTCTTAGTCTATTCAGGCTGCTATGACAAAATACTACAGATTAAATAGCTTAGAAACAATGAAAATTTATTTCTCACACTTCTGATTGCTGGAAATCCAAGGTCAGGCTGCCAGCATGGTTAAGTGAGGGCCTTCCTCCAGGTCAAGGATTTCTCACTGTGTCCTCACATGTTGGAAGGGGCAAAGAATCTCTCTGGAGTCTTTTATAAGAAACGAGTCCTATTCATGATGAGTTTACTGTAATGACTTAAATACCTCCCAAAGGCCTCACCTACTAATACCATCACATTGGGCATTATAATTTCAACACATGAATTATGGGAACACAAATGATTGTTTATTCAGACCATAGCACAGCCCATCCTATATTCTGCTACTCTGATCACCAAGCTGGTGATCTAACTTCTTTAAAGATGACTATACCTTGAGACTATAACTAACAGGAAACTGAAGATACTTCAGTAGAAGGATTTGTTTTCATCACTCAGGATTAGAAAACCTATTTTGATCTCAGTAGAAATGAATTTACTCTTGGAACTTCATTAAATTCTGCAGATTTATTTTTCTGGTAATATAACTCTAGTGAGGCAGAGGCCTCTTAGATCTGCCTCCTGTCTCTCATTTCTACTCCCTTGCACTATAAAGTAGTAGCAGCTTGAGTACTCTGAGCCCCTCAACAGCTGATGCTCCCATACTCTCTCTGCCACTTGGCTACCGGCTGCTGGCAGCTCACACTGGCAAACATGGTCCCCACTGTTTCTAGGCTCAGAGGAGCAAATGCACATAGCACAGCAAATGCACAGTAGTTAAAAACACAGGCTTTAGTGCCAGGTTGCTAGGATTCAAATCTTTACTCAACACTCACTAGATGTATGACTTTGGGCAAGATACTTCGTGCCTCAAGTTTCCTTATCTGTAAAATCAGGATAATAATAGTATCTTAGTCATACAATTGCACACTGTGATTTATTATTAAGCTTCATTTAATTTATTAATGCTAAACTATTTCATTGAAATCTGAGTCTGCTTTTGAAGTCTTCTTGTTTATTCTAGAAACAAATCCTTTTTAAAAATCACCAATATACTATGAATAAAGATGAGACCAGTATTTAAAAAATACATATGGTATAATTTATAATTATTCAATATACTGTTCTTTTAACTAGCAGCCTCCACATTTTCAATGATTCTTATGATTTTGCAGGATTGTGGTTGCAACTGAACACATACACAATTGAAACCTTACCCTCAATATATTACCTTTAAAATTGTAAAACTGCTCAAAATACAATGATATTGTATTTTTCTATACACATTTTAGAAATAAACCTTTCAATGACTGGCATTAATAATATTCAGCTGCAACTGTCGTATTTAAGAAAAATGAGCTTTAAGAATGCATCAGTTACATGGAAGTATGCCAAGGTAACTAAACCGATTTTTCATGACACTAAGGTAATTTCTGACCCCTAAACCTACAATGGAATAAAAAAAAAAAAGAACAGGGACAACTAACTTTGACACTCTCTGGGACATTCATCATTTCAATGAGGGAGGAAAGACAAGGTGGTCACCCTAGAAGCTGATTATCTTCTTCTAGTCATTACACTTATAATCCCAGTGGCTGCCAATACAAAGCCAATTTTGTCAGTTTAAAGATATGGACAATATTTCTTAAAGTCTTGTGTTTTAAAAGGCATTCTTAGGAGCTGGGATAAAAAAGCAAAGCAGTGGGACATTTTCATGGTCAGAATATTGATAGATTTCCTCCTTGAAAATTTAAGTAAAGTTTAGGATCAGGCTGTGAATATATTTAGCTCCAAATGTATTATGAATCAAAGCTTTTTTTATACTGGTCAGCAAAACCAAGAGGCCAGAGAAATGTCCTAATCTAATCTATTAGGTACGATTCTCTAAGTAAGTTAAAGTAGATACAGTTAAATCAGTGAATCAATATTAATTAACCTTGCCCCACCCCACACACTTTCTTTGGCAGAGGCTTTAGACAAGAGAGACCAATGAAGTCTAAGCTCTACTTTGCTACCACAGCCTTTGGAGAAAAAAATAGTAAATGTTGATCCTATTCTGATTGGTTGGAGCTGAGGGAATATTTTGAAATGACTGGGTCACAGACCAAGACTACTTGAATTAGATCATCCATGTAATAGGAACTAAGATCCATTTATAAGCCTCCAACTTATTACTGGGGTCCTGGGATCAAGCCCAGTGTCCCCCTCCTTGCTCAGTGTGGAGTCTGCTCCTCCCTATCTCTTTGCCTCACTCAAACCCATCCTGCTCATGCTCTCTCTCTCTGAAATGAATAAATAAATCTTTAATAAATAAATAAATACATGTTGTTAAAATGTGCTTACTTTAGTTGAACCTTTATGAATAGCTTAGGAAGATTTGAAACTCAGTATTATAAACTGAGACAGTCCGAAAAAGATTACCTTGGCCCAATTAACAGATCTTTTCCATTATATATATATATATATATATATATATATATATAAAATACATATACACACACATAATTTTACATATATGATTTTATATAATTACATATAATTTTACATACGTAAACATAATTTTATGTAATTATGTATACACATATATGTATATATATACATATAATTTTTGGTAAGCTATATTATACTTATTAAAATAACTGCAGGGATTTCCACTGCCAGTTTCTTGGGAAAGGTCTCATTACTTTTCAATAGGCTATTTCAATATTATTGCAACTGGCTTGTTTTCTTTGCTGTCTTTCTAGTCTTCACATGTGTTTCAGAGTGACTTCCATGATAATTCTTCTGTGTTATACTTAGAATCTGACACAGTGACTGGACTAGTGGAGAAACTAAGAAAACTGGTAATGAATTAATAAATAAACCCCCAAACAGAGCTCTGAAAATATTAATTCCCTGTTTAAAAATTCTATTGGATTCACATGACCTACGACAGAGTTTATACTTCTAAACTTAATATCTTTTACAACCTAGCCCCCAATTTTTGTTCCAAAAATACCTAATGCAATACCTAAAAAAGTGTATATTCCAGTTAGACTAGTCTCTCCATCCAGTTAAAATGGATCATTCTCAGAACACAGCTTGCATCTAGATGTCTTTGCACAATACTGTTACCTCAGCCTAGGAACCCTTTCCCTCTTTGTCCTTTCAAGTCATATCCATACTTAAAATACCAGTTGAGGGCAGCCCGTGTGGCTCAGCGCTTTAGCACCGCCTTCAGCCCAGGGCGTGATCCCGGAGACCAGGAATCAAGTCCCCCACGTCAGGCTCCCTGCATGGAGTCTGCTTCTCCCTCTGCCTGTGTCTCTGTGTCTGTCTGTCTGTCTGTCTGTCTGTCTCTGTGTGTGTCTCTATGAATAAATAAATAAGATCTTTAAAAAATAAAAATAATAAAATAATAAAATAAAACACCAGTTCAATTTTCACCTAACTTGTAAGTGATTCTCCAAGTGGAAAAAATTCCTCTGAGTTTACAAGCTCTTCAGCTACTTGTGTTTTCATCAAATAGTTTTTGCAAACTTCTTTGTATGAGGAAGCAAGCTAAGTGATGAGGATCTGTCAGTGAAACAGTATTTGCCCATGAGACATATAGGCTAGTAGGAAATCCAGACATCCAAGCAGATCGCAATGATGGTGGTCCTTTAGTAGTTATAAGTATGGGATCCTAGACAACCCATAAGGGAAGCATTCAACCCATGTTCTTGGGGTATCAGGAAAGAATGTCTGGAAAAAGTAAAATTTACTGTGCCTGAGCATCATGAATCATTTTTTTGAAATATTGAATGGATCTCAAATTAAAAGTCTGATTATGTGAATTCCCTTCTCAAAAATTTTCGAAGTCTCTTTATTGTCTACATAATAGAGATCATGCTGCTAGGCACTTATAGCTATGTAGGAGTTATTCAAAAGAATGGAAGCCCAAGAGAGGAGAGGAGAGGAAAAATAAAATATATTTTTATATATTTGCAGCATATAAAAAGATTTGAAGGAGAGAGAGCATAGCACACTGGGTAATTTCCATACTTTCTCATTCTCTGACCCCCATGTTTTTTCTTAATCAATGAACTGCAAAACAGGTCTCATGTGTTGTAGTGTAACAGCACTACAGTGTAGTGTAACTGGAGCTTTTTTTAAAAATCTTCACCCCAAGATCCTAAGTCCTTTATTTGAGAGAATTTGTCTTATATTCTCCAAAATGTCATTCACACAAACAGGGTCACTAATCAACTAAACATGTTGAATGCAGTTAAATATGATAATAACAGTCAAAGGAGAGAGGATCAGTGTGAAGGAAAACCAGGTGTTTTCTCTTTATATACTGTCAAATGCTTTTAATTATTAATTAATATTGATTAGCTTCTGTCTTTTCCAGAAATTGCTTTAACTTACTCTTCATTCTAATGCTTCGTGTTTATTCACAGCCAACTCAAATTGCATTTCCTCCTACTTGTCAGAGCTTTCCACTTAAGATGTCAAAAGTTGATGTAAAGTTTTATGCCTGAGGCATCAAAAATCTTTCATCTTTCTTGACTATACTGAGCTAGAGCTTTATTTCTCTTTTTTTTTTTCCTTAGGACTCTATTTTGTTTACCTGCCTAGATTTCTTTCACAGTTAGAGCAAGAAAGTGATTCACTTTTCCTATAGTTTGCAACATGAACTAAAACTAGAAAAACATGTAATGATCACAAAGCAAACATTGCCATGCTCTTATCCCTTTCCCTCACAATGACATTGATACATCTTCCATAATTCCACTCATAAGCTTCTTTTTCTTATTAGTTCTACTTTCTTTTTGAAAGAATAGCACAAATAACTTGTTTTGCCCTGAACCAAAGAGTAAGTTGAGGATTTGATATCCTCTCCCTTCTAAATTTCTTAGTGTATAAATCCTGAAAAGAACATTATTTAACACAACCAAATAGGTCCACCAAAATCAGGAATTTAACACTGATTTGTTCACACCATCTGTTAAAGGCTCAATTTTATCCACTTAAAATTCATATGTTGAAGTCCCAAACCTTGATGCTTTAGAACATGACTGTATTTGGAGACAGGGCCTTTAAAGAGGTGATTAAAATGAGGCCAGTAGGATGGATTCCAGTCTAATCTGACTGGTGCCCTATAAGAAGAGATAATTTGAACACATGAAGAGATACCAGGGATATATATACATTGTGGTACCACCATGTGAAGAGGCAGCAAGGGGGCAACTGTCTACAAACTGAAGAGCGAGGTCTATAAAGAAATCAACCTGATAACACCTTTATCTCAGACTTTCGGCCTCCAGAACTATGAGAAAACAAACATCTATTGTTTATGACACCTAGTTTGTTTTACTTTGTTATAGTAGCCCTAGTAAACTAACACTATCTAATCCACAAATCCCATTCAAATTTTTTACAATTGTCTAACAATAAAATGTATTGTGAAATATCCAAACAAGAATAGTCAATTGCATGTAGTTATCATGTCTCTTTTTTCTCCTTACTCTGAATGGTTCCTCATTCTTCCATTGACTGTCATAGTCTTAATGCAAGGGCATATGTATCTGCAGAGTTATTTTTTATAATGACATTCAATTTGTCATATATTTTCTCATGATTAGACCCAGTCAGTACATGCTGTGCTTTATTTCATTGAATGTTATTTTGGACTTCATCCCAAAGCTGGTGATGTTAACTTGATCACTTGACTGGAGTCATGTCTGCTGTGATTTTCCATTTAAAACAGTCTTTTTTTTTTTCCTTTTAAAATTAAGTTTGTTGTTGTTTACTTGTATGTAGAGATATTATAAGATTTTTAAAAAATATACTGATTATCATTAAAATTTCACCTAGTATTTTTAGCACCATAGATGATTCTAGGCTGTGTCAATTACTATGATATTTACCAAGTGGTGAATTTTTAATTCTTTCTTCATACATTACATAGATTTATACTATAAGGAAAGATTTGTCTTCTTTTCATTTGTTCATTTTTTATAGAATTTATATATTTAAGTTTTTATTTGAATTCTAGTTAGTTAACATACAGTGAAATATTAGTTTCAAGTGTAAAATATAGTGATTCAATGCTTCCATACAATACCCAATGCTCATCACAAGAGCTCTCTTTAATCTCCTTTAACTAATTCACGCATTTACCCATCCCTTTCCCTCTGGTAACCAGCAGTTTGTTCTCTATAGTTAAGAGTCTGTTTCTTGGTTGCCTCTCTCTTTCTTCCCTTGGCTCATTTGTTCTGTTTATTAAATTCCACATATGAGTGAAATCATATGGTATTTGTCTTTCTCTGACTGACCTATTTTACTTAGCATAACACTCTCTAGGTCTTCCCTCTTGGAGGCTGCGAAAAGTATTTACCATGAACGGGCATCTTTTGGATAACTCCAAGGATCTGTAAGACAACCACTTTTATGTTGCAGCAGGACTGGAGACCTTCAAGTATTTCACTTACTGGAAATCCTCAAAGGTGCCCAGTGAGGTCCAACAAAAGTATACAGACATGGAGAAGTGCTCACGAAGAAAGAAAATAGAGGATTCCCAAGGAAAAGAACCTCATAAGTACGACAACGCTTCCCATAAGGAACAGGATTCTGTGTTTTATGCCAAAGAGGGAAAGAATAAAATGCTGGTAGAATCTTTAATCCCAAACGGCGCAGACAGAGACGTGTACGAAGCCCAGACTCCTAGCATGGAAACCCAGGGATCGCGGGAAGTCAGAGAAGACAAGGACGTGCAGGTGGAGATGCCCATGGACCAGACACCAGCTGAGATAGTTAAGGAAGATTAAGACTTCCACGATAACCCCCTGATCTTGAAAGCAACAAGCATCTCTCAAGAACCTCAGCAAGAGGGATCCCTGGGTGGCGCAGCGGTTTGGCGCCTGCCTTTGGCCCAGGGCGCGATCCTGGAGACCCGGGATCGAATCCCACGTCAGGCTCCCGGTGCATGGAGCCTGCTTCTCCCTCTGCCTGTGTCTCTGCCTCCTCTCTCTCTCTATGTGACTATCATAAATAAAAAAAAAAAATTTAAAAGAACCTCAGCAAGAATAATAAAAGTGGTTCCTTTCCTGATGACCAGGGAGTGGAAACCAATAAACAAACAAATCACCTTTATATCTACTTGATATCAGTTTTCCTTCAATCACCCTGCTTCCATCTCACATACGGACATTTTAGCAGCAAGAAAAATCGCATCTGGATTGAAATAAGCCCATACGCTCTGTCTTCTCAAAAGCTAAAAAGGAGAATTTTTGAACGGATTCCATACTGTTCTAATTCCTTTTCTTGATGGTATTTCTTTTTAGTAAACATTTAAAAGAATGTCATTGCAAATAGCAAGATTTCATTCTTTTATATGGCTGAGTAATATGCCATTGTATATGTATAAACACCACATCTTCTTTATCCATTGATCAGTCGATGGACACTTGGATTGTTTCCATAATTTGTTTGTGATAGATAATACTGCTATAAACATCATGGTGCATGCATCCCTTTGAAATAGTGTATTTGTGTTATTTTGATAAATAATGCAATTCTCAGATAATAGGGTAGTTCTATTTTTAACTTTTTGAGGAAATTTCATACGGTTTTCCAGAGTGGCTGTACCAGTTTGCAGTCCCACCAATAGTGTAAGAGGGTCCTTTTTTCTCCACATCATTGCTAACATTACTCTGATACTGAAACTATATAAAAATAACATATAAAAAAAGAAAAGTATAAGTCAATATCCCTAATGAATGCAGATACAAAAATTCTCAATTAAATACTAAAAAAAGAATAAGAATAAGAACCGTATGATCATTTCAATAAATAAAAAGCATTTGACAAAGTATATCATCTATTCATGATAAAAACACTCAGCAAAGTAGACTTAGAGGGAACATACTTCAACATAATAAAGGCCCTATATGAAAAACCCACTGCTAATATTATCCTTAATGAGCAAAAACTCTGAGCTTTTCCTCTACAGTAAGGAACAAGACAGGGATGTTCACTCTCACCAGTTTTTCGACATAGTACCAGAAGTCCTAACCACGGCAATCAGACAATAAAAGGAAGAAGAAAGAAGGAAAGAAAGAGGAGAGAGAGAGGAGGAAGAAAAAAGAAAAGAAAAGAAAGAAAGAAAGAAAGAGAGAAAGAAAAGAAAGAAATAAGAAAGAAGAAAGAAAGAAAGAAAGAAAGGAAAAGAAAGAAGAAAGGAAAGGAAAGGAAAGGCAAGGACAGGAAAAAGGAAAGGAAAGGAAAGGAAAGGAAAGGAAAGGAAAGGAAAGGAACTGAAAGGAATCCATATCAGCAAGAAAGAATTCAAACTCCCCTACTCGCAGGTGACATGTTATTCTATATAAAAAACCCAAAGACTCCACAAAAAAACCTTCTAGAACTAATAAATAAATTCGGTAAAGTCACAAATACAAAATATCTGTAACATTTCTATGCACAATAATGAAGCAATAGAAAGAGAAATTAGGATATCAATCTCATAATTGCACCAAAACCAGGAAGATACCTAGGAGTAACCTCACCAAAGAGGTGAAAGACCTGTACTCTGAAAGCTATAAAATTTTGATGAAAACAAATTTAGGATGAGAGAAAGAAATGAAAAACATTCCATGTTCATGGATTGGAAGAAAAAATATTGTTAAAATGTCTATATCACCCAAAGCAATCTGCACATTTAATGAAATCCTTATCAAAATACCAATAGCATTTTTCACAGAGCTAGAACAAACAATCCTAAAATTTTTATGGAACTAAAAAAGACCCTGAATAGACAAAGTAATCTTGAAAGAGAAAAGCAAAGCTAGATACATCACAATTCTGCATTAAGTTATATTACAGAGCTATAGTAATCAAAAGAGTATGGTACTGGCACAAGAATAGACATAAAGGGCTGGCGCGGGTGGCTCAGTGGTTTAGCGCTGCCTTCAGTCCAGGGCCTGATCCTGCAGACCCAGGATCAAGTCCCACATCAGGCTCCCTGTAGGGAGCCTGCTTCTCCCTCTGCCTGTGTCTCTGTCTCTGTCTCTCTCTCCCTCTCGCTCTCTCCCTCCCTGTCCCCGTCTCTCATGAATAAATAAATAAGATCTTTAAAACAAACAAACAAACAAACAAAAAAGAATAGACATAAAGATCAATGGGACAGAATAGAAAACCTAGAAATGACCCACAACTCCGTAGTCAATTAATCTTTGACAAAGGAAGAAAGAATATTGGATAGGAAAAAGTCTCTTCATTTTTGCTTTTGTTTCTTTTGCCTTCGTGGATGTATCTTGCAAGAAGTTACTGTGGCTGAGTTCAGAAAGGGTGTTGCCTGTGTTCTCCTCTAGGATTTTGATGGAATCTTGTCTCACATTTAGATCTTTCATCCATTTTGAGTTTATCTTTGTGTATGGTGCAAGAGAGCGGTCTAGTTTCATTCTTCTGCATGTGGATGTCCAATTTTCCCAGCACCATTTATTGAAGAGACTGTCTTTCTTCCAGTGGATAGTCTTTCCTCCTCACAGAGGAAGGCATAGACATGGCCAACATGCACATGAGAAAAAGCTCCGCATCACTTGCCATCAGGGAAATACAAATCAAAACCACAATGAGATACCACCTCACACCAGTGAGAATGGGGAAAATTAACAAGACAGGAAACCACAAATGTTGGAGAGGATGCGGAGAAAAGGGAACCCTCTGCACTGCTGGTGGGAATGTGAACTGGTGCAGCCACTCTGGAGGCTGTGGCTGTGTGGAGGTTCCTCAAACAGTTAAAAATAGACCTGCCCTTCGACCTAGCAATTGCACTGTTGGGGATTTACCCCAAAGATCAGATGCAATGAAACGCCGGGACACCTGCACCCCGATGTTTAGAGCAGCAATGGCCACAATAGCCAAACTGTGGAAGGAGCCTCGGTGTCCATCGAAAGATGAATGGATAAAGAAGATGTGGTTTATGTATACAATGGAATATTACTCAGCCAGTAGAAACGACAAATACCCACCATTTGCTTCAACGTGGATGGAACTGGAGGGTATTATGCTGAGTGAAGGAAGTCAGTCGGAGAAGGACAAACATTATATGTTCTCATTCATTTGGGGAATATAAATAATAGTGAAAGGGAATATAAGGGAAGGGAGAAGAAATGTGTGGGAAATATCAGAAAGGGAGACAGAACATAAAGACTCCTAACTCTGGGAAACGGACTAGGGGTGGTGGAAGGGGAGGAGCGTGGGGAGTGGGGGTGAATGGGTGACGGGCACTGAGGGGAGCACTTGACAGGATGAGCACTGGGTGTTATTCTGTATGTTGGCAAATTGAACACCAATAAAAAATAAATTTATTATAAAAAAAAGGAAAAAGTCTCTTCAACAAATGGAAAACTGGAGAGCAACATGCAAAGGAATAAAACTTGACCACTTTCTTACACCATACACAAACCTAAATTCAAATGGATTAAAGTCCCAAATATGAGGCCTGAAAACATAAAAATCCTAGAACAGAGGCAGTAACGTCTTTGATACTGGTCATAGCAACTTCTTTCTAGATATGTCTCCTGAGGTAAGGGGGTAAAAAAAAACAAAACTAAATTGTTGGGACTACATCACAATATTTATTTATTTATTTATTTATTTATTTATTTATTTGTTTATTTATTTATGTATTTATTTATTTATATTTATTTATGTGCTTAAATCATCCCTAATTTACAATGGGAGCCTCCTCCAGCTCAATTCTTGTTCTTTTGAGCATGTTCCCAACATTCTCTGAGTACTTTCTTCATAAGATATTTCAGGCTCATTTTACATATTTACCCATCCTTTCCTGGAGTTAGCCACTTCTTCAAGACGCCATTGTTCCTCTTCGTGACAATAGTATTTTGAAGCCAAGATATAGGGAATAAATTATCTCCTTAATATGGAGGTGTCACTGCTCCCAGGCTCTTCCAGTGAACAAAGTGGACACATAAACAGGACACAGATATGAGTTCACATTGATAATCCAATTCTGATCCAACATCATAACAAGATTTATTGGGGTTTTCTTCATTTCTATATTTACACGTCCATTCTCTGACAGTGAAAAAAATGGCTCCTAAATAATATTTGCCAGTGTAAATGGGCTCAGTCCCCATTTAGGTAACCAATCTATTGTTATTACTCTCAAGTAGGCACCCTCCCCTCCTTTCTAAAACTTTGACATTGCATGCCTGGCCACTCTCATCACCCCCTGTTCAATCACCCTCTGCCTCCACCCCAGCATTGCATGACTAAATTGCTCTCATTCCATGTTGAATTTAGGAAGAAAGGAAGCAAGCAAACTATTTTTTTTTTTTAAAGATAAATGTTTCATCTAGCTGTAGAAGTAAAACTAGATGTTTCAGGTCTTATCAAAATGTGAGTAAAAATTATTCCCAAATTACAAAAGACCCTTCTCCTGCAGGTGTTCAGTTAGACAATCCTATGTATTTCAGGTCTTCCAATGAGAGTGAGCTACTGGGTAAGCACTTTAATTCTTTCTCGTTTTGGTTTTCTAGTATTGAAAGCAGTTGTGTCCACCTA
The DNA here is from genome assembly GCF_003254725.2 of Canis lupus dingo. Classification (NCBI taxonomy): domain Eukaryota; kingdom Metazoa; phylum Chordata; class Mammalia; order Carnivora; family Canidae; genus Canis; species Canis lupus. The sequence goes on from NC_064254.1 coordinate 31,216,422, forward strand.
ACTGAACAAAGATCAAGGAACATTTAAAACCCACTGATGTATTTATCCTACTGATGCACAATTAAATCACAAACTCTGGTGTAAGGCCCAATCATGAGCATATTCTAAAATTCTCCATGTATTTTTCTTTTCCATTCACCATTGACTTAAAGTGTTTTTTTTTCCTCCTTCCTAAAGATTTACTTGTCATTTTAAGAACATATGACTTAATCTTACTGTGAAAGGCAAATATTAACATGGAATCTATGGTCTACTTACTCAACCTTACATCCCCACCTATGTACTCTCTTCTCCTTGAGTGTGAGAGGAACATGCATGCATCTAACCAATACAATGTGGCAGAGGTGAAAGGATTTTGCAGATATAACCCAGGTTCCAAGCCAGTTGATTTGGAACTAATGAAAAAGGAGATCATCTCAGGTGGGCCTGATTTAATTAGTTGAAAATCTTTAAAAGAAGAGAGAGGGATAGGAAGGGGAGGTGCTGTCCCTGATGAGGTCTTCCCCTCCCCTCCCCTCCCTCCCCTCCCCTCCCTTCCCCTCCCCTCCCCTCCCCTCCCCATCTCCATCTCCCCCTCTCCTCCTCTTCCTCTCCCCTCCTTCCCTACTCCCCCCTACTCCCCTACCCCCCTTGTAAAAAAATAAGCTGCTAGGTTGTGAAAATGGAGACGTTAATAAAGCGAGGGATGGAGCAGCTTCTAGGAGGTGAGGGTGGCTCCTGGGTGATGGCAGAGAAGAAAGGTGACCTCAGCCTCACAATGCAGGGAGGTAAACTTTTTCCACAACCAGAGGGATCCTGGAAGATGGTCTTTCCCTCAGTTGATCCTCTAGATGAGAATACATCTGACCAGTACCTAAATTGTAGCCTTGTGAAATCCTGAACAGAGAACCCAGGTATGTTCTGTCCCGATTCCTGACCCACAGAAATGTGAAATAGCTAATGTATGTTGTTGTAAGCTGCTATTGGTATGATCATTCGTTATGCAGTAATGCAAAATTAATAGAGTTATGAACATCTTTTTGGTTACCAGAGTTTCCATTTGTTACAGGTTAAGGATCTTATTTGGATCTGAAGATGGGCAAAAACAAAATAAAAACTAGAGCATTGAACAGAGAGTAGGTGACTAGTAAATAATTTTGACTCTATTTCAGTCTTCCAGAGAATATTTAAACTTTCAAGGAGTGCTTTTTTTGTATATGTTTTAATTGGAGTTCAATTTGCCAACATATAGTATAACATCCAGTGCTCATCCCGTCAAGTGCCCACCTCAGTGCCCATCACCCAGTCACCCCATCCCCCTGCCCACCTCCCCTTCCACTACCCTTTGTTTGTTTCCCAGAGTTAGGTCCTTAAGACAAGAATACTATGAGGTTTTCAGAATAAAGTCCTAAAAGGAATTTTCTTAACTCTATTTCAAGAAATATCTAGTAGATGTTAATTATCTGTGATTAAAAATGATTTTGGATCAAGTGATTTGGACAAATATGGACTTGAAGAAAATTAAACAACAAAAAGTTCTTAATATTAGGGCTTCTTAGAACTTCATTATAAAGCTACAAGAAGTAGGGTCATAGAATCTGCAGAATTCCCATAGCTTTTAAATTTTGAACTTTTTTTAACCTAAATTCTTAAATTCCTAAAGTGTGACTTACAGACCAAGAACTTCAGTGTCACCATCCTGGGTATTTGTTAAAATGCAAATTCTTAGACCCTACACCAGACCTACTAACTCAGAAATTGTGGGGAAGGAGAGCAGTAGTGTTTTAACATGCTTCCATGCCACTAAATACTCATACACTCTGCAGTTTGAGATATGTTACTTTATTCCACATACACTCATTCCACAGATCCCAACTCAACCATTTTCAGAGCAGGTATTTACTGTACAGATATTTTTAAAGAGTAAAAGTATTAACATTGGGAATTATGTAACCACTGACATTGGGAACACAATTTCTCCCTGTGGAGTTTTTAAGCACTTAGCGAGAGTAATTGAATAGACATGAACAATGTTTAACAGCTCTGAAAGTCTTCACTAAAGACATTGACTCTAAAATCAAAGGTGTTTAATTGATAGGAAAAATATAGATATTTTCCTTCTCTCCAGTCTGTCACTCTGATAATTTACAGCCTAAGACATTTTTTTTCAAATGAACATCCAAGAAATAAATGTGTTAAACATTAACATCTGTTCTGAAATAATTCGTTAAGTATTGCCATACACAGATGAGGTGAAACTTTCTTAAATACCCATTTAAGCCATTTAAAATTGCATGTGTTAGTAATGAATATTAGGTATTCAACTTCTGAAATCCCAGTGAATATGGTAGTATATCACAACTTTATAGTTATTAATAAAAATAGTTATGTAATACCAAAAGGTGGTAAAATTGAAAAGAAGGGGATTGGTTTCTATTTGTACTGCATGGAAAGAAACAATAACAAAATTTGCGCTAGTGGATTGGATTGTACCTTGTTTAGACTATTTACTGTCACTTAAATTTTTAGGCTGACAAAATAGATCCTTTTGGATCTATCAGAGATTTAGGCCAGAGCTAAAATACAAGAGCAGTTATCCATTTCATTAGATTACCTAGTTACCCATTGATTCTAGGGTGCTTGCTGCTTCATCTCTATTAATCTTAATTAATTGTAGTGTGGGAGAAGATCCACTACAAAACATACTGGTATTATATTTATAATAGCCTTTTTTGCCAAAAATTGTTCACCACATATTTCAGTCAGATTATACCAGATAGATTAATGGGTTTGTGGAATCAGGTAGCATATAAGTAAAGGAAACTTTAAAAAATGCTGACAGTGTCAAAACTGTCAATTCTTTTTAATTACTCTCATCTTAATATGAAAAACATGCATAATGTGAGCTAAATTCTTACCAATTATTTACTTGAGTTATTTATTGCCATTTTATTTTTTTCAACATACATTACTCATTTCCATTCCTCAATTTCTGGGTAGCTATGTACAGAAATAATGTTAGCTTTTTTTTTACTAATTGTTTTTTTTACTAATTGTTTGATTATGTACATAACAGGGCTTATATACACTGTGAGGTGACAGAGGTGATAAGGCATCTTTTAGCTCTCATAAGTGTCCAACATAATTGTTTATAGTGATGAGGCACTAATGCTCAGTGTACTATCCAAAATACCCTGTATATACTACCCAATGGAAACATAGGAATCTGAGAGTATTAATTAGCTCTACTAAAACTGGGGGAAATTCACTTAGTAGTTCATGTGTGATTAAAATATTTTCTTTGGTGATCTTTTTGCAGTGAGATTAAAAGAGAATTAAACTTTGAATTCAATTGTAATTCACCTCTAATAACTAAACATTATCACCATTTGATGTCTATCAATTCTAAATCATTGATCAATATTTTCATCTAATAGCCCAGTATACAACCTGTTAATAGAAATTGCAAACAAATACAGTATTAACCTTCTCTCTTAACTCTTTTTTAGCCTGTTTTCCTCCAAAAACAAATGAAGATACAGCTACATATTTGAATGAAGACTTTCTGAAAATTTAAATCAACTATGTAAAGTGTTCAATCTAGTCTCTGGTACATAATTAAAACTCAATTTATGATTTTTGTGAGAGCAATCATTATTTAGCTGATAGATTAAGTAGTGACTATTTGATTAAGTTATTATATATATGTATATACACACATATATGTAGAAAATGTATACATATATTTCAGGGTTGTCATTTTTAAAAATTTATTTTATCAGCATATAGGAATATACTAGAGATCAATTATCAAAGGGAATGTGAATGAACACTCATCTTGCAGAGAAAAGATGGTTTAATGGTTACATTCAGTAGTCACCTTGAAAAATGATTTCTTTCTCTTCAATGCAAAGGCAACATGAGCTTTCAGGTTTTCCCTATCCTCTCACTCTCCCTGAGAGATTTCATCTCTTCTGTAGCTTCACCACCCACCTATGCACTAATGAGACCCAAGTCTTTCTCTCTTTTTTTAAAGATTTTATTTATTTATTCATGAGAGAAATAGAGAAAGAGAGGCAGAGACATAGACAGAGGGAGAAGCAGGCTCCTCGCAGGAGCCCAATGTGGGACTCAGTCCCTGGACATGGGGATCACACCCTCACCCTGAGACAAAAGCGGAAGCTCAACTGCTGAGCCACCCAGGTGTCCCCGGAGTCTTTATTTCTAATCTAAATATCATTCCTGAGACCCAGGCTCACATATCTCTGTACTCTCTAGATGTCTTTTTATTCTTGTTACTCCACAGATGCATCAAATTCAACATAACCAAACCAGACCCCCTCCCTCAATTAGAGAAAAATAGTACCTATTTCTCTTTCAGTGTAAAATACTTGAATAAATGATACTAACACCCACGGAACCAGACTCCAACTTGAAAAATCATCCTTTACTCCTCCATTCACTAAAACCATCCAAAATGACTCATGAACAGACTCTGCCCTTAGCTCCTTTCCTGCCACTCCCACCCTCAGGCTCTACTGTTAAGCTTCCTTCTTTCTCTTTGTCTTTGTCTCAGAGGCTCTTTCCATGTTCTGCCTTCTGACTTGGTCAGATCATCACTATTCCCAAATCTTAGACCATTCATAAGGACTATGGTTTGCTCACTGGCTTTTGCTTAAGATGTGTCAGTTTTGAAACTTATGTAATATAATTTATACACACACACACACATAGACACACACAAATATCTTTTTTTTTTTCCTCATGACTGAAAGCATTTTATCTTATGCTGTCTCATAGAATGTGTCTTAGTTTTTTTTTTTCAGAGCCCCTTGCCTAGGGAATTAGATTAGGTGGAAATCTCAGAGGTGGAGCTCTGCCTTTGGTTCTGGGCACAATCCCAGAACTCAGGGATCTGATCCTACATTGGGCTCTCCGAGGGGATCCTGCTTCTCCCTCTGCCTGTGTCTTCTGCTTCTCTCTGTGTCTCTCATGAATAAATAAATAATTAAAAAAAAGATTAGTTGGAGATGGTGAGTAATACCAATTTAAGCTTTTTAAAAACTGTGTTGGCTGAAAAAAATTGTAGAAGTTATCTTCAAGACTATGGTTGGGCAATGAAAGCTTGAGTAGAGAAAAGCAGATGTGAGCCATTCTAGAAAGATTGAGATTCTTCAGGGTGGTGGTCTCTGGGATGTTCTCTGTGTGTGATGGAGACAAAGCCCCCATCTGGAAACAATGCCTCATTTTGGAGCTTCTGCGGAAATTAGTAGAGACTTGTATACTACAGATGGCAGACTAAGGAACAGATTGAAAGGTCATTGTGGGCAAGTTGTGGCGAGTGTAGTGTCACTTGCATCTATAATAGGCCTTAGTGCTGTTTACCAAATATATTTGTTTCTCTCTGTGTGCATGGTGAAATTTTATTTTGTTGACCTTTAGGATTTTGGGGTACCCTTGTAACTTTGCTTTGGCTAATGTTAAATATGAAAGAAAGTAGCATTTCAATTTCTGGTAGAAGCTTTAAGAGTCAATGAGGGACTCCTGATGGTTTTTCTTTCCCTCTGTCACAGTGCCTGGAAACATTTTGTTATCCTGGGTCCCAGAGTGTTCACAATGCACAGCAGAGCCCTCCAGCTAACGTGAAATGAACATGCAGCATGAGCAACAGAAAAGATTATAGAGTTTCTGGGGTTTGTTGCTATGACAGTGTAATTTGACCAATAAAATATTCTTGAATCTACTGTGAATATTGTCCTTGAATATGATTTGAAGACCATCTCTTGTCTTCATACTGGATAGCAGAGGAATGCAAGGAAATAATGTCATAATTTTGGATTAAGGGCCTGGCTTCTGCCTTAGATTTTTGGCTCCGGAGGAGGGTGAGCACGCCAGGTCCCACACAACCAAGTCTTTCCCTCAGGTTGCGGGGCCAGGATGCAAACAAACATACAGAGCCAAGGGCAGCCCCAAGAGTTTTGTGGCATCTTTCAGGGGAAGGAAGCCACAAGGGGGAAAGAGCCCCAGTGGTTCCTGAATCTGAAATCCTCACATGGGTAGAGGCCTTGATACAGTTTTAGTATGAAATATATCTGAAGTTTGTGCACTAAAATTGACACCAGTTATATATGCTTGTGTCTAGAAATTTCTATAGCCTCGTGTAAAAGTCCTGCTCCATCAACTACAAAGTTTAGTCCTGACTTCTGAAACCAAAACTTGAGCTAATGCTCCATGTCCTGCCTCCCAAGAAAGCTGTTAAGCATTGATTTTGCAAGTAAATATAACCATATCACTAACTTATCAAATACTTAAAAATGTGCTAAGCAAAATGTTAAATATTTTATATAGATTATCACATTTATTTCAAGAATTCTGTGAAGTTTTACCCTTATTTACCATTTTAAGAACTTGAAAGTTAGAGAGGTTAAAAACTAGCCCTAAGCCACACAGCTGGTGGATGGCTAGGTGGCAGAGCCAGAATGATAGTGCAGATCTGCTTGTTGCCAATGCCATTGCTCTGCAAAGCCCTCATTAATCACCTCTCACCTAGGTTGTTGGAACAATTGTCTAACTTATGTTTCTGGTTCTTGTCTGTCTTTCTTCTTTAACTCTCTCTCATTCTAGGTAGAGTTGTAAATAAGTAATACAAATCTGATCCTGGAGTTTTTTTAAAATAAAATTTTACTGGCTTCCAATGCTTTTTATATGTAATCTAAACTCCATATCGTGCCATATGAGGCCCTCAAGGACAAGGCCCCAGGCTACTTCTCAGCATAATCTTCAACCACTTCTATCTTTCTACCCTATGATCAAATACCAGATCACTTTTTCTGTATTGATGCTACTGACAGTCACTTTGCTATGTGTATAGTAAGTTACATGCAGTCTCTTGTATATACAGTGCCCTCCAGGAGAAGACCCATGTACTCTTTTCCCTAAATCCAGCTATACTTAGTAAGACAATATGGTATGACTTGCTTCACGAAACCTTCCAATATTCCAGTCTGGAATCAGGCATTGCCATTTTCTCATATTACTTTATACAGCCCATTATCATTTTAGAGACAATATACTTTTAGTACACGAACCTTGGAATCAGAGAGTCGGGTTCAAATATCAACTCTTCCACTCTCCGATTATATATATGCTTAACAAGTTATTTAGCCTCTCAAGACCTCAGTTTTTTAGTCAATAAAAATATAAGCATAGAATATCCTTGGACAGACTTTCATCATGCTTTTTTAAAGAATTAAATGATTTTAATACAATGTCTGGCTGTAGTCAGAGTTCAATACAATATTTGTTGATTTTCTTATTTCTCTCACCACATTACAGAATGATTATATAAATATAAGTTTGTGAACTCCTTAAAGTCAAAGCTCACTTTTTTTCCCTCTTTAAGTCCATTGTCTGATATAGTAGGTTCTGAGTAAATGTTTGCTGATTGAATGGATTATTTTTAAAAATTAGGAGAATGCCATTTAAAATGCTTAAATTTAAAGGCATTAAAATGTATTTAGGACTCCTCAGGCTAACAGAAAATGACATAAAAAATATAGTTGTTCATTTTAGACCATTCGATCCCATTCCATTCCAGAGATCATATGAAAGAATGAAGAAAAAAATGAGGAATGCTAAGATAATGAAAGGTATCCATAATTGTCCCAAAACACTCAGTGAAGTAAGAGTTGCTCTGAGAGCAAGGAGGAAAAATTGGAAGCTTATGGGCTGGAGAGATTTGGAACATTTCTGAGAGCGATGAGCCAAGGAGTCAATGAGGGAGAAATATTAGGCGTGCTGAAAAGTGGTCAGGGCCAGGTTGCAGCTGGTTGGTATAAACATTGAGAAGGCCAGGTCTACTTGGCTATCCTTTCTCTAACACAGATAGGAGCATATAAAAGGTGGTCCTAATGATGGATCCCATGAAAAAGATCATCAAAGGCAACACAAAGATTAAGTAGGCGAATATAGAATTTTACTATAATCTTTGTGAACCAATTGAAGTTGGTACATATTAATTTTTCATAAATATTGAAAAAAAACTTAGTGATATGAATGAACAGGAGAGTTATTTCTAGATCCTATATTTCATAGATATATCCTGAAAGAACTACCAGTATTACTTTCCAATAGTAATATTCCTCGTGAGGAGAAAGGATTTCGTGGTTTAGTTATCAAATTCCTGGATTTCACTTTCTAAAGTATACTTAGAACAAGATTAATAGAAATAAGTAAACTACTCCACAACTAATGTCAAACAGCCTTCTCTTGCTTGGTTATTCTTTTTTTTTTTTTAAGATTTTATTTATTTATTCATAGAGACATAGAGAAAGGCAGAGACACAGGCAGAGGGAGAAGCAGGCCCCATGCAGGGAACCCAATGTGGGACTCGATCCCAGATCTCCAGGATCACACCCTGGGCTGCAGGCAGCGCTAAACCACTGCGCCACCAGGGCTGCCCTTGCTTGGTTATTCTTAAAAAGGATTAAATTTAGAGGGTAGTGAGTGGTTCATAGTAAAATGAATCATCACTTGGATTTTACTTAGAGTCACAATAAACACAATAGAGATAATGAATTCAAATCAAGTTACAGAATTAACTTCTATAAACATGATATATTTTGATATGATTAAAATGGACAGACTCTACAATAACTTAATAGAGACAGAATTTTTTCCTGACTTCACTTTTCCTGATATATGGTTTTAATAGCATAATGATAAAGGATATGATGAAGGAAGAGGTGATGAAGAGGCATTAAGAGAGGGAAGCAGTAAGCAAAACTGAATTTCGGACATTTATGCTTAGAAATGGAAGAGGAAAATAAACTGTATCTTTTCAACTATTGGTTTTGACTCTCCTGAAATCATTAGTGCCTCTATTAATTATCTATAGTGGTACCATGAGACACTATGACAGAAATAGATCATAGGAAGAAGCAACAGGGTGCATGGATGGCCAGGCTTGGGGGAATTAAACACTTAAAAGCACTTAACTCTTCCTCTACTTACACTTTCACAGATTAAAAAAAAGTAAATTTAATTCCCATGTGACTCCAGAAACTTTGGACACATTAAAAAAAATTACAAAGCTCATTGGTTTCAATAACAGGTCTGTAAATATATATTAAAATATACAGTGCAAGGAGGTTTTTTGGTGCCCGTAAAATGCATCTCTTTTCATATCCTTGCAAATCCTACAAAAGTGAGATCTGATTTTTTTCTCCTGATAAGTAAAGTTCCCCAAGGTAGAGCTGTTGCCCCCACACAGCTCTACCATGACCATGCCTCTCAAGTGGACCAAGACACAATGTACTTGTGTACAACCACTTTCCTAAGTAGCATTCTGCCTACTTACCCCAGAGAAGATAGGCACAAAACACACAGCTGGAAGTATCAGCACTTTTTTAAAACCAAAATGCCTCCTAGAGAAATAAAAAATAAGGAATCTGATGACCCCATCTAAGTCATGTATTTATCTCAAAGAAGGGAGAGATGGATCAAGTTTCTATATGAGTCCTGGAAGGATAACCTGTGGGAATCCTCTCTGCCTCGACCTCTTGTTACATCTCTTCATTCTTCTCTATTATTTCCATAGTTTCTCTTGGTCTGCCCATCTGGTGTATTTTCATCAACCTGACTCAGAAACTGCACTCTACCATCAATGCAGAATTCATAGGATTCTTCATGGTTTGTGTTCTAGTACCTGTACACTCAGGCAGATGTTCATAGGGGCTTTCATTTTCTCAGGAAAAGGATTAGGCTAGGCTCTGGCATAAAAACTGTTTTAAAGATTCTGAAGGCAAAGGAGAAGTTATACTGAGAGCATACATGAGAAAGACTTCCTTATTTTGAGATGTAGGGATACTTTTAGTGAAGACTTCTTGAGCTGAGATGTGAGGATACTACAACTGTGGCAGAGAATGGGGACAAGAAGGTGGCAAGAACGGAGAAAAGCACACATTAAATAGTGCTTTGCCTTCATGGTAACGTTTAAATATTATTTCTATTAAATATAGATATACAAGGGACAGTACCATTTTTATTTGCTGAATATTGTATATTGATGTAAAATATATGAGAATTTTCATATCACTTGTTTTTAAACAATATTCCATATATATCTTTAAATTAAAATTTGGATTTTCCTTTCTTCAAAACAAATCTGATAACATTTTAGGATAAGTAAACAGCTATTAAGGAATTATTGAATGTTCTAATACATAACAAAAAGTATTTCTTGCATATATTAAGGATGAGTTAAATAATCATAAATTGACCTTGAATTATATTTCCCCAAGTGGCATGATCATTACAGTGGATGTAATTATATTTTTATTTGCATTTGATAATATAAATTAAATTTCTTTTCACTGACAGATAGTAAAACCATTTTTAAAATTCATGTAACCTGTTCTTAACGAGAGAATATGGTGATAAGGAAGATTCTTCATTTTAACTAAATTGGCCAGCTGGTTTGTGATACCCAATTATACTTCTCACATTTCAAATTCAATCTGGCCTGTGTCCATATGCTGGACCAGTAGGAAGTACCCAAAGGGAGGACTCACTGCTCCTTCACCTTAAATATCAGACAGATACACACATGCAGAAATGTACATAGTTATCCAGTAATCCTATTATCTTTCTCACTGGAAAGGAACAATTCATACTTCAATTACACATGGTAAGAAAGCTAGAAAATCTATTTAGATAACATACCTCTACTTTGAGCTTACATTGTTTTTGTTTTGGTGGCAAAGTATTATTTTTGATACTAGTCCCATATGCCCTGTTGGAAACTCCATCTATTTCTGTGAACCTACCCTTGATCATCCAGATTCCTAGCCAGACTGCATTGTCTGTTCATAGAAGGGCAGTCCCACTTTCCATTCTCCTACTATAATCACTGAGCTCTGCATAACATGGTATATTTCAAGCCATGAAAAAATTGCATATGTATTGCAGTGTTTTTATTTTATTATAGTATCTTGCAAGTGCCAGTAAGTGATAAACTAATGGGAAATACAGAATTCATGCAAAACCCACATGGTTTTGAATTATAGATAAGCAAAGAAGTCAGGTGGAAATAGAAGAAAGCATGTAAGGGATACATGCGCTCAGTTTATCTGGAAATATTTTCTGTCTAGTTATTCTACATGTCTAATTTCTCAAGTGGTCCAATCCCTTTTTCCTCTGTTTCTTCACCCTGTCAATTGAAAAATATCAGTGTTGCCATTAAAAATTAGTGCTTTAGACTGTTTCAAAGTGATTTATAAGGAAAAAAACTGCTCAATTAGTACCACATTGCCAATAATGCTAGTGATTACAAGCATACTTCAGAGAGATTTAGATTTGCTTCCGGACCACCACAATAAAGCAAATATTGCAATAAAGCAGGCCAATTATTTTTTTGTTTCCTAGTGCACATAAAAATCATGTTTATATTACATTGTAGTCTATTAAGTGTGCAATAGCATTACATCTTTTTAAAAAAGCATTGTCTTAAAAACAATGTACATAACTTATTAAAAAACACTTTATTGCTAAACAATACTAATCATCATCTGAGCTTTCAATGAGTTGAGTCATAATCTTTCTGCAGGTGAAAGTTTTGCCTCAATGTTGATGGCTGCTAACTGATCATGGTGGAGGTTGCTGAAGGTTGGGGTGACTGACAATTTCTTAAAATATGGCAATGAAGATTGCCACACTGACTGACCCTTCCTTTCACAATTTCCCTGTAGCATGTGATGCTGTTTGATAGTATTTTATCCATAATAGAACTTCTTTGAATACTGGAGTCAATCTTTTCAAATCCTGCCACTGGTTATCAACTAAGTTTATGTAATATTCTAAATCCTTTGTTGTCATTTCAACATCTTGAAAATCATCTTCACCAGTAGTAGATTCCATCTCAGGCAACCACCTTCTTTGCTCTTCCATAAGAGGCAATTCCTCATTCAAAGTTCAAGAAACTTTCCTTTACATTAACAACTTGGCTAATTGTTGGGCACAAGAAGACTAGATTTTGGCCTATCTTGGCTTTTAACATACCTTCCTCACTACACATAATCACGTCTAGATTTAGAGGGAGAGATGTGTGACTCTTCTTATCACTTGAACACTTAAAGACCATTGTAGTATTATTAATGGGCCTAATTTTAATATTGTTGTCTCAGGGAATAGAAAGGATTTGAGAAGAGAGAGACGGGAAGGATTGGTCAGTGGAGCAGTAAGAATACATAACACATATATTCATTACATTTTGCTATCTTATATGGGTGTAGTTTTTGACATCCACAAATAATTACAATAGAAATAAAGATCACTGATAGATCACTGTAGCAATATAATAATAATGGAAAAGTTTGAATCATTGTGAGAATTACCAAAATATGACACAGAGATATGAAGTTAGCAAATGCTGCTGGAAAAATGGTGGATAGATGGATAGACTTACCTGACACAGGGTTGCCATAAACTTCAACTTACAAAAAGTGCAGTACAGATATACATTTTATGAATCTATTGATGGATACTTAGGTTACATCGTGTCTTGGCTATTTAAATAATGCTGCAATAAACATAGGGTTACATATACTTTTTCAAATAAGTGTTTTCTGAATTTTCCTTGGGTATATACTCAGTAGTGGAATTGCTGGATCACATGGTAATTCTATTTTTTTTTTATTTTTTAAGGAATCCCCATATTATTTTCCACAGTGGCTGTACTAATTTACATTCCCAAAACAGTGCAGAAGGGTTCCTTTTTCTCTACCTCCAAACACTTATTTTTCATCTTTTTGATACTAGCCATCCTGTGTGTGTGTGTGCATGTGCCTGTGCATATATGTACATTGTATATTTTTGTTCTGTATATATTTTGGTATTAATCTTTATTGAATATGTTATTTGCAAATATATTCACTCACTCAATATATTACCTTTTGTTTTGTTAGATGGTTTCCTTAACTGTGCAAAAGGTTTTTATTTTGATGTCTTAATAGTTTATTTTTCCATTTTTCTCCACTTGCCTGAGGAGATATATCTAGGAAACTACTGTTACAGCCAATGTCAAGTTACTGCCTGTGTTCTCTTCCAGCATTTTTATGGTTTCAGGTTTCACATTTAGGTATTTAATCCATTTATAGCTTATTTTTAAATATACTGTTAGAAAATGCTTCGGTTTCATTCCCCGCCCCCCCCCGTAGCTGTCCAGTGTTCTTAACACCATTTATTGAAGAGAATTTCACTTCCCAATGCTATATTCTTGCCTCCTTTGTCCTAGATAAATTCACCATGTAAGTATGGGTTTATCTCTGGGTTTTCTATTTTGTCCCATTGATTTTTGTGTCTATTTTTGTGCCAGTGCCATATTGTTTTGATATGCAGCAACTTTGCAGCATATCTTGAAAACTGGAATGGTGTTATCTCCAGCTTTGTTTTTATCCCCAAGATGATTTTGGTTATTCAGAGTCTTTTGTGGTACATATAAATTTTGATATTTTTTCTAGTTCTGTGAAAAATGTTGTTGGTATTTGGCATGGATTGCATTGAATCTCTAGATTGCTTTGGGTAGTATGAACATTTTAACAATATTTGTTTTTGTAATCCAGGAATATAGAACATCTTTCCATTTGTTTATTTCATCCTCAATTTCTTTCCTCACTGCTTTGTAGTTTTCAGAATACAGGTCTTTTGCCTTTTTGGTTAAATTTATTCCTAGGTATTTTATTCTTTGGGATATAGTATAAATGAAATTGTTAATTTTTCATTCTGCTACTTTTTTTATTAGTATTAGAAATGCTACCAGTTTCTGGGTATTAAGTTTGTATCCTGCAACTTTACTGAATTCGTGTTATTTATAATAGTTTTTGATGGATTCTTTAGAGTTTTCTATAAATATTATCATGTCACCTGTGAATAGTGACTTTAACTGCTTCCATACCAATAAGCATGCTTTTTATTTCTTGTCTGGTCATTGTGTCTAGGACTTTTAATAGTATGTTGAAAAAAGTGATGAGACTGGACATCCTTGTCTCAATCCTGATTTTAATAGAAAATCTTTCAGTTTATACTACTGACTATGATGTTAGCTGTGGATTTTTCATACATGGCCTTTATTTTGGTGAAGCATGTCAAGGACAAATAGAATCAAGATTGGCTGTTAGGTAATAAATTACCATAAACTTAGTGGCTGAAAACAATACACATTTATTATCTCACCTATCCTGTGGATCAGGAACCAGGGCATAATTTAATTGGAGTCTCTGCTAAACCTGCTTTGTTCAGAGCTTGTGTCATGAAAGACTATTGAATTTTGTCAAATGCATTTTCTGCATCTAGTGAGAAGATTATATGATATTATGCTCCATTTTTTGATATAATATACCTCCCTGTATTGTGAATATTGAACCATCCTTGCATACCTGGAATCAATCCCACTTGATCTTGGTAGATGATCCCTTTAATGTATTGTTGAGTGCAGTTTGGTAATATTTTGTTAAGGATTTTTGCATTTATCAGGAATATTGGCCCATATTTTTCTTTTTCTATGATGTCTTTGTCTGATTTTGGTATTGGAGTAATGCTGACTTTGTACAATGTATTTCGAAGCTTCCTTTCCAGTCTTTGGGATAATTTCAGAAGAACAGGTATTCAGAAGAATACCTATTCTATAGGTATTTCAGAAGAATAGGTGTTAACTCTTCCTTAAATATTTCATAGATTTCACCTGTGAATCCATCTGGTCTTGGACTTTTATTTTTGGTAACTTTTTTATTATTAATGCCTGTATGCCTCTTTAAAATGAAGATAGTGTTAGAGTTGAAAATCAATTGAATGAAGGTATTCAGATTTTCTTCCTTTTCTCTTGGGAATGCTTCATTAGTTCTTCCATATATATTTCATGTTGTGGCTATTGAATCAGTCAACTTTATAGATTCTAAAGAAAAATATTAATATGATATAAAACTGTTTTTTAAAGATTTTATTCATCTATTCATGAGAGACACAGAGAGAGTGACAGAGACAAAGGCAGAGGGAGAAGCAGGCTCCATGCAGGGAGCCTGACATGAGACTCAAACGAGAATGCCAGAATCACACCCTGAGCCAAAGGCAGATGCTCAACCGCTGAGCCACCCAGGCATCCTGAGACCTGATTTTTCAAAACACTAAATCTGGAAAGGCAGACAAGTATGTTAATCACATACAACTTTGTAGGTGCCTTAAAAAGGCAATGATAGAGTATCAAAGGAGCACAGGGACCAAAATAACTAACTCAGAAAATCTACTTGGTAACCTTCAGACAAAAGATACCATTTAATTTGTGCTTTGGATGATAATAGTAAAGAAGATAGGACCTGTACTATGGTGATAACTGAATCCAGAACATAGGAGATATATATATATAGAAGCTATTTTTATAGTATAAATTAACAAAAATTGATCAAGTACATGGGAGGAATGTGAAAGAGAAACAAGTCAACTTGAGGTATACTTAGGAATGTCACATTGGATGTTTTGATATGTAATAAGGAATGTCTTTAAATCATTCATGTCCTAGTCTCTTTTTACTTTTGCCAATAACTGATCTTTGATCTATTCTATCATAGAATCCATAAGCATGAAATAGACTTAGATTTGTTGCTGAAGAAGTGCAACATGAATTACTGTTCAGATTATCCATGCTAGGCTATCTTATTAGAATCCCCAAATTTATTTTCATTTGTAACCAATCAAATAAAATAAATAGTTTACTTTAGGCAACATCTAATGTGTTTTCATAGAAATCCAGCAGCAAACTAAATGTTTTATCATCTGATTAGTGTATGGCACAGGGTGAACACTTAATAATTACTTTTGTATGACTGAATAAAGAAAGGATATGACATTTAAAGAGAACGTCACCTCAAAGACTTTAATGGAGGGACCAATCCTGCTAAGAAAGCCAGTCTATCTACAGTAAAATTAGTTCTGGGAAAGTATAGAAGATGAGGTTAAGGAATTCATCAGAACTTGAAGGCTTTTGCAAGACAAGTTAAACAATTTGAAACATATCCTGAAAGGGATCTAATGCTTTTGAATTTTGCACTGAGAGGTTGGTGCATGGATGTATCACATAAAATGATTGTGTGTTTTTTTTAATTTCATTCTATCTATTGGGCAGCGATTATAAAATAAATGTGAATGAATATAAGAATTAGAAGGTATTTAAGTATTCTGTCCTGGTTGGAGGTAGTTATGGGACAGGTCATAAGCAGTGGTTACATTTTAAAGGTAAACAAAATAAGAATTGTGGACAAATTGTTTGTGGCATGTCAAGGACAAATAGAATCAAGATTGGATCTTAGGTAATAAATTACCATAAACTTAATGGCTGAAAACAACACACATTTATTATCTTACATATCCTGTGGATCAGAAACCAGGGCATAGTTTAATTGGGGCCTCTGCTTACAGTTTCCCAAGGCTGCAATTAAGGTGTTAGACTATGTCCTCATTCAGAGGCTCTGCTGGGAAAGAATGTGCTGCCACTCTCACTCAAGTTGTCAGTAGAATTCATTTCTTGTGGTTGTAGGATAGAGGACATGGCTCCCAGAGGTTACCCTCAGCTTCTTGACATGGGGGACTCCAAAACATGGAGTTAGCTTTTTTGAAAGCTAAGAGGGAGAGTTTCTAAAGTAAGTCAGCTATCAAGATTATATACCATAAAGAAGTAACATCTTGTCACCTTTGCCATATTCTACTGCTTAGAACCCAGTTACATGTCATGCCCACACCCCAGGGGAAAAGATTATACAAAGACATGAATACTGGAAGTCAGGGATCATGTGGGTTCATGCTATAATCTGTTCACTACAGATTGAAAGTGGCTAGGTCTATAATGATCTTGTGCAGCTGAACTAACCCTGAAATCATGTACTTCAGAGCTTTTTCATGAGGCCATAAAAGTCCCTATTATCTAAAACCACTTTTTGTAAGGGGTTACACTACTTCCAGGTAAAAATATCCTGTCTGGCATACAGAAATATTAAGAACTACTCAGAAATATTAAGACAAGAAATATTAAGAACTACTCAGCTGAGAGCCTCTATTTTCTCTTTGAATTAGATAGGGATGATAGATTTGGGGGATGATATTTATTTTTACAGTGAGTGAAGGTTGAACACAGCAACTGTAGCAAGTAGGAAAGCAGGCTGACTAGATCACACACAAGGAATTTCAAATAGTGTTTAGGAGCCAGATGAGATTAGAAAGTCTGATATTGAATCTCTACAATCTGCAACCTGAATTTTTCCTCACTCTGCTAAACAGTCTAGACCTAGGGGGATCCCTGGGTGGCTCAGCAGTTAGTGCCTGCCTTCGGCCCAGGGTGTGATCCTGGGGTCCTGGGATCAAGTCCCACATCTGGCTCCTTGCATGGAGCCTGCTTCTCCCTCTGCCTGTGTCTCTGCCTCTCTCTCTGTGTCTCTCATGAATAAATAAATAAAAGTTAAAAAAACAGTCTAGATCTAAGAGTGGAGAAAGTAGAAAGTGAATTATCCAGATGAAAACTGGCTAAGAAAGGAAGTTTGGGAAATGAGAGAGCTGGCGAGAGAATGGGTGAATTTATGAGTAACATGATCTGACTAGATGGAATAAGACACAAAGAAAATTTTCCTGGTAAGCTGGAAAAAACAAGGTAGTCAAAGATAGGATCTCTAAATGTAGTCAGGAAACAGATGTAAAGGGATATAGGAGTGAACAACTTGATGAATAAATAGCTAGGGAGTGGTATATAAGATTCCAAAAGTAAAAAATATTGTCACAAATACCCATTCAAGAGTGTGAAAGATGTGGGAGTAACTGTGGAATGAGAAAGTCTAAGAAATTGAGGCAAAGAAATAGGAAGTCACAATGCTCTAACACTTGCCCATGTGGACTCCAGAATAATGGCAAGGCTTTAACACATAGGATAAAACTATAAACCAGGGTCCAAGACTCTAAGGAGGATTATGGGAGTGGGGTACTAACAAGATGGTGGGTAGATGGTAGAGAATGAAAAAAAGATCAAGATGATAAAGCTAAATATCATGAGCATCAAAATAAAATAAATATTTCCATGGATTTGGGGTCATAATGGCTTAGAAAGAGCAGCAAGAACAAAAAATTGTTAAAGTACCCTTCACATTCTGCATTGCATGATCTTCGGGAAAATAAGAAAACTCCTCTTGAGAAACTGGAGATGAAACTATCCTCTTAGGAAAGAACCAGGTGTTAGAGAAAAGAGCATTCTATATCATGGTAAGGGGATTGTGTATATGAGATTGGTGTTCCTGCATGGAGTGCAAAGGTTGTGGGTGGAGTTGGTGGATGGGTCTGTTTGGAAGAATGCTGAGACATATGGGGATGACATTAATGAAGAGAACACATTAGCTACCACTACTGAATTTATCAGATTTGTTGCTTTTAGCAAAACAAGACTTCCAGCAGATGTCCAGACATTTGAAGTCCCACACTACTACTATATCCTGCTTCTGTGACAGTTTCATGGTCTGTATTAGGGAAGCATCTGCTGGGCTGAATGAGCTGTCATCTACTTCCACAGCAACATCAATTATGGTTTTCTTTACTTTTATCCTGTCCCAAATGTTCTTTAGTGTGATCCACCCTCAGATCCATGGATTCCCATTCAATTACACACCTCCTTGGCATACAGGAATACTCCTCCACCACTTCTGTTCTATCTTTTTTTTATTAACAAAACAATCCAGCTCTGGGCTCCTTCCTCAAAAAAAAAAAAAAAAAAAGTTCCATGTTACATATAAAGTGATATTAAGTGACTATCCTAATGTATTTCTTCCATATTTTATATTACCTGTTCTCAGTATTTTATATCCATATCTAAGGCCCTTAGTGTGGTTACTGCAAGATTCATTTACTAAATATGACATACTAGAATTTAGCTCTTTTTCCATTGTTTTCTTTCTTGCCTTTTGTTTTCTGTAATATTCCACTTTTCAAATACTTTATTGAGTAGTAATCATTCAAATTTTTAAGATGACTTTTGTATAGATTTATTTAACTCCTGAAAAGTTTATTTTTCCTAGGTCTCAGAAGATGCTCTCTTTTTCATTTCCAACAGCGCTTGCTGTTATTAAAGATGTTTTTATTTAAATCCCCCTTGGTATATTCTGGAGAAGAGTTTATATAGTGTATATATAATGCATATATATGTATAGCATATATATGCTATATATAGCATATGTGTATACGTATCTCATATATATGCATATATAGATATGCTAAATATCTTTGATGATGAGAACTCCTCCTGCAGTCACCAAATATGCTGGGTCCTATGTACCCAACAAATCTTCCTGCTCTGGATACAGCTCCAGAACACCTGAACTTGCCCTGCATATGACTGTCAAACCGTTACAGGTTAGACTCGGGCCAATCAGATTTACCCCCTGCTTAGAAATTGGTGTCTAAAGAGAGAGATACAGACAGGAATCTCAGAAGAGTTGAGGCAACCTGATGATAATTCTTTGGTTATTATATTTAGGAATCTCTTATTCCTGGAGCTGTTCTGGCACCTGTTCTTCCACAGGCTTTGCTCCTCTCCTATTTCATTACCTTTTGACTATCATACAACTTTATAATAATACTCCTTTGTATTTAAATAGACCAAGGTCCATTGTTTTCTATTGCATTTACCCCAAATAAACTTACCAGCTATAGCAAACTTGTTATTTTCTTTGTCCACAGAAGTAACATTTATTTATTTTAATTCCAGTGTAGTTAATGTATAATGTTATATCAGTTTCAAGTATACTATATGGTGATTCTTTGGTTCTATATATTACTCAGTGCTCATCAAGTGAGTAAACTCTTAATCCCCTTCACTTATTTCACCCATCCTCCTACCCACCTTCCCCTCTCGTAACCATCAATTTGTTCTCTACAAACTGATTTTAAGAAAAAAAAATAGATTCTTTTTTTCCCTCCTTTATTCATTTGTTTTGTTAAATTACACATATGAATGAAATCACATAGTATTTGTCTTTCTCTGACTTGCTTATTTCACTTAGCATTATATTTTCTAATTTCACTTAACATTATACACTCTAGATCCATCCATATTGTTGCAAATGACAAGATTTTGTTTTTTATGACTGGATAATATTCCATATTGTATATATACACACTCACACATGGGCTCCTTCCATAATTTATTTATTATAAATAATGCTGCTATAAATACTAGGGTGCATCTATTCTTTGTATTAGTGTTTTTATATTCTTTGGGTAAACTCCCAATAGTGTGATTATTGGATCATAGATAGAGTGGCTTTATTTTTATTTTTTTGAGGCATCTCCATACTGCTACAACATCACATTTAAAGGTAACTAGATAGTTCTTAAAAATCTGTACCATGAAAAAAGGGGCGGCAGTCCAGGTAGCTCAGTGGTTTAGCGCCGCCTTTGGCTCAGGGCCTGATCCTGGAGACCTGGGATCAAGTCCCACGTCGGGCTCCCTGCATGGAGCCTGCTTCTCCCTCTGCCTGTGTCTCTGCCTCTCTCTCTCTCTCTCTCTCTCTCTGTCTCTCATGAATAAATAAATAAAATCTTTAAAAAAATTTTTACCATGAAATGAAATTGAATTTGGACCAAAAAATATATAGGTGAATCAGTGAAAGTCAATTATCTCTTCCAGAAAAGAAAAAAAAAAAAAGAATCATTCTAAAGGTGGATTATAACCTAAAAGCATACTTCAGGTATGTTATAAGTATGGATTTTAATTACAGAATTACAGAGGGTTATTACTCAATTCTTAAATGTGTCATAGAAATTAGTTCGTTGCTGGTTACATGTTTATCATTTATGAACAGAATTTTTATGTGCTGCACTTCTGTGGCAATTTCTTTTTGTGCAATTTACCAAGAAAAAAATGAAGGGAGATAAGATTAATCCATCTCTTATATGTACTCCAGTTCACTCTATAAAATAAAGTGAAGGTGGTTGGAGAAGGCAATTATAAGATTTAGTTTTCTCTCTAAGAAGCTCAAAGTACTTATCTGTCGTTATTCAATTGATTTTGTAGGATCCCCTTGAGAGTTGTAGGAAACAGCTATTTTATAACCAGAGAAATTAATGCAGAAAGGCCACATGCTGTGTTAACTATAAGAACAGTATTAGGAATCACAACCCCTGAGTTTATGAAATGTTGTTAGGCCATTAAATTATGCTGGGCCCATCCCAGTGCTTATAGTTTCCTCCTCCTAACAGTGCTTCCAATACAGCAATGAAGTAAATGGCTAAACATTTTATGAACCTTCTGGTTTAAGGTGAAAGAAATCATTTAGTATCAATTAACTCCATTCATGGATCAACCTCTGTCTTTACAATTCTCTATGAAAGCATGTGAATCACTGTTAAAATGCTGTGTGCATAATGATTAGGCAAACCATTTTAGAAGTTACAGTCACTCTTTTTAGCCTTCTATTAAGTGTCTTAGCAGAGGTTTTCTGTGTATATCTATCATGCCTTTCAGTGTTGTCTGCTTTTGATTTACCATTCACTTTAGCCAAACTGTTTTATTCCCTATGAGGTGAACATTATTGTTCTTTCCTAATTCCTTTCCTTACATTTTTTTTATTATATATGCTTAAGTCACGCTGTCTCTCCCCACATAATGCCATGTCCTTCCCCTAACTTTACCTAAATCCTACTTATCCTACCTTCTCTATAGAGTCTTTTCTAGAATTTCAAATTAAGCTATCATCTACTTTTAAATTCAGGTTGTATTTCTGTCTCTGTTATTAGGGATGTTAGTGCTGTTTATTTCACTACTTCCTCTTCTTTTGCATATTTAATTCTTATTTTGTAACTTCCTGTATTATGTCTCTTCTTCCCAAAGAAATTAAAATCTTCCAAAGACAAGAACAATTTACCTTATTCTAGCTCAGATGACATCTAGCACAGTGTTTTGCACTTATCAAGTGTTTTACAAATGGACACTGCAATGTTAATTTACTAGCATGTTTAAGTGAATGAGGGTACTCTGGAAAGCAGAGGGAATTTTTGCATGCTTAATTTATACCTATTAATAATCTAACATGGGAGAGTTAACTCCAAAATTTGTGAAATGAAGAATGGTTCACAAAAATATGATATTTGCTTATAATTTCCTTACACTGAATTATATGCCACTAGATAGTTTAGTTTACATATAGTCAGCTAAACAGCACAATTACTAGAAACCTCTTTAGGTCAGTATTAGTCTTGATAGTCTCATAGCCTAAAGTAAGATAACATTTTTGTTTATTGGGCATTTTATTCTGCTGTCTATTCAGGTACTCATTGACTTCTGTATAAAGATCTAAGGGCTATCCCCAAACCAACTTTGAAGAATTATTCTCTGCTTGCTGTTTTGATCACATCCATCCAAAATTGTAATAACCTATTGCCCCTTTATTGTGTAGTTGATAACTCAAAGAATTCATGGTTTTTAACCTTTGTATATAAGTACTTACTCCCAAGTATCCTAGACCACCTCTTTTCTCTCAGATCCTTTTACATTTCACTCTATTGCTCTACACAGAAACCCACTCATTCAATGAAACACATATCTCTTGAGTTCTTATTAGCAGCAGGATTCTGGGCTAGCTATTGCCAGTGAATGTACTGCTATGTCAAAATATTTAAGAATTATTAAGATGTTAATCACTTGTTCAAGCTATTCCTCTCTAGGATTATATCATGAGGAAACAATCAGAATTAGGCAATAATTGGGCAGCCCAGGTGGCTCAGCAGTTTAGCGCCACCTTCAGTCCAGGGCGTAATCCTGGAGACCCAGGATCAAGTCCCACGTCAGGCTTCCTGCATGGGGCCTGCTTCTCCTTCTGCCTGTGTCTCTGCCCCCCACCCCGCCCAGTCTCTATGAATAAATAAACAAAATTTTTAAAAAAAGAATTAGGCAATAACATTCATGTACAGAGTTGTTTATTATAACATTATTTGAAATGTCAAAATACTTTAAATCAAAGCAAGGAAAATATTGTACTTTCATAAACAGAAAACTATGTATAAATATTAAGGAATATTAGGAAAGGATATTCCATGACAAGAATAAATGGTCACCACATATTGTGATATGACATAATTTATTAAATCATCTATTCAAGTGTATTTATGATTTATGATTACATGTAATATGTCACACATAATTCAAGGCATTGGTTATGTGGCCATATACAAATAAACCCCTGCCCATATGAAGCTTATATTCTTGTGATGAAAATAAATAATAAAAAGGTAAGCAAATAACTACATAGTGTCAGGTATGTGTTTCTGTCTCTGTTGTCAGGGATGTTAGTGCTGTTTATTTCACTGCTTTTTTGAAAAGTTTTATTGAAATGTAATTGATGATATATATCATTATATAAGTTTAAGGGGTATACAGCATAATGGTTTATGACTGCTGCAGTAATTCTTGTTAGTATCCATCATCTCATATAGATATAATACAAAGAAAAATAAAAAAAGGAAAAATAATTTTTTCTTATAATGAGAACTCTTAGCGTTCACTCTTTTATCAACTTTCACATACATTCTATATTAGTGTTAACTATAGTTATCATGATGTACATTGCATCCATAGTATTTATATTTATAACTGAAAACTTGTATCTTTAGAGAACCTTTCTTAATTACCCCTCCATCTGCCCCCTGCCTCTGATCTTTCTGAGGAGTTTTGTTTTAGATTCCACATAAAAGTGATATCTTATAGTATTTGTCTTTTTCTAATTTCATTTATCATAATGCCCTCAAAGTCTATCCATGTGGCTGCAAATGGCAAAATTTCCTTGTATTTTATGGCTAAATAGCATCTCATTGTATATGAGATGAATAATATTCCATTACATTTATATTTCACAGCTTATTTATCCATTCATCAATCATTGTATGGGTAGGTTGTTTCCATGTCTTTGTTATTGTACATAATGCTGCTATGAACAAGAGTATATATATGATTTTGAATAATTATTTTTGTTTATTTTGGATATATTCCCAGAAATTGTTGAATCATATGGTAATTCTATTTTTATTTTTTGAGGATTCTCCATACTGTTTTTCAGTGATATATCAGTTTTCAATCCCAGCTACAGTGCACATGAGCTCCTCTTTCTTCATATCCTCATGAGCACTTCTTTATCTCTTGCCTTTTTCTTGAAAGACATTCAACAGGCATGAGGTAATATCTCACTAGTATCTCATGATATATCATGGTTTGATTTGCATTTCATTAATGACTAATGATATTGAGCAGCTTTTCATGTATCTGTTGGCCATTTATATATCTTCAAAAAATATTCAGATCTTTTGCTCATTTTTAAATTGGACTATTTGTGGATTTTTGCTACTAATTTGAAAGAATCATTTATATATTTTAGGTATTAACTCCTTATTGGACGAATGGTTTGCAAAGATTTTCTCCCATTCAGCCAGTTGTCTTTTCATTTTGTTGATTATTTCCTTTGCTGTGTGGGAGCTTTTAAATTTGATGTAGTTGCACTTGCTTATTTTTTTATTTTGTTGCTTGTGCTTTAGATGTTATATCCATAAACCATTTCCAAACCCTTTGTCAAGGAGCTTTTTTCCTATGCCTTCTAGGGTTTTTATGATTTCAGGTCTTACATTTAAGTATTTAATCTATATTGAGTTAAGTTTTGTTAGTAGTATAAGATAGTGGTCAAGTTTCATTTTTTTTCATGTAAACATCTTATTTTCCAGCACAATTTATTAAAGAGACCATCTTTTCTCCACTGAGTGTTCTTGCCTCCCTTGTCAAACATTAGTTGACTATATACACTTGGGTTCATATTTGGGCTCTCAATTCTGGTATGCTGCTTTATTTGTCTGTTTTAATTCTAGTACCACACTGTTTTTATTATGATAGCTTAATAGTATAGCTTGAAATCACTCAGTGTGATGTCTCCCACTTTTCTTCTTTCTCATGATTTCTTTGGCTTTTCTAGGTCTTTTGTGGTCCCATATATATTTTAGGGTTTTTTTCCTAATTGTGTAAAAAAAAAAAAAGGCCATTGTAATCTTGACAAAGATTGCAATAATTTATAGATGTCTTTTGGTAGTATGGACATTTTAACAATATTGTAATCTGAACACAGTATACCTTTCCATTTATTTGAGTCTTTTTTATATTTCATCAGTGTCTTATAATTTTCAAAGTAAAGATCTTTCACTTCCTTGGTTAAGTGTATTCCTAAATATTTTATTTTTTATACTATTGCAAATCAAATCATTTTTTTTGGTGGGGAGGGTAATTCATTTTTGGTGTCTAGAAATACAAGAGTTTTTTTGGTGTATTAATTTTGTATCCTGCAACCTTACTATATTTTTTGACCAGATCCAAAAGCTTTTGGTGGAACTTCTATGTATAAGAACTTGCCATCTTCAAATAGAGATAAAAAAAATAGAGATAATTTTACTTCTTTCTTTTCAATTTGAATCTTTTGTTTCTTCTCCTTTTTTGATTGCTCTGGCAAGGATTTCTAGTACTATATTGAATGGCAGTGGGGAGAGTGGACATCCTTATCTTATTCCTGATCTCAGAGGAAAACTTTCAGTCTTTCACCATTGAGTAGGATGTTGTGGGCTTGAGTATTATCTATGGGATTATCACATCGACCTTTATTATACTGGGGTATGTTGCTTCTATATCTAATTTGTTAAGAGGTTTTTTTTTTATTATGAACAGATGTCAAATTTTGTCAAATGCTTTATTTGTTTTCGCATCTAAGATAACCATGACTTTTTTTCCTTCTCTTAAATTGGTGTATCACGTTGATTTGCATATGTTGAACTGTACTTGCTTCCAGGTATAAATCCCACTTGATCTCCGTGAATGATCCTGTCAATGTGCTGCAGAATTCAGTTTGTTAGCATTACATTGATACTATTTGCACCCATATTTATCAGAAATGTAATGGCCTCTAGTTTTTTTTTTTTTTTTTTTTTTTCTGGTAGAGTCCTTTTCTGGTTTTAGTATGGACGATACTGACATTGCAAAATAAATTTGGAAGTTTTCTCTCTTTGATTTTTTTAAAACACTTGAGAAATATTGGTGTTAATTCTTCTGTAGATGTTCGGTAAGATTCACTGGTGAAGCCATCTGGACCTGGGCTTTTCTTGGAAATAATTTCAATTACTGATTCAAACTCCTTACTAGTAATTAATCTATTCAGACTATCCATTTCTTCCTGATTCAATGTTGGTTGTTTATATATTCTAAGAATTATTAGATTTATTCTAAGTTGTCCAGTTTGTTGGCATATAGTTGTTAATAGTAACCTCTTATGATCCTTTATATTTCTGTGGTATCCAGTGTAATATCTCCTTTTTCATTTATGATTTTGTTCATTTGGATCCCCTTTTTTCCTTGAATAGCCTAACTAAAAGTTTGTAAATTTTATTTATCATTTCAAAGAACCAACTCTTAGTTTGCTTAATCTTTCCTATTGTTTTTCGGTTCTCTATTTTATTTATTCCTGCTCTAATTTTGTTATTTCCTTCTTTCTGCTAACTTTGGGCTCAGTTTTTTCTTTTACTAATTACTTAAGGTATAGAATTAGGTTATTCCTGTAGGTTCCTTCTTCCTAATATAGGTGTTTATTTCTATGAACTCCCCTCTTAGAACTGCTTTTGCTGCATCCCATGTTCCATGTTTTGGTATGTTGTATTTTCATTTTTGTTTGTCTCAAGATAGTTATTATTTCCTTTTTTACTTCTTTGACCCATTTGTTCAGGAGAGTATAATTTTCCATATATTCATAATTGGTTTTAGTTTTCCTCTTGTTCTTGATTTCTAGTTTCTTAATATTGTGGTCAGAGAAAATAACTTGGTATGATTCAATCTTCTTGAATTTGCTAAGGCTAGTTTTGTGGCCCAGCATATGGTATATCCTAGAAAATATTCCATGTGCAATTGAAAAGAGAGTGTATTCTACTGTTATTGATAGAATGTTGTATGTATATCTGTTAAGCTCATTTCATCTATACTATTGTTCACATCTCCTCCTCCCCTTATTGATTCTGTCTGGATGGTCTAACCATTGTTGAGAATGGGATACTAAAGTCCCCAACTATTATTGTATTGGTATTTATTTCTCCTTTTTTGCTATGTTTTTGCTTTATTTAGGTGCTCCAATGCTGGACATATGAAGGTTTATAATTATTATATCTTCTTGATGAATTGATTCCTTTATCACTATATAATTATCTCCTTTGTTTCTTTTTACTTTAGTTGAAAGTCTATTTTGTCTGATGTAAATATAATTACCTCTGCTTTTCTGGGGTTACCATATGCTTGAAATATCTTTTTCTATCCTTCAGTTTTAGTCTATGTGTGTTTTTAAGGTTAACATGAATCTCTTGTAGGCAGCATGCCATTGGATCTTGTTTTTTCTTTTATACATTCAGCCATTTATGCCTTTTCATTGGGAAATTTAATGTTTATGTTTAAATAAATATTTATATTTCCATTTTTTTCTGTTTTTTTAAATAGATCTATTGTTCCTTATTTATTATCCTGCTGTCTTTTTGTGTGTTAATATCTTTTGGTATCAATATGCTTTGGCTGTGTTTGCAAAAAAAATATGCTTTGGCAATAATCTTAGTTACACAATCTAAAAATATATAAATTGGAAGATTAAACATCTAAGATATGAGGGGGAGGGAGAATTAGAAATGTATCTCAGGAATTCTTTTTAAATTGCTATTAGTTTAGAATAGGGTTTTTAAATTTTAACATATTTTATGTAAGCCTTATGGGAATCACAAGTGAAAAATCTGTAGGGATTACACAAAAAAACATATTGTTCAAGCATACTAACACTAAAAAAGCCAAAGCATACTGGCTTTGTCTATATATTTACA
Source organism: Canis lupus dingo (assembly GCF_003254725.2). NCBI lineage: Eukaryota > Metazoa > Chordata > Mammalia > Carnivora > Canidae > Canis > Canis lupus. The sequence continues at coordinate 31,244,346 of NC_064254.1, forward strand.
ATTACCAATGAGTTTTATGTTACCTTTTTATATTTATTTGATATTGATATCCTTTTATTTCCACTCACAGGCCTCCTTTTAGCATTTCTTATTATGTAGGTCTAGTAGTGATGAATTGTCTCAGGTTTGTATGGAAAAGCATTCCTCCTTCATTTCTAAAGGACAGCTTTGCCAGGTATAGTACTCTTGGTTGAAATTTCTTTTCTCTCAATATTTTGAATATGTTCTAACATTCTCTCCTGAAACCTTAAAAGTTTCTGTTAAGAAATCTACCAATAAGGATACTTGGGTGACTCAGTCAGCTGAGTGTTTTTGGCTCAGGTCCTGATCCTGAGGTCATGGGATCGAGCCACACATGGGGTCCCCTGATCAGTCAGGAGCATGCTTCTCCCTCTCCCTATGTGCACATACTCTCTCTCAAACAAATATGAATAAAATCTTTTTTTAAAAAAAGATATCCACCAATAGTCTTGGGGAAGTGATTTTCCCTTGTATATAACTCCTCTTTGCTGTTAATTCTTTCATAATTTTTTATTTGTCTGACTTCTGAAAATTTACTCATAATGTGTTTTGTTCAGTTTCAAACTATTTGGGGTCCTTTGGGCCTCTTGGATATGGATGTTTCTCTCTAGGTTTGGGATATTTTCAGCTATTATAACTTTAAATACACTTTTTATTCCTTTCTCTTTCTCCTTTTTTTCTGGAATTCCCATAATGTAAATATTTTTTCTTTTCATTATATCTCGTAAACCCTGTAGGCTTTCTTCAATCTTTCTCAGTCTTTTTTTTTCCTTTTTTTTCTTTTTATTCCTCTAACTGAATAATCTCAAATATCCTATCTTCTAGGTTGCTGATTCTTTATTCTGCATGTTTGAATCTGCTTTTGAAGTTTTCTGTTGAATTCTCTTTTTTTAAGATTTTATTTATTTATTTGAAGAGTGAGAGAAGGAGAGTGAGTGAGCAGGGGGGTAGGGGCAGAGGGAGAAGCAGGCTCTTCACTGAGCAGGGAGCCCAATGCAGGACTCAATCCCAGGACCCAGGGATCGTGACCTGAGCTGAAGGCAGACATTTAGCCAACTGAGCCACCCAAGCACCCCCATGAAGTTCCCTATTGAATTATTTGGTTCAGTTGTGTTTTTCAGTTATAGGATTTCTGAGTTGTGTGTTTCTGTTTCTGTGTTGAACTTCTCATTCTGTTCATGCATTGACTCAATTTGTTTAGTTGTCTATGTATTCTTTATTTCACTAGACTTCTTTAAGAATATTGTTCTGAATTTGTTGTCTGACAGTTTGAATCTCTGTTCTTTAGGGTCAGTCATTAAAGATTTATTAGTTTCATTTGGTGGTGTTATATTTACCCAATGTGTCTGTGTTGTGCATGCTTATACTTGTGCATTTGAATAAGCGTTCTCTTCTTCCAGGTTTTACAGGTTTCTTTTGGCAGACACTATTCTTCACCAGTCAGCTCAGTTTGGATTTCTGGATGTGTCTCCTGGTAATATCCTTGGGCAGGTGGGGCCTGCTATTAAGGTCTATTTTAGGTGAAACAATAGTTTGAGAGATTGAGGGTAAGGGGGAGTATGCTACTGTCTGATAACAGCTAGATAGAATTTCTGACTTGGTTCCATGCCTAAGTGAGTCTGTGATGGACTTCATGGTTGCTTGCATTCTCTCAGTCTTTATGATAATCATGACAGGGTACTATACTAAGTAGTACGTGGTTACAAATTAGCTTTTCTGACCTGATGTGGTAGTAGGACAGGCCCAAGAACCTGCATGGGTCACTGCTTAGTGAACTGAATCGGGCAAGAGCATGCACCTAATATCCTGCTCAAATGAAGCTACCAGTTTTTCTCTGTATACAGAAAAAGCCATGGGCTGTGCTTTCTATTCAAGTACCACTGTACATCGGGCTAGTTGGAAAGCTACTCAGCTTTCTATATGCTTTTTTAAGTTTCCCAGGTCAGATGGGCTGTAGGAAGTGTTAAGCAATAAGTGAAGCTATTAATTATTTTCCTGCCTGGGCTCAGTAGGAGAAACAGCTCCAAGGCCAGAAAGAATTTTTGAGGTTTTAACTCAAGTCAACCTATGCCATAAGTTTTCTGGCCTAACAGAGCCACTGGCTTTGATCTGGTGGCAATTAGCTTTACCTATCTACTTTTCATCTCAAGCACTGCAAGGTTATATAGCAGTTTCAAAGTGTTCTTGCCAGCCCTCCCTGTCAGATAGGGTGGGAACCCTGTTCTTTAATAGGTGGGACCATAATTCAACTCCCCTTCCTGGGTAGTACAGGGATGACCCACTTTAGGAAGAGCCCAAATTTTCCTGAACAGCCTTTAAAAATTTTTCTATTTATTTATTCAGAGAGATACACAGAGAGAGAGAGACAGAGACAAAGAGAGGCAGAGACACAGGCAGAGGGAGAAGCAGGCTCCATGCAGGGAGCCTGACGTGGAACTCTATCCCGGGTCTCCAGGATCATGCCCTGGGCTGAAGGCAGCACTAAATCGCTGAGCCACCTGGGCTGCCCCTGAACAGCCTTTTTAGTTGTAAGAGGTCATGAGCCAATTTGCCACACAGTGAGTGGAGCTATGATTCAGCTCTTTGGCCTGGGTGCAAGCAGACTAGACTCCAGGGCCAGAAAAACTCCTCATTTAAGGACCCAAATCAAGCAGGCCTGCACCTTGCTGAGTTCCCTGGTCAGATAGCACCACTGAGTTGGTTCTACAGATGAGCAAAGCTGCTAGTGATGACTATTTTGGGCTCTTCACATAGGAATCTGGTCTGCCAACAACACAGTAGTGTTTGTCATAAAGCCTCCCCACACCTTTTCTGTCACAATGAATTTCCCAGTGGTTGAGCCCCAAATGTTCCCCTGCAATCCCAATGGGGCAAGACCAGAGTAGGGGCTCCCACAAAATACTCCACAACACTGTGAGTAGGATGGGATTTCACCCTGGGCTCTCTTCCCACTAGAACAACTTTAGGTTCAGAGGAAACCTCTTCATGATGTGCTGTGCCAGCCTGGGGGAGGGAAGTCAGCCTAGACCTGTTCCTCTTATTTACCTAATGAAGTCTATCTTGGTCTCTCTAGTTGCAGGGAGGTCTTTAACCTCACTCCTATGTTCAGGGATTCTCTCAGTGGTGCCTTTCCATAGATAATTGTTGCTCATTTTGTGAAGGGGAGTAAAGTCAAGAATGATCCATGTTTTTATCTTTTGGAGTTTGTGTATTTGTTTTGTATTCAACATCAAAAACTATAATGCATTTTTTATATCATGTAGTTTATTTTGCTAAGAAAGGAATTGAACCTGCATTCTACCTCTTAGAATTTCACTTGGTTCATTAGCATAGTAGAAGCTCTAGGATTATCTAAAAATAATTATGGTAATTATGGTACCTCTGTACCAAGCATTATACTAGACCCTGGGTTATAAGCATGCGCAACACAGACACAGCCATCATTTTCAGAAAGCTTATTATTCAGCTGGGAAGACAAATCACAATCAAATATATAAATATTTTAAACTTTGTTTTATGCAACAACTTTAAATATTATTTAACTGTATAACATTGTTATATCACTTTTAACAGCACTTGAAATATACTTTAAGAAATACTATCCTATTTAACTGAAATAACTGTCACTAAGAAAAATATAGAACAAAAGAAACAGAAGAAAATAGATTTATTTTATACTTAATACCTACTCCCTAAAAAATGAAGAAGCTTTAGCTCCAGATGACTTTTTCAACCCAGGACCCAGTTCTTCATTGATATTATATAGAATGAAGACTGAATGAGATTATTAAACATATGACTGAGTAAATAGCTAATAAATATGAGAGCTATTGTAATTTTTATTAACATATCTTTTTTAAAGATTTTATTTATTCATGATAGAAATAGAAAGAGAGAGAGAGAGAGAGAGAGGCAGAGACACAGGCAGAGGGAGAAGCAGGCTCCATGCCGGGAGCCTGATGCGGGACTCGATCCAGGGACTCCAGGATTGCGCCCTGGGCCAAAGGCAGGCGCTAAACCACTGAGCCACCCAGGGATCCCCCTATTATAAACATACCCTAAGTAAAAGATGCAGATAAATCTAAATGCATAGTATAAAACATGGTGTTTGATTCCAAGATGTATGTACCTCAGGGGAGAGTGCTACACATGCATACCAGTTACTGGTAAAAGGTAATAATAGATACTGTGATTGGATTAATCAACTTCTATTGAAATTATTTTTTCTGTAGTCACTATTTTTTAGTGAAATTGGTTGACAAGTGGCCACATAATCCAGTTTTGTCCAGGGCAGTAATAATAATTGGAAGCACTGGGTAGAGCTTTCAGAAAGCCTTTTCAAAAGAAAGAAGGTTGGCAGAAATGCCTCTTTTGCCCCTTACCATTTCTTCTTCCCTTTCTAGTATATATACATAAGCACAAGAGCAATCTTGAAACTTCAAGGAAAACCATATCTAATAAATGGCACACAGAACCCTGGTTCCTGATGGCATCATTGAGACAGTACACCAGCTCTAGTCTGCTTATCACCAGACATCCTATTAAGGGCGAAAAATAAATCCATATGTGTTAGTTGGTTTTCTGTTATTTGCAATAAAATACATTCCTGACAAGTAAGAGGGAAAATGAAGACTATAAGAAAAAAATTTTATACAGGCACATGTTACAGGAAAAGCCAGGCTAATATAAAAAGTAAAAATAAACATAGCCATAACCTAATCGATCATGATAAAAAATACAATCTTAACATAAAACATGTGAGCATAATACTCTTTATGCATAATATGTCAACCTTGGCTTAGGACGAAGGGTGATTTTTATTGAATTTCCCATAAAACAATGATAGTTCTGAAACATTGAGTGGCAGAAACAACATATAACTACCGATTTTTAATGGGTTAATACACTTAATTTATCCACATTCAATCTTAAGAGATAACCTAGCTACTTGGAATTTGGTTTAAAAAATGCCATTCACTTGTGTCAAGTTTTTTTTTTTTAATTGATCCCATGAACAGATCACCTAGATATTACATCCTTCCTACTGAAAGAATGCCAGGTGATTGCTCAGAGTATTATTCTCCTCCCCAAAACTGCAAGGTCCTGGGACACAAAACAACTGTGATTTATTGATTTAGAAAACAAGCACTTATTGAATAGCTATTCACTTTGTTGAATGCTGGGGAAAAAAAAAGAATACGGAGATGATTAATATATTGTAACCATATATATAATGTAGACCAGTCCATTACAGGAGCCAGGCATTTTCATAAATTATATACAAACATGCTGTAAAGGAGGTCAGAGTACTGAATGAAGTGAAGGCTTAATAATCCAAGCACCATTTTCAAATTATTCTAGCTTTGGGGGTGATGGTAGAGTGCTATAGAAGGTCCATCCAGAATCAATGGTGCTGCTTCTCAATCCCAGAATCACTGGTGCCAAGAAAGGATATTTCAAAATACATCTCCTCCTCATATCCCATCCCTATACAATAGCTATAAAAACTTTTTTAAGGGGGAAGGGAAGTGAGGATTGGACTTGAAGGCCTTGGAAGTGTCTTCTAGTTCTCTTTACCTGCATCAGCCTTCTCTCAATTACAAGGGAGCCATTGTTGACTCCACAAAGTAGATGTCATAAGAGGAATAATTCTCTCTTTTTCCCACCTGCAGAATAGTCCTTTAAGACACGGAGTACTTTGATCTTACTTCTGCATACTTGCCTTTTAATCCTCTCTGTATTGATTCTTATCCTCAAAGTTTTTGTAGAATTCTTCAAACTAGTGGCTAGAATGAAACATTATCTTCCCTGTAGTTCTCTGTGTGGAAGGCAACTCTCTCATTCTCCATATACTTAAGGTTTTAGATATGGAACATTCATTTCTGTACCTATTTTAAATTTTTAGTTTTCCATCTGCAAGCAGTGCTTTCTACCACCACCTTTGATATTTATGCCTAGTCACTTTACCTACCTTTACTTCTTCTTTCTCAGTGGGACCATGGCATTGGACTTACAGTTCTCACTTCTACTGTCATGACAGCCTGAGAGCTTTGGTGGAAGGGAGATAAATGGTGCTTCAAAATCTATGTAAAGAATTACCTTATATCTTAGACAACAGTCACTTGTTGTGATTTTTCCTCCCACATTTTTAAAGATTTTTGTATATTTATTTGACAGACACAGAATGAGAGAGCACAAGCAGTAAGAGTAGCAGAGGAAGAGGGAGAAGCAGGCTCCGTATCAAGCAGGGATCCCGATAGAGGGCTCCATCCCAGGACTCTGGAATCATGCCCTGACCCAAAGGCAGCTCTTAACCCGTGGAGCCATCCATGTACCCCTCCTCCCACAGTTTTGACCTTTACTTAGCAATTCATTCTCCAGAGAGTGCCAAATCCCAGACTCCTCAACATCAAATATTTTGAAACCCAACATATATTTTTGGATTATGATCCTAAATAGCTATATGCTTTCATTCTATATTGCCTATAAAGATGTTCTTCAGTCTCATCAATCTCTATACTTTCTTGAATACTGTATTTTCTTTGTATTTATTAATCTTTAAATTTCACTAGTATTCCAATACAGCAGAGTTACCCAACCAACCAAAGACACATTAGGGAAATTAGTTTCTAGTTTTACCCAACAGTCTCAACATTCTTAGTGACTTATCTTTTTTCTAATCGTAGCTCACTATAACATAATTTCTGAATTTTCTATTTCTAAACCTGGGCTGTTCAAACTTACTGGGGGTAAACTGTATACTGCCTAGTACTAAGGTATCTTACTAGTTACCCACGCCCAACTCATTTACCAGTAGTTTCTCTGAATCTCTGAGTATTTACTTTATCATCTCCCATAGTTATTCCAAAAATAATTTTTAAAATTTCCTAATATTCCTATTCTGTGCTAACCCCAACTTCTATATCAGAAGAGTTTGCCTTCTACTCCTGGGAGAAAGTTGAAGTAATCAGTATTGACTTCTGTTTAACCACCTGCAAACTTATTATCTGCATGCACTGTATTTTCTTACCTTTAGTCTCAAGGGAAACAATCTCTCTGCTTATGTGACACTAAACCAAAGGTTATTAGAGCTCCTCAAAATTTAACATGCTAATGAAGCACCCAAATATTCTGCTTAATGCAGATTCTAATTCAGTAGGTCTGGAATAGAGACTGTAGTTCTAAAAATACCTGGCAATGTTCATGCTCCTGGACCACAAATTACAATATTAATAATATTCTCAACTACTATACCCTCTCTTCTCCTCTGAGACCTTGATCTATCAATTATATTTTCACTGTCTTCTGGAGTTTCAAGCTATTTCTCTATACCAGATGCTTAAACTATGCAAATATATATTTTTAAAATGAAAGTCATGGAAAACAATACAACTCTCAACCCTTGTGTTGTTCTCCTTATCACATAAGTCCTTGCCTTATCTTCATAGCCATGCTACATAGAAAATTCTAGTTGACAATACTGACACTACCTCTTCATGACATATGTATTCTTCAACATCTGCAATGTAATATCTGTGCCCTTTTTGTGAAATGTACTCTGTCAAAGATGACCAATGATGTATCTAATCCAAGAGTATATTGTGTATCCTTTATTTGACAAATGCAACATTTAACACTGTGACCTCTCTTCGTTTATGTACTCTTTAATCATTTCTTCCAGGTTTTTTTTATGTCCTCCGATCTCTTAATGTGACCATAATAGTCCCTTCTCTCTGGTTGTACCTTTTCTGTCTTGTCGTGCATCAATTAGCTCCTTAATGTTTGCATTTTATCAAGTTCATCCCGAGACCTAGTATTTTTCATCCTAAATATTATCCATGATAAGCTCATCTGAACCTACAGCTCTGGTTACCCTGCATATAGTACTTAGTTACAGTTTAAACATTACCCATAGACTTGGATTTATTGAATTTGTTCAACTCAACATCCACAAGACACTTCAAACCAATGATGTTCTGAACTTAGCTTACCATTTTCTCCCTTAAACCTGTTTTTTTTTTCTCTCTCTCTTATATTCTTTATGATCCATGTCCACATCTATTCCAATTAGGGCTGACTTATCTAAAATGACAACAGACACAGTGCCTAAGGCCGATAATACTTAAAAATCTGAAAAAAAAAAACAATAACCTTTTAGGTCAAATAAAGTGCTTTAATAGATAATATTGGCATATTTTCTAAGCCAACATAGTCATAAAACAAATTTTTAACAACCCCCACCAGGGGAAGTGGCTCATGAAAGCAAAAGTATCTGGGACCCAGAAATGTCATAATGTAACTCCAAATCTAGCCTCCCAAGCAATCTGCTGGGCACCATTTTGCTTCATTTCTCACTTTCAATCAGTGACTGAGTGCTTATAATTATATCATTTTGGAGACATTGTCTTAATTCTGGTTCTTTTGTGGGCTGCTGGGTAATTCTGCTTCCTATCTTGTCCTCATGACACTACATTGCCTAGTGATTTCTCTAAAATGAAATGCTGATTATCATTCTGTTTAAAAATCCTGCCGTGCTTTGAGTATCCCATAGAGAAAAGATTGAATGCTCTCTCTTTCATGACCTATGCTTTGCAGATCTTACTAGTTTCATTTTCTCTTATTTATCCAGTGCTCCCTCTAGGCTAAATTACTGGCAGTTCTTTTTGCCTGATATCCTCTTTATATCTGCAGGTAGTTGCTTCTGACTGGGAAAACTTCTCACTAGTTAGCAGAATAAATTCCTATTCACCTTAAATGCCTCCTCATCTACACACACACACACACACACACACACGTAAATACATGTAATTGCTTACATAATAATCACCCCCATAGTAAGTACACAATTCAGAAACACAAAACTCACCACATTTGTTTGTATCTTTTTCTTTTTCCCTTTTGTGTCTTGCTTTAGACTATGAGCTCATCGAAAGTAGGAATTTTGTCTTATCAATCCATATGTCTTCTGTACCTAGAATAGAAAGATATTCAACAAATATATGTTGGGTGATTGGATAAATAAGTGAACTATTAAATGCATACTTTAGATATCCATTTCATTAAAACTGCAAATAGTAGCAACCGTACTTAAAAGTGACATGCCTTCAGCCTAAATCTCATATCTGTTTCTGATTATCTAGTTGCAATCTGTCTCTCTACCTCTGAATAATCAAAAGCAACATATAAATAATTTGATATTAGAACTCTTAATTTTTAAATATATTTATGGCATATTCCAATGCATGCAACACATGATTTTATATAATATTAATGCAAAAATATAAAGTAATAGAAAATGTTCATTTACTTAAAAATTGCATGGTTAATAGATCTCAAGAATTTCCTTAGCTCTGTCCTACTTTGGTAACCTATTTTTTTTAATACCCAAAGGCTCAGAGAGATTCAACTCAACATTTAAAAAATCTTCACATAGGTTCTCTGAAAACTGAAATGTTTTTAAATGAAGTGAAATGGGGAATAGAGAAAGCATTGTGACAATCTTTTTACTGCTTTTCTGTGACCACAATTGGACAGTCTAAGCTAATTAAGGTGTTCTTTAATCTGTCTAGTATCTGCTATAACATAAAAAAGCATACCATAAACATGTTTCAAATATATTCATCAATTTTCTTCATTTAATTTGATTGTATTTATTCATGAATTCAACAAATGCTTACTTAATACCTATTATATACCTGACACTTTACTAGGTGTGGGACATTTTGCAATTTATCAAACAAAATTAAATATTGATGAGTATTACAGATTGAATGTTCTTTTTCTCTTAAAATTTATGTTGAAGCCCAACTCCCCAGTGTGACTATTTTTTTAGAGATACACATAAGTAAGGTTAAATGAGGTCATAAGGATGTGACCCTGGTCCATTAAGATTAGTGTCCTTATAAGAAAAGACAAAAGACAGAAAATTCTCTCTTCTGTCATGTGAAGATACAGTGAGAAGGTGGCCATCTGCCAGCCAAGAAGAAAATTCTTACTAGAAAGTGACCCTGCTGGACATTGATCCAGCAGGATCAATGATTCTAGCCTCCAAAACTGTGAGAGAAAAAAAAAAACTTCCATTGTTAACCTACCAGAGATCTCTGCTCCTTTGTTTCAGTAGTCTGAAAAGACAAACAAAATAAGTTAAAGGATATGAAAAGAGAAGGATGCTTGGGTGGCTCAGTGGTTGAGCATCTGCCTTTAGTTCAGGTCATGATCCCAGGGTCCTGGGATTGAGTCCCACATCAGGCTCCACACAGGGAGCCCACTTCTCCCTCTTGACTATGTCTCTGCCTCTTTATGTGTGTCTCTCATGAATAAATATAGTCTTTTTAAAAAAGGATATGAAAGAGAGGTCTGTGAAATAACTTTTAACAAAAGTACCAAGACAATTCGGTGGGAAAAAGTCTTCAACAAAGTAGTGCTGAGAAAATTGGATATCCACATGCAAAAAAATGAAAACTGGACCCTTAGCTCACATCATCTATAAAATTAACTCGAACTGAATCCAAGAACTAATATCAAAGACAAACTTTAAATGTTTTAGAATAAAACATAAATTTTATAAATAAATTTTATAACTCATTGTTACTTTGAGTTAGGCAATAGTTTCTTAGATATAGCATCTAAAGCAAAAGCAACAAAAGAAAAAAGGGTTAATTAGACTACATAAAATTTGGCACTGCCAAAATGTAGGTAAGAAAGCAGAGAAGATTGCACTAGGGAAATGGCACTGGTATTGGAAAAAATACTGCAGAAAGTATTAAGAACACAGTGTCTAAAGAATAAGGATTGCTAGAGAAAACTTCAATGTTTATGTCAGGTAGGAAAACTATGTATTCTATGTCCAGCCTTCAGAAATAATCACTATTCCAGGAAGATTCTTGTAATGGTCTCTAAATTTAACTTTGAATTATGAAAAAAATAATTTTATACACATGCTTCTTTCCCACCTCCTACAATCTGAGTCTTTAAAACTCCTGAGCTTCAGTTTTAAATGCTCACTAAGCAAGGAACAATAAGTAATTTTTATAACAAAATAAAGGAATACATACACATAAGTATATAATAACATACTTGTTAAATGTTAGAGAAATTTTATTCAAAACAATAATTTAAATCAACCTATATATATAAAGGGTTGCCTATTATATATATGATGCCTTTTCTAATGATAAAGTTTTAAATATGTAAGATTGATCTCAAGTAGGAAATTTAATATCAATTGGCTATGAAATATTATTAATTAATTTTGAAAGCTTACCATATTATGAGCTATGTTGTTTTTTTTTTTTCCCCCACATTCAGATATTGAAGTCCTAACTTTTGGTACTTCAGAATGTGACTGTAAAGACAGATCATTAAAGAGGTAATTAAGTTAAAATGACATCATCAAGGTGGGTTCTATTCTAATACAGGTGTCCTTATAAGAAGAGGAAATTAAGACACAGACACGCACAGAGGGAAAACTATGTGAAAATAAGAAGAATATGGCTATCTACAGGCCAAAGAGAGAAGACACAGAAGAAACCACCTCTGCCAACACTTTGATCTTGCACAACTAGTCCCCACGATTGTGAGTGAATTTTTGTTATTTAAACCATAGAGCCTATGATATTTTGTTATGGCAGTCCTAGAAAACTAACAAAATGTATTTGCTTCTTCTGTTTCTCATTTTAAGTTCAAATAGTTTCACACACACACATTTAAAATGTACAGACAATCCCCATATTCCATTTATCCAGATCCCCCAGTTGTAATTGCTTTAATATATTTGCTTCATAATTAATTTGCATGACTGTACATATTTTTATTTTCCTAAGTCATTTGAGAGTACATTGTACACATGTTGCCTGTTTACTCCTAGATATTTCACTATGTATTTACTAAAACAGTCTTTTATTAATACAGTACAACTACCAAAATCAAAAAGTTATAGTTGATTAAAAACTATTAGTTATTCTACAGGTCTTAGTAACTTTTGCCTAAATAATCTTTAGAGCAAAAAAGTATTTCTTAAAATTCTATAAAGCATTACATACACACACACACACACACCCCACATATATGCATATATAGTAGTAGGTCTGTCCATTATTGGTGATGTTAATTAACTTTTATAATTTGGTTAAGATGATATATACAATATTTTCACATTGTAAGGTTACTAGTTTTCCATTTTAATTGAGTATTTTGTGGGGGAGATACTTTAAGACTATGTAGATATCCTATAATTCATCAAATTTCGGCCACTAATTTTGTACATTGTTAATTCTGGTGGTGTTTTTTTTTTTAAGATTTTAATTATTCATAGAGACATGGAGACAGAAAGACAGAGAGAGAGAAAGAGAGAGAGGCAGAGACACAGGCAGAGGGAGAAGCAGGCTCCATGCAGGGAGCCAAGCGCGGGAGTCGATCTCAGGTCTCCAGGATCACAGCTCAGGCTGCAGGTAGCGCTAAACCGCTGCGCCACTAGGACTGTGCCCCCCTCGCCCCGACTCCCAGTGTTGTTGTTGTTGTTGTTTTTAAGATTTTATTTATTCATGAGAGACACACACAGAGAGAGAGGCACAGACATAGGCAAAGGGAGGAGCAGGCTTCATGCAGGGAACCCGATGTGGGACTCAATCCTGGGACTCCAGGATCACTACCTGAGCTGAAGGCAGGCACTTAACTGCTGAGCCACCCATTGTTAATTCTTACCTAATCATTTATTACTGTGGTGGTTGTCAAAGGGTGATTTTCTTAATTTCATCATTCTTTATTCAGTGTTTGGTAACCTACTTTAGAGCTTGCAGTTCTTCATGACTATAGAACTAACAGATACTTATTTAGTAGGAAAAATCCATTACTGTCTTTATGTATGTTGATACTCATATTGTCCCAGATTCAATTAGTAAGGGCTGCTTTAGTTTCATTCTGTGTCCTTTTTTCCCCCACATATCCTTCATTCTCTGCACACTTTTTAAGTTTCAGACCCAGTGAGATATCAGGCTCACCTTGTACATTTCCTGCCCTACACCTGGAAACAATGATTTCTCCAAAAACGGAATTCCTTATAGTGGAGAAAAGATAAGTCCTACACCTGAGTTATCCTCCTCTTCAGAGACTGGAGCCAAAAGACTCCATGGGAAGGGGATGGTCTTTTCTCTAATGACACAAATTCCAGGCTGAATAATGAAGATTCTAGTCCTGTTTACACCAGTGCTGCTAGATTCGAGTCACAAACTATGTCACTTATCAAAGACTTTGTTGGTACATTGGGGGATAAGGACATGTGGAATTTTTTAGTTTCAGAGAAAATGTTAAATTAGAGTAGAAGAAGCCTGTTATGACAAGTTATACCTTCTTTGAAAGGGTGAGAAATTCTCCATAGATTAGGCAACTCCAAACTAGGATGTCAGTTTGACATTTAACCTTCTATGCGGTAAAATGAGGAGTTTTAGTATTATTTTGTGTTGTTTTTAATCTTCTCATTAACCACTCAAGGAGAGACTTAGAGGAATATTTCACTAGGATCATTATTTTTTTCTTACAAGGGCCATAAAGGGGGGAAACTATATAATTTTGACACATGACCCCTCAATTGTGATTCTATGTTTGGAAAGATAAGGTATAGGGAGGCTATAAAAGTTCTTATGAACCATGATGAAATGTTGAGCTAGGATGGTTATTAATTAAACCTTAAAATCAGAGATGTAAAGAGTAATTCACAAATTGCTAGATGGGCAATAACATCCTGCAAGCACCATGACAGTATACTTAGAAAATTATCCCAATGGGATCTCCTTTCAATACAAATTAGACCTATAAAATGCCAGTATTGTTTGTCTCCTTCCCATCTGCTTGCACATTGATATACCATATTCTAATAATAGAAAGGAAGCCAGTAGTGTTATGAACAGCATAGCTTTGAACTCAGGCTGACTGTCATAAAAAATGGTGGTTCTATAACTCAAGACTTCTTCTCTGACTCTGGACAATAAATGGCAATCCCTTCCTTGTCCAGTCATCTGCTGTGTTATGAGATGCTGTCTGATGACATTCAAGGCTGAATGAGAATAAAAAAGAAGAAAAGGTTACCAGGATCAAAACTTCAAATAATACAATGTGCCAATAAGATGTACTGTCACAGTGGATCAAGCAGGCCAGATGCAGCCAATATAACATGGGCAGTGGATTAGAGTATGAGGCCCTGGGACCAATAAAGCAAAGCTGATAAGCCATTTATATTAGTCAGAGTACCAATAAGAAACAGATGAAACTTTAAATTAGGATAATTTGAGGTCAATTTGACAGAGAAAATATGTGTGAAAGTGTGGATAGACTGTTAGGAATCTATAAAGAATGTAGCAGCACTCACAGTGAAGAATAGAGAACTATTAGCATTCCTAGACCTTAAGAGGTAAGGGAAGAAAAGTTTTCAAAACCTGGAAGCAGAGAATCTTGTGGAGAAGCCAGGAGTAACCTAGAGGAATGCAGTCCAAATGATCATGCAAGGTAGTAGCCAGGAGGATATATAACCTGACTTTAAACTCCTTTATCCCATAATCTTCTGGGCTCTCCATTAGTACAAATCAAATGGAAGCCTGAGGGCATGAGGTCTGTTGAGATAGTCTAAACAAAGTTAACAGCCCAGGCAGACAGAAGGCTACACAAGGGTAGAGAACAAATTTGAAAGGGAAAATGAGTGATAACCAGCAAAGCAGGTTTTACTACCCATAAACCACATTAACTAACCAGGGAAGCATCTGTCAGTAGGCTGATTGAGTCCCCAAAAGTCTAGGCTCCAGAATATTGCTTCAATGGATCAAGATTTCATCAATATAGTAACAGTGCTTTCCTGGATAGTAAGAATAAAAAGAACTTATCCTTGTTTCTTTTTTTCTCATAACCAAAATATATTCTAAAAAGTTCATGATTCCATAGCCCTCTTCACAAATAGATATAGATAACTCCTATGGTTTTATCTGTCATTTCAGCAAGACTGTTCCATAATATGAAGGGCAGAGATATATGTTCATAGTCATATATATTTATGCTAAGATGGTTCTCTTATTATGTGCATGTTAGCTATTTTTGTGCTTAGAAATAAGACAATGAGAATAAATCTGTATAAGTACTTTGAGATATTCATTAATATTCATAAGGATATACATTTATAAAATAATCCAATGTCCAGGTATGTGAAACAATTATGTTTCTTTTTTATATGCCTGAAATTGCCCTTAATGATACATACTTGTAGGCGGGAGGAAAAACATGTCTCCGTATCTTTAATAAACAAAGCCAGAGTTCCTGCTGAGAATATTGCCAGGCTTTTGAGATTAATTTAACCTTATTTATTAAGAATGTATATGCTATATATTTTAAACAGAATGGAAGGAAACTTACAGTAAGATTAAATTTAATGCAAAATATGGCTGTTTGGAATATATAACAGAATAAAAATCATGTAAAGTAAACAGAGGCACCTGAGCTGTGCTTATTTTACCCTGAATTTAATCCTATACTTATAAAAATGTATGTTCAAATTTTAAGATATAAATGTGTAACTTACCATATATTTCAGAATACACACATAAACACAAACTAGCCTAAGGAGGAAACAATTTGTTTTTCATAGAATTTTACTAAAGTAGAAAATTTACCATATGTCTTATTTGTGTTGTAATGGTCGACACTATAGATGATGTCTCATTTTCTAAAAGACGCAAAATATTATTCACATAGGTTAGCTATGCAAAAGGTTTTTGTGAAGACTAAATTAATATATATAAAGATCTTTGATCTGTGCCTGGCACATACTAAATATAACTCAGTATATAATTATAATTATGAAAACTAAGGGAATAACCTTAATGAAAACATTATTTTAATGACGAGAAAATATATCTAGTTATTTGATTTCTGGTGATCTATCTTAGTACTGGAACTTACAGACATAAGAACAGATAGTTAATGCATCTGTTGAACTCTCTTTCTCTTTGAAATTTCACAAGTCTTGAGCCAACCCTTGGCAGTTTCTAGATTTTAGTCAATTAACTGAAATTTTTAAATAGAATTCTAATGTAAAATTTCTGTTGTTGGTTAAAGTGAGACCCATATGCTTTAAATACTAAATGTGAGAAGTAAAAAGTTGTATCTCTATTTTGAAATTATAGGAGTTGTCCTTGATTCTCATTTATATGGAATGCTAATATGGCAGTAGAACTGCCTAAAAATATAATTCATATTCTTCTCAAAAATTTGATTTTAATGTAATGAGATTATTTTTATGTCATAATACACGGATAAACTGGCTCCCAACCAACTAGAATACCAAAATCTCCAAATTAAGAAAGACTTGATAAGATGATATCATTGAATAAAATGACTTGCAAATTAATTATTGGGAATTTGAACATTTATAATCTTCTTTCAGAACATGCAGGGTATTTTCTCTTTGTCCCTCTAGAAACACTCTCAATTTTCCTCAGAAGGCTGACTTGTTGAGAGTGTGTATCAAGAGATTCCTTTGCCCTTTGGCTTTCAGTTAGATTTAGTCAACATGAACACTGGGATAAAACGGAAGAAGATTAGTGAATTTCAGGTGTTTATTCCCCTGCTTCCTCCTTCATTATTTGGATAGGCTGCCTGCCTCACTCAACTGAAAATCAACTCTACTATTAAGCTGCCCTCTGCACATAGCTTTTTCTCATTGCAGGGTCTAGTACTGCTGTATTCTTTTGATATAATATCATTACCCTTGCTCAAATGACCATCAGAAATAGCCTGGGTTGGAGTACAAATAGAAGATGATATTAAAATATCTTGTAGATTTGGCACTTAGTCATTATGATGACAAGAGTGATCATAAGGTAACAGGGATAGCTTACTTGCTCTGATGATCCTAAAAAGCTTAGATACAGAGAAGGAGAAACTGAAAGCTATATATATCATACCCAAAGTGGGAGCAATCAGACAGCTCTGACAGCTTTAAAAGAGTTTCCATCTCCTGTAATTGCAATGCAGAGATCTATGCCTAGAGGACAAAAGAGTTACATAGTTGCAATGCCAAACAAATATTAAAACTATATGATCTTTTGCCAAAACAAGGGCACTGGAGGAAAGTATTGAGATCAGAATCATGCATAGGACATTTAGGAGATAGATACAAAACTGACAAATTTTAACTAAACCCCCTTGAATTTTCCTTGCCACAAGAAATAGACCTCCATCTTCACTTCCCCAACCATTAAGAGCTTTCTGCTTCACCATAAAACAATAGTAAAGGATTTCACTTGGAGAAGCTGCTTCACAAGTGATTGGTCCCACCAACACTAGATTTTTATTAGCCCTGAGTTCTTAATGAGAATTAGATTCCAATTCAACTTTTAAAAGTAATTTTTCCAGGCAGAAATGGGCTGTGCAATCTGAAGTCATTATATATATATATATATATATATATATATATATATATATATAGTTTCAGTCTGAGAATCCTGAATGGAAATATATTGTTAGACCAAAAATGATGGGATATAAATTTGATCATGTTAAATTTATAGACATGGGTGCATTCATTTATGATTAAAATTGAATGTGTTCAGTTAAGCATATATGGGTAGCAATAAAAGTCTGTTTAATAAAATTCAAGCTTCAAGTCAAAGATAGCTTACATATGTGTGGCTGAAATGTTTGAATTCCCTGATACACAGTAGAAGAAGGAGTCTGAAAACTCAAAGATGGAAATATTGAAATGGCTATGTTTTTTACATCTTTCTTGGCCAACCCCCAATCATATTTCCAAAGAGGGTCTTAAAGGCATTGAGGATTAAGAAATGTATTTGTAAGGAGACACTGGCATCCTTAAAATTTTCAATGGTGCCTGCCTTCTTTAGACCAGTGGTAGTGGTAGCAGGTGTTGCAAGAGTTAAATTCTTTGATATCAATGAGATGATGGGATCCAAGAATGTTAGATGCTAGAGTGATGATGCTTTCAGCAGCAGTTACCAGAGTAAACCACAAGAATGGAATAATAGAATGTTTTGACCTGTGATATGTGATGAGGACTTAGAATATCTAAATATCTAGATTTTTTTAAGTACCCTATAGGAGGGGTTAAAATGGTAGAGTAGTAGGAGGACTTTATGCTTGCCTCATCCCTTGAACATAGCTAGATAGTTATCAAATCATTGTGAATACCCAGGAAATTGATTTGAAGATTGAGAGAGAAAACACTGTACAACTAGAGGGAGAAAGAAGCCACATTGTGGAAGGTAGAAGGTACAGAGACATGATTTGAGGGAGAGAAGAATTATAGGTGCTGCAGAGAAGAGAGAGCCTTGATCATGGAGTGAAGGGATAGAGAAAGAAAGAAGGAAAGATAAAGCAGCACACAGGGATTGCACAAGAAAACATTTCCCCTAAACCATTGATGGGAAATCAAGAGAGGCCGATTATCACACAGTTTTACAAGCAGTGGAGCTGAAAGTCTGAGGTTTTAGAAGTCCACAACATTGCCAACATTGAGCCTGGCAGGCATAGTGGTGCTTCTGTGGAGAAGGAGGGCAGAAGCCCAGAAGTGGACAGCTTGTTCGAGGATTCCATGGGTCACACTGGAAGAGACAGTTCCCCTCATAGAGTGCTTTTGAGAGAGGTGGCACTGCCTCCCAGGGCACAAAAGAGCCTGTGGGCACTATCAAGCTGTCCCATTCATTAACATACCAGCAGATACACCCGCAGAAGGCAACCAACCTGGATACTGGCTTTTGCTATGCTTTACCATAAAATCCAAGCACCTATGCAGTTGTGCAACTTCTTTTATGGGACAAACTGGTAATAGCCACATAGTGGTGACATCCTCCCCTGGAGGAAAACCAATATCTGTTCCACCCTGGCCCCCTAAATTTTGGAACTTTTGAACCCAACCACGTAACTGAAATAAAACACAGGAGCATTGCACAGCATGTAGGCAAACTCAAACATTGACAAGTTGAAGGTAATGATCTAACACAAGCCTGGGACAAAAGAAGGGATATTGTTCACTCTTCTATGAGGGCTTCCTAAACAGTGGTAGGTGCAAAGGCCATTCTCAGGGAGTAGAGGTGGTCCATCCCACTTTTCACCTCTCTCATCAGCACAGACAGACCTCAGGGAGAAGTTTAGTACATAGTGGAGGCTTGAGCCACTTACACCAAACCTTCCCTGTGCTCCATACTCTGAAGGTGCCTTTTTTAACTTATTAGGTAAGTGTGAGTGAGAGCCAGAGCACCAGGAGGAACCACTCACAGAAGATGAACACAAACCCCCAACATGCACCAGGTCTACTGATCAGAGAGTGCTTCAAAACTTCAGCTCCAGTGGAAATAGGACCAGGCACAAACTTTCCTAACACACAATAGACAAAGTCATAGACAAAATGCCAAGATGGAGGGATTCATCCCAAAAGAAAGAACAAGAATAGGTCATAGCCAGGGAGCTAATCAAAATAGATATAAGTAATATACATAAACCAGAATTTATTTTTTATTTTTATTTTTATTATTATTTTTTAATTTATTTTTTATTGGTGTTCAATTTACTAACATACAGAATAACCCCCAGTGCCCGTCACCCATTCACTCCCACCCCCCGCCCTCCTCCCCTTCTACCACCCCTAGTTCGTTTCCCAGAGTTAGCAGTCTTTACGTTCTGTCTCCCTTTCTGATATTTCCCACACATTTCTTCTCCCTTCCCTTATATTCCCTTTCACTATTATTTATATTCCCCACATGAATGAGAACATATAATGTTTGTCCTTCTCCGACTGACTTACTTCACTCAGCATAATACCCTCCAGTTCCATCCACGTTGAAGCAAATGGTGGGTATTTGTCATTTCTAATAGCTGAATAACATTCCATTGAATACATAAACCACATCTTCTTTATCCATTCATCTTTCGTTGGACACCGAGGCTCCTTCCACAGTTTGGCTATCGTGGCCATTGCTGCTATAAACATCGGGGTTAATTTCAATTTGCCAACATATAGTATAATACCCAGTGCTCATCCCATCAAGTGCCCTCCTTAGTGCCTGTCCTCCAAAAGATGAATGGACAAAGATGATGTGATAGATAGATAGATAGATAGATAGATAGATAGATAGATATAGATGTGTGATGTGATATATATATGTAAATATATATATATAAATTCTGAGATATATACCTGATATATATATATATATGACAAGAATAAAAGCATCCTGCAGAACAAATATGTCCGATGTTCTGTTAGAGCCGAAGTTCGTCATCTCCGGAGGGTCCTATGTCACCGCTTAATGCTAAATCCCCAGCATGTACAGCTCCTTTTTGACAATAAAGTTCTCCCAGATCACATGACCATGAAGCAGATATGGCTCTCCCGCTGGTTCGGCAAGCCATCCCCTTTGCTTTTACAATACAGTGTGAAAGAGAAGAGGAGGTAGGGGCCAAGCCCCCACCATATCCCTGTCCCCTTCCCTCCCCAGATATTTATGTGAAATTAACTGCGCCTTTATTTTTTGAAATAAAAACTCTAAAAAAGCAAAATATATATATATATATATCAGAATTTAAAAGAACAATCATAAGGATATGATCTGGGCTCCAGAAAAGCATAGAAGAAACAAGAGAGACCCTGCTACACAGATAGAAGACCTAAAAACTAGTCAGGTCAAAATAAAAAAATGCTATAACCAAGATGCAAATCTGAGTGGATGTAATGGCCACAAGCATAGAAGAAGCAGAGGAACAAATAAGTGATGTACAAGATAAAAATCATAGAAATAATGAAGCTGAAAAGAAGGACAGAAAAGTATTGGATCATGAATGTAGATTTAGGGAACTTAGTGGCCATAAAGCATAATAACATTCACATCATAGGAGCCCCAGAGGAAGAAAAGAGGGGAAAGGGGCAGAAGGTTTGTGTGAACATTACCAACACCAAGACATATCATAGTAAAATTTTCAAAATACAGAGATAAGGAAAAAATCCTGAAAGCAGCTAGAAAAAAGAAATCACTAAACTATAAGGGATGACAAAACAGGCTAGCAGCAGATCTTTGCACAGAAATGTGGCAGGCCAGAAGAGAGTGGCATAATATATTCAAAGTGCTGAGTGGGAAAAATATGCAGCCAAGAATATTCTGTCCAGAAACACTGTCATTCAGATTAGGAAAGATTAAGAGTTTCCCAGACAAACAAAAACTAAATGATTCTGTCATCATTAAACCAGTCTTGCAAGAAATATTAAATGGGACTCTTTGGGAAAGAAAGACCAAAAGCAACAAAGACTAGAAAGGAACAGAGAAAATCTTCAGAAACAATGACTTTATAGAGAACACACTGGCACTAAATTCATATCTATCAATTATCACCCTGAATGTAAATGGACTAAATTCTCCGATTTGGTATCAGAATATATATAAAAAATAAACAAGACTCATCTAGATGCTGCCTAAAAGAGACTGACTGTAGGCCTAAAGACACCTGCAGATGGAAAGTGAGGACATGGAGAACCATCTATTATGCCAATGGACATTAAAAGAAAGCCAGAGCAGCTATGCTTATATCAAAGTACATTTTAAACCAAAGACAGTAAGTAATGAGAGATAAAGAAAAGCTCTCACTAATAACAAGGGGATCTATCCAGTAAGAAAATCTAACAATTGTAAATATTTATGTCCCAACTTGGGAGGACCCAAAAATATATAAATAAATTAATAACAAACATAAACTCATAATAATAATAATACAGTAATAATAGGGGACTTTAATACACCACTTACAGCAATGGACAGATAATCAAAGCAGAAAATCAAGAAGGAAACAATGAGTTGAATGACACACTGGACCAGATGGACTTAATATGTACATTCAGAACAGAATAGAAAATCCAGAATTAGACCCACTACTATATAGACAATTAATCTTTGATAAAGCAGAAGAGAATATCCAATGTAAAAAAAGTCTCTTTCAACAAAGCTGTTGAGCAACCTGTACAGCAACATGCAGACACATGAAACTGGACCACTTTATTACACCATACACAAAAATAAATTCAAAATTAATGAAATACCTGAATATGAGGCAGGGAACCATTAAAATCCTAGAGGAGAATATAGGCAGCAACCTCTTTGACCTCAACCATAGCAACTTCTTCTTTTTAAACATTTTTTTATATTTTATTTATTTATGATAGGCACACAGTGAGAGAGAGAGAGGCAGAGACACAGGCAGAGGGAGAAGCAGGCTCCATGCACCGGGAGCCTGACGTGGGATTTGATCCCGGATCTCCAGGATCGCGCCCTGGGCCAAAGGCAGGCACTAAACTGCTGTGCCACCCAGGGATCCCTTAAACATTTTATTTATTCATGAGAGACACACAGAGAGAGGCAGAGACACAGGCAGAGGGAAAAGCAGGCTCTATGCAGGGAGCCCGATGTGGGACTTGATCCCAGGACCCCAGAATCATGATCTGAGCCAAAGGCAGATGCTCAACCACTGAGCTGCCCAGGCACTCCAACCATAACAACTTCCTACTAAACATGTTTCCTTTTGCAAGAGAAACAAAAGCAAAAATGAACTATTAAGACCTCAGCAAGATAAAAGTTTCTTCACAGAAAAGGAAGCAATAAAACTAAAAGGGAGTCTAGAGAGTGGGGGAAGATATTTGTAGATGACATATCTGATAAGGGTTAGTATCCACAATCTATAAAGAATTTATCAAACAACACACCCCCCAAAAAACAAATAATCCAGTTAAGAAATGGGTAGAAGATATGAATAGACATTTTTCCAAGAAGACATCCAGATGGCTAATAGACACATGTTCAACATCATTCATGATCAGGGAAATACAAATCAAAACCACAATGAGATTTTATCTCACACCTGTCAGAATGGCTAAAATTAACAATTTGAGAAATAATAGATGTTGGTAAGGGTGTGGAGAAGGGAACCCTTTTACATTGCTGGTGGAAATGCAAACTGGAGAAACCACTCTGGAAAACAGTATGGAGGTTCTTCAACAAGTTAAAAACAGAACTACCCTCAACCCAGCAATTGTACTAGTAGGTATTTACCCAAAGGATAAAAAAAATACTGATTTGAGGGGCATGTGCACCCCAAAGTATATAGCAGCATCAACAATGTCAAATTATGGAAAGAGCCCAAATGTTCATCAACTGATGAATGGATAAAGAGGATATAATGTATACACACACACACATACACACACACATACACACACACACACACACTGGAATATTGCTCAGCCATCAAAATAGAATGAAATCTTGCCATTTGCAGGATGGAACTGGAGTGTGTTATGCTAGGTGAAATAAGTCCATCAGAGAAAGACCAATACCGTATGATTTCATACATGGAATTTAAGAAACAAAACAGATGACATAGGGGAAGGGAAAAGAAAGAGAGGGAAGCAAACCATAAGATAACTCTTTTAAAAAATTATTTTAGAGAGAGAGAGAGCAGGAAGAGGAGCAGAGGGAGAGTGATAAGCAGACTCCACAGTGAACACTTGGGCCTGGATCTCACAACCCAAGATCATGACCTAAGCTGAAATCAAGAGTCAAATACTCAACTGACTGAGTCAGTCAGGCATCCCAACCATAAGATACTCTAACTATAGAGAAAAAATGAGGGTTGCTGGAGGGGAGTAGAGTTGGGAATTGGCTAAATGGGTAATGGGTATTAAGGAGGCGGATTATTAAGCACTGAGTGTTACGTGTAAATGATGAATCACTAAATTCCACTCCTGAAACAAATTTTAAAAATGTTTAAAAAGTACCCTGCCTAGGTGTTCAATTTGTTAAACTATTACACTGAGATAGAACTAGAGACAGATAAATATAAAATAAATGGGAATAGAAATACACACATTTTTCCTAGGCTTTGTGAGTAGAAACTTTACTTACCATTGTAAGGTTCATTGCCACCTACCTAAATATAAGCCTGCTTTTAGTCCTAGAGCCCTTTTTAGCTAAGTATGTGGTAGAAGGAAGGATTTTGAAGAAAAAAATTATATTCAATCGAAATGACACACAATTATCAGAGAGGTTAAAATACCCACTTTATATTTGATAGAGCTATATCAGAAAATATGGCCTGCACCTGAAATTAAATTGGACTTCCATAACCTTCTATATCCTATATTTGACTTACAAACCCAGTTGTAGGCTAAGCAGCTAGACAATTGTACACTTCCTATACAGAGACAGGGCCTACTTACAATAATTTCTCGAGATTGATGACGGTAGACCACATTCAAATTATTATGGATAATACAGCACCCCAAAAGAATCCAAACTTAGCTGAACTATACTTGGTTCATTCCCTCAGTATCACCAATCAAAAGTAAACCGCTTCTTCTATTGGAAAGAGTAAGAGGTTTAAACACTAGTGTCAATTTTTCAGGGTTTGTAGAAAGTATAATGACCTTTGTTACAGGATTAAATAAGAACAATAGAAAGAGGTTACAGTCATTATCCCTATAGTTATGTCTTCTTTTATACTTAAGATGCAATTGTGTGTTTTCTTTCTCCTTGATCATATTTTAAAATTTGTCTCTTTTAATTTTAACCATTTTTTTTTCATTTCTGATATCGATATTGGCCATGCGGTATTAAATTTAAGCGCTTGAAAACTACTTGTTTGAACTACCACATTTTCAACTTTTGTAAATGCTCCATGTTTGTTTGGAAAGAATGTATATTCTCTGTTTTCAGTTATGTGAATATATTTGTAAACAATCTAGACAGTTAATGTTTTCTATTCAGATTTTCTGTACCCGGTTATACTCTGTTACTGAATATGGTTCCCAACAGAGTTAACTTAAATTCTTACATTGTGATTATGGATATGTCAATTTCTCATTGTTCTATCAGTTTTGCTACATATGATTTGGAATGATGTAATTAGGAACATAAAGGATTTTAAATGTCATATCTTCTTCATGACCTTTTATTTTACTTTGTTTTAAATCATTATTATCCTCTTTTATTCATTTGAGTGTTTTTCACGTAATTAACTTTTAAAAACCTGTTCAAGGGGATCCCTGGGTGGCTCAGCGGTTTGGCACCTGCCTTTGGCCCAGGTTGTGATCCTGGAGTCCCGGGATCGAGTCCCTCATCGGGCTCCCTGCATGGAGCCTGCTTCTCCCTCTGCCTGTGTCTCTGCCTCTCTCTCTCTCTCTCTCTCTCTCTCTGTTTCTCTCATGAATAAATGAATAAAATCTTTAAAAAAACCTGTTCAAATTAGTCTAGGGTATTTTTTTTAATCTTAGCAATTGCTTTATTTTGTTATGATGGTATATTATATGAATCAATTTTTAATATAAAACCATTCTTGTATCCCTAGAATAAATCCAACTGAATCTTGATGAAAAAAAATTTTTTTTGAAAAAAATTTTAAACCAGAGTTAGTTGTTAATATTTACTTTAACTATAATCATGTTTTATATTTGCTATCAAATGGCCTATAATTCCCCTATCTCATAATACTCTTTTTCAATTATAATTATAAAATGCATTAAAAACACCTCTTCTTTTTCAGTTTTCTAATATAGTCTCTATTTGAAAATACTTCATCTTTAATGATTTTTAAACTTGGTTCTAAAACTATATGGATCTAGTGGCTTTCTGGTTGAAAGATGTTTGAGAAGTAATTCTATTATTAAAAAGTATAAACCTATTCACATATCTTGTTTTATCTTGATTCTGATTAGGTAAGTTACAACAAATTAGTCAATAGTTTATGTCTAAGTTCTTGTATTTAGTGGCACAAACTTTTTTTATTGTATCATTGCTTTTTAAGGTCCTTTATATTTATTTGTAGCTATGTCCACATTTGTGCTGGTTTTCCTAAAGTTTGCCTTTTATCATTTTGTTTTATTTTAAATAAGGTGTGTATATTTTGTTAGAATTTTTAAGGAAAAATTTTTTACTCTTAGTCCTCTAAACTCCTTAGTTTTAGTCTTAATCATTTCCTTCTTGCTACTTTTTTTTATCCTGCAGCTCTTTTTTTTCTAGATCTTGACCTTATTTTTACTTAATTATTAGTATTTTAAAAATATGATCATGTATGACTATAACATATATAAAGTCCTGCTTTAGCTATTATCTGTGCATGTGTGTCCATATTTGTATATTTATAAACTTCTATGTTCATTGTATTGCAGCAAAAAACTGAGGTTTCATGACATAAAGTTTCTAAAAGTTCTTGAGGTTTTCTATACAAATTATCTAATACCTGGGCAAATTTTGTAACTATTCCCTAAATGTTTATAAATGTTGTGTATTATCCATTCTTTCCATTATATCAAACATTAATTTTGTGGCAAATGTTCTCTGCCTTTGTTCTTCCATTTCAATTTCTAAGAGAAATGTGCTAAAAAATCCTTTTTGTGATAAAAATTTATCAAATACTCCTTGTAATTCTATTTATGAGACTATATTTTTGAGTATTTCAGGTTAGTATTCTCATGTTTTGTGTATATTAAAGAGAAAAGAAAATTCACAAATCGCATCATCAGTATAAAAGAAGGACATCACTATAAGGAAAAATTCCCCATCTCTTATTCATTGTTCTTATTTAATTCCATACAGACTATGTGTTTTTGTTCTTCATTGAATCGTCATATAAGGGTCACTTTTTTTTTTTTAATGAATAAGAATGAGTACTGATTTACTAAAGGATTTCTAAATGTTAAGTGTTTTGTTGTTTTTTTTAATACATTTATTTTTTATTGGTGTTCAATTTACCAACATACAGAATAACACCCAGTGCTCACCCCGTCAAGTGCCGCCCTCAGTGCCTGTCACCCATTCACCCCCACCCCCTGCCCTCCTCCCCTTCCATCACCCCTACTTCGTTTCCCAGAGTTAGGAGTCTTTATTTTCTGTCTCCCTTTCTCATATTTCCCACAGATTTCTTCTCCCTTCCCTTATATTCCCTTTCACTATTATTTATATTCCCCAAATGAATGAGAACATATAAGGGTCACTTTTATCCCCAATATTGCCTTTTACCTTAATTACAACTTTGTTTAATAGCTCTATTGTTCTACATTGCTTTTAGGCATAATTGCCTCATTTTCTTTCAGTTTCAGTATTTCTGTGTATTTGTATTTTAGGATCCTTATAAGTTACATGTGTTGATTTTGTTTCTAAATGAAACCTGACAACCTTATATTCTACTAGTGATTTGGTGCACTTGCATACATACCATATACTTCCATATTCATTTTTTTTCCTACAATCTTTGAAATTAAAAACACCTTCCCAACTTTTTTACTCTGCTTTTGTGTTTTCTATTTTTTTCTGCCTTCTTTGGGGATAGTTAAGATTTTAAAAATTCAATTATTCCCCAACTATTACCCTGAAAACTATGTATTCTATTTCTGTTCTTTTAGTAGTAATTCTTATATTTTGAACAAATAATTGTTACAACAGAGAATAATAAAGTGTTATAATATCTCCATTTTGACTTAAATAATACAAGATTCTTTGAGTCAATTCTATTCAATCTATTCTATTCTATACTGTAATAACTGAATGTTACATGTCATTGTGGTTCTTGTGCTATATCCTCAAATGAGTAATTTTATTGTTTTATTTTTAATTTGTATAAAAATGTGGGGTTTTTTTACTTGCTTTTACTTTCTTACTTTTATTTATTCTTTTTGTCTGATTTCATTTTCTTCTTTTTGATTGGCATGCATTAGTACTTTGTTTTTATTTATTTTTAAAGGTTTATTTGTTTATTTTAGAGAGAATGTGTGCATGGGAGGGGAGGGGAGAAGGACACAGAGAGATAATCTCAAGCAGACTCTTTGCTGAGCACAGAGTCTGAGGCAAGGCTCCATCTCATAACTCTGAGATCTTGACCTGAGTTGAAATCAAGAGGCGTTTGCTTAACTGACAGAGCCATCCAGGTGCCTCATGGTTTAGTAATTTAGTAAAACATTCATCAGGGGCCTGTGAGTGGTAAGCTCTTCCAGTCTTTGCCAAAAGAAAAAGAAAATAAGGTCTTTATTTGTTTTGATATTTTAGATGATAATTTAACTGAGTATCATATTCAGTGTTGACAATTCTCTTAGGACTTTGCAGAGAGTATTTCTTGAATTCTAGCTTATATTGCTGCTGGTAATAACAATACAAGTATTTCTTCTTTGGAGATGATCTCTTGCTCATTTTTATGAACTTCACTTTGATTTTGGAGCTCTATGGTTGTCCTGTATCTCTATTTATGGATTTCTTGTGTGACTGTCTTCTTTCCCTCCTTCTTTCCTTCACTTGTATGTTGCTTGATATCTTCCATTTCTAGATATGAGGATTAACGTCTTTTTAAAATCCTAATAATTGTTGGGGTTTTTGAGTGGCTCAATCAGTTAAGTGTCTGACTTTTGGTTTTAGCTCAGGTCATGATCTCAGGGTTGTAAGATCAAGCCCAGCATCAGGATCTGTGCTCAAGGGGAGTCGGCTTGAGATTCTCTTACTCTCACTCCTTCTGCCCCTCCCCACCACATATGCCCACTCTCTCTCTTTTTCTAATGTGTATGAATAAATCTTTAAAAGCAAATAAAATAAAATTCTGGAAATTTCAAAATATTGATTCTTTTCTATTATCTCTACTCTTACCTTTCAATTTCATGCTTGTATTTTAAGATAACTTTTATTTCTTCTCCTGGGTTACATTTTCTTAATGTCTAAACATCTTCAACAAACATATTCAATAATCTCTAATAGTTTTGCTATATAAATTTCTTAAACTCAAATAATGCTATTTGTTATGTCTGGCTGTCAATTCGTGGTAACTTGTTTTCTAGTGTATTTTGTAATTACAAAATATAAATATCATTTTAGTAATACTTAGTGGTAAATCTTTTTTAGCTTGGATTGAACTCCTATCCCTCTCAAAAGATTTGACATTTCTTCATGCCAGGCACTTTAGTGGTATCTCTAAACCTAGGACAATGTTTATCACTGCTTTTGCTAATTTCTTAGACTAGAACTTCCTGGACTATGAAAGTAATGTAAATTTGTACCACAAACTCAGATGTGATATGCTTATTTGAAAAACCTTACATTTTTAAAAAACATTTTCGTGGTGAGATCAAGATAGAAAAACTTTGCTCACTTACTGTGATGATGAGTTTTATTTTTTCTACTGTGTACATTTGACTTAGAGTATAACATTTTAAGGGTTCTATATTTAGTCAAATCACTTCCAACTACCCATACTGCAAAGGTCCAAGGATTTCTTTCCCCACTGCTCACATGGTAAATGCTTACTGAGAACTCAGCAGCACCAGTGCATGTGCTTATGGCTCTGCTTTTCAGTCCCATCTCTATTTGAGATCCCAAGGTTTTTCCAAACTTTTTTGTGGGTATATCTATGTAGTATTTAAAGAGTGTGGGTTTTGTTTTTTCATTATTTCTAGGTATCTTGAAACAGGAAGTTATTTTGGTTGTCTAATCCACCCCACTGTTTTTTATTTGTTTGTTTTTCATAAGGCATTCTCTTTGATTTTATTAAAGTTACCCTTAAGGAATGATACTTGATGCCATGCCTGGAATTATCTTCCCATCTACTTACACCTCAGAACACAGACTTACTCCTCAGAACACAGATTTGTTTTATATAGTGAAAACTCCCCCTTCTAAAAAAAATGCAACCTTGTTTTTATATAGAAACCTAATAGTTCAATTATGAGAAAGATTAAGACCATGCTTTCTTTTTTTATTGAAGTATAATTGACATATAACATTAGTTTCAGTGTACACTATAATGATTTCATATTTATATACATTGTGAAATAAACACCATGATTAGTCTAGTTAACATTAATCACTGTAAATAGCTATTTTTTCATTCACTGAGAACGTTTAAGATCTACTCTCTTAGCAACTTTCAAATATGTACTACAGTATCATTAACTGTAGTCACTGACATGCTGTACTTCACATCCCCATGACTTCCTTATTTTATTACTAGAAGCATGTACCTTTTGATCCCCTTCATCCATTTCTTCTAACCACCCTGCTCTGCCTCTGGAAGTCATCAATATATTCTCTGTATCTATGAGCTTAGTATTTTTTTTTTACATTCCACATATAAGAGAACATATTATATTTATCTTTCTTTGACTTATGTAACTTAGATTATTGCTCAAGGCCCATCCATGTTGTCACTAATAGCAAGACTTGCTTCTTTTCTATAGCTGAATAATACTGTGTATGTGTGTGTGTGTGTGTGTGTGTGTGTGTGTACACATTCATCCATTCATGGACGTTTATATTGCATCCACATATTTGCTCTTTGGCAATGAAAATGAGGAATTTTTCTAGTGCTTTTATTTTCTTTGGATAAATACCCAGAAATTAATTAATGGATTGTATAACAGTTCTATTTTGAAATTTTAAAGGAACCTCCATACTGTTTTCCATAGTGACAGTGCCAATTTACATTCCTTCCAACAGTACACATGTGTTCTTTATTTCTCCACATCTTCACCACTACTTGCTAATTCTTACATTTTTGGTATTGGCCATCCTATCTGGTGTGAGATAAATAACTCAATATGGTTTTGATTTGTATTATCACATCTTCTTTATCCATTCACCTATTGATGGACACTTAGGCTGCTTCCATATCTTAGCTATTGTAAATAATATTGCAATAAACATGGATATGCATTTTTCTTCTCAAATTAGTGGGTGTTTTGTTTGTTTGTTTTCTTTGGGTTAATACTCAGTAGTGGGATTATTTGGCTATATCATAGTTCTATTTTTAATTTTTTGAGAAACCTTCATACTCTTTTCCACAGTGGAGGTACCAGTTTGCATTCTCACTAACAATTCGCAAAGGTTCCTTCTTCTCTACATCCTTAGCAACAATTACTGTTCTTGTGTCTTAGATTTTAGATATTCTGACTAGTGAAAAGGTGATATATCACCTTTGTTCTGACTTGCATTTCTCTGATGATTATTGGTATTGAGCATCTTTTTATGTGTCTGTTGGCCATCTTAATGTTTTCCTTGAGAAAATGTCTATTCATGTATTCTGCTCATTTTTAATTGGCTTATTCATTTTGGGGTGTTAATCTTTATAAGTTATTTCTATATATTGGACACTAACCTTTCATTAGATTTGTCATTTACAAATATCTTCTCCCATTCTATAGGTTGCATTTTAGTTTTGTTGATTGTATCTTTCAATCAGAAGCTTTTTTATTTTGTTGTAGTCCTGATAGTTTATTTTTGATTTGGTTTCCCTGGCCTCAGGAGGCATATCTAGAAAAAAAAAAAAGAAGTTGTTATGGCCAATGTCAAAGGATTTACTGCTTGTGTTCCCTTCTTGGATTTTTATCGTTTTAGGTCTCACATTTAGGTCTGTAATCCATTTTGAATTTATTTTGTCTATGGTGTAAGAAAGTGGTCCAGTTTCTTTCTTTTACATGCAGCTGTCTAGTTTTCTCAGCATTTGTTGAAGAGACATTTTTTCCCAATATAAATTTTAGTATTGTTTATACTCTAGTTCTGTGAAAAATACTGTTGGTATTTTGGTAGGAATTGGATTAAATGTGTAGATTGCTTTGGGTTGCATAGACATTTTAATATTTGTTCTTTCAATCAATGAACATGGGATATACTTCCATTTCTTTGTGTCATCTTCAATTTCTTTCATTGGTATTTTATTTTTAAAAGATTTATTTATTTTATTATATATATAGAGAGAGCACGAGCAGAGGGAGAGGCAGAGGGTGGGGGAAGAATCTCAAGCAGACTCCTCACAACACAGGGCTCTATCCTACAATCTTGAGATCATGACTTGAGCCAAAATCAAGAGTCAGATGCTCAACTGACTGCACTACCAAGAAGCCCCCTTTCATCAGTGTTTTATAGCTGGCAGAGTACAGGTAATTTACCTCTTTAGTTAGGTTTATTCCTAGGTATTTAATAATTTGGGGGACAATTGTAAATGAGATTGGCTTCTTAATTTCTTTCTGCTGCTACATTTTTGGTGTGTAAAAATGCAACAGATTTCTGTACATTGACTTGTATCCTGCAACCTCATTGAATTTGTTTTTTTTAAACATTTTATTTATTCATTCATGAGAGACACAGAGGCACAGGCAGAGGCAGAAGCAGGCTCCATGCAGGGAGCCCAATGCGGGACTTGATCCCAGATCCCAGGATCATGACCTGAGCCGAAGGCAGACTGCTCAAACCGCTGAGCCACCCAGGTGTCTCACTTCATTGAATTTGTATATCACTTTGAGCAGCTTTTGAATGGAGTCTTTCAGGTTTTCTATGTATAATATTATGTCATCTGCAAATAGTGAAAGTTTGACATCATCCTTACCAACTTGGATGATTTTTGTTTCTTTTTGTTGTCTAATGACTGTGGCTAGGACTTCTAATACTGTGTTGAATAAAAGTGATGAGGGTAGACATCCTTGTCTTGTTCCTGACCTTAAGGGAAAAGCTCTAAGATTTCCCCATTAAGGATGAAGTTAGATGTGAGTTATTCATATACAGGCTTCATCATGTTGAGGTATGTTCCCTCTAAACCTACTTTGTTGAGGGCTTTTATTGTGAATGGACAGTATACTTAATTAAATTCTCTTTCTGCATCTACTGAAATTATCATCTGGCTTCTATCCTTTCTCTTGCTGATGTGATGCATCACATTGATTGATTTGCAAGTATTGAGCCACCCCTGCAACCCAGGAATAAATTCCACCTGATCATGGTGAATGACTTTTAATGTATTGTTTGATTTGGTTTCCAAGTACTTTGCTGAGGATTTTTGCATCCATATTCATCATGGATACTGGCCTGTAAGTCTTTTTATTGTGATGTCTTTATCTGGTTTTGGTATCAGAATAATTTTGGCCTCATAGAACAAATTTGGAAGTTTTCTTTCCCTTTCTATTTTTTGGAATAGTTTAAGAATACGTATTCTCAAACATTCTTTAAAGGTTTCATAGAATTTACTTGTGGTACTTGTTTGTTGGGAGGTTTTTTTTATTACTAAGTCTTTTTTTTTTTTTCTGGTAATTTGTATGTTCAAATGTTCTATTTCTCCCTGTTTCCATTTTAGTAAGTTATATATTACTAGGAACTTATCCATTTATTCTAGGTTGTCCAATTTTTCACATGTAGTTTTTCATAATATTCTCTTATAATTGTGTATATTTCTGTGGTGTTGATTGTTATTTCTCCTCTCTCATTTGTGATTTTATTATTTAAGTTCTTTTTTTTACTTGATTAGCATGTCTATGAGTTTATGACTCTTATTAATTTTTTTCCCCAAGGAACTAGTTCCTTTTTCATTGATCTATTCTATTATTTTAGTTTCTACATCATTTATTTCTTCTCTAATTTTTATTATTTCCTTCCTTCTGCTGGTTTCAGGTTTTGTTTGGTTTCTCCTAGGTCCATTTGGTGTACACAAGGTTATTTGAGATTTTTCTTGATTTTTGAGGTAGATTTGGATTTCTATAACTTCCCTTTTTGAACCACCTTCACTGCACCATAAATATTTTTGACTTGGTGTTGATTTTTGAGGGGTTCTCTATGCATCCCAGATCTGGTATCTGTTTTATTCCTCAGATTAGGGTAGTTTTCTGCCACTACCTATTCAAATAAATTTTCTTTTCCCTGTTTACTCTTCTTCTTTGGGGACTCCTGCAGTGTGAATGTTATTGTGTTTTATGGAGTTACTGAGCTCCTTAAATCTATTTTCATTTTGTATAATTCTTATTTCTCTTTTTTGTTCATCTTGATTACTTTCTATTACTCTGTCTTCTGGGTCTTTAATTCCTTCCTTTGATTATTCTAGTCTCCTGTTCATTGCATCAAGCATGTTTCTAGTTTCATTTATTTCAGTCTTCATCTCTGGTTTGTTCTTTTTAAACTCTGTGTTAAGGGTCTCACTGATATGTTCCATTCACTTCCCAAATTTAGGGAGTATCCTTATGATCATTACTTTAAATACTCTATCAGGCATGTTACTATGTTTGTTTCACTTAGATTCCCTTGTCCTGATCTTTCATTTGGGATAAATTTCTCTGTCTTCTCATTTTGTCTAAGTTTCTGCGTCTGTTTGTGTAAGCTATGATATTCAGCTACATCCCCTGTTCTGAAGGGTAATGGCCTTACGAAGAGCAGATCCTGTAGTATCCTGCCATGTGGTATACCCTATTCTCTAGGGCCTGGTACTTCTGAGAGTGTCTCCAATGTGTATTGTGTGTGCCTTGCTGTTTTGTCCTGGCTGCTTTATTCTTCAGGCCAGTCATATGCAGAGGCTCTCTCTCTGCCTATTGAGGACAGTGTTTTGTCTTTGGCCTGCATGTGGCATATTTTAACTAGGTGCGCTTTGGTCTGCTTGTGAAATGATACCTGCCAACATTGCCACTGGAACTGAGTCCCTGACCAACTCCCAGGTCAGAAGATCTGGCAAGCTTGATAGGAAAGGGCCTCCAGTGTGGTAGACTCCTTTCCCCAGAACAGTGGCCCAAACAACTGTCAACACCATGGTTTCCTTTTTGGTTTTCTGTTTGTATATCTTATCTGCTAATGTAAGTGGAATGTTAAAATCCCTTACTATTATTGTATTACTATTGATTATTTCTTTATGTTTGTTGTTAGCTACTTTATATATTTGGATGCTTACATGGATACATATTTATAATTGTTATATCTTCCTGTTGAATTGCTCCCTTCATTTAGTATTCTTCTTTTCTCTTATTACAGTTTTTAAAGTTTATTTTGTCTGATATAAGTATTGCTACTCGGGCTTTTCTTTCAGTTTCATTTGTACAATAAGTGCATTTCATCCCTTTGCTTCCAACTTGCACGTGTCTTTTAAAGTTCTCAAATGAGTCTTTTGTAGGCAACACATAGATGGATCTTGCTTTTTTCATACATTCCAGTACCCTATGTCTTTTGATTGAAGTGTTTAATCCATTTACATTCAAAGTAGTTGATAAGTGTGTACTTATGCCCTTTCTTACTTAACTTTTTTTTTTTTTTTTTTGTAGTTCTTCACAGTTCCGTTCTTTTCTTGCTCTCTTCTCTCATGGTTTCCTAGTCTTTAGTGATAGTTTCTTCCTTTCTCTTTATTTGTGGCATGTCACTGTTTTTTTTTTATTTTTGGTTATTTTATGGCTATATTAAGTTTACAGTTACTTAAGGTCGAATCCCTTCTTTACCTCCCTCCATGTATTATGTATATGGTCATACCTCATTTTATTTTGTGAATCTCTTGACTGATTTTTATAAATATACATATTTTTACCATTATCATGCTTCCTACTTTTCTTATTTCTGCTTATGTTCTTTCCTTTCCACTCAAAGAGTCCCCTTTAACATTTATTGTCAGGCTGGGTTAGTGGTCATCAATTCCTTTACCTTGGGAAACTATCTCTTCTATTTTCAATGATAATCTTGCTGAATAGAATATTCTTGGCTACAGGTTTTCTTTCTATTGACATTTTGAACATGTTCTATCCTTTTATGGCCTTCAATATTTCTGCTTAAAAATCAGCTGATAGCCTTTGGGGGTTTCCCTTGTATATAACTGTTTTATTTCTTCTTGTTTCTTTAAAATTCTCTTTTCCTAATACTTTTGCCATTTTAATTATTATATGTCTTAGTGTGGACCTCCTTGAGTCAGCTTTGTTGGAACTCTCTGCCTCCTGCATCTAGATTTCTCTTTCTTTTCCCAGATTTGTGATGCTTTCATCTATTATTTCTTTACATAAAATTCTGCCCCCATTTTTTCTCTTTTCCTTCCAAAATCTCAATAATGTTATTGTTCTTATACTTGATGGTGTTACTAAATTCTCTCACTCTATTTTCATTTTTTTTATTATTTTTTCTCTCTCCTGCTCAGCTTGACTGTTTTCTATTTCTCTGTTCTGCAGGTTACTAACCTATTCTTCTGCTTCTTCTAGTCTACTCTTTATTTAAGCTAATGTATTTTTCATTTCAGTTACTGAGTTATTCATGCCTGATTGTTGTTGTTTTTTAATTTCCTATCTCTTTGTTGAGGGTGTTATTGAGGTCTTCCACTCTTTTCTCAAGTACATTATCTTTATGACCATTACTTTAAATTATCTATCAGGGATATCACCTATCTCCATTCATTTAGCTCTGTTGCTGTGATTTTTATCCTGTTCTTTCATTTGGGATATATTTATCTGTGTCCTCATTCTGTCTAATTCTCTGTTACTATATGTTAGGAAAGTCAGCTAATTCTCCTGTTCTTGAAAAGAGTGGCCTTATGAAGATGAGGCCCTATAATGCCCTGCAGTGCAATGGCCCCTGTTCATCAGAACCTGGAGCTTTAGAGGTGTCTTCTATGTGTCTTGGTGGGGTGTGTAGCCATAGTGTTGTGGCTGAGCTTCATTGTCTTCTGTCCAATTATCTGCAAGAGCCGTCTTTATCTGTTGTACTTAGGTTTTGACTCTACATTATTAGTGAGCCGGTCTGTGGCCACCTTGGAGTTGAGTTGATTCAGACCAGTTGCTTACCAGAGATACAGTAGCACTGAACTTCAGAGCACTTTCCCTGTGTTGTCCTTTGAGAAACTTTAAATCTGGTAAAACCAGATTCTGCACACAGCCCACAGTTGGGGCCTTAGTTGGACTGGTGTGTGTGGTTATCCTCCTTTACTTCTATGGCAGGAGTCACTTTGGAAGTGGTGCTAGCCCCTATCAGCTGCTTCCACATTGCAGGGCTTGTGGAACCACTTTGAATGGGCTCTGGCCAAGGGAAAATGGGAGGGTGCAGGTCCATAGGAGAATTTGGACACAGAGTACTCATGAATGTTAGCAAAGATTTAGCAGGTCTGCTGTGGGACAGAACCTGGAGTTGTTTTAGAAAATTATTGCTGGTGGCCAACTTAGGAGGATAGCTAAGACTTGTGTGGCTAGAGGCCTGGGGCTCACTAAGGCAGTAAGTCAGCTTAGGCTATTGAACTCTGCTTCAGTCTGTGCTATCAAGATGGAGAGGGCACATAAACACTGGTACTTACCCTTCTGGCCCTCAAAAGAGGTGAGGACAGCACCTTTCTGGCCATTTACAGATGCTCCGGGGATTTTTTTTCCCCTAGTTGTAAACCTGTGGCTTGTTTTACATGCCATAGGGTAGTTAAATCCTCTCCCAATCCCTCAGTACAATCTTTTCTGCCTGTAGGACACAGTATGGGATTAGGATTTCTGTTATTATTGTATCTATCTCTTCTACCATTCTCTATGTGGTCTTTCAATTCTCTGCTAGGTAAAATCTGTCCAGTCAGCCCGTCAGTTCTTCTTTAGGAGAAGTTTAGGGTCTTCCTACATTGCCATCTTCTCACTAAGTCCTCTTTTTTTATCTTGGGGAGTCTAGCTAAAGTTTTGTAAACTTTGTCTTTTTAAAAGAACTGGATCTTAGTTTTGTTGATGTTTCTATTTTCTTTTCAGTGTCTATTTCATTTATTTCTAATCTGATCTTTGTTATTTTCTACCTTCTACTAACTTAGGCTTCATTTGTTCTTTCATTTTTCTATCTACTTGATGTATCAAATTAGGTGTTATTTTGAGATTTTTAAAATTTGTTCCTTGAGGTAGGCATTTATCACTATGAACTTCCCTCTTAGAACTGCTTTTGTTGCATTTCATAAGCTTTGGTGTGTCACATTTCCATTTGTCTCAAGGTATTTTTAAAAATTTATCTTTTGATTTCTTTTATCCTTTAGTTCAATAACATACTGTTAATTTTCACATTTTGTAAATTTCTAGTTTTCTACTTTTAATTGATTTCTGTTTTTATTACACTATGTTCAAAAATATATTAATATGATTTCAGTCTTCTTAAATTTCTTAAGGGTTATTTTGAGGCCTAACATATAATGTATCATGGAGAATATTCCATTCACAGTTGGGAAGAATGTATATTCTGTACTTTGGATGGAATGTTCTGCATATATTTGTTAAGTCCCTATGTATATATCTGTTAAATGTAATCTAAATCCAATATTTCTGGGATGCCTGGGTGGCTCAGCAGTTGAGCGTCTGCCTTCTGCTCAGGGCATGATCCTGGGGTCCCAGGATCAATTCCCACATCAGGCTCCCTACATGGAGTCTGCTTCTCCCTCTACCTATGTCTCTGCCTTCTCTCTGTGTCTCTCATGAATAAATGAATAAATATTTAAAAATAAAAATAAATAAAAAATAAATAAATCCAATATTTCCTTTTGATTTTCTGTTTGGATAATCAATTTATTAATGAAAGTGAGGTATTAAAGTCTACTACTATTATTTGTATTGCTCTTAATATTTCTCTTTAAGTCTATTATGTCTGCCTTATATATTTAGGTTCCTATGATAGGTGCATAAATATTTTAAAATGTTATTTCCTCTTTTTAACATCAATATTTAATTTTTAAATTTATTGTACAAATAAATAGAATAGGAAAACTATATTCATTGAGAGCATATTTTAGCATGAATGTTTCCTTAATTCTAAGAATCTGCAGCTCATCTGTAAGGATTTTATCTCCACCCAGAGACATAGACATGAAGACATATGTAAGTTTAGGAAAACATTTTATTGGGGATAATTTGTTCTAAGTAACAAGAACACAGTATTCCTTGTTTTCCAGGCTGTCTTTTTTGATTTAGTGACTCTATTTTCCACAATGTAGTAGAAGTAAAACAATAAAATTTTGTTGACTGATAGGGTTGTGGAAGTTTAAGCAAGTGATAACATTTTATCATCAGAGAATAAATCACAAAAATGGCAATGTTGGAGACCCCAGGGTGCATGCCTCCAAAAGATCAACAATTAAACAACTATCCACAAACAAAATCAGCTCCAAGAGAGTTCTTGAATCTACTTAAGAAACTTCAACATGATGAAACATACAACCTGAGAGTAACTGCATGAGTGGAAAAGAAAGTTTCATTTTGTCTGCATCATCTCATCCCCAAGCCAGTATTGCTCAATGCCAGCTAGAAGGAGTTCTCTTAGCCAGGAAAGGAAAATCTGAGTGAAAGGCTAGCTTTTCCAGTCTTTTATGGCAATACACAAAGGTCTTCCTTTGGTTTCAACTCACCCAAAACATCAAAACAAATGTACAGATGTAGCTAGGAACAAGTAAAAATATCAGGAGTTATTAATAGCATCCATGAAGCAGAAGGAATTGCATTGACCTACTCTGTAGATGAACCCAGAATTTGCCAGTGAATAGACTAAAGTCCAGCACAGCTGCTACAGACCTCTGTATATTTCACCAACATTCTCCGCTACTGCATCTATATTCCTTGACAAAGCCACTTCAAGTCGGATCACTATATATATGAATGCATGTAAGACCTCAACCTAGATGCCTGTGGATAACCCCCACCACTGTGTATGCATTCAAAGCTAGCATCTCCAGCTGTACGTTTGCATGCTGCTAGCTTGACATAGTCACTGGCCTCCACTGAAGTGTACAAACTTGGGAGACAGTGAGCACTTTGTCAGCCAGGGCCACTATAGCTCTTGCAGGCCTGGGTCAGGCCATTTTATACCTACAAGACCAAGGCCCAACACCTATCAACAGCCTTCACTGCAGCATCACCCCCTTAGGGAGGGTGGAGATCATGCAGTCACAAACAAGCACATCAATAGTCAGGGACCCCATAGCTAACCCAATAGTTAGCCCTAGCCCTTGCTGCTTATCCTCACCCAAACCATGAAATTTGTGTCTGCAATTGACCCCAAAACTAAAAGGAAGCTGCAGTTGACCCCAGGAACCAAGTCTGTACACACAACTGAACCCAGACACTACTGCTTCCTGTCCTGGTCCCATTCCACTGAACCTGGAATTATTGCTAAGAACACCAACAGCCTTTGAAGCCACTTCAGACACCTGTAGTACTCACCAGGAACGACAGAGTACTTGATACTATGACTGCAGTAGTCTGAGCCAGGGACATCATGTTTTCCTGAACCTGTTGCTTCCATATGCCCCCACACTTGGTGCCTTGTACCACTAGAACCCTGTACCATATGACGTATGTTGCAGCAAGCTCCCACTTGCAAATTTAAGATTTCCCTTGCTAAAGATAAAGTCTGCAAGAGATGACTGCTTCTTGAAATGCACAAACATTGGTGTGAGGCTACAGAAATTATGAAGAATCGGGGAAAAATTACTCCAATGAAGGAATATTATCCCCATAGAAATGGAAATCCAGGAATTGCCTAACAAAATCTTCAAAATAATTGTGGTGCTGAGGATGCTCAGACGGCTGTAAGAGAATGTGAACAAGTGATTTAGCAATATGAGGAAAACAACACAAAAACAGAAGAAGCTCAACAAATAAATGGAGAATGTAAACAAACCAAACTTTGGAGCAGATGAACACGATGACTAAACTGAGGAATACAGTAGAGAACTTCAAAGGCAGACTTGCCCAAGCATAAGGAAATTAAATTAGGAAAAACATCAATTTCAATTAATCAGAGGAGCAAAAAGGAAAAAAAATGAAAAAAAAGATAAAGCCTACATGATTTATGAAACACCATTAAGAGAAACAATATATGTACCATTGGTGTCCCAGAAGGGTAAGAGAGGGAGAATGGAAATGCTTATTAAAAGGAATAATAGCTGAGAACTTTCGAGATAAGGGGAGAGATTTGGACATCCAACTTCATGAAGCTAATGCATAACAACAAAATTTTAATCTAAAGTAATTTATAACAATAAACATTATAATAAAAATATTTAAAATCAAAGGGAGAATTTTTAAAAGTAGTAAGAGAAAAGGTAAATCCTCCATTCAAGTGAACTCATAAGAAAATTAGCAGATTTTTCAGCAGAAATCTTGCAATATAATTGAGATGCTAAAAGAAAAGAACTGCCAACCCAAAATACTTTATCCAGGAAAGTTTTTCCTACAGAAATGAAGGAAGAGGTAAATACTTTCCCTAATAAACAAATCTGAGGAAATTAATCACCACTAAATCTGCCTTAAAAATGCATACCTCAGAGATATTGTGGATTTAGTTCCAGACCACTGTGGTAGAGCAGACATTTCCAAAAACAAAAACAAAAACAAAAACAAACAAACAAAAACAAAAACAAAAACAAAAAAAACAAACAAAAAAAACAAAAAAAAACCAAGTCAATGATATTTTTTAGTATTTTAGTACATATAAAAGTTATGCTTACATATACAGTAGTCTATTCAGTGTTCAATAGCATTGTGACTTTTTAAAGATGTACATTCCTTAATTTAAAAATACTTTGCTCAAAATACTAACCATCATCTAAATTTTCAGTGGAAATGGAGAGTATTGCCTCAATGTTTATGACTGCTGATCCAACAGAAATGGTTGCTGAAGTTTGGAGTGGCTGTCACAATTTCTTCCAATAAGTCAACAATAAAGTTTGCCATACTGATTATTTCATGAAGGATTCCTTTGTAACATGCAATGCTGTTTGGTAGCATTTTACCCACAGTTGAATTTCTTTCAAAATTGAAGTCAATTCTCGAATCCTGCTGCTGCTTTATCAATTAAATTTATGTAATATTCTAAATTCTTTGTTGTTATTTCATCAACCTCCACAGCCTCTTCAAAAGTAATAGATTGTGTCCCAAGGAACTATTTCTTTGTCCATACATAAGAAATAACTCCTCATCCTTTCAAATTTTATCATGAGATTATAGCAATTCAGTTTAACATCTTTAAATTAATTCCACTTAATTCCACTTCTATGTCTAGTTCTTTTTCTATTTTCACCTCATCTGAAACTACTTTCTGCACTAATGTCTTGAAACTTCAATTTATAAAAACTACAGTATCTCTGAAGCACAATAAAGTGAAGTGCAATAAAATGGAGGTGTAACTGTATATATCAAGTACAATTAAGCAGAGCAAGTACTACTACATTGAAAGGAGTTCTTTAAGCTGATATTAAAAGATGCTAATTAGTACCATGAAAATATAAAATTATACAACCCACTGATAAAGGTAATCATATTGTCATATTCAAAATGCTCTACTGCAATATGAGAAGATGTTAACTATTCTAGTATAGTGGTAAAGAACAAAAATATTAAAAATGGCCATAGCTGCAATAATTTGTTGATGGTTACACATTTGTATGTACTTTTTATTAAATTATTATCAGCATAAAATAGACTTGTTATGTCAAATATTTTAAGTACTCCTCATGGTAATCACAGAGCTAAAATTTACAGTAGATACACAATTTTTAAAGACCAGGAAATCAAAACATACCATTATAGAAAATCATCAATTTACAAAGGAAGGGATATAGAGGAGCAAAGGAACTAAACACAACCAGAAAACACTATTAGAATGGCATTAGTATGTCCTCACCTGTTAAAAATTACATTAAACATGAATCAGTTGAATTCCCCAATCAAAACACATAAAATATTTGGATAGATTTTTAAAAAGCAATAATAACTAAGGAGATTTAATCAGTAATCAAAATCTCCCAACGCAGAAAACCCTAAGACCCAGATGGGTTCACTGGTGAATTCCATCAAATATTCAAAGAAGAATTAATGCCAATTCTTTTCAAATTTTCTCAAAAAATTGAAGTGTGAATAC
Organism: Canis lupus dingo; assembly: GCF_003254725.2. Lineage (NCBI taxonomy): Eukaryota > Metazoa > Chordata > Mammalia > Carnivora > Canidae > Canis > Canis lupus. The sequence goes on from NC_064254.1 coordinate 31,287,008, forward strand.
TTCCAAACTGATTTAATAATGCTAGTATCAATCTGACACCAAAACTAGATAAAGACACTACAAGAAAATGAAATTATAGAGCAGTATTCTTATTTAATAAAAATATAAAAATTCTCTACCAAATATTAGCAAACAAAATTAACAATATAGCAAAAGAATTATTTACTACAATCAACTGGGATTTATTCCTGGTATGCAAGGATGATTCAACATATGCATATGAATAAATGTGATATACCACCTTAATATAATGCAATAAAAATTATATGATCATCTCAAGAGATGAAGAAAAAACAATTGACAGAATACACATTTCACGATTAAACACTCAGTAAACTGGGTATAGGGGAATATACCTCAACAAAATAAAGGCGATATATGAAACACCCACAGCTAACATTACAATAAATCATGAAAAATTGAAAGTTTTTTTTTTCTTAGAATAGGAATAAGACCAAGGTGTCCACTCTCATTACTCTTGTGTAATATAGTACTTCTAAGTCAGAGGTACAGCAGTTAGGAAAGACAAAGAAATAAAAGGTATCGAAATCAGAAAACAATTAAAATGTTTATTTGCGATTATATGATGATATGTAAAACCCTGAAATCAACTAAAAAGCTGTTTGAACTTATTAATGAAATTGGTAAAATTTCAGAATATAAACTCAACATAAAGAAGTCAGTTGTGTTTCTATGCAATAGCAATCAAACATCTAAAAAAAATCCCACTGTGAATAAAATAAAAAACAACCAAATACTTAGGAATAAGTTTAATCAAAGAAGTGAAAGAAGTATACAATAAAAAGTATGGGACTTTGATGAGAGAAATTGAAGAAAACTCAAACGGAAGACTATCCTATGTTCATGAATATTTTTAAATATTCATACTACCTAAAACCACCCATAAATTCAATGTAATCACTGTCATAATTCTAATTGTATTTTTCACAGAAATAGCAAAAAAAAGTCTACAATTTGTAAAGAATCACAAAAAAATTCTGAATTCTGAAAGCAAACATGAGAAAAAAAAAGCCAAAGGAATCATGGTTTCAGATTCCAAATTACTTTACAACCAATGGTAATTACAATGATATGGTACTACCATAAAAACAGACACATAGACAAATGGAGATTAGAAAGTCCAAAAATAAACCCCTACATTTATGGTCAAGTAATACTTGACAAAGGAGCCAAGACTTCTCAATAGGGAAAGGATAGTTTCTTCAACAAATGGTGTTGGGAGAACTGGATAACCATTCGATAAAAATGAAATTGAACCCCTATCTTGAATTACTTAAAGAAATTAACTCATGCAAAAAAAAACTCTCAGAATGGTTTAAAGGATTTCACATAAGATATGATATTATAGAATTCCTAGGGAAAAATAGGGAAAAAAAGTTTCTTGACATTGGTTGGCAATGATGTTTTTAACATATGACACCAAAAGCAACAAGCAACAAAAGCAAAAATCAATAAATAGGACTACATCAAGCTAAACTTTTGCACTTAGCAAAAGAAGTGATTTATAAAACTGAAAATGAAAGCTACAAAATGGAGAAAATATTTGAAAAATCACATGTCAGATAATGGATTAATATCCAAAATGCATAAAGAACTCAATAGCTAATAATAATAAATACAATTAAAGAACTAGCAGAACTAAATAAATGTTTTTCCAAAGAAGATATTCATGTGGCCAAAGAGTACAAGAAAAGATAATTGAAAGCACTAATCAAGAAAATGCAAATAGAAACTGCAATGAGATATCACCTCACACCTGCCGAAATAAGTATCATCAAGAAGACAAAAGATAGTATACCTTGGCAAGGAAGTGGAACAAATCGAGCCCTTCTGCATTATTGGTGGAAATAAAAATTGGGTCAATCACTATGGAAAGGAATATAGAGGTTTCTCAAAACAATTAAATATAAAACTACCGTATGATTCATCAATTCCAGTCCTGGGTGTATATATCCAAAGAAAATTAAAACATGATATCTAAGAAGATATATGGACTCCCATGTTTATTGCAGCATTATTCACAATACCCAAGATATGGAAACAAACTGTTAATCAAGGCATGGATGTGTAAAGACGACATTGTGTATATATACATAATGAATTGTTTTTCAGCCATGAGAAGGAAGAAAATCCTGCTAGTTATTACAATGTGGATGGATCTTGAAATCATTATGCTAAGTGAGAAAAGTCAAAGAAAGGCAAATGTGGTTTGATGCCACTTATATTTGAAATGTTAAGCCAAATTCTGAAAAAATGAGTAGAATGGTAATAACCAAGGGTGGGGATTTGGGAGAATTGGGGAGTTATTGTTTCAAAATATAAATTGCAAGTTTCAGAATATAAATTGCAACCAGTAAGTAAATAAGTTGTGGTGATATCATGCACAGCATAGCAATTATAGATATTGCATTATAAACTTCAAACTTGCTGAGCCTATATTTTTCCTTCATCATTGAAGTATAATTAACATACAGTATCATGTTAGTTTCAGGTGTACACTTGATCTGCTTTATCTACTTTACCCCTCCTCCCACCCACCTCTCTTCTGGCAACCACTAATTTTTCTATCTATTTGAGTCTGTTTTGTTGTGGTGGTTATTATTTTCTCTTTTTTACCTTTGTTCATTTTTGTTTGTTTCTCAAATTCCACATATGAGTAAAATTATGTGGTATGTGTCTTTCTCTGATTGACTTATTTCAATTAGCATTATAATGTTAGTTCTATCCGTATTGTTGCAAATGGTAAGATCTTACTTTTCTTTATGGATGAGTGGTATCCCATTGTATATACATACCATATCTTTATACATTTATTTATGGATGGACGTTTGGGTTGCTCCATATCTTGGCTATAGTAAATAATGCTGCATTGAATGCCAGGATGCATATATCTTTTCAAATTATTGTGTTCATTCTTCTTTCATAAATACCCAGTAGTGGAATTACTGGATCAAATACTCCTTAGGAAATTACTGGATTATTTTTTATTTTTTGAGGAAACTCCATACTGTTTCATTATCACTAACAGTGCACAAGCAAGCATTCCCTTAACTTCATATTCTCACCAACATATATTATCTGTGATCTTTATGATTTTGGTCATTCTGACACGTGAGAGATGATTTCTTATTGTGCTTTTGATTTACATTTTCCCGATGATTAGCAATGTTGAACATCTTTTCATGTGTCCATTGGCCATCTGTATGTTTTCTTTGGGGAAAAAATGTCTCTTCAGGTCCTCTGTCCATTTTAAATTGGATTAGTTGGGGGTTATTTTGGTGTGAGTTGTAGAAGATTATATATTTTGTAAAATAACACTTTATTGAATATATCACTTGCAAATACCTTCTCCCATTCAGTAGTTTGCCTTGTCATTTTGTTAATGTTTTCCTTCACTATGCAAAAGCTTTGTTTGGGGTGGGGGGTGTACTCCAAATAGTTTAGTTGTGGTTTTCCCCCTCTTCCTTGGGCAGACCTATCTAGAAAATGTTTCTGTGGCTGATGTTAAATACATTACAGCCTATGTTTTCTTCTCAGAGTTTTGCAGTTTCTAGGGGTTTTATGGCATCAGGACTCATCTTTAGGTTTTAAATCCATTTTTAGTTCATTTTTGTGTATAGTATTAGAAAGTAAGTGCTCCAATTTCATTATTTTCATGAAGCTGTATAGTTTTACCAGCACAATTTGTCTTTTGCTATTATAGATTTTGCCTCCTTTTTCATACATTAATTGACCATATAAGTGTTATGTTTATTTCTGAGCTCTCTATTCTGTTCCATTGATCTATGTGTCTATTTTTGTGTCAGCACCATACTGTCTTGATTACTATAGCTTGGTAGTGTATTTTGAAATGTGGAATTGTGATACCTCCTGCTTTGCTCTTTTTAAGATTGCTTTGGCTATTCAGAGGTTTTTTTGTTGTGTGTATGTGGTTTTGTGTGTGTGTGTGTGTGTGTGTATATATATATATATATATATATATATATATATATATAGTCCCATTAAATATTAGTATTATTTGTTCTAGTTGTGTGAAAAAAAGTTAGCATTTTGATAAGGATTGCATGGAATATGTAAATTGCCCTGGGTAGTATGGACATTTGAACATTTGTTCTCCCAATCTATGAGCATGGAATATCTTTCCATTTACCTTTTTATTTTTAATTTACTTCCTTGATGTTTTATAGTTTTCAGAGTGTTTTTCACCTTTACTTCCTTGGTTGAGGGTTTTTTTATTATGTATTTATTTGGGGTGCATGGGTGGATGCACTCAGAATGTGATCCCGTGGTCCCAGGATCAAGTCCCACATTGGGCTCCCTGCATGGAGCCTACTTCCCCCCTCTTTCTCCGTGTCTGTGTCTCTCTATGTGTGTGTGTGTCTCTCATGTGCCTCTTATTTAGAGGGAGAGTGAGCACAAGTAGGAAGAAGGGTAGGAAAAAGGGAGAGAGAGACACTCTCAAGCAGACTCTACCCTGAGCATGGAATTGAGGCTTGATCTCACAACTCCAAGATGATGATCTGAGCTGAATCAAGTGTCAGACAGCTAACTGGCTGGGCTACCCAAGTACCATTTATTTTTTTTATTTTATTCTTTTTTTTGTATAATTATAAATGGGAATGCTTTCTTACATTCTGTTTCTGCTACTTCATTATTAGTGTACAGAAATGCAACAGATTTCTGTATATCAAATTTGTATCCTTAAACTTCACTGAATTCATTTATCATTTCTGGTAGTTTTTTATGGAGTCTTTAGGGTTTTCTATGTATAGTAGCATGTTTTCTGCAAATAGTGAAAGTTTTACTTCTTCCTTTACAATTTAGATGCCTTTTATTTATTTCTGTTTGATTGCTTTGGCTAGGACTTCTAGTACTATGTTGAATAAAAGTAGTGAGTGGACATCCTTGTCTGTTCCTGATCTTGAAGGAAAGATCTCAGTTTTTCCACCATTGAGTATGATGTTAGCTGTGGGATCTTCATATATGGCCTTTTTGAGGCTGAGGTATGTTCCCTCTAAACATAGTTTTTTGAGAGTTTTAATCACAAAAGGATGTTGTACTTTGTCAAATGATTTTTTTAAAAGGTCATATGACTTTCATCCTTTCTCTAGTCACTGTAATGTGTCATGTTGATTGATTTATGAATTTTAAATCATCCTTGCATCCCTGGAAAAAATCTTTCTTGATCATGGTGAATTATTTTTTAATGTATTCTGATTTGTTTTGTTAAAATTATATTAAGGATTTTTGCATGTGTTTTCACCAAAGTTATTAGGGGGGAAAATAATAATATTCAAAGTGACTCAGGATTTCTATAGTATAGTGTATTGAAAAACTATAAATATATATTGGGTAAAGCTACATACTCTTCAATTCCCTATTATAAAAAAATCAGTATTTAAAGATATTATCATTATTAATTTTAGAGGAATAAAGCCTTGGGAGAAACATGCACATAGTCTTCTATAAAACAGAAAAGAAAATGGAAGTATAAAAAAATTAAAAGTGTTTGTATATATAGTACAAATAAAACACTCAGTTTATAATTAAAATTAAAACAGGAAATCAAAATAGTTTATTTTTTAGAAGTTATCTTAAGTCTTTCATTTAATGAGTGAGAATCACACTGAATTCTCACCATTAAGTAAAAGGTTATAGGTTGATTTTCAGTTGTTTAGAAAATTGTTAATTGCACAAGGTTATGTATCTAATTGTATGAAGCAATTAGCTTTGCATGAAAAAAAAATCAACATCAACAACAAAGCTGTTCTACCAACACAAATCGCTCCATTAAGTGCGGTCAGCCATCCCAGGAAAGCAAGGCAATGGTCCCAATGGGATGGGTGCAACATATTTTCTCTCCTGGAAGAACAATTAAATACACATTTCCAGCTGTTGGCAGTTCAGCAGTGGCATCTTAATTTAGGAAGACATCTTTGAAAGAGCAGTAGCTAAGGGGGGATAATCTGTGATGAAACAGCAGGCATGAAAGCCAAATTAAACAAGACAAAATGTATAGAGTCACAACCATCCACTACTTACAGACCTCAAGCCATGTGAAAGTTCTGGACTTCCAGTCAATCCCAGAGCTTTGTTGACTCGCAGCAGTCTTCTGGAATTCAGAAAGCATTGTATCAGTTCTGTCCTGCTACCTATAGCAAGCAAACCAAGTAAGCATACCAAGAAATGCCATTGTATTTATTTGTAACAGTAGGTATACGAAGTCTTAGCATCAGGACATTTCACTAGTTGTTCAATTCCCCTCCAGGATTATTTTTATTTGTACATCCAGATCTACTCTTTATATATGCTTTTATCTGAAAATCTGACCCCTTTGAACTATACTACTCACTGCTCCTTTCAAAGTAAGTTCCTACTGAGTATAGCAAATAAGTAACACAGATCAGAGAGGAGGAGAGTAAGGTTTTAGTGTTTCTGCTCTTTTCCCTGTGCTCTGAGGCACAAAATATGTGCAAATAATATGCAAGTTCCTATGCTCTGGAAGCACTGCCTTGCTTGTCCAGGTGGACCTCAGAGATAAGACTGAGAAGGTGAATAAAGTTGCTCAATTTCCTTTCTTCCATATGCATTGATCTAATGTCATTTTCATTCTTCTCCTGTTCTTGCCTCTTGTTTCGACATATATCCATTTATGTTCTTTTTTTCTTCCTGGTATACTTACAGAATTATAAATTTAAAAGTCTATTTCATTAAAATTTTCATTGAAGAAATTCACATATAGAAAATTGCACAAATTATCTAAGTATTCAATCAGATGAATGTTCACAAAATAAACACATGCATGTAACCATATTACTATAATCTGGAAATAGAACATTCCCTAGTGTCACAGAGGCCTCCTTGTGTCCCCACCATGTCACTACCTCCAAGGGTAAATAATATCCTGGTTTTTTAAGGCAAGAGGTTGGTTTATTATATTTGAATTTATAGAAAAGGAATCATATAGTATATATCATTTGTGTAAGGCTTCTTGCACTCAATATTATATTTCTGACATTCATCACCTTTCCTCATCCTATTTCATTGCCTCCCTCTCTCTTGTAAAATGAAAAATATCATTAAAAACCTAGAAGTTTTTTTCCATTCTCTTTCTGCTGAGTGGTCACAGCACAGAATATTCTTCATTGTTGTATTTTATTAAAGTAACTTTTCCAAAATTTGTAGCCAGTTATTTGCAGACACAGATATCCATTTTTCTTTCAGTATAAGCACTACCTCAAGATCACTTTCTCTAAATATGAATATTATCTGAGTGATTTCATTATTACGGACTTTCCACACAATATTCAAGCCAGAATTCAAAATTATCCTCTCTGGCACGTTTTGTATCTCTGTGCTTCACTTAACTCCATTAAAAAACATGACAATTTTTAAAAACTGAAGTAGAATTGACATACCACATTATAGTAGTTTTAGGTGTACAACACAGTGATTTGACATTTATATACATTATGAAATGATGACCACAATAAGTCTAGTCACCATCTGTCTCCATATAAAGTTATTACAATATCATTGACTATATCCCCTAGGCTGTACTTTATATCCATATGACACTTATTTTATAACTGGGAAGTTTATACATATTAATCCTCTTCATCTGTTTCACCTGTTCCTAACCCCGCCTTCTTCTGGTAACTACCAATTTTCTGTACTTATGACTCTTTTTCTGTTTTGTTTGCTTGTTTCATTTTTTTAGGTTCTACATAAAGTTAAATCATGGCACTTGTCTTTCTTTGTCTGATTTATTTCATTAAGCATAATACCCTGTACATTCATCCATATTTTGATAAATGGCAAGATTTCATCCTTTGTTATGGCTAATATTCCACTGTGTGTTTGTGTGTGCCAATTATATGGGATTCAAGTATCGTAAGGAATAAAATATTGCTCTCTGTGTGTGCATCTTTTTGAGGTATTCATCTAACAATGGACACTTAGGTTGCTTCCCTACCTTGGCTGTTGTAAATAATACTGTAATAAACATAGGGGTGCATATATCTTTTCAAATTAGTGTTTATGTTTTCTTCAGATAAGTGCCAAAAGTAAAATTGCTGGATCATATGGTATTTCTATTTTTAATTTTTTGAGGGACTTCCGTACTGTTTTCCACAGTGGCTAAGCCAATTTATTCTTACCAACAGTGCATGGGGGTTCCTTTTTTCCATATCTTTGCCAATATATGTTATTTCTTCTCTTTTTAGTGTTAGCCATTCTGACAGATGTGAAGGAAAATCTCATTGTGGTTTTGATTTGTACTTTCTTGATTATCAGTGATGTTGAGCATCTTTCATGTGTCTCTTGCTCACCTGTATGTCTTCTTTAGGAAAATGTCTATGGATCCCTCTGTATATTTTCAAATAATATTGTTTTTTGTTGTTGAGCTATGAATTATTTACATATTTTGGATATTAACACCATATCAGATACATCATGTGCAAAATATCTTCTCCCATACAGTAGGGTGCCCTTTCATTTTGTTGATGGTTTCCTTCACTGTGAAAAGATTATTTTGGTTTGATGTAGTCCCATTTGCATATTTGTTTTTGTTGTCCTTGCCTGAAGAAACAGATCCAAAACAATTATCGCTAGGGCCAATATCCAAGTTTACAACTTGTTTTCTTTTAGGAGTTTTATGGTTTTAGATGTTACATTTAGGTTTTATATCCATTTTCATATATGGTTTGAGAAAGTGGTCTAGTTTCAGACTTTTGCATGTGGCTGTCCAATTTTCCTAACACCATTTATTGAAGTGACTCTCTTTTCCCCATTGTATAATTTTACTTCATTTGTTATATGTTGATTATATAAGTATAGACTATTTCTGGGTACTTTATTCTGTTCCTTTGATTTATGTGTCTATTTCTGTGCCAATACCATACTGTTCTGTTTACTATAACTTTGTAGTATAGTTATCAATCAGGGAGCATGTTACCACCAGCTTTGTTCTTCTTTCTCAAGATTGCTTTGGCTACTTGGGATCATTTGTGGTTTTCAACAAGTTTTAGAATCATTTGTTCTAGTTCTGTGAACAATGCCGTTGGTATTTGATAGGGATTGCATTGAATCTGTATTTTCCTTGGGTAGTGTGGACATTTACCAATACTAATTCTTCCATTCCACTGGTATTATCAGAGGTAGAGGTCAGTGATTCATCAGTCTTATATAATACCCTGTGCTCATTACATCACATGCCCTTTTTTAAATTTTTTTTAAAATTTTATTTATTTATGATAGAGAGAGAGAGAGAGAGAGAGAGAGGCAGAGACATAGGCAGAGGGAGAAGCAGGCTCCATGCACCAGGAGCCAATGTGGGATTTGATCCCGGTTCTCCAGGATCACGCCCTGGGCCAAAGGCAGGCGCTAAACCGCTGCACCACCCAGGGATCCCCACATGCCCTTTTTTAATGTCCATCACCTAGGTACTCCATCCCCCTATGCCTAACCCTCTGGCAATCCTCAGTTTGTTTCCTATGATTAAGAGTATCTTAGGTTTGCCTCCCTCTCTGATTTCATCTTGTTTTATTTTTTCCTCTCTTCCCCTGTGATCCTGTTTTGTTTCTCTAAATTCCACATATATGTGATATCATAGGATAATTGTCTTTCTTTTATTGACTTATTTTGTTAGCATAATATGCTCTAGTTCCATCCATGGTTTTGTAAATGTCAAGATTTCATTTTTGATGGCTGAGTAGTATTCCTTTGTAGATATATATCACGTCTTTTTTATCCATTCATCTGTCAATGGACATCTGGGCTCTTTCCATAGTTTAGCTATTGTGGACATTGTTTCTATAAAAATTGGCGTGCAAGTGCCCTTCAGATCACTATATTTGTATCTTTGGGGTAAATGCTTACTAAGTACAATTGCGGGGTTGTAGGGTAGTTCTATTTTTAACTTCTTGAGGAACCTCTATACTGTTTTCCAGAGCAGCTTGCATTCCCACCAAAAGTGCAAGAAGATTCCCCTTTCTCTGCATCCTTGCCAAAATCTATCATTTCCTGAATTATTCATTTTAGCCATTCTGACTGGTATGGAGTGGTATCTCTTTGTGGATTTGATTTGTATTTCCTGATGCTGAGTGATGTTGAGCATTTTTTCATGTGTCTGTTGGCCATTTCTATGGGTCTTCTTTGAAGAAATATCTGTTCATGTCTTCTGCCTATTTCTTAATTGGATTATTTGTTTGGGGACATTGAGTTTGATAGTTCTTTACAGATTTTGGATACTAGCTCTTTATCTGAAATGTCATTTGCAAATACCTTATCTCATTCCATAGGTTGTGTTTTGGCTTTGTTGACTGTTTTCTTTGTTTGCAAAAGTTTTTATCTTGGTGAAGTCTCAATAGTTCATTTTTGTCTTTGTTTCCCTTGCCTTTGAAGAGTGTTTAGTAAGAAGTTGCTGTAGCCAAGGTCACAAAGATTGCTGCCTGTGTTCTCCTTTAGGGTTTTGATGAATTCCTGTCTCACATTAGGTCTTTCATCTATTTTGAGTCTATTTTTGTGTGTGGTACAATGAAATGATCCAGTTTTATTCTTCTGCAAGTGGCTATCCAATTTTCCCAACACCATTTGTTGAAGAGACTCTCTTTTTGCCATTGGATATTCTTTTCTGCTATGACAAGGATTAGTTGACCATAGAGTCGAAGTTCTGGGCTTCAAGCTCTGTTATAAAGCTGTAATCATCAAGACAGTGTGGTATTGGCACAAAACAGACACATAGATCAATGGTACAGAATACAGAACCCAGTCTTTCTTAGCGAGACTTGCCTCAAGGTTTAGCAATTTTATTTATATTTTCAAAGATTCAGCTATTGATTTTATTCTCTAATATTTTGTCATTCTCAAATTCACTTATTTGTACTCTGATGTTTATTATTTCCCTCTTTCTAATTTTTTTTCAAATTTATTTAGGTGTAATATTAATTTTTAGTTTGATATTTCCTTTTTTGTGGAAGTAATTCTATATTTCTGTAACTTTCCCTCTTAGGACTGCTTTTGTTTGGTTCCATAAATTTTAGAACATTGTGTTTCCATTTTGGTCTCCATGTAATTTTTTATTTTCTTTTTAATGTGGTGTGTGTGTGTGTGTTTTATCCATCAGTTGTTTATTAGTATGTTATTTAGCTTTCTTTCATGTGTTCATGTATTTTTTAAATTTTTTCTCATAATTGATTTCTAATTTCATATTGTTATGGTCAGCAGAAATGCTTCATATGTTTCAATCTTTTTAAATTTATTGAGACATGTTTTTTGGCCTAATTTGTTGTGTCTTGGAGAATGTTCCATGTACATTGATAAGCTTGTGTATTCCTTCTTTTTTTGAATGGAATGATCTGTATTTATCTATTTATTCCATCTGGAATGTCATTTAACGTGTCATTTAATGCCCTGGTTTTCTTTATTCTCTGTCTGGGTGAACTATACATTGATAGAAATAGGGTGTTAAAGTCCCCTAGTATTTTTGTATTCATTTCAATTTCTCCTTTTATGTTTGTTAATATTTACTATACTAATTTAGATCTCCTTATATTGGTTGCACATATATTTACAATTGCTGTATCATCTTGTTGAGTTGCCCCTTTTATCATTATGTAATGCCCTTCTTTGTCTTTTGTTACTTTGTTTTAAAGTCTATTTATTTGATATAAGTACTACTAGTCTATTTCCTTCATTTCCATTTGCATAGAATATATTTTTCCATAATTTCACTTTCAATCTGTACTTGTCTTTGGTCTGAAGTGAGTCACTTGTAGGCAACATAATAGTAGGTCTTTTTTTTTTTAATTTTAATCCATTCAGCTACCCAGCTACCCTATGTCTTTTATTGGAGAATTTAGTCCATTTACATTTAAAATAATGATGGGCATGTACTTATTGACATTTCATTATTTTTTTTGGTTGTTTTGTAGTTCTTCTCTTGCTTTCTTCCTTCGTGTTATGATTACTTTTTTTGGTGTTATGTTTAGATTCTTTCTTTTATAACTATTTGTATCTATTATAGGTTTTGGTTCATGGTTCATGCAGTTCATATATAAAATTCTGTGTATGTAGCAGATTATTTTAAGTTGATGATTGCTTAAATTGAAACACATTCTGAGGGGGTGAGGCAAGATGGTGGAGGAGTAGGGTACCCAAGTCACCTGTCCCCACCAATTTACCTAGATAACTTTCAAAATCATCCTGAAAACCTACGAATTCCACCTGAGATTTAAAGAGAGAACAGCTGGAACACTACAGAGAAAAGAGTTTGTGCTTCTAACATGGTAGGAAGATGGAAAAAATAAAATAAAAAAGAATAAAGTGGGGGAGGGGTCCCTGCAAGGGGCCAGCTAAGGCCGAGTGGTGAGAGCCTCCAGGCAGGAAAGCCCAGCCCCAGTGAAGCAGGAACTTTAAAAATCCTTGCTGGATTCTTCCAAGATGGAAAAGTACTTAGCAGGGAAATAGGCAGAACCACAGGGGGGGACAGTGGAGCCTCCAGGTTCCCTGGGTCACTAACAGAGGAAGTGTGCCCAGGGGAGAGCACACCACACACTGCGGGCCGATATTGTTAAAGGGCTGGAGTGTGCCCGGCAGGGCCTTGGGAAGAAGCTCAGGCCGCGACTCCGGACAGAGAGGGCTACACCCTGCTGCCTTCAGGAGCCATGGCCCTGGGAGCCCGATTCCAGCAGCACAGGCCCCAGATCATAGGTACCAGGAAACAGCCCAGGATCCTGCAGCCCCCTACCCCCGACAGAAGGAGGCAGGGAGGGCACAGGATGGCAAGGATGCTTCTGCCGCGGGTGCCCCCAAGCAGTGCAGGACAGTGCCCTCTGCCCCAGGAACATCCAGGCCAGTGCAGACTGGGAGACTGCAGTAGTTACTGCGGGAGCTGACTCCAGGGCTACAGAACTGGCTGCAGCCACTTTTGTTGTCCCTCCTGGTGTCACTCTTGGCCTGGAACAGACTGGGGCTGCCAGGGAACAGAGGCCTCACAGGATAAACAGCTCCCACTGTGCCATGCACCTGGCAGGGGGCAGGGCTTCTCCCTAGGTGCACACACCTGAGAATCAGGATAGCAGGCCCCTCCCTCAGGAAACCAGCTGGAAGAACGGGAAGACCAAGTTCTTGATGGAGCAGCCCTGGAAAGATCCAGGGGAAGTCAAAGGATTTACAGTTTATAGAACCAGAGGATAACCCTCCTTGTTTTCTTTTCTTGTTTTGTTCTTTTCTTTCCTTTTTCTTTTTTTTTCTTCCTTTTTCCAGTACAACTAATTTTTAGCCACTCTGCACTAAGCAAAAAGACTAGAAAGAAGAAATCACCACAAAAGAAAGAATCAGAAACAATACTCTCTCCCACAGAGTTACAGAATTTGGATTACAATTCGACGTCAGAAAACCAATTCAAAAGCACAATTATAAAGTTACAAGTGGCTCTGGAAAAAAGCAAAAGAGGATTCAAGAGACTTCATGACTACAGAATTTAGATCTAATCAGGCTGAAATTAAAAATCAATTCAATGAGATGCAATCCAAACTGGAGGTTCTAATGACCAGTGTTAATGAGGTAGAAGAAAGAGTAAGTGACATAGAAGACAAGTTGATGGCAAGGAAGGAAGCTGAGGAAAAAAAAAAAAAGGCCATGAGGAAAGGTTAAGGGAAATAAATGACAGCCTCAAAAGGAAAAAAAAAATCTATGTTTAATTGGGATTCCAGAGGGCGCCAAAAGGGTCAGAGGACCAGAAAGTGTATTTGAACAAATTATAGCTGAGAACTTCCCTAACTTGGAGAGGGAAACAGGCATTCAGATCCAGGAGATAGAGAGAGAGATCCCCCTTCTAAAATCAATAAAAACCATTCAACACCTCCACATTTAATAGTGAAACTTGCAAATTCCAAAGATAAAGATAAATTTCTTAAAGCAGCAAGAGACAAGAGATTCTTAACTTATATGGGGAGAAATATTAGATTAACAGCAGACCTCTCCACAGAGACCTGGCATGCCAGAAAGGGCTGACAAGGTGTATTCAGGGTCCTAAATGAGAAGAACGTGCATCCAAGAATACTTTATCCAGCAAAGCTCTCATTCAGAATAGAAGGAGAGATAAAGAGCTTCCAAGATAGGCAGAAACTGAAAGAATATGTAACTACCAAACCAACTCTGCAAGAAATATTAAGGGGGACTTTGTAAGAGAAAGAGGAAGCCCAAAGAAATAAGCCACAAAAGCAGGGACTAAATAGGTATTATGATGACACTAAATTCATGTCTTTCAATAGTAACTCTGAAGGTGAATGGGCTTCATGATCCCATCAAAAGACACAGGGTTTCAGACTGGATAAAAAAGCAAGACCCATTTATCTGCTATCTACAAGAGACTCATTTTAGACCTAAAAACACCTACAGCCTGAAAATGAAAGGTTGGAGAACCATTTACCATTCAAATAGTCCTCAAAAGAAAACAGGGGTAGCAATCCTCATGTCAGATAAATTAAAGTTTATCCCAAAGACTGTAGTGAGAGATGAAGAGGGACAATATATCATACTTAAAGGATCTATCCAACAAGAGGACCTAACAATCATGAATATTTATGCCCCTAATATGGGAGCTGCCAAGTATATCAATCAATTAATAACCAAAGTTAAGACATACTCAGATAATAATAAGCTAATACTGGGAGACTTCAACATGGCACTTACTGCAAATGACAGTTATTCTAAGAATAACATCTCCAAAGAAACAAGGGCTTTAAATGATACACTGTACCAGATGGATTTCACACATATTTACAGAACTTTACATCCAAAAACAACTAAATACACGTTCTTCTCAAGTGCACATGGAACTTTCTCCAGCATAGACCACATACTGGGTCACAAATCAGGTCTTAACTGATACCAAAAGATTGGGATTGCCCCCTGCATATTTTCAGACCATAGTGCTTTGAAACTTGAACTCAATCACAAGAAGAAATTTGGAAGAAATTCAAACATGTGGAGGTTAAAGACCATCCTGCTAAAAGATGAAAGGTCAACCAGAAAATTAGAGAAGAATTCAAAAGATTCATGGAGACTGGTGAGAATGAAGATGCAACTGTTCAAAATCTTTAGGATACAGCAATAGCAGTCCTGAGAGGGAAATACATTCCAATACAAGTATCCCTCAAAAAAATTGGAAAAAAACTCAAATACACAAGCTAACCTTGCACCTAAAGGAACTGGAGAAAGAACAGAAAGAACAGCAAATAAAACCTACACCCAGCAGAAGAAGAGAGTTAATAAAGACTCAAGCAGAACTCAATGAAATAGAAACCAGAACTGTAGAACAGATCAACAAAATCAGGAGTTGGTTCTTTGAAAGAATTAATAAGATAGATAAACCATTAGCCAGCCTTATTAAAAACAAAAGAGAGAAAAACTCTAATAAAATCATGAATGCAAAAGGAGAGATCACTACTAATACCAAGGAAATACAAATTATTTTAAAAACATATTATGAGCAGCTATAAGCCAATAAATTAGGCAATCTAGAAGAAATGGATTCATTTCTGGAGCCACAAATTACCAAAACTGGGACAGGAAGAAATAGACAACCTGAACAGACCAATAACCAGAGAGGATATTGAAGCAGTCATCAAAAACCTCCCAAGACACAAAAGTCCAGGGCCAGATGGCTTCCCAGGGGAATTCTATCAAACATTTAAAGAAGAAACAATAACTATTCTACTAAAGCTGTTCTGAAAGATAGAAAGGGATGGAATACTTCCAAACTTGTTCTATGTGGCCAACATCACCTTAATTCTAAAACCAAAGACTCCATCAAAAAGGAGAATTATAGACCAATATCTCTGATGAATATAGATGCAAACATTCTCACCAAAATACTAGCCAATAGAATCCAACAGTACATTAAGATTATTCACCATGACCAAGTGGGATTTATCACTAGGATGCAAGGCTTGTTCAACACTAGTTAAGCAATCAACGTAATAGATCATACCAACAAGAGAAAAAACAAGAACCATAGGATCCTCTTAATAGCTGCAGATAAAGCATTTGACAAAATACAGCATCCATTCCTGATCAAAATTCTTCAGAGTGTAGGGTTAGAGGGAACACTCCTCAGCATCTTAAAAGACATCTACAAAAATCCCACAGCAAATATCACTATCAATGGGGAAACACTGGGATTTGTCTAAGATCAGGAACATGACAAGGATGTCCACCCTCACCACTGCTATTCAACATAGTACTAGAAGTCCTAGAAGCAATCAGGCAACAAAAAGAAATAAAAGGCATTCAACATGGCAAAGAAGAAATCAAATTCCCCCTCTTTGCAGATGACATGATACTGTACATAGAAAACCCAAAAGTCTCCACCCCAAGATTGCTAGAACTCATACAGCAATTCGGCAGTGTGGCAGGATACAAAATCAATGCCCAGAAATCAGTGGCATTTCTATACACTAAACATGAGACTGAGGAAAGAGAAATTAAGGAGTCAATCCCATTTATAATTGCACCCAAAAGCATAAGATACCTAGGAATAAACCTAACCAAAGAGATAAAGGATCTATACCCTAAAAACTAAAGAATACTATGAAAGAAATTGAGAAAGACTCAAAGAGATGGAAAAATATTCCATGCTCATGGATTAGAAGAATTAATATTGTGAAAATGTCAATGCTACCCAGGGCAATTTACACATTTAATTCAACCCCTATCAAAATACCATGGACTTTCTTCAGAGAGTTGGAACAAATCATCTTAAGATTTGTGTGGAATCAGAAAAGACCCCGAATAGCCAGGGGAATATTAAAAACGAAAACCAGAGCCAGGGGAATCAAAATGCCAGATTTCAGGTTGTACTACAAAGCTGTGGTCATCAAGACAGTATGGTACTAGCAAAAAAAGACACATAGATCACTGGAAGAGAATAAAGAATCCAGAAATGGCCCCTCAACTCTATGTTCAACCAATATTCGACAAAGCAGGAAAGACTACCCAGTGGAAAAAGGACAGTCTCTTCAATAAATGGTGCTGGGAAAATTGGATGGACATGTGCAGAAGAATGAAACTAGACCACTCTCTTACACCATACACAAAGATAAACTCAAAATGGATGAAAGATCTAAATGTGAGACAAGATTCCATCAAAATCCTATAGGAGAACACAGGCAACACCCTTTTTGAACTTGGCCACAGAAACTTCTTGCAAGATACATCTATGAAGGCAAAGGAAACAAAAGAAAAAATGAATTACTGGGGCTTAAGGTAAAGAGCTTCTGCACAGCAAAAGAAACAGTCAACGAAACTAAAAGTCAACCTACAGAATGGAAGAAAATATTTGCAAATAACCTATCAGATAAAAGGCTAGTATCCAAGATCTATGAAAAACTTATTAAACTCAGCACAAAGAAACAAACAATCCAATCATGAAATGGCCAAAAGACATGAATAGAAATCTCACAGAGGAAGACATAGACATGGCCAACAAGCCCATGAGAAAATGCTCTGCATCACTTGCCATCAGGGAAATACAAATCAAAACCACAATGAAATACCACCTCACACCAGTGAGAATGGTGAAAATTGATAAGACAGGAAACAACAAATGTTGGAGTGGATGTGGAGAAGGGGGAACCCTCTGCACTGTTGGTGGGAATGTGAACTGGTACAGCCACTCTGGAAAACTGTGTGGAGGTTCCTCAAAGAGTAAAAAATAGAGCTGCCTTACAACTCAGCAATTGCACTGCTGGGGATTTACCCCAAAGATACAGATGCAGTGAAACGCCGGGACACCTGCACCCCGATGTTTATAGCAGCAATGTCCACAGTAGCCAAACTGTGGAAGGAGCCACAGTGCCCACTGAAAGATGGATGGATAAAGAAGATGTGGTCTATGTATACAGTGGAATATTACTCAGCCATTAGAAACCACAAATACCCACCATTTGCTTTAACATGGATGGAACTGGAGGGTATTATGCTGAGTGTAGTAAGTCAATCGGAGAAGGACAAACATTTTATGGTCTCATTCATTTGGGGAATATAATACATAGTGAAAGGGAATAAAAGGGAAAGGAGAGAAAATGAGTGGGAAATATCAATGGGGTTGACAGAACATGAGAGACTCCTAACTGGGAAACAAACAAGGGGTGGTGGAATGGGAGGTGGGTGGGGAATGGGGTGACTGGGTGATGGGCACTGAGGGGGGCACTTGATAGGATGAGCATTGGGTGTTATGCTATATGTTGGCAAATTGTACTCCAATAAAAAATATACAAAAAAAAAGAAACACATTTTGAAAGTGCTTATTTTTACCCTTCCCCAGTTATTCTGTTTTTGATGTTATATTTTTACATCTTTTAGGTTTTGTGTAATTCTTAATAATCATGGTAGAAATTGCTTTTATTACTTTTGTCTTTTAAACTCCATACTAGCTTTATCTACTACCTTTACTATATGTTTGCTTTTACCTGTGAGATTTTTTTCTTTCATAAGCTTCTAATTATGGCCTCTTTTCTATTTCTGTCTCTTCAACATCTTTTGTCAGGTAGATTTTATTTGTGTGGTAAACTTTCCTTCAATTCTGAGACATAAACTTGCTGGTAAAATAGTCTTGGTTGTAGCTTTCTCTTTTTCAACTCTTTGAATATATCTTGCAATTCCCTTCTGTCCTACAATTTTTGCTAAAAAATCATCTTCTAGCATTATGGGGTTTATCTCGTATGTATCTAGTTTTTTTTCTTTCACTAGTTTGTTATGGATATCTCTCTATCTTTAATTTTTGATTATTTAATTATTTTGTGTCTTGGTGTAGACCTCTTTGGGTACATTTTGGTTGTGACTCTGCTTCCTGGACACATATATCTGTTTCCTTCTCCAGCTTAAGGGATTTTTCAGCCTTTATTTCTTTAAGTAAGTTTTTTGCCACTTTTTAAAAATCTTTTTCTGAGACCCCTTCAATGCAAGTACTAGTACAATTGATATTGTCAAGAGGTCTCTTAATATAGCCTCATGTTTTAAAATGATTGTTTTTATTTTTGCTGTTCATTTTAGAGACTTATCCTGCCCTGTTTTCCAAATTGTTTATGTATTCTTCTGTGTAATAAGCTATCAATTCCCCCAGTCTATTATTCATTTCAGTCATTTTAATCTTCAGCTGTGATTGCTTCTTTTTTTGTTGTTTTCTCAATTTGTTTATCTTTTCATCAATACCTCTGTAAGGATCTTTATCAAGGTTACTTTCAGTTTTTGTCAGACAGCTTACCTCAATTTCATTTAATTGCTTTGTGAAACAGTGTTTTGTTTTGTTTTAATTTGGAACATAGTCCTCTATCTCCTTACTATGTCTAACTCTCTTTGTTTGCTTTTATGTGTTGGGAAGCTCAGCTATGTCTCCTGGTCTTAAGGGAACTGGCTTCATATAGAGTTTCCTGTCAGCTCCAGAACTGAAAACCTCCCTGGTAACTAGACCCAGATGCTCCAGTGGTATCCCCTGTGTAGGCTACATGCAATTTCATGAAATTGTAGCTAAACCACAACTACTATGCTTGTGCTGGTAGGTGGGGCTGGCCTTCAGTGCAGCTGGTTACGAGGCCAAGCCACAGTTGTTGGGGAAATGTTGGGTGGGTGGATCTTGCCCTTATGGGCAGGAACCACTTTGGTGGTTTGGTGTAGTGTTGACACTAAACCACTGAGCCACCAAGACATCCCACGATACAAACTTTTTAAAAAATCAAAAGATTTTTTCCAGTGACTCTATCAATCACTCTCCATCAATCCCTGTCTGGATAACTAATACATAAAGAAAACTGTTGTGGTGGTTAGCACAAAAATACCAACGGTATTAGAATATAGCTTTGGTTTCCTTATTGAACTATCCACTCTTGGACTTGTTTTTATTATTATTATTATCTTGGACCTTGTTATTATTATTATTATTATTATTATTATTATATGTACAAAATAAGTGAAAAGAAAGGAGAGAGGGTCAAATGTTTAAATTTAAATTTTAAGAGGCACTTGGGTAATACTGTTGGTTAGGTATCTGACTCTTGGTATTTTTTGTTGTTGTTTTGTTGTTTTGTTTTTTAATTTATTTTTTATTGGTGTTCAATTTACCAACATACAGAATAACCCCCAGTGCCCGTCACCCATTCACTCTCACCCCCCGCCCTCCTCCCCTTCTACCACCCCTAGTTCATTTCCCAGAGTTAGCAGTCTTTATGTTCTGTCTCCCTTTCTGATATTTCCCACACATTTCTTCTCCCTTTCCTTATATTCCCTTTCACTATTATTTATATTCCCCACATGAATGAGAACATATAATGTTTGTCCTTCTCCGACTGACTTACTTCACTCAGTATAATACCCTCCAGTTCCATCCACGTTGTAGCAAATGGTGGGTATTTGTCATTTCTAATAGCTGAGTAATATTCCATTGTATACATAAACCACATCTTCTTTATCCACTCATCTTTCGATGGACACCGAGGCTCCTTCCACAGTTTGGCTATTGTGGCTGTGGGATTGAGCGCTGCATCAGGCCCCATGCTCATTGCAGAGTCTGCTGGAGATTATCTCTCCCTCTCCCTCTGCCCCTCCTGGTCATGCTCTCTCTTTCTCTCCCCCGCACTCTCAAATAAATAAATCCTTACAAATAAATAAATTTGAATTTTAAACTCATTACAGTCAATGACAAGATACAGGGTATATCTAGAAAGTGAGTGTGTGACAAATGTAGGATGGAAGGAAAGGCTGATAATGCTCAGAGGATAAATAAACAAGAGACCAAGGTAGTCATCCATTTGGGTGGCCAAGACATAGGGGATATAAGTAGAAAGGAAGGCAGTGAACCAGAAACCAAGTTGCTCAGTGAATAATAAATGAGGGTGACTGGGAGGTTACTTGGTGGAAGCAACAATCAGAATTTTGGTTCAGGTCATGATCTTAGGGTTGTGAAATCAAACTCCCTATTGGTCTCTGCATTCAGTGGAGAGTCTTCTTGGGATTCTTTCCTTTTCCCTCTCCCTCTACCACTCCCCCTGCTCATGCTCTCTCTCTCTCTTTCTCAAATAAATGAATCTGAAAAAAGTTACATCACATAAAAAGTTAAAAACTTGGATTTAAATCACTGCATTTTCATTATTTGATTGTTTAGTCTATAACAAATTATTTAACGTCTCTAATCCTCTCTCCATTTCTTTATTTGTAAAACTGGGAAGAATAACACTTATTTCATTAGGCTTTTAGGACAATTAAATGAAATAATGAATATGAAGTACCCGACACATACTAGATTCTTAAGGCATGTTAGCTACTTATTGATTATGTGATTAATGTATTGACATGAATTTTGGACTAGAAACACTTGCAACTAGCTTAGGCAGAAAAGGAAAAAATAATTGAAAGACTAAGTATTGGATATTTATTTTATCTATTGGCCTATGAACTTTTTATTATTGGGCATATGTCATTGTGTGACTTATGGTGAGAGATGGGATTTACCTCTGAGATCAAAAATTTGTTCTCCTCAAGTCTTGGTAACCAATATGCACATCTATGTCCTATATGGGCAGTCAGACAGTTTCATTTGGGATTTTAGTCTGGATAAGTAAGGAAAACAAACTGACAGTTGAGAGTTCTAGTGGGAACAGCAGGCCACAGTAGGTGATAGAGGTGTTTGAGATGACATCTAATGTCCAAGTGAATCTTTTATCAGACTCTTTATGGTTTGGTTAGGCTTCTCTTGACAGTCTTCACATTTTCAAGCCCAGGTTCCCAGAACAAGGATGCTACCAAGTCTCTCCCTTTTACATATTTACTTCAGTCTTTTGGCTTTATTTTCTCATACTGTCTTTATACAAATGGCAGAAAATATAACCAGATCATCTATTGATGATATGTCCATATTTGTCCATATTTGTCAGTGGAGAAGGTTTAGTATTTCCTTTCTTTGGTTATAAGTCCAAAACTGGGGAAAGATGGCAGTTGTCCCAGTTTGTGACAAGGTCTATTCTTTGATCAGTTAACCATGGCTATAGTGATGAATAAAAACAATTAACTTAGATTAGATCAGATATTAAATTCTAAACTAAATGACACAAAGTCAAGGATATAGAACGTCTCTTTTAAAAGACTGTGTGTGCTATAACAAACATGATTAGAATTGAGGGTAGGGGAAAAGACAAGGAAGAAAGAAAAAAGCATGTAAGGGATAAGAAAGTTAGAAACATCAACTACAATTTAAGGAGGCACTAAGCAGTAAGACATTAACATAACTGAGATTGTACTTTATAAATGGAGGAGGACCTTTAAATAATTAACACAACTTATATATTCCAGACAATGTTTGGAATATCATTTAATCACAGGGTATCAAAGAAATGGTAAGAGAGACTGAGGAAAGGATTCTGTTAGAAAGGAAAATATTTTGAAAGCTCTTTTGAGGACCTAAACTAAGGGAAAGTCAATAGAATATAAACATAGGGCTAAATTAAATACTATTTTGAAAAGAATATGTAAAACTTGATAGATAATTGATTCAATTTGGTAAAGGTGATCTCAAAGCTGATGCCAAATATATTTGTAATATTGATCAGCAACTTGTAACAGAAATAGGGAATTTGTTTATATATATATTTGGGGGTAGGGGGGTTCATCTCATGGGAATGGGAGAAGAAAATAAAAAAATATTTTCAATGAATTTCTCAAGAATGTCTACGATACTAATGCAAAGATTTTACTTTATTATCTCTTGTGTTCATTTCTACTTTTCCCAAAATTGTGTAAGTGGAAATCAGTACACAAATGAATATATAAATATATGGCAACATTTCTAGTTTCCTGAGAGACTTTCCTATGATACACAAGTAAGTTTAACCTATAATTTGGGAAATTATTGCCTAATGCAACAAAAATATATTTGAAATAAAAAACACTCATTTTTCCAGTGAGCAAGCTGCTACCTGCAGGCAAATTAGGTACTTTTAGACATTGCATCAAACAATAATTTAAGGCCATGGGAGTAAAGTAATGCTTCTGATACTAAATGTATTCTCATATTCTATAAGAATTGATTTGCCTTTCAAAAGCACCTGACACTTTGGAAGTAGTTTACTTACTGTAAAAATCAGGTACTGGGTATATCCTCATGCTTTTGACCTTCTTCAAGATGACTAGCTTCTTGATATTCGTTTAGCATTGGTAAGAAATCAGAAATATGTGGGGAAGTCTTTACCTTTTCCTATTGAAACACATAGATATAGTAGCTACTTAATGTGGTTATTCCTTTATAGGGAAATATATGTAAAATGACTGTACAGGGAGTTCAAATAGAAGATTTTTGTTTAATACATAAAGGCTTTGTAATTATGTTTTTAGAACCATTTGACAAAAATTTGTCATATTAGTTGAAGTATCTCCAGTGAGTTGGACTCAGTGACTTGCTTCTAAGTAACAGAGTATAGAAACGTAAAAATAGTACCAATACAGTGAAGAAACTTGAAAAACACACTCCTTAACCAAGTTAAACACCAGCGATAAGTTAATATTTTGTGTACTGGTAATATAATTTTCACCTCAGTGGCATTCTTCCTCAAAATCCATAATTCCAGTCTAATTATTAAAAAAAGGATACCCATATTGACGTATATTCTATAAAATACTTGATTAGTGTTCTTCAGAGGTGCAAAGGTCTTGAGAAAGCTCCTGCATGGAGCTTGCTTCTCCCTCTGCCTGTGTCTCTGCCTCTCTCTCTCTCTCTCAGTGTGTCTCTATGAGTAAATAAATAAAATCCTAAAAAAAAGAATATACAAGAACTCTTAACTATCTTTGCATTTTCTGTAAATCTAGACATATTTAAAGATTTCTTACAATATCAAAAATTATAAATTATTATTTTTCATATTCTAATTATTTCAGAAAGTAAATGAATAAATTATTATGTATAAACTCTTCCAAACCAATTTCTATTTTCAGAATCAATAATTACTTCCTTTTAGACAGAAATTAATATAATTAATTCACATGTGTGTCTTAACCACATGTAGTTTGTTATGAGCCGAAGTTTCTTTTACATTCTTGCTTATTTTAATATGTGATCTAAGACAATTTGCGAAGACTCAAAAAAGTTTTGTAATTGGAAGAGACCATGGAGATCAATGAATTCAAATTTGCATTTAGAGATGAAGAAGTTGTGGAAAAGACCCTGAGACCCTCTCAATATCATAGTTAACAGGAGATAGATCAGAACCCGAATTTCCTGACTCATGATATAGCATTCTTTCCTTTTATGCACTCCACTAACTGGGGGCACCTAGGTGGCTCAGTTGGTTAAGTATCCCACTCTTGATTTCAATTCGGGTCGTGATCTCAGGATTGTGAGATGAAGGCCACATCAGGCTCAGCACTGGGAATGGAGCCTGCTTAAAATTCTCTCTCTTTCTCTCCCTCTGCCCCTCCCCACCCCTACTTATGCCTGTGTTCTCTCTCTCTCAAAATAAAAATGTATTCGCTCTAATAAATGTTTAAATAGCTTAGTATTACTTTATGCTTCTGTGTTTGTTTGTACTTGTTTCAATTTTTGAAATCACATGCTTAAACTTGCCTTTGTGTATAGTGTTTCTCAAATGGTGGTACAAGAACCTCTAATATAGTCGAGTGCCATCTCAGTATTTGAGTTTGAAACACAATGTTGTAAGCTATATTTTATAAGGGAATTTATTAATTAAGCATTGTCATTATTAATTAGGTTTCTTTGTATTCCACTTGCCATTATGAATATTAACTTATCACTGGTGTTTAATTTGGTTACATTCTTACATTAGTTTTAGGTGTACAGTATACTGATTCAACAGTTCTATACTAAGTGCTAATCAGAAATGCATTCTTAATCTTGTATACCTATTTTACCCATCCTCCACCCAGCTCCCCTCTGGTAACCTTCAGTTTGTTCTCTACAATTAAGTCTTTTTGTGGTAGGTTTTTTGCAGATTTTTGTCTTCACGTGTTTATTTAAATTCCAGTTAGTTAACATAAAGTGTAATATTAGTTTCAGATGTACAAATTCAATACTTACATAAAACATATGGTGCTCATCACAAGTACATGCCTTAATCCCCATCACCTATTTAACCCATCTCCCTACCAACCTCCCCTCTAGTAACCATCAGTTAGTTCTTCATAGTTGAGTCTATTTCTTGGTTTGCCTCTCTCTCTCTTTTTTCCCCATGCTTCTTTGTTTTGTTTCTTAAATTCCACATAAGTTAAATTGTATTTGTCTTTCTCTGATTGATAAGTATTTTCATATCCTGTGGGTAAATAGACAATAGCAGAATTATTGGATCATATGGTAATCCTATTTTTTGAGGAAATTCCATACTGTTTTCCACAATAGCTGCACCAGTTTGCATTCTCACCAATAGTATGGAAGTGCTCCTTTTTTCTCCACATCCTTGCCAACACTTGTTTCTTGTGCTGTTGACTGTAGTCATTCTGACAGGTGTAAAGTGATATCTCGTTGTGGTTTTGACTTGCTTTTCCCTCATGATCAGTGATATTGAGCTCTTTTTGTGTGTTTGTCAGCCATCTGTATATCTTCATCAGAGAAATGTCTGTTCATGTCTTTGCCCATTTTTTAAATTGACTTATTTGTTTTTTTTTTTTTAGTGTTGACATATAAGTTCTAATATATTCTGAATGCTAACACACTCAGATATGTCATTTGCAAATCTTCTCCCATTTAGTAGGTTGTCTTTTAGTTTTGTTGGTTGTTTTCTTTGCTGCACAGATTTTTATTTTGATATAGTCTCAATAGCTTATTTTTGCTTTTGTTTCTCTTGTCTCAGGAGACATATCCAAAATAAAATGTTGCTATGGCCACTGTCAGAGAAATTACTGCCTGTGCTCTCTTCTAAAGCTTTTCTGGTTTCAGGTCTCATGTTTAGGTACCTAATCTATTGGAGGTTATTTTTTTGTGTGTAAGAAGGGGGCCCATTTTCACTGTTTTGCAGGTAGCTTTCTATATTTCCCAGTACTATTTATTGGAAAGATTGTTTTTCCCATTGCATATTCTTTCTCCTTTTGTCAAAGATTAATTGAGCATATAATCATGGGTTTATTTCCAGGTTCTCTATTCTTTTCTGTTGATCAATGTGTCTATTTTTGTTCCAGTAGCATACTGTTTGGAACACTACAGCTTTGTAGGATATCTTGAAGTCTGTGATTGTGATACCTCTAGTTTTGTTCCTTTTCAAGTTTGCTCTAGCTATTTGGGATCCTTTATGGTTCCATACATATTTTAGCATTATTTGTTATAGTTTTGTGAAGAGTACTGCTGATATTTTGATAGAGATTGCTGAATCTGTAGATTTCTCTGGGAAGTATGGACATTTTGACATTAATTCTCCTAATCCATAAGCATGAAATATCTTTTCATTTGTATTGTTTTCTATTTCTTTCATCAATGTTTTATAGTTTTCAGAGTACATGTTCCTTAAATATCCTGTAACATTCCCTTAAATGTCATGTTCTCTACGTCATACATGCCCAATTAACTTTCAAGTTTGTATGTCCCAACATGCTGTTGTTCTGTAACCAGTATCTTTGCACATTAAATGAGCAATATGGCAATGTGAGTAATGCAGTTATTTCTTATTTTACTGTGTAGCAATTACTTTACCTCATAGAAACAGGCATAAGGAATCTGAGTATTTTAGTCTAGTCAATTGGTATATCTAGGCAGTTGCCCAATAGCTTTTTATTTCCTTGAGTGACATTTAATTGCTGAGAAATTACAGTGTCAATTTATATCTAATGACTTCATATATATATAAGATTGTTTTCATAGCTAAAAGTTCCTCTATTTTTAAGTATTCACTTATAATGTTTTATTAAAATAATCATTTTGTTGACAATATAATACAATTATCCACTCCTGTTTGGCTTGGAGATGCATTTTATTGCTTAGAAGATTTCTTTTTAGAGTTATTTCTAATGGGTTACTGATAGGAAATGTAGATAGTTATTAAACTATTAAACTATTGAAAATGTCTAAATCTTCTATAAGTTTTTTTAAGTATCTCAGATATATTCCAGAATAAGCATAATTTTCTCTGATTCTACTTTATTATTTTCTTAATGGCATAAAAGTAGTCTACAAATTTGTATTCTTACACTTAACCTATTAATTCTATTTGTTGACTCTGTGTATTTGCTTTAGAGTATTTGTTTTTGTGCTTCAGATTTCTTTAAATCCCATTTGCCTTCATTGTTGTTGTGTATGCATAGAGAAAGTGCTTACATACAAATTGGAATTCATTTAGCAAGTTTCTACATAGATATTTCTTTTCAAATTAAATCTCAAAGGGGAAGTCTAAGGAGAATGTGAACATATTTATGTAAAATATAGGTTAGCCTTATCTTTTTCATCGAGATCATCTCCTTTTATATACAAATCATGTGAAAATTGAAAAGGAAACCTCATTTTATGCATATTTCTTAGTAAATGGATGCAAACTTTGCTATTGCCCTTTCTCAGTAGAAAATATTAGTATGTTTAGAATTTTTCAATTCTATATCTGTAGGTAAGAAAATTTATGTACAGGATGTTAGGCAGTAGTTTACTATTTTTGAAAGATATATTTTACGTTATATACTGAGCTAATTTATAAACTCTTGCAAAAGGCAGAACTAAAAGATTTGAATTTTGAAATAAAATGAGAATATCTCCTGAGGTCACTCAGGCTCTCTGATATCAATGTTCTTTTCATAGCATGAATTAGTTTGCCTTCATGGATTTTATATTAACCTAATAAACTATAATTATTAAAGTTGCCCTATTTTAAATTTTATAATATTTTGATTTGGTCAATAAATGCATTATAAATAGAGAGTCATAGGCTAAAAAAAAAATGATCTATCCAAGGTAAGAAGAATGAAAAAAATCAGTAATAGTAACAACAACAATAAAAACTACAGACCAAAAGGCAATAAGATTTGAAATTTTAATTGGATATGTTTCTGTAGTTCGTAGATATATTTCAGAAAACTTTGCCTTAAAGAATACATTGCTCTAATCAACACTGATATGTCACATTAATAAAAGGCTAAAAATTATATCTCAATAGATGGAGAAGAAATATTTGATAAAGTACCACATTCATTCATAATAAAAACACTCAACCTAGTAGGCTGAGAGGGAACATACCTCAATATAATAAAGGCCTTATATGAAAACTCAGAGCTAACAACATACTAAATGATAAAAAAATAGAGCTTTTCCTCTAAGATCAAAGGCAAGACAAGCGTGTCCACTCTCACCCCTTCTATTCAACATATTACTGGAAGTCTTAGTCCCAGCAGCCAGACAAGTAAAAGAATTAATAGGTGTTTATATTGATAGGCAATAAGTAAAACTTTTACTATTTGCAGATGATATGATACCATATATAGAAAACCCTGAAGACTCCACACAAAATCTATCAGAACTGATAAATGAAAATGAATTCAATAAAGTCATAGGATACAAAAATCTGTTGTATTTCTTTACATTAATATTAAAGAGCAGAAAACAATTAAGAAAACAATCTAATTTACAATTGCACCAAAAAGAAAATATCTAAAAATAAACTTAACCAAGAAGGTGAAAGACCTATACTCTGAAATTTTTTTTAAAATTTTTTTTATTTATTTATGATAGTCACACAGAGAGAGAGAGGCAGAGACATAGGCAGAGGGAGAAGCAGGCTCCATGCACCGGGAGCCCGACGTGGGATTCGATCCCGGGTCTCCAGGATCGCGCCCTGGGCCAAAGGCAGGCGCCAAACCGCTGCGCCACCCAGGGATCCCCCTATATTCTGAAAATTTTAAAACACTGATAAAATAAATTGAAGATGATACAAACAAATGGACAGATATTCCATTCTCATGAATTGGAAGAACTAGTATTGCTAAAATGTTCATACTATTCAGAGCAATCTATGGATTTAATGCAATCTCTATCAAAATACCAATAACACTTTTCACAGAACTAGAAAAAATAGAATAAAAATTGTACAGAAACACAAAAGACCCCAAATAGCCAAAGCAATCTTGAAAAAGAACAAAACTGGAGGTATCAAAATTCCACATTTCAAGATATCCTACAAAGCTATAGTGATCAAAACAGTATGATACTGGCACAAAATAGACACATAGATCAATAGAACAGAACAGAGAATGCAGAAATAAATCCCATTTTTATGGTCAATTAATATATGACAAAGGAGCAAGAACATACAGTGGGGAAAAGACAGTCTCCTTAACAAATGGTGCTGGAAAAACTGGACAGCTACATCCAAAAGAATGAACCACTTTTTTATACCATACTAAAGAAAGAAAAATGGATTAAAGACTTCAATGTGAGGCCTGAAATTATAAAGCTACAAGAAGAATACATGGGCTGTATTTTCTTTTGTATTAGCACTAGCAACATTTTTCTAGATCTGTGTTTGGAAACAAAACAAAATTAAATGATTTGAACTCCACAAAATATAATGCTTTTGCACAGAAACCATCAACAAAAGAACAAGGCAACTTACTAAATGGGAGATGATATTTGTAAGTGATATATCCAATAAGGGTTAATATGTAAATGTGTATAAATATTTGTACAGGGGATCCCTGGGTGGCTCAGCGGTTCAGCGCCTGCCTTCCACCCGGGGCATGATCCTGGAGTCCCGGGATCGAATTCCGCGTGGGCTCCCTGCGTGGAGCCTGCTTCTCCCTCTGCCTGTGTCTCTGCCTCTCTCTCTCTCTATCATGAATAAATAAATAAAATATTTAGAAAAGACTTGTACAGTTCAACATTAATAAAATCCCATTTAAAAATTGACAAAAGATCTAAATAGACATTTTTCCAAAGAATATATGCCGATGGCCAACAGATGCATGAAAAGATGCTCAACATCATTGATCATCAGAAAAATACAAATCAAAATCACAATGAAATATTACCTCACACCATCCAGAGTGGCTAGTATTAAAAAGTCCAGAAATAAATATTGACAAGTAGGTGGAGCAAAAGAAATCCTCACGCACTACTGGTATGGATGCAAAATGGTGCAGCCATTGTGAAAAACAGTATGGAGGTTACTCAGCATTTAAAAATAGAGTTACCATATAATCTAGTAATTCAACTACAAGTATTTACCTAAATAATACAAAGATACTAATTCAAAAAGATATATGCATCCCTATATTTATTTCAATATTATTTAAAACAGCCAAATTATGGAAGCAATCCAAGTGTCCACTGAAAGATGAATGGATAAAGACTAATGTATCCCTACGACAGGATATTGCTCAGCCATAAAAAGAATGAAATCCTGCCAATTGCAACAACACAAATAGACCTAAAGGGTATGTATAATTCTAAGTGAAATAAGTTAGAGAAAGACAAATACCATACGATTTCACTTACGTGTAGAATTAAAGAAAAAGAGACGATAAAACAGACCTTTTTTT
Source organism: Canis lupus dingo (assembly GCF_003254725.2). Lineage (NCBI taxonomy): Eukaryota > Metazoa > Chordata > Mammalia > Carnivora > Canidae > Canis > Canis lupus. The sequence goes on from NC_064254.1 coordinate 31,317,536, forward strand.
CAAAATTTTTATTTAAATTCTAGTTAACATATAGTATAATGTTGGTTTCAGGAGTAGAATTTAGTGATTCATCCCACCCAGTGCTCAACACAATTGCCCTCCTTCATACCCGTTACCCATTTAGCCTATCCCCACTCTCCTCCCTTCCATTAACCCTCAGTTTGTTCTCTCTTACAGTTTGCTTCCCTCTCTTTTTTCCCCTTCCCCTATGTTCATCTGTTTTGTTTCTTAAGCAAGTTCCACTCTCAAGATGGAGCCTGATGTGGGGCTCAGTCCCACAACCCCAAGATCATGACCTGAGCTGAAATCAATAGTCAGACACTTAACTAATGAGCCACCTAGGTGCTTTTGGGTGTTTTACATAGAGTTACATGTTGTCTGCAAAGGATGGAAGCTTGACTTCTTCCTTGCCAATTTTGTTTGCCTTTTAATTTTATTTATTTTTGTGTTGTTGTCTGATTGCTGAGGCTAAGACTTCTAGTACTATGTTAAATAGCAATAAGAGTGGACATCTCTGTCTTGTTCCTGACCATAGAGAATGATATTATCTGCACATCTTTTTTTATATGGCCTTTATGATGTTCTGGCATGTTCTCTCCATCCTTACTTTGCTGAGGGTTTTTATCAAAAATGCATGCTATATTTTGTCAAACGATTTTCTGTATCTATTGAGAGGATTATATGGTTCTTAGCCTTTCTTTTATTAATGTGGTATATCATGCTGATTGATTTGCAAATATTGAACCACACTTGTAGCCCCAGAATAAATCCCACTTGATCATGGGGAATGATTCTTTTAATAAACTTTTGGATTTACCTTGCTAGTATCTGTTGAGAATTTTTGCATCCATTTTCATCAGGGATATTCATCTGTAATTCTCCTATTTAGTGAAGTCTTTGGTTTGGGAATCAAGGTAATGCTTGTCTTATAGGAGGAGTTTGGAAGTGTTCCTTCCATTTCTATTTTTTGGAATAGTTTCAGAAGAATAGGTATTAATTATTCATGAGACTATTGTGCTACCCACTATGCTAAGAAGATATACTCTTTTTTAAATGTCTTGTAGAACTCCTCTGGGAAGCCATGTGGCCCTGTACTTTTGTCTGTTGGGAGATTTTTACTGCTGATTCCATTTCTTTACTGGTTATGAGTCTGATCAAATTTTCTATTTCTTCCCATTTCAGTTTGGGCATTTGCATGTTTCTAGGAATTTATTCATTTATCCCAGATTGCCCAATTTGTTGGCATATAATTTTCCATAATATTTTCTTATAATTGTTTGTATTTCTGTTGTATTGGTTTTGACCTCTCCTCTTTCATTTGTGAATTTATTTTTTGGGGTTCTATCTCTTTTCTTTTTGATAAATCTGGCTCAGAGTTTATCATTTTTTAAATTCTTTCAAAGAACCAGTTTTTAGTTTTGTTGATCTGTACTTTTTGTTTCTGTATCATTTATTTCTTCTTTCATCTCATTATTTCGCTTCTTCTAGTTTTAGGTCTTAATTGCTATTTCTGTCTCCTTTAGGTGTAAGGTTAGACTGTGTATTTAAGACTTTTTTCTTCTTGAGGTAGGCCTATATTGCTATATACTTCCCTCTCATTACTACTTTTGCTATACAACACAAAGGTTCTAGACTATTTCATTTTCATTTTCATTTGCTTCCATGTATTATTTTTTATTTCTTCTTTAATTTCTTGGTTGACCCATTCATTCTTTGGTAGGATATTCTTAAACCTCCATGCATTTGTGGTCTTTCCATATTTTTTTCCTTGTGGTTGAATTCAAATATCATATTATTGTGATCAAAAAAGATGCATGGTACAATCCTAGTCTTTTTATACTGGTTGAGGCCTGATTTGTGATTGATTCTGGGGAATGTTCCACGTACACTCAAAAAGAATGTGTATTCTGTTGCTTTGGGTTGAAATGCTCTGAATATAATTATTAACTCCATCTGGTTCAGTGTGTCATTCAAACCCATTGCTTCCTTCTTGATTCTCTGCTTTGATGATATGTCCATTGCTGTAAATCCAGTGTCAAAGTCCCCTACTATTATTTTATTATTATCTATGAGTTTATTCATGTTTGTTATTAATTGATTTATATATCTGGGAGCTCCCAAGTTTGGGGTATAAATACTGACACTTGTTGGACCTTCTTGTTGGATAGATGGCTTTATTATGATATAATAGCCTTCTTTGTCTTCTGTCTTTAGTTTAAAATCTAGTTTGTATGATATAAGTATGGCTACTCAGGATTCCTTTTGATATCTATTAGCATGATGGATGGTTCTCCATCCCTCACTTTCAATCTGTAGGTATCTTTAGGTCTAAAATGAGTCTCTTTAAGGCAATATATGGATGGGTCTTTTTTTTTTTAATCCATTTTGATTCTGTATGTCTTTTGATTGGAGCACTTAATCCATTTTCATTCAGAGTGATTATTGATAGGTATGAATTTATTGCCATTGTATTCCCTATACAGTCATTATTTCTGGAGATTTTTCTCTGTTCCTTTCTAGTCTTTGTTGCTTTTGGTCTTCCCCACTTAAAGAGTCCCCTTTAATATTTCTTGCAAAGCTGGTTTAGTGGTCACAAATTCAATTAGTTTTTGTCTGGGAAACTCTTCACTTATCCTATTCTGAATGATAGACTTGCTGGATAAAGTATTCTTGGCTGCATATTTTTGCCACTCAGCACTTTGAATATATCACGCCACTCTCTTCTGGCCTGCCACATTTCTCTGGATAGATCTGCTGCTAGCCTGATTTGCCATCCTTTGTAGATTAGGGATTTCTTTTTTCCTAGCTGCTTTTAGGGATCTTTATTTATCTCTGTATTTTACAAATTTTACTATAATATGTCTTGGTCAGTTTTGTTCGTTTTGATGGGAGTCCTCTGTGCCTCCTGGATTTAGATGTCTGTTTCTCTCCCTAGACTGGGGAAGTTTTCAGCTCTAATTTGTTCAAATAAACCTTCTCCCCCTTTCCCTTCTTTTCTTCCTCAGGGGCTCCTATGATGTAAATGTTATTATGCTTTATGAGCCACTAAGTTCCCTAAGTCTATATTCATGATACAATACTTTTATTTCCTTCTTCTTTTCAGCTTCATTATTTTCTGTAATTTTATCTTGTATGTCACTTATTTGTTCCTCTGCTTCTTCCATGCTTGTGGTCCTTATATCCACTCAGTTTTGCATCTTAGTTATAGCATTTTTAATTTCCAGTTATAGCATTTTTAATTTCAGCTTAACTAGTTTTTAGGTCTTTTGTCTTTGTAGTAAGAGTTTCTCTGGTTTCTTCTATATTTTTCTCAAGCCCAGATCATATCCTTATGATTGTTCTTTTAAATTCTGGTTCATGCACATTACTTACTTACATCTATTTTGATTAGCTCTCTTGCTCTGACCTCTTCTTGTTCTTTCTTTTGGAATGAATTCCTCTATCTTGGCATTTTGTCTATGATTTTGTCTTTTGTGTGTTAGAAAAGTTTGCACCTGGTCCTTTTTCCACTAGAGCTGAAGCTTTGCAGTACTCTATGATCAGTAGATCTTGTGCATGTGGGAGGTTTGTGCTGGTCTTCTGGGGGCAGTGCCCACTGCTGCTACTGAGAGGTGCCACTCTAGATCACAATTACAATTACACTTGTAACAAAGGCACCTATAGAGCACAATGGGGCAGGACTTGAGGTAAATGTTCAAGTCTCAGTTGTGTGTATTGTGCTGCTCCTTGAATTCTGTCTCTGCTGATGGGAGGGGTTTAAAATGGCATGAGTCAGGCCTCTTCCCTAGAGAGGGGAGTTTGTTTCTGCCACTGTTCATGAAACCCTCACAGAAGAGCCAACAATCTGCCCTCTTTTGTCCCAGGCTTCTGTTAGATCTCTGCCTTCACCCTATCTGTGTGAGTTGTCTGCCTGCCTAGTGCTCCTGTGTTTTACCTCAGGTATATGGCTGGGTTTCAAAACTGCAAATTTTAGTGTGGCATGGATCAGTGCTGTCCTCTGGGGGAGGGTCTTGCTGTACTTTGGTTGGTACTGGTTTGTTCCAGAAAGGCAGTCACACAATAGTGTAGAGGTTTGGATTTTATGGTAAAGTATCCTAGGAAGTTGGAATCCAGGTTAGTTGCCCTCAGCAGGCATCTCTGCTCATATGCTAATGAATGGGACAGCTCAATGGCATCCGCCAGCTATTTTGTTCCCAAGAGGCTCTAAGAAGAGGAATTGTCTCTATGTTCCCAAATGCGCTCTATGAAGAGGAATTTTCTCTCCCAGTATGACCCAGCGGATCATCATAGCACTGTGTTCTGCTGTGCCTCTGCCATTCTCCACAAGAAAATTTCTACATCTGCCAGCCTCCTACCTGTCGATGGTGAGGATTTCTAAAACTTTAGTCTTTGAGCTCCATTGCTTATGAAAACTCATGAGAAGCAGAGCCTTTCATTTTCTCCATCAATGGTTTTAGGCAAATGCTTTTCTTGTACAACACCCCTGCATGCAATTTTATCCTTCTCTTTCTTTCTCCATGATCAGAGATCCCTCCCTCTGTAGCACCTGTGATTCTTTTCTACCCCAAGTCACATCACTGTATCTCCTACTGGATGTGGCCTCCTTTCTCCCTCTAGTTTTGCAATTTGCTCTCTGTCCTCAGATAAATTTTCTGGGTGTTCAGATGATTTGATAATTATTTAGCTGTGTTCCAGGAATAAGGCAAGTATGAAGTCCTCATACTACTCCAGCATCTTAACTCCTTCACAGATTCTTAAATATAGAGAATGAACTGTTGGTTGCAGGAAAGGAGATATGTGGGAACCAGTGAAATAGATAAAGGGGATTAAGTGTACACTTAACATAATGAGCACTATGTGGTACATAAAATTGTTGAATCTTAATATTATACACCTGAAACTAATATAACACTTTATTTTAATTGTATAAAAAATTGCTCTAAACAGTAAAAGCATAATAAAGAAAATTCATTTCAGACTTGTCCCAACAGGTCTAGTTTAACAAGGGTGACCTGCTTTGGAAAATAATCTGTCAACACATAATAAATAAGACATTTAGGATAGAAACAGGCAGATTTAAACTAACTTGATTTTCAAAATAAAAATTTTATTGACCCTGTGAAATAAATTAAACATGCTTTATTATATTTATGTAAATTAACATATTATCATTTTTCTTTTTAAAACCAAATTATCAGTTTAAGTATATTTTTGTTTTATTATAAAAGTATAATTATGAATATGCCTTAGTTACTACTTTTACTAATATAGGAAATATTTATTTTCAAGAACTAATCAGAAAATTATACAGAACTTTGGCAATAAAATAGATAGCCATTTTATTATGCAAGCACCTGTATTTTCTAATTCTTCTTATAATTTCATTAAAATAAAAAGTATACTAAAAAGACAAGAATAACCTTATAGCCATTCCATCCCCCCGAGTTATGAATCTTAAAATTGTGAAGAATTTTAGAAGATGTAATGTATATAGGATCATAGGAGGGTGAATTGAAATAGAACTAAAGAATTTACAAACCCATTTATCAAGAGAAATTTCAAAATCTATTTCTTAAAAACACTAAAACTATATTATTATGTTATAGGTATTACTGGATGGTAAAAGGAGAAAGTATAAAGCAGGTAGCTGAGTAATTAGAATATTTTTAAAGGGTTGTGGAAACTGGTATTTGCATCCAGGATGAAATAACAAATAAAGCTCTAAACCATAGTTACATAATATTACACTACACAGAACTGAATGCATAGGAAACTGATAAACCTAGACATTCATACACTTAACTTCTCCTTTCCTCCCACTCGCCCCCCTCCCCCATCAAATTATTGGTCCAGGCACCTGAAATTAGAATTGTTATCATCACAATACATTTCAACAGTAGCTGCAGGAAGGTAAAATTAACCCCTAAAGGACAGGCAAATTGATGAACAAATAAGCATTACAATCATCATATGGATAAATTTTATGGGGGGAGAAACCATGAAATATAAACTATGATAAAAGAAATTAAATTTACCCTGGGATTTAAAAACAAGCTGCCGCCACCACCACTACCACTACCACCACCACCAACAATGAATGATTTGGAACCAGAGAGACTGAATTACATTTCCCTCCATATCTCTGCTTGGGATAAATGGAGAGGTGCTCTGTGGAGAGATAATGCCTGCTATTGAAAATAAAGACCTCCCCCTTTTTAAATGTCTTGCACATATGTAATAGTGGTTATTGTTGGTGCTCTGTTCACATCTATTTACCTAACTAGTACACAGATCTCCTTGATGCTCTGACTGCCAGCTGTGAATAGCCCATAGCTCAGCCTAGTCTCCTAATTCTTCACTCTACTTCTCCTGAGAACATTCCCTTAGTAAACCATATGGACATGTATCTCTCACGTAAATTCTGCTTCTAGGAAACCTGACCTAAGACAACATCTAAGTCTCTGTGTGTCAACTTTTCTCCTACATTTATATGTGGTCATGTTTTTAGATATTGGGGATCAAGTGATCCCTGTGAACTTGGTATGAAATTATGTATTTGAAGGCAATAAATTTTATGAGCAATAATTCTTTTCTTTTTCTTTTAAAGATTTTATTTATTTATTTATTTATTTATTAGAGAGAGAGAGCGAGAGAGAGAGAGAGAGAGGCAGAGACACAGGCAGAGGGAGAAGCAGACTCCATGCAGGGAGCCCGATGTGGGACTCTATCCTGGGACTCCAGGATCACGCCCTGGGCCAAAGACAGGCGCTAAACCACTGAGCCACCCAGGGATCCCTATGAGCAATAATTCTAATACTCAATCACAGACCCTAAGTGTTAGAAGCTATTTTTTTTTTCTGGAACTTATTTATAGTGAACAGCCCAATGAGTGTTTAGCTAGAGAATGAAATTATTCTAATTTTGCCTAATTGTCCAAATCTCTCTTATGAATCTCTAACATCAAACAAATGATGTCCCATATTGGGTAAGTTGATATTTTCTCAAAATGAAGAAAATGATAACTAAAATCAACGTGACAACCCTGTGGGGAATTCAGAGTAGATAAGGTAGTACCTGTCATGACAGCATTAGCTCCATTTCTTCCTATCCTAGTCCTAATAACATGCCCCATATGAAAACAACATTTCTATTAAAAATTTAGAATTATGTAAGTTTATTAGGAATGGAGTCTCTATTGTTTAGAGGGAAGAGGAATTACTTTTCATTTGCATTCAAGAAAAAATAATACTATGTCCCCTGCACTGTAGCCTATGGCAGAACATTTTGACATATGTCTGCTAAAATAGAATATGATTTTTTTGCTTGAATCCACCATGGCATACACCCTACAGACATGTGTCTTCCTGCTTCATGTTCACTTTAGGTGAACTCAAGTATCTATGTCTTTTAGGAGTCCATTAAGATAATCTAAGTCCATTAAGAAAAATAAAGCTGGGGATCCCTGGGTGGCTCAGTGGTTTAGCTCCTGCCTTTGGCCCAGGGCATGATCTTGGAGTCAGGGGATCGAGTCCCGCATCAGGCTCCCTCCATGGAGCCTGCGTCTCTCTCTCTGTCTCTCTCTCTGTCTCTGTCTATCTCTGTCTCTCTCTCTGTCTCTCATGAATAAATAAAATCTTTAAAAAAAAGAAAAAGAAAGCTGCTTAAGTCATTCAAATATATGATAAAACACATAAAAGGAGATTAAATCTAAGGGTGGATTTTTAAAATTAAATTTGAAATGGGCATGAAAAAGCAAATATAAAGTTTTTAAATTTGGAAAACAATAAAAAACAAAAGAACATACATTCTGGCTATAAGGAGACAATTGTTTAAAGGCACATGTGTAAACAATGGAAACAGATACAGCAAAAAGGCATATACTGAAAATAAAAGACAAAACATACCTAAGCATCAAATAGAAAGTAATCAGAGAATATTAACAATAGCCAGTGAAAAATAGAAGATGTCTTTGGAAGATTAATATAAGAATTTCTAAGTTACACTACTTAAAAAAAATCAGTAATTTTATACTGGGGAGAGAGGTTCAGTTTGTATTTTTAATTTTTTCACATTTTTGTTACCATGTCCTAATTTAAAATATAATTTGTAGTATCCTATTACACTTTGGTTTTTAAGAATGACTTGTGCCTTATGAAACACTGATTTGGAGATATACTACTTGAGTAATTATTTTAATCTGGCACTTTTCAACAAACGACAGTATTAACCCTGATATGCTATCGTTATATGATCTCAAAACTAGTGTGTATATATTTGTATACCAGTATTAACCCTTATTAACAATGCAATAACACTTGGAAACATGTTTTTTCCTCTCCTAAGCAGGAACATTAATTTTGTTAAAGAATAGCAGTGCTGTGCATGCACTCATTTGCCTAGTAATCTTAGAGAACAGGTTAGCAAAGTTACTATTAGTTGCATTGTTTGTGCAATCAAAGGTTGTATTTTAAGAGTCTGTATTTTTTTAATTGCTGAATATTTCAAAAGTCCAGTAAATGAACAACCATGAAAAAAAGAGAAAAATATGACTGGATAGGGAATTTTAAATGAGAATTTAAAGAAATCAGATTGGGTCAGTAAGTAGTTTGTTATTAACATTAGGAAGTGGAAAGGGAAAAGAAATAACGCTGAGTTGAAGGACAAAATACCATGCTCTTCCACTTGAAAAAAAAAATCTGAAATTAGAGTATGCAATCAGAGAAGGATAGAGTAAGTGTCTATTCAAACGCTCATTGCACCAGAGCTTTGAAGTGACTGGCTCTGTAAAGTAACACCAACAGCCAAAGTAAAAAGTAATTGTACCAGTATGACTTAAACAAACAAACACAAATCTTTAAGACCATCATTTTGAGAGTGAATAGGCGAATGAAATTATATGAAGTGTGGTAAATAGGACATTAGTAGAATAGAGGGACGCCTGGGTGGCTCAGAGGTTGGTCTGCCTTCAGCCCTGGAACGATCCTGAAGTCCCGGGATCAAGTCCCACATGGGGCTTGCTGCATAGAGCCTGCTTCTCTCTCTGCCTATGTCTCAGCGCCCCCCCCATGAGTAAATAGATAAAATATTTTTAAAAAGGACATTAGTAGAATAGAAATAAGAGCACAAATTAGAGTGCCTTTTAAAATGTGCAAGATAAAAATAATGACAAATATCTATACATTATTCTCAAAATAAAGCTATAGCATTTCTGCTAATAGTCCTTCTAGACTGGTCATTGAAGAGAAGACAGAAAGTATATTTTTCAATTAATATTCTTATCAGGAAACACTGAGATATTTTATCCAAACTGCATTTTTTCTTTGCATAGCGTAAGAGGAATATAATTTGACATGACTTTTCCACAACATTTACATTATTATAAAAAGATAGCTACTGGAGTTGACATTTTATTATGTTTTGTCTTCTAGGATAATTTTAATTTACTCTCTCAAGTAGAAGGAAATTAATTCTAAAATGTAATGAAATTAAATGATAGAAACCTACTTGTTTTTCATTTCTCAAAGTATATTCACTTTAATAAACCCAAGTATTTATGTAATTATCCACTTCCATTATGTTATTGATTATATACCCAGTCCCTGAATTGAAAAGTACGTGTATATGAATGAGAGATTGAGAGGCATAGCACCATACAAAGTTATAATATTTATTATCATACTTTTGATGCAGTACACTAGATCCCTATGACTTACTTTTTTGATAAGTGAAAGTTTGTACTTCTTAATCCTCTTTACCTGTTTCCCTGCCTCCAAACTCTGCCCCCTCAGGTAACCAGCAGTATGTTTCCTATATCTATGAGTCTATTTCTGTTTTGTTTGTTTGATTTTAATTTTTTAGATTCCACATATAAGTGAAATTATCTGGCATTTTCTTTATCTGACTTATTTCACTTGGTATGATAACTTCTGATCCATTCATGTTGTCACAAATAGCAATATTTCAATTTCTATGGCTAAGTAATATTCCACTGTGTAGGTATACCCCTTTTCTTTATCTATTCATCTATTGACTCACACTTAGATTGCTTCTATATCTTGGGTATTGCAACTACTGCAATGAATGTAGAGTTGCATATATTTCTTCAGATTGGTGTTTTTGTTTACTTCAGATAAATAACAAGTAGAATTGCCAGATTTTGTGACATTTTTGTTTTTAATGTTTTGGGGAACCTAGTGTTTTTGGTAGTGGCTGTACCAATTTACATTCCCAACCTTTTCTTCACATACTACCCAATTCTTTTTATTTTTGATTTTGATGATCACCAGTGTGACAGATATGAAGTGATATCTCATTTTGATTTTGATTTGCATTTCCCTAATGAGTAGTGACACTGAACATCTTTTCATATGCCTGTTGGCCATCTGTATGTTTTTTTTGAAAAAAAATTCTATTCAAGTCCTTTGCCCATTTTAAAAATGATTATTTGAAACAAATTTTAAAAATAAAAGATTATTTGGCTTTTTTATATTAAGCTGTGTAAATTTTTTACATATTTTGGATATTAATTCTTATTGGATGTATGATTTACAAATCTCTTCCCATTCAGTAGATGGACTCCATTTTGTTGATTATTTCTTTTTCTTACAAAGCATATTTGTATGATGTAATTCCATTTATTTATTTATATTTTTGTTTCCATTGCCTATGGAGAACAATCCAAAAACATATTGCTAAGATCAATTCAAAAGCGCACTACCTGGGGATCCCTGGGTGGCTCAGCGGTTTAGAGCCTGCCTTTGGCCCAGGGTGTGATCCTGGAGTCCAGGGATCCAGTGCCACATCCAGCTCCCTGTATGGAGTCTGCTGCTCCCTCTGCCTGTGTCTCTACCTCTGTGTGAGTGTGTGTGTGTGTGCGCCTCTCATGAATAAATGAGTAAAATCTTAAAAAAAAAAAAAGTGCACTTCCTATGGTTTCTTTTAGTAGTTCTATGATTTCAGATCCTACAATTCAAGACTTTAATTCATTTTGAATTTATTTTTGTATATGGCATAGAATAGTAGAACAGTTTCATTTTTTTGCAAATAGCTATCTAGTTTTCCTAACACCATCTATTGTAAAAAATAAATTTTCCATGTTGAATATTCTTGCCTACTTTGTCATAGACTATTGACCATATATGTATAGACTTTTTTTTTTAGATCCTCTATTCCATTTCATTGATTTATATGCCAGTACATATTATACTTACTATAGCTTTATAGTATAGTTTGAAATCAGGGATCACAATACCATTGGCTTTATTCTTCTTTCTCTATTCTTCTTTATCAAGATTATTTAGCTATTAGTGGTCTTTTGTGCTTATGTACAAATTTTAAGATTATTTGCTCTAGTTTTATGAAAAATGACATTGGTATTTTGATAGAGATTGCATGGAATTTGTAGATTTCTCTGGGTATCACAGACATTTTAATAACGTTTCTTCTTCCAATCTATGAACATGGTATATGATTCCATTTGTTTGTGTCTACTTCAATTTATTTTATTAGTGTCTTATTGTTTTCAGAGTACAGGGATTTCACCTCCTCGGTTAAATATATTCCTAGGTATTTTTATGCAAATGTAAATGGAATTATTGTCTTAATTTCTCCTTCTGATAGCTCATTGTTAGTATAAAGAAACAATTTCTGTATGTTAATTTTATATCATGAGATTTTACTGAATTTATTTATTCTAAATAAATGTCTCTCTCTATATATATATCTATATATAAATATCTATATATCTGTATATCTATCTATATATATGTATGTATATATATATATACATATATATATATATAGATAGAGAGAGAGAGAGAGAATAGAGTCTAGAGAATAGAATAGAGTCAAATATATTTATATATAATCATGTTACCTGCAAGTAATGACAGTCTTACTTCTTCCTTTCCAATTTGGATGACTTTTATTTCTTTCCCAATTGCTATGGATAGAACTTCCAATAATATGTTGAATGAAAGCAGCAAGAATGCATATCCCTGTTTTGTGTTTGATCTTACAGGAAAAGCTTTCAGCTTTTCACCACTGAGTACAATATTAGCTATGGGTTTGTCATATATGGCCTTTTTATGTAGAGGCACATTCCTTTAAACCCACTTTGTTGGGATGTTTATTAAAAATGAGTGTTGAATTTTGTCAAATGCTTTTTCTGCATCTATTGAGATAATTGTATGATTCTTATTTTTTATTTTGTTAATATAGTTTACTATTATTATTATTATATAATTTATTATTATTATTATGTTGACTGATTTTCCTTTGAGCCATCCTTGAATCTCTGGAACAAATCCCACCTTCTCATGGTATATGATTCTTTTAATGTATTGTTGAATTTTGTTTGTCAATATTTTATTAAGGAGTTTTGAATCTATTTTTTTTATTGGTGTTCAATTTACTAACATACAGAATAACCCCCAGTGCCCGTCACCCATTCACTCCCACCCCCTGCCCTCCTCCCCTTCTACCACCCCTAGTTCGTTTCCCAGAGTTAGCAGTCTTTACATTCTGTCTCCCTTTCTGATATTTCCCACACATTTCTTCTCCCTTCCCTTATATTCCCTTTCACTATTATTTATATTCCCCAAATGAATGAGAACTTATAATGTTTGTCCTTCTCCGACTGACTTACTTCACTCAGCTATTATCAGGAATAGTGGCCTGTAAATTTCTTTTATGTATGGTATGTGCGTGTGTGTGTGTGTGTGTGTGTGTGTGTGTGTGTTTTAATTTCAGGATCAGAATTTTGCTGTCTTAGTAAAATGGGTTTAAAGCCTTCTTTCCCCTTGAGTTTTTAGAGTAATTTGAGAAGGATAGGTACTAAATTTTCCCTAAATGTTTGGTAGAATTCATGTATGAAGCCATCTGGTCCTGGACTTTATATGGGGGGAGTTTTGAAATCACTGTTTCTATTTCATTACTTATGATTGTTCTGTTCAGATTTCCTATTTTTTCATGATTCAGGCAAAGAAGATTGTATGTTTATGGGAATTTATCTTTTTCTTTCCTTTCTTGTCCAATTTGTTAGTATATCATTCTTTATAGTGATTTCTTATGACTCTATTTCTGTGGTGTCATGTTAGGTTGTTTATTTGGGATTTTTCTTGCTTCTTGTAGTAATACAGTAGCCTGTATTACTATGTACTCTCTATTTCTGTGGTGTCATGTTAGGTTGTTTATTTGGGATTTTTCTTGCTTCTTGTAGTAATACAGTAGCCTGTATTACTATGTACTTCTCTCTTAAAACTGCTTTTTCTACATCACATAGATTTTGGACCACTGTGTTTCCATTTTTACTTGTCTCAAGGTATAACTTGGTTTCCTTTTTTTTATTTCTTTTTTGACCCACTGATTGTTTAGAAACATTTAGTTTCCACATTTGTGAGTTATTTTTTAAATTTTTCTTTTTAGAATAGTTTTCTAGTTTCCTATAATTGTGATTGGAAAGGTACCTGCTATGATTTTAACTATCTTGAATTTATTAAGACTTGTTTTGTTGCCTAGCATGTGATCCATCCTACAGAATGTTTTATGTACAATTGAAAAGGATTTGTGTTCTGTTGCTTTTTGATGCAATGTTCTGTATTTATCCATCTAATATGTCATATAAGGTCAACATTTCCTTATTGATTTTCTGGAATGACTTTTTTTTTTTTTAATTTTTATTTATTTACTTATGATAGTCACAGAGAGAGAGAGAGAGAGGCAGAGACACAGGCAGAGGGAGAAGCAGGCTCCATGCATCGGGAGCCTGATATGGGATTCGATCCCGGGTCTCCAGGATCGCGCCCTGGGCCAAAGGCAGGCTCCAAACCGCTGCGCCACCCAGGGATCCCCTGGAATGACTTCTTTATCATTATAATGTCCTTTTTGTTTACAGTCTTTGTCTTAAAGACTAATTTGTGTGATATAAATATTGCTACTCCATCTTTCTTCTGGTTCCCATATGCATGCAATATTTACCTGTCTGGATCTGAAGTGATCTAGGTGGGCACCCCTGGAAGCTTAGCAGTTTAGCACCACCTTCAGCCTGAGGCCTGATCCTGGAGACCCGGGGTTGAGTCCCACGTTGGGCTCCCTGCATGGAGCCTGCTTCTCCTTCTGCCTGTGTCTCTGCCTCTCTTTCTCTCTCTCTCTTTCTCTTTGTGTGTCTCTCATGAATAAATAAATAAAATCTTTTAAAACATGAAGTGATCCAGGCTGCATATATATGGGTTTTTTATTTAATCCATGCAGCCTTTCTATGTCTTTTAATTGGAACTTTTAGTCCATTTTAATTTAAAGTAATTTTTTTTAAAGATTTTATTTATTTATTTGAGAGAGAGCACAAGAAAGGGAAATGGCGGTAGAGGGAAAGGGAGGAGCAGACTCCCCTGCTGAGTAGGGAGACTGATGCAGGGCTCAATCCCAGGAACCTGAGATTACAACCTGAGCTGAAAGCAGCTGCTTAACCAACTGAGCCATCCAAGCACCCCTAAAGTAATTATTGATAAGTATGTAGTTATTTCTATTTTGTTCAGTTTTCTGGTTGTTTTGTTCATCTCTCTTTTTCTCTTGGTTTATTTCCTTGTAATTTGATTATTTTCTTTTGTATTATTCTTGGGTTCTTTCCTTTTTTAATGATCTATCTATTGTATGATTTTGCTATTTGGTTACACGTAGTTCACGTGTATTGATCTCTATATATACTCATCTTTTTTAAGCTTATAGTTGCTCAACTTGGAACACATTCTAAAAGAACTACAATTTTATTTCTCCACCCACATTTTAGGTTTTTGACGACTTATTGGCAATTTTTAATTTTGCATATGCCTTAACTATGTATCATAGTTGTAGTTGATATTACTACTTTTGTCTTCTAATCTCATTCTAACTTTTTAATTGTCTAAATTTACTGTCTTTCTTATATATTTTTATTTACTAGTGATATTTTTCTTTCATATATTTTCTTTTTTCTAGGTATAGTAATTTATTTTCCACTTGAAGAAGACTATTCAACATTTCTTGTAAGGCTAGTTCAGTGATAACAAACTCTTAGCTTTTACTTATCTGAGAAACGATCTCACTTTTAATTCTGAATTAAAACCTTGCTAGGTAGAGTATTCTTCCTTGCAAAGTTTTGGGTTGTTTGTTTGTTTTGGGGGGTATTTTTGTTTTTGTTCTTACCATTTTAAATATATTTTTCTATTCCCTCTGGCATGAAAAGTTTCTGCTGAAAAATTAGTTGAGAGTCTTATGAGGTTTCCCTTGTGTGCGATTCTATTTCTCTTGCTACCTTTCAGAGTTTCTCTTTGTCTTTAACTTGTACAATTTTAATTATATAATAGGCCTTAGAGTGGATCTTATTGGATACTACTTGTTTGGGTCTGTTTGTGCTTCCTAGATCTGGAGGTCTATTTCTTTCCCCAGGAAAAATTTGCTAAAATTTTCAGCTATTTGCTAAAATAAAAATGTTCAGCTATTAAAAAAATAAGTTTTCTGCCCCTTTTGATCTGTCTTCTCTTTCTGGAATCCCTATAATGCAAATGTTAGTATGCTTGATGTTGTCCCAGAAGTCCTTTAATCTATTCTCATTTTTAGAATCCTTTCTTTTTGCTGTTCATCTTGGGTGCTTTCCAATATCTTGTCTTTTAGATTTATGATTCATCTGCATTGTCTAAAGTGCTGCTAATTCCCTCTAGTGTGTCTTCATTTCAGTTATTCTATTCTTCAGCTCTTACTGGTTCTTTTTTAAATATTTTCTATGTCTTTGTTGAAGTTCTCTCTGCGCTCATCCATCCTTATCTCAAGACCAGTGAGTATCTATGACCATTACTTTAAATCTTAATCAGGTAGATTGCTTATCTCTGTTTCATTAAGTTTTTTTTTTCCTGATATTTTTGTTATTCTTTTGTTTAAGACACTTTCTTATGTATCCTCATTTTGTTTGACTTTCTGCATTTTTTTCTATGAGTTAGTTGGAATAGCTAAGTCTCCCACTGTTGAAGGAGTGGCTTAGTATAGGAAAATCATCTATGTTTATGGTATGGGCTTGGTTTCTTTGGCTGTTTGGAGCTTAAATGGGTTTGGACAAGGTGACCCAGGGCCTCTGTACAGGGGGCATCCTTGTGGGATAAGTAGAGTTGAAATGGGCATGGGCCAGGGGTTCCCATTGTGCTTTGTGCTAGAGTTGCCCTGGTATGATGGCTGGAGCTGGAATAGACATATGCTGAAGAGTTCTGGAGTTACTTTTATTGGTACCACCTCGGCAGGATAGCTGGAGCTATAAAGCAAGCATAGTCCAGATCTTGGGGTATTCTTTACCAGCCCTGGTCTCACAGAGCTGCTGGAAATGGAGTGGGCTCAGCCTAGGGGTTCTCAGGCACTCTATGCTGGTTACTCTGGGGCTAGATCTGGGGCAAGAGTAAGTGCATTCCAGGGCTCCTGGGCACTCCCTTTTGTAGCTACCTTGGTGGAATGGCTAGAGCTAGATGGGGTGCTAACAACATAGGTCACCTTGATAATAGCTTCAGTGGACATGGGCTAGGTACCAGGTCACACTGTGCTGGGACCACCTTGGTGGGGCAACTGGTAGGGCAGTCATGGAGAGTGGACTGCCTTAGGGGATGTCTGGAGGGGATGGGGGCTAGGGACCGAAGGCTTGCTGAAGTGGCCCTAGTAGGCTAACTAGAGAGCCTGGACCCTGCCATCTGTGGAATCGAGGTGGAGGGAGGTCATAAACATTTGCTTGCCAATACCCTTGACTCCAGAGAGAGTTGCAGCAGTTCTCCCACAATTCGGCAGATGCTCTGGTGTTGTTAAAAAACTTTTCCTTTACTTATAATCTAGTTGCCCTTTAAACTGCTAGAATTTCTGTTTTGTTTTTTGGTTTTTTTTTTGGGGGGGGGGGGGGAGTTGCCTTTTTTGCTGTGCCTCAGGCCTTCCTACACTTCATTGATATCCCTCCCTACTGCACGTCCTAGCATCAGAGGGTAGAGTTCCCATCCTTGCCATATCTCTATCTCTCCTACAATTCTGTTTGGTTTTTGTATTTTTTTGATGTGTAGAAGCAATTTAATTAGCCCTCAGTTCTTCTTCATAAGGAATTGTTCTATATGTAAGTGTAGATTCAGTGTGCCCACAGGAGAAGGTGAGTTAGGGTCTTCTTACACCGCCATCTTGTACCACCTCCTCTGTCAAAGCAGAAGATTAATGTTAGCATAACAAAAGCTATTTGTATGTAATTTTGAGGTTTTGCCATAAATTTACCACAAAAATTATATTTTATATAAACTTCATATTTGTGCTTTAAATTTTGTAGGCATTTAAAAGGTTCAGAAATATGGGTCACAAGGGAAGTAAGAAATAAAAATCTGTTGTTCTACAAAGACGATATACATGTGAATAACTCTGTGTGGTCTACATTTCACCGAAGAAAAGTATTGTTGAAATTTCCTTTATCACCTGCAAGTTTTAGCAGTTATTCTTTTTCTAATTTGAGAGTTCTAATAAATGTAAGGACAGACAGTCACTGTATAGATCCTAAACACGAAATGTAAAACAGGAATTATGTGTGGCTTATAAATAATTGAATATTAAAACCTGGATACTGGTATATAATAGGGATAAGCAAATAGTTATATGACAGATATCTTTGTACTTTTGCTCTCATTATTAAAGTTTCCCCATTCCATGCTTCTCTCCACCTTCTTTTGAGGTTCCCAAGGAACACTTTTTAAAAAATGTTAATTGGAGGGGGGACACTGACTCTTAAGAGCTTAAACATTGACTTAAAATTTGATATTTGGCAGCCTGCAAGTTCCAGTCATTTATTACAGACTTGGAATAGTTTAGTCCTTTTACCTGCAACTTGACTTAGTAAATTAAGTCATTTAACAAAATGCTTATTGACTACTTAATTTGATCCAAACTTTCTTATAGACATTAGAACTACTGTGGGGATGAAGACAAGATATCTACTGTTACAGAACCTAATACTCTAGGAGGAAGCATTAGATTTTCACAAATAATTCATCATATAACTTTAGAGAGTATTAAGTAGTGAAGGAAATTTTAAAAGAATAAGTTAAATGGAGAGAAATATATTAGAAGCTAATTTTAGTTGACTGGTGGGTAGTCCTTCCTGAAGAGATTTTTTTCTAAAACCAGTCCTGGAGAAATTAGCCATATGAAGCAACATGGTACTGAAAGCCAAGATAGGGTCAAGGACAAAGGCCCAAATGCAAGAATGAAGTCAGTGTGTTCTTGTAATGAAAAAAGGCCAACATGTTTGCAATGTGGTGAGCTAATGACACAGAGGTGCCAAATAGAGAGAAGTCAATATGGGAACACGTTTTTTGTTTTGTTTTGTTTTTGCTTTCTCAAAATCATCTGTAAATGCTTCCTTTTTTTAATGGAATTTTTTAAAAATTTTATTTGTTTATGAGAGAGAGAGAAAGAGAGAGAGAGAGGCAGAGACACAAGCAGAGAGAGAAGCAGGCTTCATGCAGAGAGCCTGACATGGGACTTGATCCCGGGTCTCCAGGATCACGCTCTGGGCTGAAGGCGGCGCTAAACCGCTGAGGCACCCGGGCTGCCCAATGCTTCCTAAACGTAGTAGATCCTATACAAGAATTATCTTATAAGCATATACTTTATAATCTAAATCTCTGTGAATGTCAGAACAGTTTAAATCTTGGGTCTACTAAGTCAGTTTTAAGAGTCATTACTTCCATTCTTGGTTCCATAAAACAAAAACATCATATTCTGTCAAGGGATTTTCAGTACTCCAGAAGTTCCCTGTGGCCTAAGAACATGATACCACAGTGTTAAGGCAGAGTAAAGTAGCATTGCTAAAATAGCACAGCATATGGATGATGAAATTATTAAGGTAAATAATTTTTTACAATCCTGATTATTTTTATCTTGATGAAGTCCCAATAGTTCATTTTTACTTTTTTTTCCCTTGCTTCTGGTAACATGTCTAGTAAAAAAGTTGCAATGGCTGAGGCCAGAGAAGTTGCTGGCTGTGTTTTCTAGGATTTTGATGGTTTCCTGTCTCATATTTAGGTTTTTCATTCATTTTGTTTTTTCTCTCATTCATTTTGAATTTATTTTTATGCATGGTGTAAGAAAGTGATCTAGTTTCCTTCTTCTGCATTTTGCTGTCCAGTTTTCCCAATATTGTTTGTTAAGGAGAATTTTTCCATTGAATATTCTTCCCTGCTTTGTCAAAGATTAGCTGACCTTAGAGTTGTGGTCCATTTCTAGATTTTCTATTCTTTCCATAAAATCATTATTTTTGAAAATAGTATTCAAGATTGTATTAGTCTATCTCATTTAGAATATGTAGAGTATGTGGTTTTCAGTGTAAACATAGTTTATATAGACTCAATAGATAAATATAGACACATTAAAATTATAGTGAATATACATATGTATTTCCCGCTTGTGTCATAAATTGATAACATTTTCTAAATGCTGGGGCAATATACTCAAATTCATAAATTTAATTCCAAGTGTTTGTATCAAGCTATAAATTACAGAAGTCTGTAAATTTTTTAATACATTGAATAGTTGAAATTATTGTAAGTCCTACATTAAAGGTTTTAAATTTACTTTTGTTTATGCAAATGAAATAATGTAAAGTAACAAATACTACAAAGAGAGAATTGACACTAAGTGCTATGTTCTTAAACATAGACACAGTCTTTGTCATGGTGGAATTTCTAGTAGATTCTCACTAAATTATTCAACTGAGGAAAAAATTAAGAAAAGGAGCAAGTGAAACTACAAGGTCCATATGATATTGAGGCAAACCCTGGTGTCTTGCTGGGAGAACCTTAGTATTTTATATTCTTCTGGGAGAAAAGAATACAAAATAGTTTAAAACCATTGGAAATACTGCCTAGTGACCTAGCATCCCAGGAATTCACTGATATTGTTCTATTGATCTAGAGAAACCATAAAAAGAAATTCAAAATGCAAGTCCAGATCCAAGAGTTCACCACAAAGCCATTAAATATGAGCTATTAGAACACACAGACTACAGAATCAAATGTGCTTTAGGTAGGCCACTCCAAATATAGCATTTGTGGATATGTGAAGAAATTAAATTTTCAAATTATTTTTTTAATTTTCAAGTGGATAATAGATGGAATCTACAAATATGTATATTTAGTATAAATAGAAATATTAATCAAAAATAGAATTATTAGGAAACAGTATTTTATAAGCAGGTGAGAATAAATGCACTAGATGATGTGAATTTTAATACACAGACTTCTTTGTTCAAATTCTAGAGGGACCACTAAAAATGCCAATTGAGAGGCATTAGTGTGAAATGCAAAAATAGATGAGGAAAACAGAACATCCCAGAAATATATGTTATAACATTAATTAATGGTTGCACTAATTTAATTTAGAACAAAAGCTATGGAGAACTTGTACACATAAGAAAGAGTAATTTGTTGCACAAACATGTTAGGGCAAAGGCTATCTATATGAGTATGAGTAAGTGTTCTTCCAATAGATGCCACATTTTCCAGAAAAGATACTAATTATATTTTATTTACTAACTTTTACAGCAATCCTGTCTTGTTTTCATAAGGCACTTTTTTCAAAATATTTTATACACTACTGTTCTTAAAAAATGAATAGAAAAGCAAACACTATTTTTTAAACTATATGCAAGTGGTTGAAATGGAATTCTAGAAAAAAAGGTTTGTCTGCATATTTTATAGATATATAATTTCATAAAACCACTCCACCTTTGAATGTAACTTATAACCTAATCTAACATGCATATTAAATTGCCAAGAGTATTTTGATCTTAGCATAATTAAAATAGGAAAAATGAATGTTATAGTGGAAGAACCAATCTAATATTTTATGATAGTTCTGGTGGTGTAATGCTATTATGTTAAGATGAAATTCTGTAGATTTTAGGCCTTAATTCATAAGGCCCAAGAATAAGGTAACACGATAAAACACAGTCTTTCAGGGGATCCCTGGGTGGTTCAGCGGTTTGGCGCCTGCCTTTGGTCCAGGGTGTGATCCTGGAGTCCCAGGATCAAGTCCTGTGTCAGGCTCCTGGCATGGAGCCTGCTTGTGTCTCTGCCTCTCTCTCTGTCTATCATGAATGAATGAATAAATCTTATAAAGAAAAAAAAAAACCCACAGTCTTTCACCATCTTTTTACACTAAGTTCAAAGTCTCAGGTTCTAAAGGATTTAAAGTTATTTTAAGTTCATTATAATAAAAGCTCACCCATGGGTAGTATTCTCAAACACCTTAGATAAGAAGTAAGAAAACAGGAAGTTTTATCCAGCCTTGAAAATCATTCTTTTTGAATAAAAATATATAATAATTAATGTTTAACATCTGCACATATAATTTATCTTCCAAGAAATTTATTGTTTTGTGACTAACCAATATGAAAAAATCAGGTTCTTTTACCTTAAAAAAATTCATAGAATGGCTGGGCATGGCTTTCAGTGACTCTTTTTATTTCTAGAAGTCCTAGTGGAATATTTTTTTTCTTCCCATTTATTACTATAATTAATAATATTTGAAACCTTTATAAAGTATTTCTTCAGGGGAATATAAAATGTGTTAGTATTTTTCATTTCTACTCCTTGAAGCAGAAATATTTCATTAATACTTAAAAAAATTAATCACATACAACATATCCTTTATTCAAGGTTAGCAGGATGAATCAGTGTTTAAAAACCAGGATTAGAACCAAGATTTTCCATGACATGTCTCTTCATAATGCATACAACTGCATCACATTTTCTTCTCATTGAACTCTACAAAGGAATGCAGGAAATCTTATGAATGGAAGAACTGGCATTATAATATTGTGACCTTGAAAGCATTATTTTATTCTATTGGAAAAGGAAAGTAAAATCAAACTCTTGTCACATATTATAGGGTCATTACAAAATATAGAAGTAAAATGAACTGAAACCCCTGAGTATATTTATTGAAAATGTTTTAATTTAGCTTCTATACCTATTCCCAATGAGCAGTCAGGCTTTGAATTGGAATCAGAGTCTAGCAAGAGGGACTGGAAGCAGACACAAAGCCCCACTTTCCTTCTATGTGTTCTATTTCCAGTTAAATCAGGCATTTCTGCTAACACCAAAAGAACAAGAACAATCAGTGCAGAGATCATTCTCTGTTATCTTTGTTATCTGTATTACTTGTATGAACTCTGAAGCCCAATTTGTGGGAAGAGAAAGGAAATACTAATTCTTACACTTAATCATCCCCAGATAAAAAGCAACTAGAGGCTAGATCTAACCTTTTAGTTGATGAATCTAGGCTGAGAAGCATGAGCAATTGTTCATAAATTGCCAATCATGATCAGCATAATACAGAAATGATATATTCAAATAACTGTATGTCTATTTTTGCTTATAGTAATTTGTAAATGACCCCACAGAAATTTTTTCATTGAGGGGACGCCTGAGTGGCTCAGCAGTTGAGTGACTGCCTTCAGCTCAAGGCGTGATCCCGGGTCCAGGGATCAAGTCCCACATCAAGCTCCCTGCGAGAAGCCTGCATCTCCCTCTAAGTCTCTGCCTCTCTCTCTGTCTCTCATGAATAAATAAATAAAATATATTTTTAAAAAGAAAGTTTTCCATTGAGATTTCTCAGGTTACCTGATTATTCAACCTAAATTGTAAAAAAAAAAAAAAAAAAACAGACAAGTATGGGTAATTTATTATACTGTTAGCAGTATTAAAGGATTTAAAGTGCTAGTGACAGCTGAAATAGTTTTAATTAGAATGACTTTATAATAACTTACATAGAAACAACATATAAGTAACAGAATAAATTAAAAATGCAGAATTCTATTTATCAAAGCCGCTGCTTCTATTACAAGTGCCGGTAAAGGTATAGTGCTTAGAAGTAAATTCCACAATTAAAAATCAAGGGGAGGGGTGCTTGGGTGTCTCAGTCAGTTAAGGGACCCACTCTTGATTTCACCTCAGGTCATGATCTCGGGGTTTTGAGATCAGCCTGGTATCACTCCACACTGAGTGTGGAGCTTGCTTAAAATTCTCTCTCCCTCTCCTGCCCCTCCTCATCTCCTGATGGGTCTCTTGCACTCTCTCAACAACAACAAAAATCTAAAAAACAAAGCAAAACGTCAAGGGGACAATTATATTTTTATAACCATCCCATTCTGCAGGAGTGTAGACAAATAAGTCTAAAAAGGAAATAGCTTGAGAAATATTAAGTGCAATAGAATAGTGAAATACATTAGCCCAAACAATTTAGACAACAACAAAAAAGTAAATTTGAGTGCTCCTCTGGTGATCACAAAGTTTCAAAGAACCATTATTTTCAAAGTGCTTTGTCAGCTGAATAATATGCTTGTCTTTTCATTGTTGAATGAAAAATCCATGTTGCCCTTTGTCTCTTATCCCATTATTATGTTTTCAAAGATTAGAATCATGTGGATTTCAGATTGTAATATCAGAATGGAGTAAGTATTAGCATTTCTAAATTTGCACTCTCAAATTTTGAGCAGCTGATCACCATTTAACAAAACATGCACCATCCTTGATTGCTTCACCATAAATCCTAATGCCAGGCAAAAGATGTATGAGGCTGCTTTGTCACATAACCAGACATCCTCCCCCCTCCACAGGAAAAGTGTCCATACATTGTTATAACAGGTGACCTACATGCACAGTTTGGTTTATACATAAGACTTGCCCTAACAGCAGCATTTGCAAATTTTTCTGTGAACTAAAATCAACAAAATAAATAATTAAATTACTCATGGCATAGAAGTAGGAAAAGAGCTATTGACCTTATAGAATTCCAGTGTCTAGACAATGTCACATTTTTGATAATGAATTTACTATATTACAAATTTTACCTAATACTTAATGTTATCTTATATGTTGATCCAGTAATCAAAAATAGTTGTTTGAAATTTCTTCCTATAGCGTTTAAAATAATTGTCTGAGACAAATAACATATATATGTATAATATCTATATGCATATATGTATATAAAGCACAATACATTACTTAAATTCTTATGATATTTCAAAGCTTTTTAAAAATAAGACCACCTGTAAATACAATTTTAATATAATTTCTAAAAGTTGGTATACACACTATCTTTAGTATGTTTGTATATATATAGTATCTAAATTATATTTATTTCTATATCTTTTGTGTTTTAGTCTGTTTTCTTTAAGATTTTATTTATTTTAGAGAGAGAAAGAGAGAGTGCATGCATGCATGCACTGGAAAGGGGCAGAGGGGGAGAGAACCTCAAGCAGACTCCCCACTGAGTGCAAAGCCCATCCTGGGGCTAGATCCCACAACCCTGGGGCTAGATCTCACAATCCCAAGAGTTGGACACTTGACAGACTGAGCCCCCCATGTGTTCCTCAATCTCTGTTTTGTACCTCCATTTCTAGTTTCCAGCAAGACCTCTCAAGTTGGTCATGTACTTACTTATATTTAATGTAAGTAGTTAAAATTTATAAATTAAAATATACATATAGCCTCATGGTTATATGACAGATGGTTAGAGTACATGGTTAATAGAAAGTGGTTAATAGTACATGGTTAATAGTACATGGTTAATAGAAATAGAAAGCAAACATATATACTACATTGAAAAAATTACGTATTTTCCAATATAAATAAAAATCTATATACAGATATTCAGATAAAACTCATTATTTTAGGATGCTGAAGTAATGATACAAAAATCATTTGTGTATCCATTGCAAATTAAATATTATATATGTGTATACATGTTACACACACACATAGAATTGAATATACCTTATAATTGCTACAAACTAGGAGAATTTTATATTATTCACTGATAATATAGAATTGAGTAGACATACACAAAGAATTGAGTATACCTTATAATTCCTACAAACTAGGAGAATTTTATATTATTCACTGATGATTTATTACCTTCTGTGTTTTTGACAAAAACTTTGCCCATATTTGGCTTCCTCAATTGGGAATACACTTGAGTTATTTTGACTTTTAAGCTTCTTCTATAATAAGTCAAACAGAGAAATCATTATACTTTTGTGCTAATGGTTCTCTTTAGCACATTTCTGAAGCTTCATAACAGGAGAAAATCTATACCCTATGTCCCCCAAGAAATGCAACATTAATTAGTTAGGATTTTCTATTGTACAGGTTTATTATTTACATCTGTCACATTTTAGTATGTTTTAGTTCAGATGTTCAGCCTTAGTGGGCATTTTTAGAAGTCTTTATTCTTGCATCTTCTATTATTTTAATTTCATTTTTATTTGAAGTGATATCTTTTTTACGTCTCCTTTTTATTGGTTTAGTTTATTTGTTAATTTAGACAGATGAAAAAAAAAACAGAATATACTCATACTCTGATTATGCATGCTGGGCAATTTTCCTCCCTTTTTAGCTCCTCACAAAACCTTCCAACATGACTAAAAGCCCCACATCTGAACGCAAAGCATATGATTTTCTGCCTAATTTCAGATTTAAATTATTTCCTGTAAATACAGTACAACTTCCTCTAAAGTAAATTTAGGAGTGCTAAAGAAAATCTTTATTTTTTTCATATTCAGAGCTACCATTTTAGTATTAAAAAATAAAAATAATATTATCAATTTATACAATTATTTTACGCCACTCTTTCTACACTTTCACTTATAGTCCCCAGGACTTGAGGAGATAACAATATCTAGGGAAATCTAGCTAAATGCATGCATTTTCTCCAACTAAAGGTATCCTTAAACTGTTTTCCAATGACTAAACAAAGTTGGAAATGTCAGAGAATTCAAAAGCAAATTTAGAGCTATAAGTCATATACACTCTTTATGTGTAATATTCATTGTATAAAGAGACCTGACTTGCTATCTAAATATTTGTGAAACTAAGTTTTCAGTATTTTTAGGAGTAAGATGCCTATAAAGTGGAATTTTCTCTTGCTATATAGAATGTTAATGGATGTGACAAGTTTCAGAATAAAAGGGTGAGGAATTTTCTGTGTAACAACTTTTTAAATTGCTATTATTGTTTTTATCAAGTAACTACGTAGTGGTGGAATTACTGGATCATGCAGTATTTTTATATTAAAATGTTTGAGGCACTTTCATACTGTTTCTCACAGTGACTATAGGATTTTGCATTTCTACCAACAGTGTATGAGGGTTCCTTTTTCTCTATATCCTTGCCAACACTTGTTAATTTTTTTTTTATTTTAGCCATTTAGACAAGTGTAAGGTGATTCTCATTTTTGTTTTGATTTGTTTTTTTCCTAATGACTAGTGATGTTGAGCATCTTTTCATGTGTCTGTTGGCCATCTATATGCCTCCTTTGGAAAAATGTCTACTCAAGTCTTCAACCCATTTTTAAAAAATATTTTATTTATTTATTCGAGAAACAGAGAGAGAGAGAGAGAGAGAGAGAGAGAGAGGCAGAGACACAGGCAGAGGGAGAAGCAGGCTCCATGCAGGAAGCCCGACTGGGGTCTCGATTCCTGGGTCTCCAGGATCACACCCTGGGCCGAAGTCCGCGCTAAACCGCTGAGCCACCTGGGCTGCCCTCTTCAGCCCATTCTTAAACCTGATTATTTATTTCTTCAGTGTTTAGTTGTATAAATTCTTTATATATTTTTGACACTTACCCTTTATTAAATACTTTGCAAATATTGTCTCCTTTTCAGTAGGTTGCCTTTTCATTTTGTTGTTAGTTTCCTTTTGCTATGAAAAAGGTTTTTTTTTTTTTAAGATTGATTTATTTATTATAGAGCATGAGCAGGAGAGGAAGAGAGAATATCTGAAGCAGACTCAATGCTGAGCATGTAGTCTTCTGATTGGGGGCTTGATCACATGGCCCTGAGATCACAACCTGAACCAAAACCAAGATTTTGACCCGTAACCCACTATTCCACCCAGGCACTCCTGCTTTGAAAAAGTTTTATATGTTGGTGTAGTTCCAATACCTTAGTTTTGCTTTTGTTTCCCTTCCATAAAGAGATAGTTCTAGAAAAATTGTGATAATACCAATGTCTAGGAGTTTACCACCAATGTTTTCTTTTATAAGTTTTATTGTTTCAGATCTCACATTTAGGTCTCTAATCCATTGAGTTTTTTTGTGTGGTGTAAGAAAGTGATCCAGTTTCATTATTTTGCATATTTCTGTCCAATTTTCTCATTTATTTAAGAGATTGTTTTCCCCATTGTATATTTTTATCTCCTGTGTTGCAAATTAATTGACCATTTAAGCCTGGGTTTATTTCTGGGATCTCTACTCTATTCTATGTGTCCATTTTTGTACCACAACTATCCTGTTTTGATTACTATAGATTTGAAGCATGTATCTCAAATCTGGGGTTGTATCTCCAGCTTTATTCTTCTTTCTCAAGGTTATTTGGTTATTCAAGTCTTTTGTAGTTCTATACAGATTTTATGATTATTTGTTCTAGTTCTATGAAAAATGCTGTTGGGATTTTTATTGGGACTCTACTGAATAGTAGTATGGACATTTTAATTATATTAATTCTTCCAATCTGCGAGCATCATATATCTTTCTATTTTATTGTGTCATCTTTAATTTGTTTCATCTATAGTTTATAGTTTTCAGAGTGTAAGCCTTTCATTTTCTTGGTTAAGTTTATTCCTATGTATTTTATTATTTTTGGTACAATTATAAATAAGATTTTCTTAATTTATAAATTAATTTAATTTATAAATAGGATTTTCTTTCATTATAAATAGGATTTTTTCTTAATTTCTCTTTCTGCTACTTAATTATTAGTATATATAAACACATTAGATTTCTGTATATTAATCTTGTATCCTGCCAATTTAAAAAATTCATTTCTTATTTCTAACAGTTTTTTGTGGAGTCTTTAGAGTTTTGACATATAATAATGAAAATATCTGAAAATAGTGACATTTTAACTTAATTCCCTATTTAGATGCCTTTTGTTGCTTCTCCTTATTTGATTGCTGAGACTAGACCTAGAGAGGTGGTAAAAGTGGACATTCCTATCTTATTCCTGATCTTAGAGAAAAAGCTCTCAGTTTTTCACCAGTTAGTATGACATTAGCTGTGGGCTTTTCAAGTGTGACCTTTAATATATTGAAGTATGTTTCCTCTAAACCCACTTCATTGAGAGTTTTTATCATGAAATGTCTTAGCTACATCTAATGAAATGATTGCATTATTTTTATCCATTGTTTCATTACTGTGATGTATCACATTGGTTGATTTGTGAATATTGAACTATCTTTGCATCCCAGAATAAAGCCCACTTGATCATAGTGAATGATCATCTTAATGTATTGTTGAGTATGATTTGCTATATTTTGTTGAAAATTTTTACATCTCTGTTCATCAGGGTTGTTGGCCTATAGTTTTCTTTTTTTTTTCTTTTTTAATGTTTTTGTCTGGTTTTGGTATCAAGGTAATTCTACCCTCATAGAATATTTTTGGAAGCTGCCCTTCTATTTTTCAATAGTTTAAGGAAAATAGGTATTAACTTTTGTTTAAATGTTTGGTAGAATTCACCTGTGAATCCATCTAGTCTTGGACTTCTGTTAGTTGGGAGTTTTCTGATTATCAGTTCAATTTTCTAATTGGTCCTTTCGGATTTTTTTCTTTCTTTCCGATTCAATTTGGGACATCATATGTTTCTAGATATTTGTTCATTTCTTCTAGGTTGTCTAATTTGTTGGCATATAATTATAATTCTCTATTTTGGTGCTGTCGGTTGTTACTTATTTTTTCTGTTTTTATTTATTTCTCTTTTTTTCTTGATGAGCCTGGCTAAAGGTTTATCCATTTTGTTTATTTTTTCAAAAAAAAATAGCTCTTGGTTTCATTGATCTTCTCTGAGACTTTTTCATCTCTATTTTATTTATTTCCACTCTGATCTTTATTATTTCCTTGTTTTTACTAACTTTGGCCTTTGTTCTTCTTTTTCTCTGCCCTTAGATATAAGGTTAGATTGTTTATTTGAGATTTTTTCTTATTTTTTAAGGTAGTCCTGTATAACTATAGTTTTTCTTTTTAGAATTGCTTTTGGTGCATTCCAAAGATTTGTATTTTCTTTTCATTTGACTCCTAGTATTTTTTTTTTTATTTCTCCTGAGATTTCTTCATAGACCCATTGGCTACTTAGTAGCATATATTTAGCCTCCACATGTCTGTTTTTTCCAGGTTTTGTGCATGTGATTGTTTTCTAGTTTTATACCATTGTGGTCAGAAAAAGATATATGATATGATTTCAATCTTTTTAAATACATTGAGACTTGCTTTGTGGACTAACATGGTATATTCTGGAAAATGTTGCATGTGCACATGTAAAGAATGTGTGTTCTGTTGTGTTTGGATGGGATGTTCTCTGTATAGCTGTTAAATCATCTATAGTCTAATGTGTCATTCAAAGACAATCTAATTTTCTGCCTGGATGATGTAAGTGGGGTGTTAATGTCTTTCACTGTATTACTTTCAATTTCTCCTCTTATTTCTGTTAATATTAACTTAATGTATTTAGGTGCATCAATGTCGGGTACATTGATATTTACAATTCTTGTTGGAATATTTTTATCATTATGTAATGCTCTTCTCTGTCTCTTTTTATAATCTTTTAAATTCTATATTGTCTAATAAAAGTACTGCTATCCCAGCTTTTTTTAATTTCCATTTTCATGGAATTTCTTTTTTCATCCATTCACTTTTAGTATTTGTCTTTAGTCTAAAGTAAGTCTCTTTTAGGTCACCCAAGGATGTGTCCTGTTTTTTTATCCAGTCCTCCACTCTATGTCTTTTGATTGAAATACATGAGCCATTGACATTTAAACTAATCATTAATAGGTATATACTTACTGTCATTTTAATTGTCTTCTGGTTATTTTGTAGTTCTCTGTTTCTTTCTTTTCCTCTTGCTCTCTTCCCTTGTGATGGATGACTTTTTGTAGTGTTATGCTTGTTTCTTTATCTTTTGGTGTATCTATTATAGATTTTTGGCCAGTGGTTACCATAAGATTTATATATAACATTCTAAGTATATAGCAGTCTATATTAAGTTGATGCTCACTTAAGTTCAAGTACATTCTAAAAGAACTTCATTTTCACTCATCTCTCCATGTTTTATGTATATGTTGTCATATTTTACATCATTTTATTATAATTTTGTTACTTATAATTATGGCCTTTACTTTTCCATTTAAAGAAGTCCTTTTAAACATTTCTTATTAGGCTACCTTAGTAGTGCTACATTCTTGAAACTTTTGTTTTTCTGGGAAACTCTTTATTTCTCCTCCAATTTTGAATGGTGATCTTGCTGGGTACAGTATAATTGGTTGTAGGTTTTTTCCTTTCAGTTCTTTGAATGTATCATGCCAATCCCCTCTGGCCTGCAATGTTGCTGCTGAAAAGTCAACCAATAGACTTATGGGGTTTCCCTTGTATGCAACTTGTTGCTTCTTGCTGCTTTTAAATTTTTCATTTTTTCCTCCAAGTTTTTATTGACATTCTAGTTAGTTAATATATAGTGTAATATTACTTTCAGTTGTAGAATTTAGTGATTCAACATTTACATACAACATACAGTTTGTATCACAAGTACACTCCTTAATCTCCATTGCCTATTTAATCCACCCCCCACCTAAGTCCCCTCTGGTAATAATCAGTTTGTTCTCTATAGTTAAGAGTCTGTTTCTTGGCTTGCTTCCCTCTCTCTTTTTTACATTTTATCTCTTCATTGAAGTACTCTCTGAGTTCTTCCACTATTCTCTCCAGGCCAGTAAACATTTTTATGATCATCACTTTAAATTCTTTATCAATCATATTACTTATCTCCATTTCTTCATTTCATTTCATTATTTCATTCTTTTTCTAGATTTTTGTTTTGTTCTTAATCTTGTTCTTTCATTTGGAACATATTTCTCTGTCTCTTCATTTTACTTCTTCCTATATTTGTTTCTATGAATTATGTGGAATAGTTACTTCTCCTAAACTTGAAGAAATAATCTTATATATGGTCATTCCCTATATACTCTGTATGTGCCTGATGATCTGGGTGACTGCAATTGTGGCTGGTATGGGCTGGGGATCCTGAGGTACTCTGTGCTGGGCTGTACTGGTGTAATGGCCAGAGCTGAAGTACTCATGGCCTGAAGCAGTCTGGGATTTTTCACACAGAGAGTGCCCTAGCAAAACAAATGAAGTTGAAGTGGGTACAATCCATGGGGTGCCAAGGCTCTTTGCACAGTGGGTACTTTGGCAGAACAGCTAAAGCTGAAGTGGGCATGGGCTAGGGCAGTCTCTGGGCTCTCTGCACAGCAGATATCATTGGCAGAACAGCTGAAGCTAAAGAGGGGTTTCAAATAAGACTGTCCCTGGGCTATCTACTCAGATGGTGCCCTGGCAGGATTTCTGAAGCTGAAGTGGGTGCAGGCTTGTGTGTCCTGCAGTGCCTAGTATAGAGGGTGACATGGTGGAGTAGCTGGGGCTCAAGGCTGGTTGACAGCCAGGGTGTCATGGGGTGCTCTACACATGGTTTCCCTGGCAGGACAGTTGGAGCTAAGGCAGGCAAAGGCTGGGGTTCCTGGGGGTAATCTGTGCAGGGGCCACCCTGGTGAGATGGGAGGAGCTGAAGCAGGCATGAAACAGATGTTCCAGAGTGATCTGAGCTGGGACTGCCCTAGCTAGCCATCTGGAGCTAAAGTGGTGTGGGCCTGAAGTGTCCCAGGGTGCTTTGCAGCCTTGTCACTTTGATGTGATTGTTGGAGCTAAAGTGAGTGCTAACCAGGGGTTCCCCAATGTGCATCATGCTGGGAACACCGCAGTGGAAAAGCTGGCTTCAGCCCTGGGGTTCACTGAGGCAATAATGCAACTAGGGCACACAGACCCTCCTCTCATGTGTGCTGTCAAAGTGGATGGGGAATGTAAACCATGGCACTCACCAGCCCCTCAGGCCTGGAAAGAGTTCTAGCAGCTTCCTCGCTATTTGTCAGAATTCTAGAGCTTATTCTTTTTTATATATATTCCAGTGGTCTTTTAAACCACAGATTGTTTTTTTCTGTGCCCTAGGAAAGATGCATCTGCTCATGGTCCCTCAGTACTATTTTTCACCACCGCAGTTCACGGCATCAGGAGTGGGGGTTCCCTTTGTTATCATGTCTCCATCTTTCTTACCTTTCTTGATGTGGTCTATCTTTTGTTGCGTGGAAGCTGTTCAGTCAGCTCTCAGTTCTTACTCAGGAGGAATTGTTCTATAAATAGATGAGGATCGAAAGATGGTATGTGACCACCTTTATAAGAAACTGATAAATTGTTCCAAAGTGGTTGTACCATTTTGCCTTTCCATAAACAATGTATGAAAGCCCCAGATGCTGCATATCTTTACCCATATTTGGTGTTGTTGATCTTAATTTGAGCCATTCTAAAAAACCTATAATTTTATCTCATTGAAATTTTAATTTTTTAAAGATTATTTATTTATTTGACAGAGAGAGAGTGTGTGTGTGTGTGCACGCACGCATGCTCACAAGCAGGGGGACTAGGAGAGGGTGAAGCAGGCTTCCTGTTGAGCAGAGACCCCCCCAAAATGTGGGGCTCAGTCCCAGGACCCCAGGATCATGACCTGAGCCAAAGGCGATGGTTAACTGACTAAGCCACCTAGGTGCCCTGAATTTGAATTTCCTTGATGATTAATAATGTCAAGCATATTTTCACATGCTATGGTTTATTTGAATATCTTCTCTTATGAAGAGTCTAATTGTTGTGCCCATCATAGATATGTAATATGTAATATTTATTTATACATTTAAGATACAAGTTATTTTGTTAGATACATATACTGGAAATATATAAAGAGCCTTTTAATTTTCTTAATCTCTTTCAAATTCTAAATATGTTTAACATGAGTATTGAATTTTACTTCAGTTTCATTCTTTACTCTGTAATGTGGTAAATTTGTTTTCAAATGTTACACAAACTATGCATTCCTGTGTTAAACACCACTTGATTAATATATCATTTGTGATAACTTTATTGATATGCCAAATTGGCTAGGTCAGAGTCTAATTTTTCAGTCAAACAATAATCTAGGTGTTGCTGTGAATGTATTTTACAAGTAAAATTCTGCTAATCAGTTGACATTAAAAGTGAGGGGGATTATGTTAAATATAATTTTCCCTTGGTGGTACTGACTGAATTCATTAGGCAGCCTTAAAATCTGAGTTTAGGTTTCCTGTGAAGAGAAAAGAAATTCTGTAGATGCTGCTTTAGCCTATGCCCAGGATATTCTATCCTGCTCATTATCTTCCCTGTCTTCCAGACCACTGCTGAATTTCTCATTTACTTAGCCGGCTCTGGCAAATCGTATAAGCCAATTAACAGTATCTATCTATCTACTATCTATCTATCTATCTATCTATCTATCTAACTATTATCTATCATCCTACTAGTGTCCTACTGGTTCTTTTTCTCTGTTTGAACTCTGATTGATATAAATATGTACTTTATATGTTGGTAAATTGAATGTGCTGTTATCTTGTATAGAATTTTTACATTTATGTTTCTGAGTTTAGTCTTTAATTTTCTTGTGTTAACTTTGTCAAGGTTTAGTATAGGGTTTATGCTGCCCTCTTATAATTCTAAAAAGGTTTTGAATAATTGGTCTTATTTCTCATTTGAACATTTCATAGTATTCTTGAGTAAAAAACCATTTGGTTCTGGAATTTGCTTTGTAAAAAAAATGGTTATGACAAATTTAAAGGCTTTTTTAGATACAGGCAGAGCTTTCCAGATTTTCTATTTTCCCTTGTACAACTTTTGATAAGTTAAATGTTGCAATAAATTTGTCCTTTTTATCAAAGTTGTCATATTAGCATAAAATTGCTCACATATCTTTATTACTACTGTAATGCCTACAGAACCTAGAGTGATGTGTCTTTTTTTTTTCTTGATCAAACTCAGTAGGTGTTTGTCAAATTTTAATAATATTTTTAAAGAATAAAGTTTGGGCTTTAAGATTTTTCTCTATTGTTTTTCTTTTTGGTTGATTTTTAAAATCTATATTCCTTTATTTTTTCCCTCTTTTCTAGGTTCCTTAGATCAATGAAAGTAAAACTTTATTTCTTAAGCATTATTTCCTTCCACAAATGTTGGTATTTGTTTTCAATATAATTCAGTTCAAGACATTTTGTAATTTCTATCCATTATGTACAAGTATATTTAAAGAGTATACACAATTGTTAGATGGAGTGGTCTATAAATATTAAGTTGCTTGAGAGTATTGTGAAAACGTATTTTATTTTTACAGGCTTTTTTTACTCGTTTTTTGTTTTGTTAATTTCTCCGGGAGAGGATTGACAATTTCCCACTACATTGTACATTTCTAAATGCCTCACTTTGTTTCTACCCATGTTTGCATTGTTAGGAAATGCTGTTATTAGTTTTGTACAACTTTATAATATTATGTCTTCATGATAAACTGCCTCTTTCATCATTCTTTATTATATTTGATAGTACTGCTTGTCTTGAAGGCTACTCTGGTTGATATTAATACAGCTATTCAGCTTTCTTATATTTACTTATATTTGTATAGCATATCCTGTTTACATTCTTTTGTTTTCAACCTATTTCCGTCTTTGTGTTTAATGGATTCCTGTGGATAGAACACAGTTTGGTCTTGTTTTTCTAACCTATCTGATAAAGCACCTTCCAATTAAAGTCTTTAGTTCATTTACTTTAACTAATTTATTGATGTGATTGGTACAAATATTTTATGATATACTTAATTTCCTCAATTTACTTTTTAATTATATTCCTTTATATTCTTTTTTCAGCTTAGTTCTTCACACAGAGATATGCATTCTCCTTTTTAATGCTGGGCATTAAACAAACTAATATTTTTGTTTTATTTATTAAATATCATTCAAACAATCAAAGCATTTACAATCTTTTTCAATTATCACTTTTCTTCAATTACTTTATGTCTGAAAATATAAGAACAAAGGGAACAAAAGAAAGAAAATATAAAACAAAGAGTAATAGGGCATCTCATATACAATTCAATATGAATAGCATCCAGTAAAAGACAAGAAATTCTACCAACTTATAAATGATTAAACAATAGTTAAATTAATCAAAGTTTTATGTTGTCCTTATTCAAAACAAAATAATTTCCTCCCATCTGTGTTCCATTTGGTTATTTTTGTGTTGTCTCAATGCTGCTAAATCTGGATCTTTATGGAGAGAGTGAACATCTTATTCTCCTTTGTCCCCACAATAGGACACACAGGGCATGTTGTTAAGGCTCAGCATATCATTTGTTGAATTAATAAAGTTTGAAATTCAATTTTTCCTGAGCATCACTTTCAGGCTGGGTCACAATGAAGATAAACACGGTTTTATTTTGCACCATCTCTCTGAAGAGTAGTAAAAAGATTTATACTTTAATGTTTTTTACATATAATGTCCCAGTTACCATCTTACTGTGAGACATCAATGTCTCTATTTTAGGAACTCAGAAAAAAAAAAATTATGGATAGATTAACTCTTACTTGTCTCCTTTATATCAAGCTCGCCTTTGAAATATTGGGTAATTATAGTAGTAACCTACAAAAACATCATTTTGCATTTTTATGAAATTTTAAGTTTTAAAACATTTCACATATTGTTTTATTCAACCTTCATTACAGCATTATAGCATCATTGCTATTAAGAAAATATGAAAAACTTGGAAATAAGAAAGAAGTGTGATTATATTTGTTTTCAATATTACTTTGGAGCATTGTTAATAGTCTTATCCAAGAATTACTGAAATCTTTAGTGTATAGAACCTTTTTTTGACATATTCCTTATTATATTCAGAGTCCAAACTTTCTTTAACAAATTTTTTTTATTATTTATTTATGATAGTCACAGAGAGAGAGAGAGAGAGAGGCAGAGACAGAAGCAGGCTCCTTGCACCGGGACCCCGACGTGGGACTCGATCCCGGGTCTCCAGGATTGCGCCCTGGGCCAAAGGCAGGCGCTAAACCGCTGTGCCACCTAGGGATCCCCCAGAGTCCAAACTTTCTAATGTTATATGTTACCTTGTAGATTTTTTCTGGTAGAGATACAAATACTTTCTGTTGGGTTTAAATTATAATCAAAGGGTATGGATTATTATCCTTTAGGGTGTTACTCGGGATTGTACATAGCCTAAAATTCTAACATTTTTTGTTAAGTGCACATCAGCGCTCAGTTCTTCAAATGCCCTTTGAATCGTTTACCACCTTGCTTCCTATATAATGAGTTAAATAAATCTCTGACATACACTTATTTTTTATTTGTATAATAGCCATTTTTAATTGTCCTTGGAAAACTATTCTTTAATATCATTATTCTTACTTTCAATTTGCTTCATTGGGTTGATCACAAAGAAAAAAACACAGAAGAGCTATTATATACAAAAATGAACCAGCACATAATGATCAATTGAATCAGTGTGTCCTAATAATTCTTGGAAGACAACTATTGACAGGGCACAGAGTTCTGAAAAAGCTAAAAATGAAACTACCCAGCATTTGCTTGTGGGAAAACGAATAAGTAGTACCAGTCTCATACTGTGAAATGGAAAAAGGAGAGAAGGAAAAAGAGATGTCAACCACACATTTCATTCATTTCATCTTTCCTCTACAAGTTTAAAAATGCAACATATGTTATATGGACACCTTATGTAAAGACAAAGAAATTACAGCCCATTTATGAAACAGGGGCATCAACAATTTATTTAAATAGACAACAAATCAAAAGTAAAATTCACTTCTGGTGAGAATGGGTCACTTCACGTTGAAACTTGATTCTATTATATGTTGTCTTAAGTTTGTTTTTAAGGTATAATTGGCATATAACATTATGTCTAGATTCAGGTGTAAAACATAATGATTTAAGATTTATATATATTATGAAATGATCACCTCAATGGTCTTAATTAACATGCTTTGCCATAGTTACAAATTTTTTTTCTTGTAATGAGAACTTTTAAGATTGCTATCTTAGAAATTTTGAAATATTCAACAGAGTATTATTAAATATAGTCACCATGCTGTGTATTACATCCACATTATTTATTTTATAACTAGAAGTTTGTACCTTTTGACCTTCTTCACCTACTTCTGTCACTTACCACTCTCACCCCTGATCAATTGCCAAACTGCAGTCTGTATCTATGAACATGTTGTCGCTTTTGTTTTTGTTTTAGATTCTATATACAAGTTAAAACAAATAGTATTTGTTTTTCTCTGTCTCACCAAATTTACTTAGCATAATGACCTCAAGATCCATACATGTTGTCACAAATGGCAAGATTATCTTCTTTTACATGGCTGAACAGTATTCCACTGTATGTGTGTATACACACATACTCACATACATGCATACCATAGTGTGAGATTATTTCAACACATTTCTTCAACCATTTATCTATTGTGGACATTTAGGTTGTTTCCATGTCTTAGCAAGAGTAAACAATGTTGTAATAAACATGAGGGTGCATATATATTTTCAAATCAACGTTTTCAATTTCTTCAGATAAACACCCAAAAGTGGAATTTCTGGATCACATGATTGTTCTATATTGAATTCTCTGAGTAACTCCACACTATTTTCCACAGTGGCTGTACCAATCTACATTTCTACCAACAGAACACAGTGGTTCCCCCTTTCTCCACACCCTTACCAACATTTCTTATCTTTTTGATAATAGTTTCTTTCTTTCTTTCTTTCTTTCTTTCTTTCTTTCTTTCTTTCTTTCTTTCTTTCCTTTCTTTCTTCTTTCTTTCTTTCTTTCTTTCTCTTTCTTTGTCTCTTTCTCTTTCTTTCTTTCTCTCTCTCTCTCTCTCTCTGTCTCTCTCTCTGTGTGTGTGTGTGTCTCTCTATTTCTCTTTCTCTCTTTCTCCTGCCCTGTCTTTCTGTCTTTCTTTCTTTAGGTCAGGGAAGGGGAGAGGGAGAGGGAAACTTAAAAGACCCCATGCTGAGTGAGGAGCCTGATGAGGAGCTCAATCTAAAGACCCTTAGATCATGACCTGTGCTGAAACTGAGAGTTGGATGCTCAGCCTACTCTGCCATCCAGGCACCCTTAATAACAGCGTTTCTAACAGGTATGAGTTAATATCTCATTGTAGTTTGGAATTGCATTTCTCTGATTAGAGATGTTGCATACTTTTTCATGTATATATTGGACATCTATATTATTTGGTAAAATGTCTATAGAGATCCTCTGCTCATTTTTAATTGGATTTTTTTTTTTGGCTGAGCTGCATTAGTTCTTTATATATTTTGGATGTTAACCTCTTACCAGATATATCATTTGCAAGTATTTTCTCCTATTCTCCTTTTCATTTTTTTTGTTTTCTTTGTTGTATAGAGCTTTTTAGTTTTTTGCAGTTCCATTTGTTTGTTTTTGCTCTTGTTGCCTTAGATTTTGGTGTCAAATCCAAAAAAAATTATTGCCAAGACTAAAGTCAAGGAGTTTATCATGAATGTTTCCTTCTAGGAGTTTTAGAGTTTCAGGTTTTACATTTAAACTGTTAATCCATTTGAAGTTAACTTTTGTGTATGGTGTTTGATAGTGATCCAATTTCATTCTTTTGCAAGTGGCTGTTCAGTTTTCTCAGCACTATTGAATAGACTGTCTTTTCCCCTGCTATATATTCTTGCCTACTTTGTTATACAATTAATTGATAAGGCATGCATATTTTTGTCTGGGCTCTCTATTTTATTTCACCAAACTGTGTGTCTGCTTTCCTGCAAGTACCATACTATTTTTATTACTATATTTTTGTGGTATAGTTTGAAATCAGGGAGCATGATAGTTTTCTTTTGTAATTGAGTTCTAGTTTCATATCATTGTGGTTGGAAAAGATGCCCAATATGATTTCAGAATTCTTAAATTTATTAACACTTTTTTTGTGGCCTAACAAATAGTTGATCCTGGAGATTTTCCATGTGCACTTAAATATATCTATTCTGTTGCTTTTGAATGGAATGATGTATATATATCTGTTAAGTCCATCTAGTCTAATGTGTCATTTAAGGTAATATTTCCTTATTGATTTTATGTCTGGATGATGTATCCATTGAAGAAAATGGGGTATTGAAGTCCCCTACTATTATTGTATTATTGTCCGTTTCTCCCTTTAGGTTTGTTAATATTTGTTTTATATATTTAGCTGTTCCTATGTTGGATGCATAAATACTTTTTAAAGATTATTTTAGAGTGTGTGTGTGTGTGTGTGTGTGTGTGTGTGAGCAATCGGAGGAGGAGAAACAAAGAGAGAAGGGAAGAGAGAATCTTCAAGCAGACTCCCTGCTGAGCATGGATCCCCATGTGGGGCTTAATCCCACCTGAGCTGAAACCAAGAATCAGATGCTTAACTAACTGAGCCACCCGGGGTCCCCTGGGTATATAAGTAATTATAAATACTATATTATCTTGTTGAATTGATCTCTTTATCATTATGTAATCCCCATTTTTGTGTCTTACTACATCTTTTTTTTTTTTTTACATCTTATTTTAAAGTATATTTCACCTGATAAAAGAATAGGTAACCCTGGTTTTTTATTTGCTTTCTATTTTCATGGAGTGTTTTTCTGTTTCTCCACTTTCAGTCTGTGTGTGTTGTCCTTATCTGAAGTAAATCTCTAACGTGTATCATATAGATAGGTTATGGTTTTTATCCATTTTCTACTCTGTCTTTGATTGGAGAATTTAGGACATTATATTTAAAGCAATTATTGGTAGGTACATACTTGTTGCCATTTGCATATTGTTGTCTTGCTATTTTGTAGCTCCTGTGTTTCTTTTTCCTTCTCTTAGTCTCCTCTGTTATTTTATGATTTTCTGTAGTGGCATGCTTAGATTTCTTTCTCTCTATCCTTTGCATGTATACCATAGATTTCCAGGAAACTTACATATGACAACTTATA
The DNA here is from genome assembly GCF_003254725.2 of Canis lupus dingo. Taxonomy (NCBI): domain Eukaryota; kingdom Metazoa; phylum Chordata; class Mammalia; order Carnivora; family Canidae; genus Canis; species Canis lupus. The sequence continues at coordinate 31,357,508 of NC_064254.1, forward strand.
ATAGTATGTTTTAAGTTACAATCTCAGTCTGAGTGCATCCTAAAGCTCTACATTTTTAGTTCTCCCCAATGTTTTATGTTTGTTGATGTCATATTTTACATTTTGATCTTGTATATCCCTTAACTTTTATACTTGTTTTTACTACTTTTGTCTTTTAACATTTATACCAGCTTTATAACATCTATACCATCACTTTTACATTAGATTATTCTAAATTTTACCATATATTTACCATTAACAATGAGATTTATGCTTTTATGTCTTCCTTGCAGTAAATAGCACCTTTTCTTTCATTTTGTAGAAATTCCCTTAACATTTCCTATAATGCTGGTTTTGTGGTGATGAACTCCTTTAGCTTTTGTTTGCTCTCCTTCAATTCTTAATGATGACTGCCAGAGCATATTTAATTGGAGTTATTGTGTTTGTTTTAGTACTTTAAATATGTCAATCCACTACCTTCTCACCCACAGTTTCTGTTGAAGCATTTGTAAGTAGTCTTACTTATGGAAGTTCCTCATACACATCAAGTGATTTTTCCTCTTGCTGCTTTTAAGATTATCTACTTTGATTTTGACATTTTAATTTTAATGTCTCACTGTGGGTTTCTTTGGTTTCATCTTATTTGGAACTCTGTATTCCTAGATATGGATCTTTTTTTCCTTCCCCAGACTAGAGAAGTTTTCAGCTATTACTTCTTCAAGTTTTCTACTCCTTTCTCTCTCTCCTACTTTGAGAACTCCTATAATGCAAGTGTTAATCCTTTTTAAAAAAATATATTTATTTACCTGAGAAAGAGAGAGCACATACACAAGTGGGGAAGGGAAATAAGCTCCTAAGGGATATAAAGGAGATAGAAGGAAAGGGAGAAGCAGACTACCCACTGAGCAGGGAGCCTGATGTGGGGCTCAATTCCAGGATCCTGGGATTATGACCTGAGCTGAAGGAAAATCCTTAGCCAACTAAGCCACCCAGGTGCCCCATGCAAGTGTTAATCTGCGTAATGTTTTTCTGTAAGTCCCTTAAGCTATACTTCATATTTTTGTTATTGTTGTTATCTTTTGATGCCCTGATTGGGTGAGTTATACTGTACTGTGTTCGAGTTTACTCATCCTTTCTTCTGCTTCATATAGTCTTCTTCTGAACACCTCTAGTGTATTTTTCAATTCAGTCATTTTTTTTTCAGATATGTTACTTCTCTTTGTCTCTTTTTTTATATTTTGTATTGCTTTGTTAAAATTCTCACTGTGTTTACCCATTTTTCTCCTTAGTTTAATAAGCACCATTATGACCATTATTTTGAAATATCTATCAGATAAATTACCTATCTCCATTCATTTAGGACTTTTTCTAGAATGTTATCTTGTTTTTCCATATGAAATATAGTTCTCTGTTTCTTCACTTTTGTTGAATCTATTTGATGCTTTCTGTGAATTAGTTGAAACAGCCACCCCTCCCAGTTTTGAGGGCGTGGACTCCTAACAGAAGATAAATGATATTGCTCTACACTGCCTTAGCTGTTAGGTCTCTTGCAAATCTTTGTGATTTTCCAAGCAGCCTATTGTATTTTTTAACACCTCCCAATAGTGGAGGGTGTGCCAAAACCTGTCAGTGTCCCAAAGGGGAGGATGTCAATCAATACTGAGATTCAGGCTGATTTGAAGCCAGATACTCAAACAGCAGCATCTTTTGAAGTGTATGTGTGTCGTATTCTTGTATGTGGGCACACACACACACAGTCCCATGGGGCTGCAAGCATAAATTTCACTGGCCACCAGAGCCAGTTGATCTAAAGGTGTCCACCAAAGCAATCACAAACACAAGGGTGTCAGATAAGTATACAAGTTTCTTTCCAGGAGATACTGGCAAGCTATAGTGAAGTGGAGAGGAAAAGCAAACTTAGTGCCCACTGACCAGAGTAAGGTCAAGGAAGACTACAAATGTAGTGGCTAAAACCTTCCATTCCTGAAAAGTATCCCAGCAGGTTGCTAGGTGTTTAAATTGGATGCCTACCCCTCAGGCCAATGCATTAATATAAGCAAATAAGCCTTCTTTATATAACAACTGGATGCCTTTTTCACATGAAGTCTGGACACCTCTCAACTGGCTGCCTTGATATTGGTCCTAGATATGAGTAAATTCAAATGTGTGAACCCTTTAAGAAGCACTTCTCAGTTTTCTGTAGCCCTGTGAGTCTTTTGGATGTGAATCCCATTGACTTTTAAAACTAGACATTTTAGAGGCTTTCTCTTAGGTGTAGATCTTAAAGTTGGGATACCCAATATGGTTTCAAACCCTATGTTCCTCAGGGAGAATCTCTGTGTTTTACTTCCCTCCCAGTTGTGAATTGTAGCTAGTTTTTGTATTGTCTTGTTTCACCCCACCCCACCCCGCCCCGAGGAAATTGTTGCATGTTTAGCTATAGATTCAATGTGTCCATGAGGAGGAAGTAAGTTTAGGATCTTTCTACATCACAGTATGAACCAGAATTTCTGTATTATTAACTGCTTGCTCCAAGGTTTACAATATAAACTATCAAATTATCACACTCCTCTTAGAATTGATATTATACCCCTTCAATTAATTTTTTTAAGATTTTATTTATTTATTCAGGAGAGACACACACAAAGATAGAGGCAGAGACATAGGCAGAGGGAGAAAGAAGCAGGCTCCACTCGGGGAGCCTGATATGGGACTCGATCCTGGGACTCCAGGATCACACCCTGGGCAGAAGGCAGGTGCTAAACCACTGAGCCATGCAGGCGTCCCCCTTCAATTAAATTGTAAACAAAATTGTATTTTATGTCTAAAACTTCATGAAAGTGCAAACAATTCTGTTTAAACCCCCCATTTTGTGTGATTAGTTTTCAAATATTATATATATATGTATATATATATATACATATATATATACATATATATATATATCTGTCATTAACACCAAAATACAATTTTGTAATTTGTTCTCTTAAGTAGCCAATTGACATTAAGAAAAAACCATGGAAATAACAAGATAATATTTTGTATTTAACCACTCATTTTCCATTTCCAGTCTGTTTTATTCTTTCTTAAAGATCTAAGTTCCTTCTGATTTCATTTCCCTTCAACTAAAGAATTTCCTTTAGTGTTTGATATAGTACAAGTTTTCTGGTAGTTCAGCTTTAATTTTTCTAAAAAATTATTTCATTTTACCATTAAATTTGAAGAATATTTTTCTTGGATGTGGAAGTTAATATTGCCAGGTTTTGTTTTATTTCTTTCAACATGTTAATGTTTCATTGTCTTCCAGGTTTTATTGTTTCTTATATGTTCACCATCATCTGTATCATCATTCCTCTGTAAGCAATGCACCATTCTTATGTAGATAGTTTCAATACTTTTTTTTTTTTTGTCTTTGGGCTTCAGAAATTTGACTTTTTATGTATCTTGTTTTTAATTTTTTCATATTTATGGATTTTTAAATTGATATTTTTCACCAAACTTGTGAAATTTTAACCAGTATTTCTTCAATTACTATTTCTATTTCTCTTCTACTTTTTTGGATTCAAATTACATATATATTACACAGCCTAATATCATTATACTTGTCACAAAAACTCTGTTTTATCACTTCTCCTCTTCTTTAGGTTGGATAGTTTCTATTGGCTTTCCCCAATTTCATTGATTGTTATTATATTACCTCTAATCTGAGGTTAAACTCGTGCCACAAATTTTTAATTATCTATATTGCAATTTAGTTATAGAATTTCCATTTAGTTCTACTTTATAGTTTATGTTTTTTCACTGAAGTACTCATTTCTCAATAATTATGACTGTGTTTCTTTTTAAGTACTTAAGCTTATTTTAGCTGGTTATCTGTGCATCCTAACATTTATATTGTTCCATGTTCTATTTTACCTAACAGCTTTTTTTTTTTTTTACAAGGTTTACATTGTGCTACTTTCATCTGTCTGGTAATTCTTTGTAATTAGACATTGGACATTGTAGATTATACATTTTACAAAGACCTTGACTTTGAAATGTATTGATTTCATTTTTAACAGGGAATTAAGTTACTCTGCTCTCTTTAAGGTTTTCATGTTATTATTAAAAGATTTTATTTATTTATTTATGAGAGAGACAGAGAGAGAGGCAGAGACATAGGCAGAATAAGAAGCAGGCTCCATGCAGGGAGCCCAATGTGGGACTTGATCCTGGCAGATGCTCAACTATTGAGCCACCCAGGTATCCCTCATGTTATTATTTTTTAAAGGTAGTTCCGTAGAAGGCATAAAATATTAATAAATCTATCTTACTTGGCAAGACTTTAATACCAAAGTCTGTTTTCATTATGATGGACAGTAAGTAGGAAAATCTCTCTCCTCAGATTTGACCCTTCCAGCTACTATTTTTCACAGGCTACCTTGAAATTTCTTTTTTTCTTTTCTCTTTTTTTTTTTCTTTCTTTCTTTGTTTTATACATTTATTCTTTCAGTCAATATTTATTGATTGCCTTTCTTTCTTTCTTCTTTCTTTCTTTCTTTCTTTCTTTCTTTCTTTCTTTCTTTCTTTCTTCCTTCCTTCCTTCCTTCCTTCCTTCCTTCCTTCCTTCCTTCTTTCTTTCTTTCTTTCTTTCTTTCTTTCTTTCTTTCTTTCTTTCAAAGGGGCCGAGGGAAAAGGAGAGAGAGTCTTAAGCAGGCTCCATGTCCAGTGCTGAGCCTGGCACAGGGCTTGTCTCACAACCGTGATCATGACCCGAGCTGAAATTAAAGTTGCATGATTATGTGAAGCTCAATGATCAAAGCTTGATTTAATTATAGCTTAGATGCAGATATTGAGATGCTTCAAGCTATCTATCTTTCCTTTCACTTCCTCCTCCCCTCTTAATGTGTAGCTACTCTGGCAGCCCTATACCCTGTCTCTGACATTTTGGTATAAGAATAATTTTGATTTATACTTGTGTTCTATTATTCTCTTCCCCTTTTAGTAGGCTGAAGGGATATGTCCTCTAATAAAAACCACTTAAAATAAGACCTCATATAGTGTTCAATCCTTCTTTCAGGAGCTGCATCTGTTTAACTTTCTACATACTTTTGTTTACTCATCAGTGCTTTCAAACAGAGATTTTGTATTTTCTCCAGTGTTTATATAGTAGTCTGCAGTATGGCTTCTCTATTTCAAGTAGCTCTGACCTTACTGTAATTGGAAACTTTGTCAGATTTATTTTCATTTTACTTTTCTGTTCAGTTTGTTTTATTTTAAATTAAATACATGTAATAATAGAAGAAAGTAAGTAAGAGAATGGATAGAGTGACAAAAGAGTTTTCAGGGCAAACTATTTTTGGCTGAGGCATGTAGGATATGACCACCCTTTAGGAACAATTTCTTTAGAACAATCCATTTAACTTAAATCATTGGAATATATTTGGATTTGCATAAATAATAAACATGGAGACTCAATGCAATTTTACCTAATACTACAGGGAAGAGTGTGTAAGATGACATTGTTATTATATATTTTGAAAAATAGTGAGGCAGGCAGAAGGCCAGGCTATCCAAGTTAACAATTTTGGCTAGTTATGACATCATTGTAGATATAGAACTTGAGTGTCTTAAACAAACATAAGGCAAGCCATCAATACTACAGGAACAAACAAACTACAACTTGTATAATTGGGAAGAATGTATGTGCCAACATTTACACGATGATCACAAACTACCCAATCAAAAGGTTAATTTAGTAGATATTTTGCATTATTTTTTGCTGATAAATTATCCTAATGGTGTCTTGTGGATATAACTCTAGGATTTATAAATAACACAATATAAGCAATTATGTAATTGTTATAGACAAAAAATAAATTATCATTTGCCCTAAAAATTAAAGTGTCATAGTAGTCAACCTTTCTCTACTAATGCCAAAGAATTACAGAATCTAACCCAAGTACTTTAGAATTGCTTAATAAGACTCAAAGGTTATATATAATGGGGAATATAAGCTCCACGTAAAGATATTTCTACTAAAGCGGACTTTTTTCTTAAGTAAGAAAATGAGTACGGCCTCTGAAAATTTAAAACAAATTATCTTACTACTTCATGTCTAATAGTCTAAACATATGATTTTCTCTCACAGCAGTACAGTATGCAGCTCAGGGTAGTGATTAAAAGTATGAATTTTGGAGCCAAAATCTATCAGTTTGAATCCTGGCTCCACCATTTCCTAGCAGTCTAAGATTGGGCATATAAATTATCCTCTATGGGCCTTGGTTTCCCATATACAAAGGGGTGAGTACAATAGTATCTACATCATAAGGTTAATGTGATGAATAAATAATTTAATGAATATAATAATTTAGAATAATCACTGGTACATAAAAGACACTACACAAATATTACCATCATTATAATTTTGTGAAATATTTTAAATAGTAACTGATTCTACTTCACTCTCTTTCAAAGACTTAGAAAGTCATGAGACATGTCATGGCCATTTTAAGTATTTATCCATTTATAATATCCAAGGTCTATTTGATAGAAAATTAATAGTAAATATTTTCATAGCTCCTCAAAAAGTGTATCTTTGCTGAGGAAAAGAATGTTTTATACATTTATTCTTTCAGTCAATATTTATTGATTGCCTATTCATTGGCAGGAAAAAAAAAAGGACCCCGTATATCTACCTCATGGATTTTGCATTGTAATAGGAATCCAGAAAATAAATAAGATAAGCAAATTATACTGCAATGTGTGCTAAGAAATAAAAAAAAAAAAAGAGGGAAAGGATAAAGGAAGTATTGGGAATAAGTAATTTCAATTTTAGATCACCAAGCTGATGAAGAAATATATCTATTTTACTAGTGCTTTTATGTCATTTGCCATCCATTCTACTTTGCTATATATGGGTTCATAAAGTAAATTATTTTGTGAGTAACAGTACATTCCTTAAATCAAATTTGGATAGTAATTAGTTACAAGGTCTGTAAACTATTAAGTATATCATTTCTATAATTACTTAATTTCTCTAGGTTCAGTTTCTCCATCTTCCAAAGAAGGAATAAATCTACCACATACAGCTATTGTAACAACCAAATCAAATAGAAATAGAAAAATTGCTTGGAGACCTCTAACAGCATGTATAGCAATCTGCCTTGGACAACCCCAACACTTTCCTCTTGACAACAGCCTCCTTATTTATTTAACAAACCCCTTATATTTCATTAACTCTTTGACAGAGAATATTCTAAGTACTCTAAAGATAATTCATTCAATCTTTATAATCACCCAATTAAGCATTTATTATTATTCTCATTTTAGAGATGAGGAAACTAAGGCACAGTAAAATTAACTGTCTTGTCCAAGGTAACAGGACTAGTAAGTAGGAAGAAAACTATTCCCTAATAAGTTATCTTAACTGTTCCACTATTCTGAACAATTAGGGAAAATACATACTTTTTCTTGGTTTTGGCAGACCAATTAAGAAAAGGCATCACACTTTTCCTGCTGACAATCCTGTGCCTGGGCATGTAATATATTGAATGGAGCTTAAATGGGATTTCAGTTCCTAGTCAAGTTTCTCTTGATTTACGTATTCTGTTGATCCTTAGGAAAATTTTACACAGTCCTAAATCACCACCCCTCATCACCTGTATGTAATGATTTTTTTCTTCTTGTGAGAGACATGAATAGCATCACACTTGATCCTAAACAAAGTATGCCAAATGTCAATGCATCCTGTAATTTTTGTCCTTTCTTATTTGGAACAAGAGCTATATTTGGACTTGAGGAAGAATGAATAACAGTTGCAAATTCTATGCTTAAAGTTCCTTGTGTTTAAGCATTTTGTTGGTTTATCCTTTTGAATCTATATCTCCTGTATTTAGGAAGAGACTTCCTCTTGCATGTAAGCTGAAATAAAGTCAACTGAGTGGGAAATTATATGTCTTTGCCTAAACAATATCTAGTAGGAATAAGCTTGGGGGAGAGTTGAACACCATATTCTCTCTTTGTCTTTTCTGCTGAAGAGAAAAATGTTTTAAAAGATCTTATTTCTCCTCCTCCTAAAACAGAGACCCTGAACTCTGCTTACATATTGCCATACTATGGAATACTTTTCTTTGTTATGATAAGCACCATAATATTTAAATGGAAATACTGGGGATGTGGCCCAAGTATGATTTTTTTTAAGTTTCCATATGATCCAGTAATACCACTATTGGATGTTTACCCAAAGAAAATGAAAACACTAATTTGAAAAGATAATGCACCCCTATGTTTATTGCAGTATTACTTACAGTAGTCAACATATGGAAGCAGCCCAAGTACCATCCACAGATGGATTAAAAAATAAGATATGGTATGTGTAAAAAATGAAATACTACTCAGCCATAAAAAAATAAAATCTTGCCATTTGCAGCAAGATGAATAGAACTAGAGAGTACAATGCTAAGTGAAATAAGATAAATATCATGGGATTTTGCTCATATGTGGAATTTAAGAAATAAAACAGAAAAAGACATAACAAATAGACTCAAAAATATAGAGAACAAACTGGTGGTTGCCAGAGGGGAAGTAGTTTGGGGGATAAATGAAATAAGTAGATTAAGAGAATGATGAACACTGAGTAATGTACAGAATTGCTGAATCATTATATTATACACCTGAAACTAGTATAATACTGTGTGTTAATTATACTTGAGTAAAAAAGTTACCCAGGTGACACTATACTTCAATCAAAGATATGAATTACTGATCCAGGATGTAAGAGCTGGAAATTTTGTTACAATTCTTCACTGCAGTCCTCTTAAACAGAAGCCTCAATGACAAAAGCATAGGCAGTTTAGGGAATATCAACATATTCATTGAGAATTGCTTATTAGGGAGTAAAACATTTGCTGAAATCCTTTGACCACTGTCCCCTAATGTCCTGAAATTCCAGCCCATAGTTATTAAAAGGATCAAAATACCATCTGGTCCAGTTAGGGGACCATCATTAATTTCTTCTCACAAAGTTCTCAGTGCAATACTTGGCGCATAGTATGCCTACAATAAACAGTGGTAGTTATTAACAGTTCTGCAGAAAATTTTTGTCAAATATATGTGCTTTCTATTAAACAATGATGACTATAAAACATCTATAACTCCTTTAGGGATGCCTGGGTGGTGCAGTTGAGTGGCTGACTCTTGGTTTAGACTCATGTCATGATGCCTCAGGTTATGATCTTAGTGTTGTGAGATCAAGCTCCATTGGGGTCTTCATTCAGTGTGGAGTCTGCTTTGGATTCCTACTCCCTCCCCCTCTGCCCCTCCAACTCATGCTTGCTTGTTTTCTCTCTCTCTCAAATATGTAAATAAATCTTTAAAAATTGTAAATCCTTTATGTCTTATTTGAAAAACTAAGAGAAAAATTTTAGGGGGCCAATTACATTTATCCTTTATGTCCATTGTAGGATGTCCTGTTTCTTTACATAGTTTATATGCTTATTCATATCATGGTTGATTTTAGCACAAATATCATACTGTCAAACATTTATTAAAGTTAAAATCATGTAGGGACAATGGTTAGAACTGGATGAAGTTTACAAAGTGGTTTCCTATGGGTATATTTTTGTGGAGGGGCAGTTTAATAGCCACTGGAAGAGGCTTTGTTGTTTTCTAATTTTTAAAAAATTTTATGAACCAAAGTTTCATTATCCAAGTCATAACAATTAATGATCATATCTGGTAGTTTGGAAGATAGCATTAATAGAGCTCAAAAGGCAAAAAAAAAAAAATCAGAACATATCACACTTTACGTCACATTTCAGACTACAGCCTAACATAAAAAAAATGTTTTATGAATATTATCACCATTGCAACATTTGCTTACTGGAATTTAATTTAAAAATGTGGTGGGGGGTGCCTGAGTGGCTCAGTCATTTAAGCATCTGACTGTTGATTTCAGCTCAGGTCATGATCTCAAGGTTGTGAGATAGAGCCCTTAGGCAAGGAATCCGCTTGAAATTTCTCTCCTTATATACTTCTGCCCCTTTCCTCTGTCTCTAATAAACAAATAAATCTTAAAAAAATAAAAATATGGATATTCCCCTAAATCAGAGTAATAATGAAAATAAACCTTACCATACTAAAAACGTTTTAAAGTATGTATATTAGGATTCTATTTCTAATTTATTTCGCTTATCATAATACCCTCTAAGTTAATCCATGTTGTCATAAATGGCAAGATTTAATGCCTTATATGGCTGAGTAGTCTATTGTTTATAGACTTTATATATTGTTTATAGACCCCATCTTCTTTAACCCTTCACCTATCAATGGACATTTAAGTTGCTACTATATCTTTGCTATTGTAAATAATGATACAATGAACATGTGCATATATATTTTTGAATTACTATTTTGTTTTATTTAAGTAAATAAATAATGCCACAGTGGAATTACTGGTATATATGGCATTTCTATTTTTAATTTTTTAAAGTAATTCCCATATTGTTTTCCACTGTGGCTGCATCAACCACCAACAGTGCACACATGTTCTCTTTTCTACACTTTCTCACTAACATTTTTTCTTTTTGGTACTATCTTTTTGGTATTTTTTATCATTTTGACTGGTATAGGTGATACATGATTATGGTTTTGATTTGCATTTCCTTGATAATTATTTGTGTTGGATATCTTTTCATATATCCATGGTTCACCTACATGTCTCCTTCGTTAAAAAAAAATCTATTTAAGCCCTCCACCCATATTTTGATCAGTTTGTGTGGCCTTTGGTTTATATTGGTTTTTGGTGTTGAGGTTTAGGAATTCTTTATATATTTTGGATTATCCAATATATTATTTGCAAATATTTTCTCCCATTCAATAAGTTGTATTCATTTTGTTGATCATTTCCTTCATTGTCCAAAAGCTTTTTAAATTGATGTAGTCCCAATTGATTATTTTTTGCTTTTGTTTCCCTTGCATGAGAAGACATATCCTAAAATACTGGGCTAACACTGATATCTAAGAGTTTACTGCTTATGTTTTGCTTTAGGAGTTGTCTAGTTTCAGGTCTCACATATAGGTTTAATCCAATTTTAGTTATTTTTGTATGTGGTGTAAGAAAGCAGTCCAGTTTTCCAACACCATTTATTGAAGCGATTACATTTCCCCCATTGTATATTCATGCCTCCTTCATCATAGATTAATTGCCATATAAATGTGGGTTTATTTTTGGGCCCTCTCTTCTGTTTTACTGATCTGTGTCTATTTTTCTGCCAGTATCATACTGTCTTGATTACAACAAACTTGCAGGATATCTTGTAACCTAGGATTGTAGTAACTCCAGCTTTGTTTTTCTTTCTCAAATTATTTGGATATTCAGGATCTTATCTGGTTCCATACAAATTTTAGGATTATTTTGGCAGATAAATTACTGCCTTTGCTCTCTTCTAGAATTTTTATAGTTTCAGGTCTCACATTTATGATCTTAAATCATTTCGAATTTATCTTTTTGTATGGTATAAGACAATGGTCCAGTTTCATCCTTTTGCATGTAGCTGTTTTTCCCAACACAATTTGTTGAAGAGGCTTTTTCCCATTGCATATTCTTGCCTCCTTTGTCAAAGATCAACTGACCATATAAATATGGGTTTATTTCTAAGTTTCCTATTGTATTCTATTGATCTATGTGCCTAGTTTTGTGCCAGTACAATGATTTGATTACTACAGCTTTGTAGTATAACTTGAAATCTGGAATTCCTTTATCTGTTCCAAGATTGTCTTGGTTATTCAGGATTTTCCATTGTTCCATACAAATTTTAGTATTATCTGTTCTAGTTTTGTGAAAAGTGTGGTTGGCTTTTTGATAGGAATTGCAATCTGTAGATTGCTTTGGGTAGTGTGGATATTTTAACAATATTTGTTCTTCTAATCCATGAGCATGGGGTATCTTTCCATTCGTGTTATCATCAATGTTTTATAGTCTTCTTTTATTTCTGGAGTAGTTTGAGAAGAATAGGTATTAAGTCTTCTTTAAATATTTGGTAGGATTCCCCTGTGAAGCCATCCACCCTGGACTTTTGTTTGTTAGGAGATTTTTGATTACTCATTCAACTTTACTGCTAGTAATTAGTCTGTTTAAATTTTCTATTTGTTCCTGATTCAATTTGGGGAGGTTATATATTTCTAGGAATTCATCTATTTCTTCTAGTTTGTCCCAATTTGTTGGCATACAATTTTTAATAATCTCTTAAAAATCTGTATTTCTGTGGTGTTGGTTATTCTTCCCTTTTCATTTCTGATTTGAGTCCTCTCTCCTCTCTCTTTCTCTCTTTTATGAATCTAGCTAGAGACTTATCAATTTTGTTGATATTTTCAAAGAATCAGCTGCTGGTTTCATTGATCTATTTTTTTTAATTTCTATTTTAGGACAGCCCAGGTGGCTCAGCGGTTTAGCACCACCTTCAGCCCAGGGCATGATCCTGGAGACCCGTGATCCAGTCCCACATCCAGCTCCCCACATGGACCTCTGCCTGTGTCTCTGCCTCTCTCTGTGTGTGCCTCTCATGAATAAATAAATAAAATAAAAATAAGTTTAAAAAAAAATAAGTTTAAAAAAATTCTATTTTGTTTATTTCTGTTCTAATCTTTATTATTTCCTTCCTTCTACTGGTTTGGGTTTTGTTTATTGTTATTTTTCTAGTTCCTCTCTATGTAAAAGTATATTGTTTATTTAGAATTCTTCTTTAGGTAGGGCTATATTCCTATACACTTCCCTCTTAGGACATCTTTTGCTGTATTCCCCAAATTTTGGACCATTGTATCTTCATTTTCATTTGTCTCCAGGAATTTTTTTTATTTTGTCTTTGATTTCTTGGTTGACTCATTCATTGTTTAGTAGCATGTTATTTAATGTTCTATGCATTTGTGTGCTCTCCAGGTTTTTTCTTGTGTTTGATGTCTTGTTTTATAGTGTTCTTGTCAGAAAAGGTGCATGGTATAACTTCAGTCTTTTTTTTAATTTGTTGAGAATTATGACCTAATATGTGATCTATCCTGAAGAATGATTCAAGTCACTTGAAAATAATGTGTATTCTGCTGTTTTAAGATGGAATGTTCTAAATGTATCTGTTAGATCCATCTGGTCCCATGTTACTCAAAGCCACTGTTTCCTTGTTTCCTTTGTTTTAAAGTTTATTTGTCCAATATAAGTATTGCCATTCCAGTTTTCTTTTCACTTCCATTTTCATGATAAATGTTTCTCCATCCTTTCACTTTTAATGTGCATGTACCTTAGGTGTGAAACAAGTCTCTTGTAGGCAGCATATAGGTGGGTCTTCTTTTTTAATCCTTCTGTAATCCTATGCTGTGATTGGAGAATTTAGTCCATTTACATTTGAAGTAATTACTGATATATGTGTATTTATTGCCATTTTGGTACTTGTTTAATGGTTGTTTTTGTAATTCTCTTTTCCTTTCTCTCTTCTCTCATTATTAGTTGGCTTTCTTTAGTGAAATACTTTGATTCTTACACTTTATTTTTGCATATCAATTACTGTTTTTGATTGGTAGTCACCATTCAGTTTATATATAACATCTTCTGCATTCAGCAGTCTATACTAAGCTGATGTTTGCTTAATTTTGAATTCTTTTTTTAAAAGATTTTGTTTATTTAATCCTAAGAGACACAGAGGGAGAGGCAGAAACATAGGCAGAGAGAGAAGCAGGCTTCCTGTGGGGAACCCGATGCAGGACTCAGTTACAGGACCCCAGGATCATACCCCAAGCTGAAGGCAGATGTTCAACCACTGAAATACTCAGGCATCCCGTTTGTTGAATTAATTCTTATTCCTCTCCCTTCTACCTTTCAGACATTTAGTGTTCTATTTTATAGCCTTTTGTGTTTTTCTTGATAGATTTTTACAGATATATCTATCCTTTTTCATTTTTGTGTTTTTTCCTCTTATTTATGGTTTTCATTTCTTTTTAAAGATTGATTGATTGATTGATTTTAGGGGGGAGGGGCATAGGGAGAGGGAAAGAGAATCTTAGGCAGGAGCCACATCTAGCACTGAGCCTAACAGCTTGATCTCACATCCCTGAGCTTATGACCTGAGCCAAAATCAAGAGTTGGGCACTTAACCAACTGAGCCACCCAGGTGCCCCAATTTTTTCTTTTCCACTCACAGAATCCCCCTTAACATTTATTGTAGGGCTGGTTTTGTGGCAATAAATTCTTCTAACCTTTTTTTTTTTTTTTAATCTAGGAAAACTCTTTGTCTCTTCTTCTATTCTGAATGATAGCCTTGCTGAATAGAGTATTCCTGGCTTCAGATTTTTCCTTTTCAACACTTTGAATATGTCATGCCACTCCCTTCTGGCCTGCCAAGTCTTTGCTGAAAAACTAGCTGATAGCCTTATGGGGTTTCCTTTTTGTATAACTGTTTTATTTTCTCTTGCAATCTTTAAAATTCTTTCTTTTTTTTTTTTTTCTATTTTAGTTAGTACGTGTGCTGGTGTGGATTCCCTTTGGTTGAATTTGTTGGAGGGGGTCTCTGTGCCTCTTGAATATGGATCTCTCTTTCACCTCCAGATTTAGGAATTTTTCAACTATTATTCTTTCAAATATATTTTCTACCCCTTTCCTCTTTCTTCTCCTTGTGGAATCCCTATAATATGAATGGTATTATACATGATGGTATTACTGAGTTATCTAAGTCTATTATTATATGGTATTTGTCTCTCATCTGTTCAGCTTCATTGCTTTCCATTACTCTATCCTCAATATCACTGATATGTTCCTCTGCCTCCGGTATCCTATTTATTCCATCTATTGTATTTCTAATATCATTCATTGAGTTCTTCATCTGTGATGTGTTATCTTTGTCTTAGGTCTTGCTGATTTCATCTACCCCTTGCTGAAGTCCAGTGAGTATCTTTACGATCATTACTTTAAATTCTCTATTACACACATTACTTGTTTCACTTATATCTCTTGCTGTGATGTTTGTCCTTTTCTTTCATTTGAGACATTTTCTTCTATCTCCTCAATTTGTCTATCTCTCTGTATCTTTTTCTTTGTGTTAGGAAAGTCAGCTACATCTTCAGCTCTTAACGTAGTGACTTTACAAAGAAGTCCTATAGTGTTGCATTCCTAGGCCAGATGCCCTGAAATGTGATGGCTGACAGGGCATAATGATGCTGACTGCAGCTGCCCAGCATCTGTGTGTGTAGCAGCTAGCCATGGCACGTGATGTCTATGCATACAGTGGCTGGGTGGAGCATGTGAGGTGTTAACAAAATTTGTTTTGAGCCCAGGGCAATGAGGCTAGCAGACTTGCAATAGGCATTTCCTCAGGAGAATTTATGGATGGGGCACATGTATCTATGCAGCACTGCCTCCCATAGTTGCCTATGTGTTTATGATGGAGGGTGGGGGAGGAAATTGGGACCTGTCAGCCCAGCTCCTTTGTTCTCTGAGAAGTCACCCAACATGCTCTGAAATCCCTATGAAACAGATCTCCTTCCAATTGCCCCAGGCATTGTGGCAACTATTGCTTCTATGTTGCCTCTCAGAAGGCTATCCTCTCTCTAAGTGTAAGAACCCAGCTATCACTGGCTCTATTGACTCACACAGTGCTTAGTCACCTGACTTAAAGCTCGAGGCTCCAAGTTCTGTTGGTCATACAAACTCACAGAATTCAGCCCCTTTGGCTTTCAAAACTGGAGGTAATGGGAATTTGTACTCCCCGTGTGGCCTCTCTGGTGCTTAGAGACTACTTCTTTCCCCTCTTGACACCTGCAGCTCTTTTCTTTCTGTGAGCAGTTCCAGACTAACATTTTTCCTCTTCTAGAGACTCACAGATGTGGCTTTTTCTCTGCATTTTGTTGTGGAGTTTGTTCTGCCAGTTTTTAGATTGCTCTCCAGATTCTTTACTCAATGTAAGTGATATCTAGTTGTAAATGTGGGCTTAGAGTCCTTCTCCTCTGCCATCTATCAAGCTCCCTTCATTTATTGTTTTGTTTTTTTTCGTTGTTAATCCCTACTTCATTTATTTCTGCCCTGGTCTTTACCATCTACTAATCTTAGGACTTGTTTATTCTTTTTTAAGTCCCTTTAGATTGCTTCAGAGTTTTCTTGTTTCTTGATGTAGGTCTGTATCTCCATAAACTTCCCTCTTAGAACTATTTTGCTGCATCACAAAGATTTTGAACCATTCTATTTCCATTTTCATTGTTTTCCACTTTTTTTCCTCTCTCTGATTTCTTCATGACACACTGGTTATTTTATACCAGGTTGTTGAATCTCCATGTGTTTGTGTTTTTTCCATATTTGTTTGAAATTAATTTTTAGTGTCCTACCATTTTATTCAGAAGAGATGCTTGATATGATTTCAACCTTCTTAAATTTATTAAGACTTGTTTTGTGGCCTAATGTGATCTATCCTGGAGAATGTTCCATGTGTACTTGAAAAGATTGTATATTTTGCTTCTTTTGTGTGTATTCTGTATATATCTGTTAAGTCCATCTGGACCAATGTATCATTCAAAAACACTGGTTCCTTATTGATTTTCTGTCTAGATGATATAACCACTGACATAAATGGTGTGTTAAAGTTCCCTATTATTATGTCACTGTCAGTTTATCTCTTTATGTCTGATAATACTTGATTTATATATTTAGGTGCATCTATATTGAGTGCATAGATACTTATATTTTTTATATCCTCTTGCGGTGATCCTTTTTCATTATGCAATGCTCTTCTTTGTCTCCACAATATTTGTTTTAATATCTATATTTTTTATAGGAAATTTGCTACCCCATCTTTTTTTTACTTCTATTTGCATGGGATATCTTTTTCCATCCCTTCACTTTTAGTCTGTATGTGTCTTTTGCTCTGAAATGAGTCTCCTATAGGCAGCATATAGATAGATCTTGTTTTTTTATTCAGTCACCCAATGATTTTTTTCTATTAGAACATTAAATCCATTTTTGTTTAAAGCAATTATTGATAGGTATGTACTTACTGCCATTTTCTTAATTGTTCTCTGGTTATTTTTATAGTTCTCTGTTCCTCTCTTATCCTTTCCTTCTAATTGCTAACTTTTTAAACATTACGTCTAAATTTCTTTCTTTTTAGTTTATATCTATTATAGTTGTTTGGTTTCTGGTTACCTTAATTTCATCCATAATATCCTATGTTCATCATAGTGTATATTATGTTTATGATCACTTATGCTGAACACATTCTAAAAGCACTATATTTTTAGTCCTCTCATTCCAGTTTATGTATAGGATATCACATTTTATATCTGTTTATATTGTGTATCCTTTGCTAATTTTCATAGACATAATGAATTTTACTGCTTTTTCTCTTAAACTTCATACTAGTTTTAGAAGAGACTGATCTACCACCTTTACTGTATGTTTAGTTTTACTAGCAAAATTTTTTACTTTCAGAATTTTCTTCTAATCATGGCCTTAACTTTCCCACTTAAAGAAGTTCCTTTAAAATTTTTATAAGGTCTGTTTAGTGGTGATGAACTATTTTAGCTGTAGTTTGTCTAGGAAACTGTATATCTCTTCTTCAGTTCTGACTGATAAACTTGCCATGCAGAGTATTCTTTATTAAAAGGTTTGTTTGCTTGTTGTTTGTTTGTTTGTTTTGTTTTGTTTTGGCATTTAGAATGTACCATGTCAGTCTGTTCTATCCTGCAAAGTTTCTGTTGAAAATCCATCTGATAGCCTTATGGGGGCTCCCTTGTATGTAACTGTTTGCTTTTCTCTTTCTGCTCTTAGTTCTCTTCTGTTATCTTTAAATTTATCATTTTAATTATGTATCTTGGTGTAGACCACCTTGGGTTCTTCTTGTTTGGGGCTGTGTATCCTGAACCTAAATATCTGTTTCTTTTCCCCAGTTAGGAGAGTTTTCAACTATTATTTCTTCAAATGAGTTTTCTGCCCATTTTTCTTCTTCTGGTATCCTTCTAATATAATCTTACTAGGATTAATATTGTTGTTAGAGATCCCTTAACCTAATCTTCTTCTTCTTTTTTTCTTATTGTTGCTGTTCACCTTGGTTGCTTTCCACTACTGCGTTTTAAAATTGCTGATCCTTTCCTTTACATCTTCTAACCTGCTGTTGATTCTCCCAAGTGTATTTTTTTTAATTCCAGTTATTGTATTCTTCAGCTATAAAAGGGTATTTTTATATTTTCTATCTCTTTGTTGAAGTTGTCAGTCCATCCCCTTTTCTCTCAAGTCCTATGAGTATCTTTATGACCATTACTTTGAACTCAAAGAGGTAGGTGATTTGTCTCCATTTCAGTTAGCTTTTTCTGGAGGTTAAATTTTGCTTTTAAAAAATGTATTTCTCGGTCTTTTCTTTTTGTCTGTCTCTGTATCTGTTTCTATGTATTCAGTAGAACAACTATGTCTCATTGTATTGAAAGTAGTGGCCTTATGCAGTAGGTATTCTGTGGTGCCCAGTAGTGCAACACCCCCCAACAAATGGTCACCGGGACCAGGTGCTTCAAGGGTGTCTCCTCTGTGAGCTGGATGTGCCCTCCTATTATGGATGGCCCACAATGCTATAAGTGCATTGGTAGACAGAGCATGCCCTCGGCCTTGTTTTCTGCAATGACTAGACATGAATTCTACTGATGTACTAGTTGTTCCCAGAGTGGGTGGCTGAGAGGTCTAGCTACAGCCACTGCAATATGCTGGTGTTAGGGTTATCTCCCCTTTCCTTGGGGTAGAAATCACTCTGGAGGTTCAGTAGTCCTGAAGAGTGGAAGCTGCTTTGGAAGGGCATCTGCTTGGGAAGGTGGATTGGGTGGGGCCAGTTTACAAGAGAATGCCAGAGCAAGGCAAACAGTGCTAGCAAAGTAGATAGAGGGTGTCAGAACTGGCTTCTGCAAGTGTATGGCCAGCCAGGCAGAAGGAGGTCAGAAAAATGGCTTCTGCCAGCACTTCCACTCCCAGAGAAAGTTTCTGCAGACCCCTTCCCTTCTGGCACACATCTTACAATTAGTCAATAAATCTTCACATACAACTCAGGTGCTTTTCAAATTGTTGTTTCCATGCTGAGTCTCAGATAGTAATATAGCATGCTTGCCCTTTAAGAGTAAAGATTTAGTTTCCTCTGGGTCCTCTGAAGTTAAGTATCACTGATTTTCAAAGCCAGTTGTTATGGGGGACCATCCATCTGGTGCAGGTTCTCAGGGCTAAAGGTGGCTGGGATCTAGCTTGTTCCCCTTGTTCCTCCATGCCTATCTCTTCTGTTGTGGGTCACTGCAAAGGTTTTTTGTTGCATGAGTGCATTTCTGCCCTTCTTACCCTTCTTGATGTTGGTTTCTCTTTACACCTTTAGCTTTGGAAGATTTGTTCTATTAGTCTTCATGTTTTTAGAGTGAGTTGCAATACATGTAGTTGTTGCCTCTGTGTCTGTGAGAAGAGGTGAGCTCAGGATCCTCTTACTCTGCCAGCTTTCTCTCTCACCTCAGTCTTTTTTTTTTATTTATTGAAGCTTTCAACTGATTCTTCTTTATTCATTCTACCAATTTAAATACTAATCTCATCCAGAAACACCTTCATAGAAACATCCAGAATAAGATTTGAGCAAATATCTGGGCCTACCATGGCCCAGTTGAGTTTACACATAAAATCAGCCATTATAATATGTTTACATAATGTGCTATAAAATATTGAAAATATGAGACAATTGTTGTATTTGTAGACAAGAGTGTATGGAAGATTATTGGTGCGATCATAAATTCAGATGACTTTCTAACTCTGAGTCTACTTCCTCTCCTGTCAGTCCCTTCTTAATACAGACAATACCACCACCTCTAATTCTGTTGGGATTTTGTTTAGTCAGCATCCATATGATGTACTACTAATCCTTAAGTTACCTGCATGTTTGTAGAAATGCTGCCCAAATTTTCCATCCCAAATAGCTTCATTTGTAGGGAGATAATTAAATTCCATAACCCCCAAATCCTATGTTCTTTATAATCTCTAAAGGAAGATATAGGTGTCACCTTTTATTTACCATGAGAGCTATTATGGGTAGAAAAAACAACTAAAAGGATAATGGATTTTTACTCTACCCTTACTAGTTTATTGTTCATAAGAATATTACGTGGCCAAGTTACTTAATATCTATAATCTATTTTTCTTTGTGCACAAAGTAGAAAAAAACAGCCTACTTTACAAAGCATAGAAATTAATTAAAATAATATATAAAACATTCCTAGCATAGGGCCTAGCATGTAATAGAAGTATTGACTATGTAAATAAATTTTAATGGGAGACTATGAGGCCTGTCTTTTTAAAACTATACTCCAGATTTTTCTCATTTTAATATATATCTGAAAATATAGACCCCACAATAATATTAAATTATAATTTCTTCAACTCCTCAGAGTTAAATAATTTTATAGTTATGAAAACAAATGCTAAAAAATATTTTTTACTTCATTTTTGTGTTTTCATTCAATACAACCAATTGTCAAACTCAGAAGATAATGACTAAGATTTCAGGTTATAATAATATCTCAGGGAATAGTATAGGCTTTGCACATGTTTTAAATCTCTTGGTTTCTTGAGCAAACAGATATTAAATCTGTCACTAGACTCAAAATCAAGTCGTCAGCTATTGGCCCCAGTCCAGTATATAATGGAACAAGTTCCAAACCTCTCCCAGAGTAATTCTTATTTGCAGTCCAGAGACATAAAGCTGCTGTAGTTAGATGTTAATAAAAGATCTCAATGCAGTCAAGCAAAATACAGTAGAAGCAAGTCTTTTATAAA
Organism: Canis lupus dingo; assembly: GCF_003254725.2. NCBI lineage: Eukaryota > Metazoa > Chordata > Mammalia > Carnivora > Canidae > Canis > Canis lupus. The sequence continues at coordinate 31,378,278 of NC_064254.1, forward strand.
GCAAATGGGCCAGTGATCTGTCATCTGGCTACTGTAAGGAGAAACAGCAGAGAATACAATTATAAAGCATGGTTATACTTGCAGATTACAGATAAAATTTTGCACTTTTTCAGAGGATTTTAGGAAAACTGTAGTTAGAAACAATTATAATGTATAAATTATATAAAAATGAAAGAAATTGAATTCAAGAATATTGTGAAAATTCTGTTATCTCAAAACAATTATCCACGTTTTCTTTAATGAATTTATAACTTCTATCATTTATTATTTCCATTAAAAGAGGAGTCTGATCTGATTAGCTCAACATATAATTTAAGTCTCTAAATTGAATACTTATATTACATGGTTACTCAAGCCAAGTGTATGTTGAAGTGAGGAATAGCATATAGAAGATAATAGGCATCATTATTTGAACTAATTTCCCCAGAGTAATTGTATTGGTAACCACAGGGTTGAGGTAATGTTTATTGTTTGGAGTGGCCAACTAAATTAACTAAATGCAATTATTTTCTAATTTGAACAATTTCATTCAGGATTAATGTTAATTTTTTCTAGATTAAACTGTTGTATCAGGAAAATATGGATAAAATATCAAATTTTATTAAGTTAAAAAATAAACTAATGAGAAAACTCAAATCTCTGTGCATTAACTTTGAGAATATTTATATATTCATTTTCATAATTGGTTATGTAGGAATGCATAGTCCAAATTTTATATCTACCAAGACAGACTTTTGTTTAAATTTTAAAGGTAAATAAGAAAATGTTCTTGGAGAAATACTAATGGACACAAGATTGTATCACTGTCATTCTCCATAGTGCTTGAATATTTATAGATGACTAAAATTGGTATTTACCCATTCCAAAAGTGTAGATCATTGTGGAAATGGCTCATATCTAGGGGGTCTATACCAGCGTATTAAACCTAATATCAATGAAAAGAAGTAAAACAAGCAGTTAATTATGGAAAGTGTGAACAATATAAAGAAATTTTATGTCAAAAAGGTAAATGATATTTCATAAATGAAAAACACATTTATGCAAAAGAGAAATAGAAACAGAATTCAATTCCTATTTAAGATCTAGAGCTCAATATATGTTGGTAAACATTAACAATAAAGAAATGTGTGGATAAGAATATTTTCTACAGAAAAGACATTATAAAATATGGCAGAGTACTATTCAAGGAACCAATCTCTCCACTGAAACAATTTCAAAGTGACAAAGATTGACAGATTTAAAATCTTTGGAACTCTACAGTATAATCCAAAACTTTCATCAACCAAAGGATTGCTTAATGAAGAAAAAGGCTGCTGATTTTTAGTAAGAGATTGTTGTGGCATTTTTACTCAATGGTCTACCGTCTACCATTCAGTGGCATGATAGTGCCTGAGATGGAGGCAATGTTTCTTCCTGGTGCAGAATGCTGGTTCCAGAAGGCTAATATGGACCTTATTAAAATATTATAATTGTTCATTTTGATATGTCTTTAGTTCCCTCAGGAACTAGCACAGAGGCTGGCTTTGTTTTGCATACACTCATCCCACCCTACTCAGATGGGAGTGGAATTTCAGGGAGCCACATATGTTGAAACAGTTTAAGATATATACTATCCATGCCCACATGCCATAGAAGACAGCAAACACTGAAAGTGATAGAAAGCCCCTAAAGCTCTAGAAAAAAGAAGGTAGGGGAAAAAGTCTCTTGAGGAAATAAGAGTTCACAGAGCCTCCACATATATTGGGGTAAGAGGGAGTACAAAGCACACACACACTCAAAAAAAAATAATAAAGATATGGAAGCAACCTGTGCTTGCACCTTTGGTGGAGCTATGGGATCCATAAAAGAATAAGGGGAAGACAGAGCTGTAGGCTAATCATTGAAGAAGTGCCCAGCTCATGGATGAGTTGTAAAGACCAGGTAAAGTGGTCTCTTACTTGGCTCAAGACATTTAAGGAAATTCCTGTCAGGTCACTAGCTGACCCCTGAGATAAAACAACAGAGACTTCATGGCCACACATGACAAGAAATACAGCTTTAAAAAAAGCTTTAAGAAAAAAGATGTGAACAAAGAACTAAAGGAAAATAGAAAAACAATTTATGAACCAAAGAGGATTATCAATAAAAAATAGAAATTATAAAAAGGAGACAATAGATGCTCTGGAACTTAAAAGTATAATAACTGATTTTTTTTAAAAAATCAGAAAATTTCTACAGTAGATTTAAACAAAATAATCAATAAACTTAAAGATCAGAACTTGAGCAGAAAAAAAGAAAAAAGAAAAAAAAAAAAAAACAGAGCCAAAGGACATATGGGAAGTGTTTCAGCATATATATTATAGGAGCCCCAGAAGAAGTGACATACAGATATATTTTACTTTATATAATTTTATGCTATGTGAACCTGTCAGGTAAAAAGAGTATTTTGCATAGATGCTATGTTCCAGAATAACTGGCCAATGGCATCTAATTTTGAAGAAAATACAAACCAAAATTGAAGGATTTTCTATAAAATACTTGACATGTAAACTTCAAAAATGCCAAGATCTTGAAAATTAAGGAAAAATGGAGGAATTCTTCCAACTGAAGGAGACTAAAGAGACATAACAAATAAATTTAATGTATCATTCTGGACTGAAACCTTTGTTATAAATGACATTATTAAAACAATTGGTTATTTTCAAATAAAGTTTGTGGATTAGGTGATTTTAGTCTATCAGTATTAATACCTTTATTTTGATTGTGGTACTCTGGTTATGTAGTTGTGTTCTTTTAAATGCATATTAAATTTTCTAAGGATAATGGAACAAAATGTCAGCCTGTAAGACACAGAGAGAAAGAATGTTGTAAAATGCTAACAAAAGGGATCCCTGGGTGGCGCAGCGGTTTGGCGCCTGCCTTTGGCCCAGGGCGCGATCCTGGAGACCCGGGATCGAATCCCACGTCGGGCTCCCGGTGCATGGAGCCTGCTTCTCCCTCTGCCTGTGTCTCTGCCTCTCTCTCTCTCTGTGACTATCATAAATAAATAAAAATTTAAAAAAATTTAAAAAAAAAAAATAAATAAAAAAATAAAAAAAAATGCTAACAAAAATGAAGCCTAGATGAAGAGAATAAAGGGTGTTATTTGTATTATCCTTCCCCTACCAACTTAGGATGTCTTATATTTCCCTGACCTAGCCAGGATATTCTATGTCCAATGAATTAGTTTATGTTCAGCCTGTGCTCCCTTAGCACATGTATTTGTATTTATTAATTTTTGCAAGTTTTATGCCTGGCATCATTCTAGACTTATTTGTAATTCATACTATTGTATACAACCTACTTCTATGATAATGCCACTCATACTTCTATTCTGATATCATAGTATTTAAAATATTATATTGAAATATTTGTTAAGTAGAGACATAGTATTATATTGAAAATGAGGTCCTAAGTCATTATCTAACATCTAATAGATGTTAAACATTTTTAAACATCTGAAACAACTGCCTTTTAAAATAAACAAAATACTATGTTGGTTATAAATGAATCATTAATATTAGATGATAATTTCTTGAAAGTTCAAAGGTTTGGGCTAGAAGTAATATTAAGCATCTTTTTTTTTTAGTTTTATTTATTCATTAATGAAAGACATAGAGAGAGAGACAGAGACATAGGCAGAGGGAGAAGCAGCGTCCATGCAGGAAGCCTGATGTGGGATTCGATCCCTGAACCCGAGGATCACGCCCTGACCCAAAGGCAGATGCTCAACCGCTGAGCCACACAGGTGTACCAAACATTTTTTTTCCCCATCCAAACATTCTATCAACACAGCAGGCATGTACATCCTTAGAAATATTCAATAAAAATATCCTACACAATTTGCTACATGCATTACAGAATTAGTATGACTCTCTTTCACAACAACAGTTATTTCCGTTAGTAAAAGGGTACCCATTCTATAATGCCTGAAGTTCAGGTATAATAAGGATGTTAGCAATGAAGGTATTTCTAGCAAAATGATTTATTTGCAAGCAATATTAAGCATCTTTTGATATAACGATCTATCATTTAAAATCAGAGATATCATCCACTCTCAGATGGATAAAGGAAAAACTTAAATTACTGAGAATGTAAAAAGAAACAAGTGGGACTATATCACACTAAAAAGTTTTTTTTGTTTTTTTGCTTTTTTGTTTTTTTAAAGAATTGATTGATTGAGAGACACCTGGGTGGCTCAGTGGTTGGGCATCTGCCTTTGGCTCAGGGGTGATACTGGAATCTGGATCCAGATTGAAGTCCCACATTGAGTTCCCTGCAGGGAGCCTGCTTCTCCCTCTGACTATATCTATGCCTCTCTCTCTGTGTGTCTTTCATGAATAAATAAATCTTTTTGAAAAATTGATTGATTGATTGGGGGGGTGCAGAGGGAGAGAATCTCAAGCCGACTCCGCACTGAATGTGGAGCCCAATGTGGGATTGAATGCCATGACCCTGAGATCATGACCTAAGACAGAATCAAGTGTCAGATGCTGAACTACCTGAGCCACCCAGGCACCCCAGAAGCTTCTTTACAGCAAGGGAAACCATCCCTTGAAAGACAGCCTACTGAAAACAGAAAACACTTGCAAATCACATATCTAGTGAGGACTTAATATCCAAAATATATAAGGAATACCTACAACTCAATAACAAAACCCAGAAGTGGATCCTGAACTTTATGGTCAACTAATATTCGATAAAGGAGGAAAGATTATCCATTGGAAGAAAGACAGTCTCTTCAATAAATGGTGCTGGGAAAATTGGACATCCACATGCAGAAGAATGAAACTAGACCACTCTCTTGCACCATACACAAAGATAAACTCAAAATGGATGAAAGATCTAAATGTGAGACAAGATTCCATCAAAATCCTAGAGGAGAACACAGGCAACACCCTTTCTGAACTCGGCCACAGTAACTTCTTGCAAGATACATCCACGAAGGCAAAAGAAACAAAAGCAAAAATGAACTATTGGGACTTCATCAAGATAAGAAGCTTTTGCACAGCAAAGGATACAGTCAACAAAACTAAAAGACAACCTACAGAATGGGAGAAGATATTTGCAAATGGCATATCAGATAAAGGGCTAGTTTCCAAGATCTATAAAGAACTTATTAAACTCAACACCAAAGAAACAAACAATCCAATCATGAAATGGGCAAAAGACATGAAGAGAAATCTCACAGAGGAAGACATAGACATGGCCAACATGCACATGAGAAAATGCTCTGCATCACTTGCCATCAGGGAAATACAAATCAAAACCACAATGAGATACCACCTCACACCAGTGAGAATGGGGAAAATTAACAAGGCAGGAAACCACAAATGTTGGAGAAGATGGGAGAAAAGGGAACCCTCTTACACCGTTGGTGGGAATGTGAACTGGTGCAGCCACTCTGGAAAACTGTGTGGAGTTCCCTCAAAGAGTTAAAAATAGACCTGCCCTACGACCCAGCAATTGCACTGTTGGGGATTTACCCCAAAGATACAGATGCAATGAAACGCAGGGACACCTGCACCCCGATGTTTATAGCAGCAATGGCCACAATAGCCAAACTGTGGAAGGAGCCTTGGTGTCCATCGAAAGATGAGTGGATAAAGATGTGGTTTATGTATACAATGGAATATTACTCAGCTATTAGAAATGACAAATACCAACCATTTGCTTCAACGTGGATGGAACTGGAGGGTATTATGCTGAGTGAAGTAAGTCAGTCGGAGAAGGACAAACATTATATGTTCTCATTCATTTGGGGAATATAAATAATAGTGAAAGGGAATATAAGGGAAGGGAGAAGAAATGTGTGGGAAATATCAGAAAGGGAGACAGAAGGTAAAGACTGCTAACTCTGGGAAACGAACTAGGGGTGGTAGAAGGGGAGGAGGGTGGGGGGTGGGAGTGAATGGGTGACGGGCACTGGGTGTTATTCTGTATGTTGGTAAATTGAACACCAATAAAAAATAAATTAAAAAAATAATAAAACAATAAAAAATAACAAAACAAAAAACAACAACAAAACAATCTGTTTAAAAAGTGGGCAGAAGACCTGAATGGACATTTTTCAAAAAAGACAAATAACCAATATATAAAAGATATACGATATCTCTAGTCATCACAGAAATGGAAATCAAAACCACAAATGTATGTTACCCACAGGTGTTAGTATTGCTATTATCACAGAGACAAGAAATAGTAAGTAAGTAGAGGATGTGGAGAAAAGGACCACTTGTGCATTGTTTGTGGGAATGTAGTTAGTTGCAGACACTGTGGGAAACAGTATGGAGTTTCTCAGAGCATTGAAAATAGAACCACCATATAATTTAGCAATTCCACTTTTGGATGTTCATCCAAAGAAAACAAAAACACTAATTCAAAAAGACAAATACACCCCCAAGTTCATCACCTTTACAATAGCCAAGGCATAGAAAAACCTAAGTGTCTGCTGATGAATGAATGATAAAGGAATTGGGGGGGGGGGATGTGGAATGTTTTTCAGCCATGAAAAAGAATATAATCATGCAATTTGTCATAATATGGATGACCCTTGAGAATGTATACTAAGTGAAATAAGTTAGAGAAAAGACATATGATATCACTTATATGTGGAATCTTAAAAAGAAACCTGAACTTCTAAATAGAGAGAACAGAGTGATTATTCCCAGTGGTGGGGGGTGAGGAGAGATGAAATGTGTGAAGGCAGTTTAAATTCCAGTTATAAAATGAATAAGTCAAAATTCCAACTATAAAATGAGTAAGTCATGGGGATATGACATACAGCATAGTGATATAATTAATAATCTGTATTACATATTTGAAAGTTATAAAAGTTGCTAAGAAAATAAATCTTAAAAGTTCTTACCATGGGGATCCCTGGGTGGCCCAGCGGTTTAGTGCCTGCCTTCAGCCCAGGGTGTGATCCTGGAGTCCCGGGAATCGAGTCCCACACTGGGCTCCCTACATGGAGCCTGCTTCTCCCTCTGCCCATGTCTCTGACTCTCTCTCTCTCTCTCTCTCATAAATAAATAAATAAATAAAATTCTTTAAAAAAGTTCTTATCACAAGAAAAAATGTTTTATCTATGGTAATTGATGTTAACTAGACTTACTATGATCATTTTACAATATATAAAAATATTAAGTCATTATGTTATATGCCTAAAAATAATATAATGTATATTAATTATACTTCAATTTTAAAAAGTTCCCTAACCCAAAATTGTTTGTAAAAAAAAAAAGTCTATATATTTCTGAGTGAGTTACTAGGAAATCTGTCCAATACATTGCCAATAAAGCGTTATAATTTGAAAAATAAAACTATTTTTGGAGAGGTAGATAATAGTAACTATTAGAAAGCCTATTAAAGAAGTATATTTTTCTTCATGGAGTAATAAAAATAGAACTTCAAACAGAGAAAAATGGGAATTAAGCCAACCACATGTGACAATGCGAGGAATATACAATGAAGGAAAACATTTATTATCCACATTAGCAATATTTAATTCATCCATTCACCAAACATTTATAGACAGCCAATACTGTAGTGACAGACCATACTGTAGTGACACAATAATTAAGACAGTACTTCTCCATTGATATCTACTGGTGATTGCTACATATTACTAAGAGTAGAAATGAAGTTATTTTCCTAAAACTTGGAATGATAATCTAATTCTATTGTATAAAAAATACAATTTATATATATAGATTTATATTTACAAATATATATATATATATTTTTCATACATTCCACTCTGGAAAAATGGTCGGCATAGGCATTCATTTACGTATCCCAATATGTTGAAGGCACTGAGCATTTAGATACACAGTATGATCTAAATACAAGCAATCTGGTCAAAACAAAACAAAACAAAACAAAAAATAACAGAAACAAGGTATGACTCTTCCTCTCAGAATAAATTGTTGTTGGTATCCATGTTGATATGAATTTTTTTTCAACTGTAAAAGGTAAGGAACATCCATATTTTACACCATTTGGTTCTTTCTAATTCATCAGAAACAAAATGGTGGCATTACATAATATTGCTTTTATTTATATATGTACTCTCTTTTATTATATATGTACTCTCAAACGGATCTTTCAGATATAACTGAAAATGTACTCAAAACCCAAAGGCTTAAGTTTTGTAAAATATTGGATATAGAGATTTTAACAATTAATTTGATGATAAGACTGAGTTCCATTGCTCTAATATTTTTTAGTTATGTGAATTTAGGCAACTTATTAAGCCTCTCTAAGCTCAATTTATCCATTTTCTTATTATCTTTTTTAAAGATTTTATTTATTTATTTGACAGAGAGAGAAAGCAAACAGGGGGAGTGGTAGGCAGAGGGAGAAGGAGAAGCAGGCTCCCTGCTGAGCAGGCTGCCCAATGTGAGGCTCAGTCCCTAAACCCTGGGATCATGACCTGAGCCAAAGGCAGACACTTAACCAACTGAGTCACTCAGGAGCCCCTGAATTTATCCATTTTAGACAAGAGAAGTAATATTTCCTAACTTACAGGACTATGGTAAGATTCAGTATGATGATTTATGTACAATCCTTAGACTGAAGCATAATAACTAGCCTCAACAAATGCCAGCTATTATTATTAGTGTCTTCTTAGTCTGTTTTTAGCAGAAGGTATCTTTCTAATAGTAGGGGTAACACCTTAATTATGAAGTGGTAATTATGTATCATAATTAAAAACATACCTGCTTTCAAAAAACTTGCTCTCTAAAACATTATTGAAAGCAAAATAAATACTCCATGTAGCTAAAACCAAGGAAACATGGAGGCTTGAGGAAATTTTTCAAAAATTATTTTAAAGGGGAGATGTCACTAAGATGGTGAAGTAAGAGATTCATCCTCCATTTTCCCAAAAAGATCAAGAGTTAGACAACAATCCAAAAGCCAGAACAGCTATGTGTAACATCAGGAGTCTACTTTAAAATCTTCAACACAGTAGAATAAAAAAAATAAAAATAAAAATAAAAAACATAAGAATAACTGCACAAAAAGGGAAGAGAAAACTTCTTCATTTTGCCTAAATCATCCCACCCCTAAGTGGGCATGACTGAGTGCCAAGAGGGATTTCCTAAGCTTAAAAGAGTTTCTCTCATCAGGAAAGGGAGAATGGGGTTTCCCCAGCCTTTTAGGGCACCACATGAAAGACCTACTTTTTTTCCCCATTCAGAGATGAGTAAAGCTCAGATGCACAGATACAGGAACAAGAAAAAAGAACATAGGGCTACCAATATCAGCCATGCAGTAGGAATAACTGCAGTTCCCAATGACCTATTATCAGAGAACCCCAAAGCTTTCAACACTGAAGGCACAAATGACTACCACAGCTGATTCAGAGCCCCATACAGATTTCATGGGTTTACCCCACAGACATTCACATTCCAGACATTAGCCACCTTCATCCCTTCCCCCCATCCCACCCAGCCAATTATCCACACCTATAGTCAGCCAAGGCCTCTGTAAATATATGAGTGCAAAACTCCAGCCCATATCCTCATAGCTGCCCCCATCCATATGGGTACATGCCTGGAGCTATCCCCTCTGTGTACTTGCATGCCACTAATTTCATTCTCATAATCAGCTACTACTGCTGTGTGCATGCTAGGAACAAGATGTTATAGCTATTGAAGTGCATGCTGACAGCCAAGGCCTCCACAGCTGCTTGTAAGCCTGGATTTGGCCCTAATCTCTAGCCTGTACCCTTAGGCTTACATATAACCAGCACCTCCAACTATGCACCTGCCCAACTTTGGCCCAAACTGTACCAGTAGCTTTCACTGTTATGTGCCCATGGCCAGACATTGCAGTTACAATAAGTAGATGCCAACAGTCAGAGCACCCACAGCTCTTTATTGGCCTGTACTTATCCTCTCTCTCATCCTAGAACTATTCCACTGGGCTTACCTGTAGCTAGCCCCTCCAGCTGTGCACATGCACACCCCTAGTCTTTCTCCTTTTATTAGCCTCCATTGATGGGCATACATCCATGGGGAGACCTTGCAGCAACAAGAGAGCATGCCAACAGCCAGCATCCCTTCAGCTATTTATGACTAGGCTCTGGCCCAGTCACCTGTCAGTTGCCTGTACTACTGGCCTATCTTACAACTAGTGCCTCTGAGCTGTGCATGTGCACCCCATTTGCCTTATACCCATCACTGGCTTCCACTGTCATGCATGTGGGTTGAGACCCTGCAGTCACAAGAATGCATACAACATCCTGGGCCCTTGCATCTGACAATTCATTCTCAGTTGGTTCTAGCCCTTGCTGTTGGCCCCAGCCCCCACTACTATGTGTGCATCAGCTACCAGCCCCTGCCACTATACAAATGCTGACCTTTGCAGTTGTGTGTGTGTACCCACTGCAGCACTACTGTTGCCTGTTCTGCTCAGTAACCACTAGACCTAGAAGTTGCCACCCAGGATCCCAATAGCACTAGCAGTCACGGAAGATCCCTCACAGTGCTCACCAAATACCATGCAGTTGTTGATGTTGTGGATTTCAATGGTCTGAACTAATGAGATATTAAGCTCCTCTGGACCTGGCTCCAGGTCCAGAGGAGCTTGTACTTGGCATCCTTGTCCCACTAGGCCTGGATTCAAATTATGCTCCAATGTGGCCCTCACTACAGGGGAAGGTATCTCCTTACCAAACTCAGTCCATAATGTCTGGAAGAGGTTGCCACTCCATATGTACAGAAATTTATGCAAGGATGCAGGGATCACAAAGAAGCAGAAAGACATGACACCATCAGAGCAATACACAACACTTCCAATAAATAATCCTAATGAAATGGAGATAGAGGAATTATCTGACATTGAATTCAAACTAATTATTCTAAAGATACTCAAGAAGCTAAAAGAGAGCATAAATAGTTTAATGAAATCAGGAAAACAATACAAAGAAAAAAAAGAAGTTCAACAAAGATAGTAAACATAAAAAGAACAAAATAAATTTTGGAGCTGGATAATACAGTAACTGAACTGAATAATTCAATAGAAACTTTCAACATCAAAACAAGACAAAATAAAACAAAAACCTCAATATCAGACAGGACCAAATAGAAGTATTTAACAGTGGGCTCAAACACAAATCATTTGACATTATCCAGCAGTAGAGCAAAAAGATAAATGAATGAAAAGAAATGAAGATAGTCTATGGGAATTATACCATTAAAAGAAGCAATCTATGTATCTTTGGAGTCCTAGAAAAAGAGAAGAACAAAGTAGCAAAAGTCATATTCAAAGAAATAATAAGTAAGAACTTCTCAAACTGCTGGAGAGATTTGGATACTCAAGTTCATGAAACTAATACGTAATTCCATAATTTCAATCCAAAATGATCCTCTCCATAAATATCATAACAGAAATCAAAGACCAAAAGAGAATTTTAAGAGCAGCAAGAGAAACGCTATCTCACTTAAGGAAGCCCCCATAGGGTTATCATATTTCTCAGCACTAATTTTAATGGCCAAGAGAGAATGATATAAAGTGCTAAAAGAGGGGCACCTGGGTGGCTCAGTCATCCAACTCTTGATTTTGGCTCAGGGCATGATCTCAGGGTCATAAGATTGGGTATGCATTGGCTTCTACACTGGGCATGAAGCCTGTTTATGATTTTTTCTCTCTCTGCCCCTACCCCTCCTCTGTCTAATAAAAAAGAAAGAAAGAAAGAAGGAAAGAAAGAAAGAAAGAAAGAAAGAAAGAAAGAAAGAAAGAAAGAAAGAAAGAAAAAGAAAAGAAAAGAAAAGAAAAGAAAAGAAAAGAAAAGAAAAGAAAAGAAAAGAAAGAAAAAGAAAAATGTGCTGAAAGAAAAATACTGTCAACCAAGAAAACTTCACTTAGCAAAGATGTCCTTCAGCTGAAGGCAAAATAAAGACTTTCAAAGCAAAAGTTGAAGGAGTTCAGCACTAGATCTGCCTTACAAAAAATGCTGAAAGAATTCCCTCAAGCTGAAACAAAAGGACACAAATAGTAACATGAAAATATATGAAAATATACAACAAATAGGTAAAGATAACTATATATGGAGTCAGATGTCAAATACTCTAATATAATATGGTGGTGTGTTAACCACTTAAATATGGTATAAGGTTAAAGAACAAAAGTTTTAAAATAGAGATAGCTTACAAGTATTTGTTAATAGATACACAATATAAAAATATTGTGTATATCAAAAGCAGGTTTTATATGCAAAGTTAAGTAGATATTAGCTTAATATAGACTGTTATGTCAAGAAGAAATATCAAGTAAACTTCAGATTAACTTCAAAACAAAAACCTATATTAAATACAAACATGATAAAAAGAACAAAATACAACTACAGAAAATCATCAATTTACAAAGGTAGGTAGTAACAAATCAACTACAAAATAGCCAAAAAATAATAAGATGGCATTAGTAAGTTCTTATGTATCAATAATTACTTTAAATGTAAATGGTTTAATCTCTAATCAAAAGACATAAAATGGATAAATGGATTAAAAAACAAAGAACCACTTTATGCTGTTTAAAAGAGACTCATTTCATTTTTAATGACACACATGGGCTCCAAGTTAAGAAATGGAAAAGTATATTCCATGAAAATTGCTATCAAGAGAGTGCAGGGGATACTACATTTATATAAAAGAGACTATAATCTAAAATTTGTAATGAGATAAAGAGGCCCTTATATAATGACAAAGAGGTTAATCCATCAAGAAGACATAACAATTGTATATGCACCCTACATTGGAACACCTAAATGTATTAATCAAATACTAAAAGGGCTGAAGGAAGTAATAGACAAGAAAATGTCTTTCAACATTTCACTTTGTTCAACATTTCACTTTGAACAATGGTTAGATTGGACAGAAAATCAACAAGGAAACACTGGACTTGACCTATAATTTAGACCAAATGGACCTAACAGAAGTATACAACACATGCCATCCAACATCAGAGTATATGTTCTTATGTGAACACGGAACATTCTCTAGGATACATCATATGTTAGGTCACAAAACAAGTATTAGCAATTTTTCAAAGATTGAATCATATAGCAGATATTTTTTTTCTAACAACAATAATTCAAAAGCAAATATCAACAACAGGAGAAATCTGGGAATACCACAAAGATGTGAAATTAGACAATACACTTCTGAACAACCAAGTGTCAAAGATGATATCAAGAGATTTTTTTTTAAATCAAGAAAGATAAAAAAGTACAATCTACCAAAATTCAGTAAGCAGGACTCAGAGGGAAGGATAGAAAGGCCTTCACAAGGAAACATCTTAAATAATAACCAAAATTTATAACTCGAGGAATTGGAAAAACAAGACCAAACTAAGCCTAAAGTTAGCAGAAGACTTTTCTCTAAAGAAGACATTGTCAGTCGGTGAAGGACAAACATTATATGTTCTCATTCATTTGGGGAATATAAATAATAGTGAAAGGGAATATAAGGGAAGGGAGAAGAAATGTGTGGGAAATATCAGAAAGGGAGACAGAACGTAAAGACTGCTAACTCTGGGAAACAAACTAGGGGTGGTGGAAGGGGAGAAGGGCGGGGGGTGGGAGTGAATGGGTGACGGGCACTGGGGGTTATTCTGTATGTTAGTAAATTGAACACCAATAAAAAATAAATTAAAAAAAAATAAAGAAGACATACAAATGGCCAACAAGTACACAAAAAATATTCAATATTGCTAATCATCTCACAACTGTTAGAATGGCCATTATTAAAAAGACAAGAGATAGCAAATGCTAATGTGGAGAAAAAGAAATCCTGGTGCAGTGTCAGCAGGAATGTAAATTGCTATAGCCACTATGAAATACTATATAGAGATTCTTTTAAAAAATTAAAAACAGAATTACCATGAGATAAAACAATCTTACTTTTAGTATATATCCAAATAAGTTGAAATCATAACTTGAAGCGAACTCTGTGTTCCTATACCATTGCCTCATTTATTCACAAATGCCAAGATGTGAAAACAACACATACACAGTAGAATATTTTTCAACGATAAAAAAGAAGGAGATCCTGCCATTTATGAGAGCAATGAATGGAACTTGAGGGCATTATGCTAAGTAAAATAAGTCAGACAATGACCAATACTGGATGACTTCATTTATATATGGAATCTAAAAACGTGGACTCAGAAATAGAGTAGAATATTAATTGTGAAATACCGAGGGGTGCAGGAGATGGGTAGATGTTTGTCAAAGAGCAGAAACTTTCAGTTTAAAAAAAGAATAGATTCTGGGGACCTAAGGTTAAAGTATGGGGACTACAGTCAACAACACTGTATTATATACTTGAAAGTTGCTTTGACAGCAGAGCTTTAATGTTCTCAGCATAGCAACTAAAATAATAACAATGTGAAATGAAGGATGTTTTAACTAACCTTATTGTGGTAAATATTTCATAATATATTTGTGTATCAAATCAGCACATGTACACCTAAATTATATAATGTTATATGTCAACTATATCTCAATAAAGCTAGAAAAATCAAAAATTAATTTAGATTAACTGGATTTTTGTTTTATTTTACCTTGCTTTTCCTTCAGAAATCTATTAATCCAGCAATCTTATATTGTTTATTTGACATCTGTTTGCTTACATTTTTCTTCTAGAAGAAATATTTCTTTGTCTAAACCTGACAGTTGTATTCTCTTCTTCCTATATAGAGATATCCTTCAACAATTCAAATTTAGAAGGTAGATCACATGCCCAATGAATATTTGGAAAAATTTAACTTCCAATAATTAACATATGGTTTAGTCAGTAAAAAATGACCAAAGTATGAGTAGTAAAATGGAAATTTTTACTTTAAAAATGCGGCAAAAACATTATCAACTTGCATATTTATGTCCTGTAATCTCATGTATATTAAATGATGTAATATTAATGTAGAATACCTCTAATAGGCTAACAGGGGAAGAGTGACCAAAACAAACTTTGAGAGCTTTTTAATAAAAAATCCACAGTTGACATGAATTTTCCTTAACTCCATTTCCAACAAAAATATCACACAAGAGAGAAGAAGAGCAATGACTTATTTGAAAAGCTCTTAATTTAGGGCTATCTGTGGCAATAATCAATTTTAAAATATTTCTTTTTTATAATTCCTAATCTCTACCACTCAAAACTAAATTATGATTTCAATAAACATTATATATTTATAAATTGATTCTCATTTATGATCATCCTATATAACTATGTCTAATTTGAGACATATTAAACAGGATGCTTTCTGAAAATTAAAATAAGCTAAGCTACTAAAATAAAGTAAAAATCAAGAACAATCTGATTTAATTGACTCAGTTCAAACAACTTTAAAGACTTAAAGGAAAATAGAGATTGAATTCCCCCACTAAAACATATTATGTAATTTTAGAATAAGACATGCAAACACTGTCAGCACTATTATTTAAAATGTCTCGTATAATTCTCATAATACCCATACTCTAATATTATGCATGCCTTTATCTTAAGAGGGAAAAACTGAAATCTACCATCGATGGACGTCATCTACTTCAAATTATTCTTTTACAGTAGTTACAACAGAGGTTACAAAATCAATGTGACATGAATAACATAAACATTGGTTAGGTTGTAGGGATAAAAAGGTTTTGCTATTTGTTTGTATTTTTAGCTCATCTTTTTTAACTTCTGTTTTTATTTGTTTTATATTATCAAACTTTTTGTAATATGGTGCATTGATATAATGTATAAATATGCATACATTTAGAAGATGTACACTAAAAATATAATTGATAGGAATGCATGCTTTGAAATTTTAGGAGGCCCCTGGACTGAATAATTATACATTCATTTCCAGAAGAAACTTTGTTTTTTTAAAAAAGGTGGAAGGTCATGTTTTGTTCCCTCTGTATCTCAGTTTAATACCACTTTCCTCTAACTCCCAGCTGATGCTAATATTCTACATCTCAGAGGACTGAGCAATCTCTCTAGTAGAGAAACCAAGCATTACTTTATTGAGCTATGTTCTACAGTTCAAACTGACTTGTCAAACTTTTAACATTCCTATCTATATTTTAATACACTTTTTGTTTAGAGACTTCATCCATTTTAGATTAGTGATTAACCTCTGAAGCTATGTTTTAGTTCAATGACTTATTCTTTGTAGGAAGTAGAGATGTTTTAGACAAGAAGAGATGCCTTTATAATTGTTTTTCCAATTTATTAGTAGATATTCAGCAGGTAATTTAGGGAGATGGAAGAACAGTGGCAGGGAGGCACTTCTATTTCCTACTAACATTTTTAACCAAAGCTGATCCACTTTTATTCAATATTAAGAACATCAAGTAAGATTATGTTTTTAAAAATGATATCACAGTAAAAACCAATAATATTGTAGTTACCCTAGTTTTACAAAACAGAGCTTTACTCGAATAGGCAACTCTAACTTGGCTCTATATTTATTATATTTTTCTTTCTTTCTATTTCATAAAGTAATATATTTTCTAAATTTATATCACATATTATTCTTTCATTTTAACACTAAAATTGTCCTTATGCATTCTAAAAGTGTATTTTCTAATTTAAAAAATATGCTATTAATATGTGTAAATCTAGCCCACATTTTGGATGGTTTATATGGATCAAATATAGTCAAATGTTTTACCTGTCTACAGTTAACCTAACTTTCTTATATCTGTGACTGATAACCTTGGAAGTAGTAAAATGCACATGATGCATTTCTTCATGCAAAATAATAATTTTAGTATATAATTACCCAACAAAATTGGAGATGTGCATATCATACTAGCAATTTTTGAGTGCCATAAATAAGCTATTCTCAAAGTCCTCTAGAAAATGTGTGTTCTTTTTCTTATAATATGTTTAAAATTCAAGGCCAAAAAAAATAGGGTAAATTCTAGAAACAAAAAATCTTTTTCTGTGTTTTACATTATGAAAATATTAAAATAGAACTATTCTAATTATCACAGAAATGATCCATCTTCAGAAACCATGTTTTCAATATTTATATGTATTTTCTTGTTGCTAATGAACCTTGGCCACCTTTTCTAAGAGGAAAAACTATATAACCTTGTGGGACTGCTCTTGTTATCCCTGTTTTATAGATTAGCAAACTCAGGAACCAATAATGAGATGAAGTTCTGATATTCAAATCCAGGTTATCCGTTTAATAACAGAAATAACTTTCTACTATGACAAGCTGACCCATATATTTATAGTTCCAAAAAGTGTTTATATTCTTAATTACCTAGTATGTATTTTCCTACCATATACCTACAACTACATGATATTTTCAGATAACAATATTCAGTAAAAATGTTATTATATTTGAAAATATTAGTGAGAGATATGTGTAGCTCTGAAGTCTGAGTCCCTAGAAAATATGATAATATTTTATATAGTAAAGGTGTCAGATTTCTGAAAGACTATACTGGAAATTATGCAGGCTTATGGATGTGTTCTACATTTGTCTTCATTGTCTTTAAAAAGTAATATTATGAAATGTACCTACAAAGAGTATATACAAAATAAATATATAATTAAGAGTATCAAGCAAAGAAGACTCAAGACTGTATCATAGAAAGAATTAGAGTAAAAAAAAAAGAATTAGAGTTCTGTCAATACCTTTGAAAACCTTTTTATATTTCATCCTATGAGATTTCTATTTCTCCCCACACAGTGGATTGTTATTCTAAGTTTCTTCTTTGTTTGAATTTCTTTTACATATACCAACTATGTACATAATCCTAAATAATGTTTTTATTTATGTATAAGTCGGTACTTATATAAATCGAATACTACTATATAACTTTTCTAATCACTTTATTCATTTGACAGATTTTTTTGAGAATAAGATCTGTTTGTGTGTATTGCTGTACTTCATACTGCATTCTTTTATACCTTATTTTATTTAATATTCCCTTCCTAGTAGTGATTTAAGTTGCTTTCATTATTTTTGTAATTTAAAACAATGCATTATGAATGTTTCTAAATATCTCCTGGTGTACAGGAAAGGGTCTCGATTACATATCTTGCAATAGAATTGCTAGTTTGTTGGTATGCACATTTCCAATTTTGTTAGGTAATGTCAAACTGTTTCCAAAGTAATTATGCCAGTTTATCCTCACATTAGCAGCAGTTGAGTATTCGTGTTGGTCCAATGTTCAATTAAATTTGGTAATATTAAGCTTTTTTATCTTTTGCTAATCTTGTAGGTTTATATATTACCTCATTATGACTTTAGGTTGCATTTTCCAACTATTAAGATGCTTAACAGCGTTTCTATTAACTGGCCATTAATGTTTTATCTACTATGAAATACCTACTTATATCTTTTATCATTTTCTTTTTAGCATCTTTATCCAATTCTTAATGATTGCTTTTTAAAGGAATTTTTACTTTTTAAAGGAATTTTTCCAATATTTTAGATAATAAACTCTTACCAGATATATGAGTTGAAAATATCTTCTCACACTTGTCTTATGGTATCCTTTGAAAGAAATTGAATTGAATTCAATTGAATTGAAGATTACACAGACAAATGGAAAGATATTCCATGCTCTGGAATGTTGTTAAAATGTCTGTACTACCCAAAGATATCTACATATTCAATGCAATCCTTATGAAAATATCGACAACATTTTTGAAGAATTATAACAAATAATCCTAAAATTTTAAAATAAATTTAGGATTAAGTCCACAAAAGACCCCAAGTAGCCAAAGCAATCCTGAGAAAGAAAAGATACAGATGCAGTCAAACGCCGGGACACCTGCACCCCAATGTTAATAACAGCAATGTCCACAATAGCCAAACTGTGGAAGGAGCCTCGGTGTCCATCGAAAGATGAATGGATAAAGATGTGGTCTCTGTATACAATGGATTATCACTCAGCCATTAGAAACAACTAATACCCACCATTTGCTTCAACATGGATGGAACTGGAGGGTATTATGCTGAGCTAAGTAAGTCAATCAGAGAAGGACAAACATTATATGTTTTCACTTATATGGGGAATATAAAAAATAGTGAAAGGGATCATAGGGGAAAGAAGAGAAAATGAGTGAGGAAAAATCAGAGAGGATGACAAAACATGAGAGACTCCTAACTCTGGGAAACGAACAAGGAGTAGTGGAAGGGGAGGTGGGTGGAGGAGTTGGGGTAAATGAGTGATGGGCACTGAGAGGAACATGTGATGGGATGAGCACTGGGTGTTATACTATATGTTGGCAAATCAAACTCGAATAAAAATTTTTTAAAAAAAGAAAAAGAAAAAGAAAAACAAAACTAGAGGTATCACAACATCGGATTTCAAGATTTACTACAAAGCTGTAGTGATCAAACCATATGGTACTGGCACAAAAATAAACACATAAATTAATAGAACAGGATAGAGGGACCAGAAATAAACCCACATTTATATAGTCAATCTATGACAAAGAAGGGAAGAATATACAATAGGGAAAAAGTCTTTCAATAAATGGTGCTGGAAAAACTGGACAGCTACATGCAAAATAAACCTGAAGCACTTTCTTACACCATATACAAATTTAAATTCTAAATGGATTAAAGACCGAAATATGAGGCCTGAAAACATAAAAATCCTTAAAACATAAACAATGATCTCTTAGACATCAGCCATAGAAACATTTTTCTAAATACATCACTTAGGGCAACAGAAATAAAAGCAAAAGTAAACCATTGGTATTGTGTCAAAATAAAAAGCTTTTTGCACAGTGAAGAAAACCATCAACAAAATGAGAAGACAAACTACTAAATAGGAGAAGAATAGATTCAAAAAGTACACCAAATTATTCTACTTATGGAAAATTCCAGGAAAGGAAAAATTAATTTATAATTACATAAAAGAGATCAGATATGCTCAATGCTGAGACTGAATTTAACCACAAAAGGACTGGAAAGAATTTTGGGGGAAGTGGAAATATTTTGTATCTTTATTGCAGTGATGTCTATCAAAACTCATTGAAAATACACACCTAAATTGGTAGATTTATAATATGTAAGCTATACCTCAATAGAGTTGACTTCAGAGAAAAATTTGTACATTTGTGCTGATGTTCTTTGTAACTTTTCAGGTGGTGCTGTAAGTTGTTTCAATCTTAAAACCCTTGGCTGAAGGCTACAATTACTTCAATGTGTTCATATTTTCTCATCAAGTCTGAAGCTAGAGTTCAAGTCATGTGCTCAATATCTGAGTCAACCAAGTACTTTTTTATGGTTAGAAGTGGTAACTTTTCAGTTCAGCTAATTGGGGGACTCACTGCCTCCTCAAACCCTGCATCATTCAGATGCTTGCTCTCAAAAGCAAGTGACAGACTTAACTGAAACTAAAAGATAAAATATTTTAGGTTAAGAGACACTAAGAAATTTAAATAATGAAGTTGTATAAAGGATAGGGACACAACTGGCACTTAGGAATGCCTAGAAGTACAATTTCCAGAACTCTTTCATCATTGACTTGTGTGTGTGTGTGTGTGTGTGTGTGTGTGTGTGTGTGAGAGAGAGAGAGAGAGAGAGTGTGAGAGAGAGAGAGAGAGGGAGAGAAAGAGAGAGAGAGCTGTAGTATTTGTTTTTTTAGTTTTTTTTTTGCCAAAATAATATGGAAAAACTTCTAAAACTATGCTGAGAAAATTACAAGCATAATAATGAAATATTTGAATATATTTTACATATTTAACATAAAATTAATATTTCTAAGTAAAATTTTAAAATAAGAAAATCCAAATTTTAATATTAGTATTGAAAGAATGAGCAATTTAAAATAATATAAAAATAACATTCTGGGAGAGAGAGTTTTAGGGTAAGTAGAAGTAACTGAAGGAACTATTCCAGCATGAACACTGGATTAGAAAAAATTAAGAGAAGTAAGATCTAGTCTTAACTCAACAATTGGTTACTTGTTCTTCCATGCCTTTAATCTCTGGTTATGTTTCCTATTTTATAGACTAAAGAACTTGGAGTGGATGACATTCAGGATTCCTATTATTGAGATGCTTTGAGTTGTCCTTTTGTCATATTATCCTTCCCTCATATAAGTAAGGATACAAAATAGAATGTAGTTGGGGTTATTTCTGAAGACCCCTACTAATGTACTGAAACAGATTAAAACAGAATATTTTTATTAGATGTTCTCTGATAAACAGAAAGAGGCAATATCAAATTTCCATAATAAAATACTGTTTGATGCCTATATTACCATAACTCACTTTTCCTTAGCTTTTCTATATTCCCTACATCACTTATTGCTCTGAGTCATAGAATTGGTCTATCACTTTCATAGAGTACTATTCTGCACAACTAAAACAATCAGAAAATCTCTCATCAGTAAACCTTTATTATTTTTTAATATTTCAGTAATATTTTTGCATTGCTTAAGTTAAATGACTGGTATTTTATCACTTAACTAACTGCTCCATACCATTATTCTTTTAGTAAGTAGTGAATATGAGAAAAGTGCTTTTATTATAACTATAATAATAATTTGAGATGTTGGAAAATTTTTGCTAAATAATTGATAATGCTATTATTTTAAACTCTGTCCCTTTGGGCAAAAAAAATCCATTAGAGATATATTTCTGTAATTTTTGTTTTTTATTTGTTCCTTGAAGTAGCTCTATGAAAACATGATCCAAAGAAATTTAAGACAAGTGTATTCTTTTTAGCAGCAATGTATTTTTGGTATATTTACATATTCATATCCTTTCTGGATAGTGAGAGGATACAGTAAATATATGCTAACTATATACAAATCATATATTTTGGCATTTAAAGAGAAGTTACTTGTTTTCTAAATATATATGTAATTTCAAAATATTTTGATTCTAATTTAAAGAATGGAAACCCCATAGTTTTAAATAAATGCCATGTGAGTCTTTATTTTTGTCGTTCTTTTCAATCTTGATCTTACACCAGCTAAAATAAAGCTTTGAATCATATTTTTAAAACACATTAAAGTATAATGTTTTATGACTTTAAATCTTTCATCAAGTCCATGAATACAATTTTGATTTCATATATTTAATTCTACATAAGTTTGGATTAATCATAAAGAAGATTATCAATTTTTATTCTCCATTGCCTAGAATTAGTTTTTGTCATTCAATCAAATTTTACCAATTATTTCAAACAGCATTCACCTAAGTTAAGCATTTTTGCAAAGAATAGTAATTTTTAAAATAATCAATATTGAAAATATTAGTGTAGTTGGTGATCCTTAAATCATTATATTATATATGTTTGTTTAATTTACTTCCCCTTCATGTTTCCAGCATAACATAGTATTTTGAAAAAGACTGCAGTGTAAAATGAATTGGTCAGCAACTTTTGGTCATGAACAGCTCCCCAATAAGAAAGTTATAATCGGGGGTACCTGGGTGGCTCAGTAGATAAGGCATCTGACTTTGGGTCAGATCCTGATCTCAGGGTCCTGGAATCAAGCTTGGAGCCAGACTCCTCACTCAGTGGGGAGTCTGCTTGTGCCTCTGCCCTTACCCTACCTCTACTTAAACTCTCTCTCAAATAAATAAAATCCTTAAAAAAAAGAAAAGAAACTTATGCTCAGGAAAACACAACAACCTTTAAATAAATGGCTAAAAATAGAAAGCAGTGTTTCTACATTGTTACACTGCTCTTTGAGGGGCATATTCCTCCTATTGCCTTAAGTCAGGAAGTTTGCTCTTAGCTAATATGACTAATTATGTCCTCAGAGTTGGAAGGAAACCTTTTAAATCACATGGTAAATTTCTTTGGCAGCATCTTTCAGTATTTATGGATGGTACTTTAACATTAAATTTTAAATATCTGATTACCCAGAAATTACTACTACCTAGAATAAACAAAGCACATAACAATTCATGTAAAGATTTGGATGTTTAGATCAGTGTTCTATGATATAGGAGTTTAGAGTATAGCATCATAGTAATTAAGCATTAGTGCTGTAATCACAGAAAATCCAGGACTCTTTGATCTTCCAATAAGCAATAATTTGCATAGCAATTTACATAGCTAAATGGTGAAAATCTTTCTTTGAAGTTGGTAACTAAATACCTGGACAAAAGTTTGTTTCCTTATTTATTATACCCAGTTTTACCAGTTAGATTTGGTGATATATAGCAAATAAATAAAATAAAAGTATAGTAAATTAATGATAGTTTAATTTTCTCTTACACAAAGGAAAACTAGAAGGATGTAGCCCAAGAAAAACACTTCTGAGTAGTTATCTTTCTGCTTTATAGCCAAAAAGGCCTGAGTTTAATTCTAAAGATCACTACATATTCCAAGATGGATGCTAAAGATCCAGTCATTGAATGAAAAGTTTGCAAGTGGACAACTCCATTCTCAATGGGGAAGCACTGGGAGCCTTTCCCCTAACTTCAGGAACAAGACAGGGATGTCCACTCTCATCACTGCTATTCAACATAGTACTGGAAGTCCTAGCCTCAGCAATCAGACAACAAAAAGACATTAAAGCCATTCAAAATGGCAAAGAAATCAAATTCTCCCTCTTCACCCATGACATGATACTCTACATAGAAAACCCAAAAGCCTCCACCCCAAGATTGCTAGAACTCCTACAGCAATTTGGTAGCGTGGCAGGATACAAAATCAATGCCCAGAAATCAATGGCATTTCTATACACTAACAATGAGACTGAAGAAAGAGAAATTAAGGAGTCAATCCCATTTACAATTGCACCCAAAAGCATAAGATACCTAGGAATAAACCTAACCAAAGAGGTAAAGGATCTATACCCTAAAAACCATAGAACACTTCTGAAAGAAATTGAGGAAGACACAAAGAGATGGAAAAATATTCCATGCTCATGGATTGGCAGAATTAATATTGTGAAAATGTCAATGTTACCCAGGGCAATTTATACGTTTAATGCAATCCCTATCAAAATACCATGGACTTTCTTCAGAGAGTTAGAACAAATTATTTTAAGATTTGTGTGGAATCAGAAAAGACCCCGAATAGCCAGGGGAATTTTAAAAAAGAAAACCAGAGCTGGGGGCGTCACAATGCCGGATTTCAGGTTGTACTACAAAGCTGTGGTCATTAAGACAGTGTGGTACTGGCACAAAAGCAGACACATAGATCAATGGAACAGAATAGAGAACCCAGAAGTGGACCCTGAACTTTATGGTCAACTAATATTCAATAAAGGAGGAAAGACTATCCATTGGAAGAAAGACAGTCTCTTCAATAAATGGTGCTGGGAAAATTGGACATCCACATGCAGAAGAATGAAACTAGACCACTCTCTTTCACCATACACAAAGATAAACTCAAAATGGATGAAAGATCTAAATGTGAGACAAGATTCCATCAAAATCCTAGAGGAGAACACAGGCAACACCCTTTTTGAACTCAGCCACAGTAATTTCTTGCAAGATACATCTACGAAGGCAAAAGAAACAAAAGCAAAAATGAACTATTGGGACTTCATCAAGATAAGAAGCTTTTGCACAGCAAAGGATACAGTCAACAAAACTAAAAGACAACCTACAGGATGGGAGAAGATATTTGCAAATGGCGTTATCAGATAAAGGGCTAGTTTCCAAGATCTATAAAGAACTTATTAAACTCAACAGCAAAGAAACAAACAATCCGATCATGAAATGGGCAAAAGACATGAACAGAAATCTCACAGAGGAAGACATAGACATGGCCAACATGCACATGAGAAAATGCTCTGCATCACTTGCCATCAGGGAAATACAAATCAAAACCACAATGAGATACCACCTCACACCAGTGAGAATGGGGAAAATTAACAAGGCAGGAAACCACAAATGTTGGAGAGAATGCAGAGAAAAGGGAACCCTCTTACACCGTTGGTGGGAATGGGAACTGGTGCAGCCACTCTGGAAAACTGTGTGGAGTTTCCTCAAAGAGTTAAAAATAGACCTGCCCTACGACCCAGCAATTGCACTGTTGGGGATTTACCCCAAAGATTCAGATGCAATGAAACGCCGGGACACCTGCACCCCGATGTTTCTAGCAGCAATGGCCACGATAGCCAAACTGTGGAAGGAGCCTCGGTGTCCATCGAAAGATGAATGGATAAAGAAGATGTGGTTTATGTATACAATGGAATATTCCTCAGCCAGTGGAAACGACAAATACCCACCATTTGCTTCAACTGTGGATGGAACTGGAGGGTATTATGCTGAGTGAAGTAAGTCCATCGGAGAAGGACAAACATTGTATGTTCTCATTCATTTGGGGAATATAAATAATAGTGAAAGGGAATATAAGGGAAGGGAGAAGAAATGTGTGGGAAATATCAGAAAGGAAGACAGAACATAGAGACTCCTAGCTCTGGGAAACGAACTAGGGGTGGTGAAAGGGGAGGAGGGCGGGGGGTGGGGGTGAATGTGTGATGGGCACTGAGGGGGGCACTTGACGGGATGAGCACTGGGTGTTATTCTGTATGTTGGCAAATTGAACACCAATAAAAAATAAATTTATTATTAAAAAAAAAACAAAACAAGTGGAGATCTCCAAGTTGAGCTGGCTCCCTAAAGCCCCTTTTCTGGGAACTTCCCATAATACTTCTTTAATTTTTTTCTTAAAATTACCTGTTCTAGATTAAATTTTTCTCTTGCAGGACTTGGTTGAAACCAGCAAAACACAGTCCATTTGTGATGATATAATGACCTACAAAAGCCTCTAGCACCACAGAATTGATGGCCATACATATGAAGATTGTTTTCTTCACAATGATATAAAAATAACAATTTTTCTGTATCAAATAATTACATCACAATTTGACTCATTATCTTCTAATATCCTGTATTAAAGACTAAACTCATCTTTATTTCCTTCATAGTAAATTTTTTTATTTTTATGCCTGGTGATTTAATAAGATGTTATTTTTACCATTATAAAACAAATGTCTGTGGAATGACCATATCTTGGCTGGCATGTCATGAGCCATTTTAATCTATAACTTCAAGCCTTACTTCATGAAAATTGTCATGTCTTTTATGAATTATAATATATAGTTTATATTTTGTTTTTTGTGTTCTCACTTGATCTTGGTGAACTGAGATTATTAGTTTGGAACTTTATCCAAGCAGTGAAATTCAGCTCAATTTCTGCGGCAGTGAATTTAGTTCAAATGAAAAGATTTTCATTGTCTACCTCTGTTTTTGTCACCTATAGTAACTTTATTGCTCCCCCTAAAATGAGTGATGAAATTCTGACAGTTGTTTTTCTATTTACCTAACATGATACCATCATTCTTGAAAGAGAATTTCTGAAATTGCCTACATTATTGTGCTTAAATTTTGCTCTATTTGCTCTCAATTTATCAGAAATACCTGGAAATTTGGTCTTTAGATTCATCATGGTTTCATTCATTTACAGTGAAAGTATAAGAATTCTATTTTTATATTTTTAAATAACCTTTTCAGGTGGGTTTTCAAAATGATGGTTAAACACTTGTGCTAAAGTTTTTATCTTGCTGGAAAAATCAAACCTGTATTTGGTATTTCATGTAAAACAAGAATGAAATTCTCTTAGTTTTATTATCCTGACATGTTTATTAGCAATCTCAGAATATGAAAAAGCTTATACTAATTTATTTTTAATTATTTTCTTATGATACATATGGTCTATTTCTGGCCTCAATATAGTTCAGTTGATCTATTTTTCTATTCTTAATCCAAAATCATACCTAAATTGACTATTGCAGCTTTACAATAAGTTTTGACAAGTAGTATACATAATTTAAATTTGTTTTTATTTTTTTCAAAATGGTTTTACTATTTTAGAACCTTTGCATTTTCATATAAATTTTAGAATCATCTTGTCAATTTATGTCAAAATATCTTGCTGGTATTTTTCTAAATTTTAAATCCAGTTTAGTTAACATAGACTGTTCTATAAATTTTAGGTATACAATACAGTGATTCAAAAATTCTAAACATCACTCAGTGATCATCATGATAAAAGTACTCTTAATTACCTTTATCTATTTCCCCCATCCACCCATGCCCCTCCCCTCTGGTAATTAGCAGTTTGTTCTTTAGAATCAAGTCTGGTTTTTTGCTTGTCTCTTCTCTTTGTTCTGTTTCTTAAATTCCATACATAAGTGAAATAATATGGTACTTATCTTTCTCCGATTAACTTATTTCACTTAGCATTATACTACCTAGATCATCTGTGTTATTGCAAATGACAAGATTTTATTTTTTTATGACCGAGTAATATTCCATTGTATATATATTTATATACCACAACTTGTTTATCCACTCATCAGTTGATAGACATTTGGGCTACTTCCACAATTTGGCTATTGTAAATAATGCTGCAATGAGCCTAAAGGTACATAAATCTTTTTGAATTAGTGTTTTCATATTCTTTAGATAAATATCCAGTAGAAGAATTGCTGGATCATATGGGTAATTTTGTTTTTAATTTTTTGAGGAATCTCCATACTATTTTCCACAGTAGCTGCACCAGTATACATTCCCACCAACAGTGCAAGATGGTTCTTTCTCCAAATCCTTGCCAACACTTGTTGTTTCTTATGTTTTGGGGTTAGGCATTATGGTAGGTGTCAAATGATGTCTCACTGTGGTTTTGATTTACATTTCCTTGATGATCAGTGATGCTGAGCATCTTTTCATGTGTCCATTGGCCATTTCCAAGGTCTTCCTTGGAAAAATGTATGTTGATATCTTCTGCACATTTTTAAATTGGATTATTTGAGGCTTTTTGGTGTTGCATTGTATAAATGCTTTATATATATTTTGGATGCCAACCCTTTACTAGATATGTCATTTGCAAATATATTCTCTCATTGAGTATGTAGTCTTTTAGTGTTGTCAATTGTATCATTTGCTGTCCAAAGCTTTTAATTTTGATCTCACCCCAATAGTTAATGTTTGCTTTTGTTTCTAGGCCTTAGAAGATTTGTATAGAAAAATCTTGGCCAGTGCCCAAGAAATTACTGCCTATGCTCTCTTCTAGGATCTTTATGGTTTCAGGTTTCACATTTAGGTCTTTACTCCATTTTAAGTTTATTTTTGTGAATGATATAAGGAAGTAGTCCTGTTTCATTCTTTTGCATGTATATGTCCAGTTTTCCCAACACCATTTGTTGAAGAGATGGTCTTTTTCCCATTGGATATTCTTTCCTGCTTTGTTGAAGATTAATTGATGATATAATTATGGGCTTATGTCTGGGATTTCTATTTTGCTCCATTTATCTATGTGTCTATTTTTATTTTAGTATTATATTGTTTTGATTACTAAAGCTTTGTAGTATATTTTGATCACTGGTATTATGATACCTCCAGTTTTGTTATTTTTCAAGATTTCTTTGGTTATTAGGAGTCTTCCATAGTTCCATACAAATTTAAGGATTACTTTTGCCAGTTCTATGAAAAATATTTGGTGTTTTGATAGCAATTGCATTAAATCTATAGATGATTTGGGTGGTATGGCCATTTTAACAATATTTATTCTTCCAACCCTGAACATTGCACATCTTTCCATTTGTTTGTATCATCTTCAATGTCTTTCATCAATGTTTTATATTTTTTGTAGTATGCATTTTTTTACCTAAGTATTGTATTATTTTTGATTCAAGTGTATATGCGATTGTTTTCTTAATTTCTTTCTCTTGCTTCATTATTCATGGATAGAAATGTGATAGATTTCTATTCATTGATTTGTATTCTGTGACTTTCCTGAATTCACTTATCAGTAGTGTTTATTGAAGTCTTTTGGGTTTTGAGTATATGTATCATGTCATCTGCAAATAGTGAAAGTTTAACTTCTTCCTTATCAATTTGGAGGAGCTTCATTTATTTTTCTTGTCTGATTGCTGTAGCTGGGACTTATTCATTAATTCTGAATTAATTAAAACCCCTGTTTTCATCTTGATCTTAGAGGAAAAACCCTCAGTTTTTCCTCACTGACTATATTAGCTGTGGGTTTTTCATACATGGTCTTTATTACATTAAATAATTTTCCCTCTAAACCTACCTTGCTGAGTGTTATTTTTTCATGACTGGATGTTGTACTTTGTCAAATGCTTTTTCTGCATCTATTTAAATGATCATATGGTTTTTATCCTTTCTCTTATTGATGTATTATAGCATGATTGAATTGCAAATATTGTACCTCCTTTATAACCCCAGAATAAATCCCACTTACTTATGATGAATTATTTTTTTAATGTTATTGGATTCAGTTTGCTAGTATTTTGTTGAGAATTTTGGCATCTATATTCATCAGAGATATTAGCCTATAGTTTTGTTTTGTTTTGTTTTTGTAGTATGTTTATCTGATTTGGGTATCAGGGTAATGTTGGCCTCATAGCATGAACTTTGAAACTTTCCTTCTATTTTTTGGAATAGTTTGAAAAAATATGTATTCTCTTCTTTAAATTTTATTTTTTTATTCATTTGTCTTCATGTATTGTTTTGATTTCTTCCTTGATTTATTGGTTGATCCTTTTATTGTTTAGTAGAATATTAATGAACTTCCATGTATTTGTGGCCTTGCCAAATTTTTTCTTGTGGGTGTTTTCATTGTGGTCAGAAAAGATGCATGGTATAACTTCCATTTTTTTAATTGTTGAGACTTGTTTTATGATATGATCATGTGATCTATTATAGAGAATATTCCATGTACACTTTAAAATGTGTATTCCATTGTTGTAGGATGGAATGTTCTGCATATTCCTGTTAGATACATCTGGCCCAGTGTGTCAATGAAAGCCTCTGCTACCTTTTTAATATTCTGTTTTTATGATCCCTTGATATAAGTGGAGTATATGTCAAGGGATATGTACCTCCTCTACTATTATCATATTACTATCAGTTACTTCCTTTATGTTATTAGCTGCTTTATGTATTTTGGATGGTCCCATATTGGGTACATAAATATTTATAATTATTATATCTTCTTATTGGATTGTCCCCTTTATGATTAATAGTGTACTTCATCTTTTACTACAATCTTTTTTTTAGTCTATTTTGTTTGATGTAGGTTCTGCTATCCCAGCTTTCTTTTCACTTCTGTTTTCATGATAAATGCTTTTCCATCCCTTCACTTTCAAACAGCATATTTCTTTAGGTCTAAAAACAGCCCCATGTAAGCAACATAGAGAAGTGTTTTGCTGTTTATCCATTCCATCACCCAATGTCTTGATCGGTGTGTTAGTCTATTTACATTCAGAACAGTTATTAATAGGTATGTCCTTTTGCCAGCTTGCTACTTTTTTGTGGGGGGTTTTGTATAGTTCTCTGTTCTCACAGTTTGCTGGCTTTCTTAGTAATATTCTTAGATTTCTTGCTCTTTATTTTCTGCATACCTATCACTGGTTATTGATTTATAGTTACCATTAGGTTTGTATATACTATCCTATTCATACATCAGCCTATATTAAGTTGATGGCCACTTATGTTTGAACCCACTTTTTATTAGTGTCCCCAGCATGTTTAGGTTTATAATGTCATATTTTACATCTTTTTATTTTGTGAATCCCTTGACTGGTTTCTATAGCTATACCTAATTGTACTGCTTTTGTACATCCTACATCCCTACTCCAGCTAATGATCTTTCCTCTCCACTCAGTCTCTTTCAACACTTTTTTGTAGAGCTTGTTTAGTGGTCACAAATGCCTTTAACTTGTATTTGTCTAGGAAACTATCTTTCCTTCTATTTTGAATGATAACCTTGCTGGCTAAGGTATTCATGGCTGATTTTTTTTTCTTTCTTCCATTTGTCTATGCCATTTTTCTCTGGCTTGCAAAGTTTCTGCTGAAAAATAAGCCAATAATCTGTTTTCTCTTTGGGGTGCCTAAGTGGTATAGTCAGTTAAGCATCTGACTCTTGGTTTCCTTTCAGGCCACAATCTCAGGGTCATAAGATCAAACCATGTGTGAGGCTTCACACCCAGCACAGAATATCCTTATGATTCTCTCTCCTTTCCCTCTGAACCTCCCTCCCTTCTCATATCAATCCTTAAAAAACAAAATAAACGTCTTTTAAAAATATATCTTTATTGTTACCTTTTGCCATTTAATTACTATGTGTTTTGGTGCAGGCTTCCTTGGATTGACTTTGTTGGCAGCTGTCTGTGCCTCCTGGATCTAGATTTCTGTTTCCTTTTCTAGATATGGGATATTTTCAGCTATTATTTCTTCACATAAATTTTCTGCTCCCTTCTCTCTCATCTCTTTCTGTTCCCTGAGAAGCTTTTGTTGGGGATGCCTACAATCAGACCAGATATCTGCCCTGAGCCCACTGCTGGAGCCATAGTCAGAATGGTATACGTGGTTAATCATCCCTTTTCCTCTAGGCAGAAGTCAGTTTGGAATGCTGGTGGCCCCTGTCAGGCTGCTTGCACACTGCCTGCCTTGTGAGCACTTTGCATGGGCTCCAACCCAGGGCATATTGGAGGGGCAGGGCTACAGGACAATATAGGGGCAAAGGCATGATATTAGCAAGATTTGTGAGGATCTGCTTTGACAGGGAACATGGAGTAGAGGCCTGGCTGAAGGCGGTGGGTTTTCAGGAAAATGCAGCATCAGAGTATGCTGTCTGCAAGTTAGGTAGAGAATGTTGGCACTGTGTTCTTGGAGAAGCCTCCAAGGATCTCTGCCCCTCTAGCACAAGCTCTGAGATTAGTAAACAACTCTCCTTCCAGTATACTATTTCCATGCTGCATCTCAGTGAGGCTGCTTGTTGTGCTCTCTCTTTAAGGGCAGGGATTCCACTCTCATGGCTCTTCCAGAGGTGATCCCACTAATTTTTTTTAATTCCAGGTGTTAAGCCCCACTGATTGTTGGGCCCATCTGGTTTTCAAAGCTAAATGTTACAGGGATTCACTCTCCTGTGTGGATTCCCTCTAGGCAGGATGCCTCGATGAAAGTCTGTTTCTTTCCCCTGTTTGCACCTTCATAATCCCTCCCTTCAGTGGATAGTCCCAAGGTTTGTTTAGCTTCGGACCATATCTCTGTCCTTCTTACCCTCTATGATGTGGCCTCTTCTCCACATTTAGCTGTGGAGAGTCTGTTCTGCCACTCTTTGGATCATTTTCTGGGTTATGTACACTGATGTGGGTGTTTTCTAGTTGTATCCATGGGATAAGGTGAGTTTAGGTTCTTTCTACTCTGCCATCTTCCCTGAAAGTCTCTTAATGGTATTTAAATTGTGATAAGTATCTTAAATCTATAGATCCTTTTATACATAACTACTATTATAAACATTATTGACCATTCCAAATTATGACTTAGGGTTTCTCCCTATTTATTTAGGTATTTAATTTCTATTTGCAGTATTTCATATATCTTGATGTAAGCACCTTACATATCTATGGCTAAATTTATTCTCACATGTTTTATATGTAATTGTTAAAATATTGTACTGTAATTTTATTCTCCATTTGTTTATTGCTAATGTAAGAAAATAAATTTAACATTTATATTGAATGTGTATTTTTAAATCATTAAGTTCAT
Source organism: Canis lupus dingo (assembly GCF_003254725.2). Lineage (NCBI taxonomy): Eukaryota > Metazoa > Chordata > Mammalia > Carnivora > Canidae > Canis > Canis lupus. The sequence continues at coordinate 31,410,818 of NC_064254.1, forward strand.
TTATGAATTATATTTTAAAAATTTTTATGCATCTTTGTACATATAAATCACATTTCTGTGAATAAAAATGTTAAAGCTTTCCTTTCCAAGATTTATTTCTTTTATTTTATTTTGCGTCTTTTTCTTGTTTTATTGAACTATTGAACTGACTAGGACCTGAACTATAGTTTTTAATAGAATATGTGGAAACAGGCATCTTTGCCATAGTCCCAGTCTTGTGGGAAAGCAATCATAGATCAGAACCAAGTATACTCTTAGCTGTGGGATTTTAGTACCCTCTATCAGATTATAATAATTATTTTCTATACTTTTTTGAGTATTTTTAATAAAAATGGGTGTTAAATTTTGTCACATATTTACTTCTTTGTCTATTGAGGTGGTAATATAGTTTTCCTCTTCATAATTTTAGGGATGTAAATTATATTGTTTGACTTTAAGATGTTAGAATAGCCACTCATTCTTGTGATTAACCATACTTGGTGATATATATATATATATATATATATATATATATATAGAGAGAGAGAGAGAGAGAGAGAGAGAGAGAGATTATATAGATTATATAGATTGTTTAGATATATATAATTAATTTGCTTATTTTATAAGATACGTATTTTATAAAGATATATATTATGAAGGCTATTTGCTGTCATTAAAATTTCTTTATAAAATTATAATTTGAGTACCAAGGTTATAATTTCATCACAAAATAGTCATAAAGTTCCCCTCTTCTTCTATTTTTCAAAGAAGGATTGTTAAATATTATTATTTATTCTTTTGATGTTTGGCAGGATTTACCAATGAAGCAATCTGTTGCTGAAGTTTTCTTTATGAAAAGAGATTTTCTTTTCTTTTAATGTTGAAATAATTACAGATGCACAGAAAGTAGCAAAAATAGTAGGGAGGTCCCATATACTTTTTATATAATTTCCCCCATAGGATAAGGGTTACATAACTATAGTGCAATATAAAAGACAGAAAAATGACATTGGCATAATGTTTATATATGGTTCTATGCCATTTTATCACATCTTTGTATACATATACACAGAAAATGACCATTGCAATCCAGATACAAGCTTATTTCATTACCACAAAGATATCCCTTCTGCTACTTTATTAAAAAACCCACCCCCCCAAAAAAAACCCAACCACCCAATTACCCCACCACCAACATTCATAACCCCTATAAAACACCAATCATCTTTACAAGTCTAAAATTTTATTATTTTTTTACATTTTAAAAGTTTCTTTTTTTATAATAAATTTACTTTTTATTGGTGTTCAATTTGCCAACATACAGAATAACACCCAGTGCTCACCCCATCAAGTGCCCCACTCAGTGCCCGTCACACATTCACCCCCACCCCCCACACTCCTCCCCTTCCACCACCCCTAGTTCGTTTCCCAGAGCTAGGAGTCTCTATGTTCTGTCTTCCTTTCTGATATTTCCCACACATTTCTTCTCCCTTCCCTTATATTCCCTTTCACTATTATTTATATACCCCAAATGAATGAGAACATACAATGTTTGTCCTTCTCCGATGGACTTACTTCACTCAGCATAATACCCTCCAGTTCCATCCACATTGAAGCAAATGGTGGGTATTTGTCGTTTCCACTGGCTGAGGAATATTCCATTGTATACATAAACCACATCTTCTTCATCCACTCATCTTTTGATGGACACCGAGGTTCTTTCCACAGTTTGGCTATTGTGGCCATTGCTGCTATAATCATCGGGGTGCAGGTGTCCCGGCGTTTCATTGCATCTGAATCTTTGGGGTAAATCCCCAACAGTGCAATTGCTGGGTCGTAGGGCAGGTCTATTTTTAACTCTTTGAGGAACCTCCACACAGTTTTCCAGAGTGGCTGCACCACTTCACATTCCCACCAACAGTGCAAGAGGGTTCCCTTTTCTCTGCATCCTCTCCAACATTTGTGGTTTCCTGCCTTGTTAATTTTCCCCATCTCACTGGTGTGAGGTGGTATCTCATTGTGGTTTTGATTTGTATTTCCCTGATGGCAAGTGATGCGGAGCATTTCCTCATGTGCTGTTGGCCATGTCTATGTCTTCCTCTGTGAGATTTCTCTTCATGTCTTTTGCCCATTTCATGATCGGATTGATTGTTTCTTTGCTGTTGAGTTTAATAAGTTCTTTATAGATCTTGGAAACTAGCCCATTATCTGATAACGCCATTTGCAAATATCTTCTCCCATCCTGTAGGTTGTCTTTTAGTTTTGTTGACTGTATCCTTTGCTGTGCAAAAGCTTCTTATCTTGATGAAGTCCCAATAGTTCATTTTTGCTTTTGTTTCTTTTGCCTTCGTGGATGTATCTTGCAAGAAATTACTGTGGCTGAGTTCAAAAAGGGTGTTGCCTGTGTTCTCCTCTAGGATTTTGATGGAATCTTGTCTCACATTTAGATCTTTCATCCATTTTGAGTTTATCTTTGTGTATGGTGCAAGAGAGTGGTCTAGTTTCATTCTTCTGCATGGGGATGTCCAATTTTCCCAGCACCATCTATTGAAGAGACTGTCTTTCTTCCAGTGGATAGTCTTTCCTCCTTTATTGAATATTAGTTGACCATAAAGTTCAGGGTCCACCTCTGGGTTCTCTATTCTGTTCCACTGATCTATGTGTCTGTTTTTGTGCCAGTACCACACTGTCTTAATGACCACAGCTTTGTAGTACACCTGAAATCTGGCATTGTGATGCCCCCAGCTCTGGTTTTCTTTTTTAAAATTCTCCTGGCTATTCGGGGTCTTTTCTGATTCCACACAAATCTTAAAATAATTTGTTCTAACTCTCTGAAGAAAGTCCATGGTATTTTGATAGGGATTACATTAAATGTGTAAATTGCTATGGAAACATTGACATTTTCACAATATTAATTCTGCCAATCCATGAGCATGGAATATTTTTCCATCTCTTTGTGTCTTCCTCAATTTCTTTCAGAAGTGTTCTATGGTTTTTAGGGTATAGATCCTTTACCTCTTTGGTTAGGTTTATTCCTAGGTATCTTATGCTTTTGGGTGCAATTGTAAATGGGATTGACTCCTTAATTTCTCTTTCTTCAGTCTCATTGTTAGTGTATAGAAATGCCACTGATTTCTGGGCATTGATTTTGTATCCTGCCACGCTACCAAATTGCTGTAGGAGTTCTAGCAATCTTAGGGGTGGAGGCTTTTAGGTTTTCTATGTAGAGTATCATGTCATCGGCGAAGAGGGAGAGTTTGACTTCTTCTTTGCCAATTTGAATGCCTTTTATGTCTTTTTGTTGTCTGATTGCTGAGGCTAGGACTTCCAGTACTATGTTGAATACCAGTGGTGAGAGTGGACATCCCTGTCTTGTTCCTGATCTTAAGGGAAAGGCTCCCAGTGCTTCCGCATTGAGAATGATATTTGCTGTGGGCTTTTCGTAGATTGCTTTTAAGATATTGAGGAATGTTCCCTATCCCTACACTCTGAAGAGTTTTGATCAGGAATGGATGCTGTATTTTGTCAAATGCTTTCTCTGCATCTAATGAGAGGATCATATGGTTCTTGGTTTTTCTCTTGCTGATATGATGAATCACATTGATTGTTTTACGAGTGTTGAACCAGCCTTGTGGCCCCGGGGATAAATCCTACTTGGTCATGGTGAATAATTTTCTTAATGTACTGTTGGATCCTATTGGCTAGTATCTTGTTGAGAATTTTTGCATCCATGTTCATCAGGGATATTGGTCTGTAATTCTCCTTTTTGGTGGAGTATTTGTCTGGTTTTGGAATTAAGGTGATGCTGGCCTCATAGAACGAATTTGGAAGTACTCCATCTCTTTCTATATTTCCAAACTTTCCAAGCTTTAGGAGAATAGGTATGGTTTCTTCTTTAAACGTTTCATAGAATTCCCCTGGGAAGCCATCTGGCCCTGAACTTTTGTGTCTTGGGAGGTTTTTGATGACTGCTTCAATTTCCTCCCTGGTTATTGGCCTGTTCACGTTTTCTATTTCATCCTGTTCCAGTTTTGGTAATTTGTGGCTTTCCAGGAATGTGTGCCATTTCTTCTAGATTGCCTAATTTATTGGCGTATAGCTATTCATAATATCTTTTTAAAATTGTTTGTATTTCCTTGGTGTTGGTAGTGATCTCTCCTTTCTCATTCATGATATTATTAATTTGAGTCTTCTCTCTCTTCTTTTTAATAAGGCTGCCTAATGGTTTATCTATCTTATTAATTCTTTCAAAGAACCAACTCCTGGTGTTGTTGATCTGTTCCACAGTTTTTCTGGTCTCGATTTCGTTGAGTTCTGCTCGAATCTTTATTAACTCTCGTCTTCTGCTGGGTGTAGGACCTATTTGCTGTTTTTTCTCTAACTCCTTTATGTGTAAGGTTAGCTTTTGTATTTGAGTTCTTTCCAGTTTTTTGAATGGATGCTTGTATTGCGATGTATTTCCCCCTTAGGACTGCTTTTGCTGCATCCCAAAGATTTTGAATGGTTGTATCTTCATTCTCATTAGTTTCCATGATTTTTTTTAATTCTTCCTTAATTTCCTGGTTGACCCTTTCATCTTTTAGCAGGATGGTCCTTAACCTCCACGTGTTTGAGGTCCTTCCAAACTCTTGTTGTGATTTAGTTCTAATTTCAAGGCATTATGGTCTGAGAATATGCAGGGGACGATCCCAATCTTTTGGTATCGGTTCAGATCTGATTTGTGACCCAGTATGTGGTCTATTCTGGAGAAAGTTCCATGTGCACTTGAGAAGAATGTGTATTCAGTTGAGTTTGGATGTAAAGTTCTGTAGATATCTGTGAAATCCATCTGGTCTAGTGTAAAAAGCTCTCGTTTCTTTGGAGATGTTGTGCTTAGAAGACCTATCTAGTATAGAAAGCGCTAGATTGAAGTCACCAAGTATAAGTGTATTATTATCTAAGTATTTCTTCACTTTGGTTATTAATTGATTGATATATTTGTAAAAGATTTTAAATAATTAATTAATTTGAGAGAGAGGGCACTCATGCAAGTGGGAAGGAGGGCAGTAAGGGAGGGAGTGGTAGATGTAGAGAATCTCCAGCAGACTTTACCCTGAACATGGAACCTGACATGGGGCTTGATTCCACTATGCTGAGATCATGGCTTGAGCCAAAACCAGAGTCAGATGCTTAATTGTCTGAACCACCCAGGTGTCCCTATAATTTTGTTGTTTCAATAATGTTATGTAAATAGAATCATACAGTATGTGACATTTTCAGATTGACCTTTGTTTAATCAGCATAATGCCCTTGAGAGTCACAAATTACCACATGAATCAGAAGTTTGTTCTTTTTGTTGCTAAGGAGTATTTCATCAAAGGGAATCAAAGTGAGCCCTGTGATTCCCCCCAAATATTTTCCCAGAGTCAATTCAGGCTAAATTGTTAAGAGTAGAAATCCAAAGACAGAAGTCTCATGGAATAGAGAATAAGATATTGGAGTTTAGAGAGGCTGAGGTGTCCAGAATTTATAGTAGAGCACAAAATCAGCACAAGAGTCATGTCTAATCTTTTTTTTTTTTTTTTTTAAATTTTTTTTTTTTATTTATTTATGATAGGCACACACAGAGAGAGAGAGAGGCAGAGACACAGGCAGAGGGAGAAGCAGGCTCCATGCACCGGGAGCCCGACGTGGGATTCGATCCCGGGTCTCCAGGATCGCGCCCTGGGCCAAAGGCAGGCGCCAAACCGCTGCGCCACCCAGGGATCCCCATGTCTAATCTTTGGATGAGTAATGAATGTGTATGCTTAATATTATCTATGTATAGAGAAATAGACTAAAAAATTCCCAGACTTTACATACTTTTAATAGTACTTTTGGTCCCATTAGATAGAAGGAGAAGGCTCATTATACAGGACATTGTGTAAAGTTTTAAAGGGGCTACAACTCAGTAGGTAAGAAGGCTAAATTAGAGCCTGAACAATAGTTAATATGAACCTAAATCAGCAAACAAAACTTCAACTCAAGCTTTAAAAAGAGATGAAATTTACTCCCAAAAAGTTAAATGATGGCCAGAACAAAATCCAAATATCTTTTTATTTTATTTTATTTTTTTAATAATACATTTATTTTTTGAGAGGGAGGAGCAAGATGGCGAAAGAGTAGGGTCTCCAAATCACCTGTCCCCACCAAATTACCTAGAAAACCTTCAAATTATACTGAAAATCTATGAATTCGGCCTGAGATTTAAAGAGAGAACACCTGGAATGCTACAGTGAGAAGAGTTTGCGCTTCTATCCAGGTAGGAAGACGGGGAAAAAGAAATAAAGGAACAAAGGCTTCCAAGGGGGAGAGGCCCCGTGAGGAGCCGGGCTGAGGCCAGGGCAAGTGTCCCCAGGACAGGAGAGCCCCGTCCCGGAGGAGCAGGAGCTGCACCAACCTTCCCGGGTGGAAAGGGGCTCACAGGGAGGTGGAGCAGGACCCAGGAGGGCGGGGATGCCCTCGGGCTCCGGGGACACTAACAGACACCTGCGCCCCGGGAGAGTGCGCCGAGCTCCCTAAGGGCTGCAGCGCGCACGGCGGGACCCGGAGCAGCTCGGGGGGCTCGGGGGCGGCTCCGCGGAGGGGGCTGCGGGGCGGGAGCAGCTCGGGGAGCTCGGGGGCGGCTCGCGGAGGGGGCTGCGGGGCAGGAGCAGCTCGGGGGGGCCTCGGGGGCGGCTCCGCGGAGGGGGCTGCGGGGCGGGAGCGCGAATCCAACAGCGCTGGCTCCGGAGCACAGGGCGCCCGACACAGCCCAGGATCCGGCCTCCCCCCCGGACAGGCAGAGGCCGGGAGGGCCCAGGACAGCGAGGACGCTCCTGCCCGGAGCTGAGCAGATCAGCGGCCTCGCCCCGGAGCCTCCAGGCCCTGCAGACGGAGAGCTCCGGAGTTCCTGTGTGAGCTGACTCCAGGGCTCCAGAGCTGGCCCCGCCACTGCGGTTGTTCCTCCTGGGGCCTCACGGGGTAAACAACCCCCACTGAGCCCTGCACCAGGCAGGGGCACAGCAGCTCCCCCAAGTGCTAACACCTGAAAATCAGCACAACAGGCCCCTCCCCCAGAAGACCAGCTGACGGACAAGTTCCAGGGGAAGTCAAGGGACTTAAAGTATACAGAATCAGAAGATAATCCCCTGTGGGGTTTTTTTTTTTTTTTGATTTGTTTGCTTCCCCCACCTTTTTTTCCCTTTCTTTCTCTTTTTCTTCTTTTTTTCTTTTTTTCTTCCTTTTTTTTCCTCTTTCTCTTTTATTTCCTTCTTTCTCTCCTCTCTTTTTCTCCTTTTCCCAATACAACTTGCTTTTTGGCCACTCTGCACTGAGCAAAATGACTAGAAGGAAAACCTCACCTCAAAAGAAAGAATCAGAAACAGTCCTCTCTCCCACAGAGTTACAAAATCTGGATTACAATTCAATGTCAGAAAGCCAATTCAGAAGCACTATTATACAGCTACTGGTGGCTCTAGAAAAAAGCATAAAGGACTCAAGAGACTTCATGACTGCAGAATTTAGAGCTAATCAGGCAGAAATTAAAAATCAATTAAATGAGATGCAATCCAAACTAGAAGTCCTAACGATGAGGGTTAACGAGGTGGACGAACGAGTGAGTGACATAGAAGACAAGTTGATGGCAAAGAGAGAAACCGAGAAAAAAAGAGACAAACAATTAAAAGACCATGAAGATAGATTAAGGGAAATAAACGACAGCCTGAGGAAGAAAAACCTACATTTAATTGGTGTTCCTGAGGGCGCCAAAAGGGACAGAGGGCCAGAATATGTATTTGAACAAATCCTAGCTGAAAACTTTCCTAATCTGGGAAGGGAAACAGGCATTCAGATCCAGGAAATAGAGAGATCCCCCCCTAAAATCAATAAAAACCGTTCAACACCTCGACATTTAATAGTGAAGCTTGCAAATTCCAAAGATAGGGAGAGGATCCTTAAAGCAGCAAGAGACTAGAAATCCCTGACTTTTATGGGGAGGAGTATTAGGGTAACAGCACACCTCTCCACAGAGACCTAGCAGGCCAGAAAGGGCTGGCAGGATATATTCAGGGTCCTAAATGAGAAGAACATGCAACCAAGAATACTATATCCAGCAAGGCTCTCATTCAAAATGGAAGGAGAGATAAAGAGCTTCCAAGACAGGCAGGAACTGAAAGAATATGTGACCTCCAAACCAGCTCTGCAAGAAATTTTAAGGGGGACTCTTAAAATTCCCCTTTAAGAAGAAGTTCAGTGGAACAATCCACAAAAACAAGGACTGAATAGATATCATGATGACACTAAACTCATATCTCTCAAAAGTAACTCTGAACGTGAACGGGCTTAATGACCCCATCAAAAGGTGCAGGGTTTCAGAATGGATAAAAAAGCAGGACCCATCTATTTGCTGTCTACAAGAGACTCATTTTAGACAGAAGGACACCTACAGCCTGAAAATAAAAGGTTGGAGAACCATTTACCATTCGAATGGTCCTCAAAAGAAAGCAGGGGTAGCCATCCTTATATCAGATAAACTAAAATTTACCCCGAAGACTGTAGTGAGAGATGAAGAGGGACACTATCTCATACTTAAAGGATCTATCCAACAAGAGGACTTAACAATCCTCAATATATATGCCCCAAATGTGGGAGCTCCCAAATATATAAATCAATTAATAACCAAAGTGAAGAAATACTTAGATAACAATGCACTTATACTTGGTGACTTCAATCTAGCTCTTTCTATACTCGATAGGTCTTCTAAGCACAACATCTCCAAAGAAACGAGAGCTTTAAATGATACACTGGACCAGATGGATTTCACAGATATCTACAGAACTTTACATCCAAACTAAACTGAATACACATTCTTCTCAAGTGCACATGGAACTTTCTCCAGAATAGACCACATACTGGGTCACAAATCGGGTCTGAACCGATACCAAAAGATTGGGATCGTCCCCTGCATATTCTCAGACCATAATGCCTTGAAATTAGAACTAAATCACAACAAGAAGTTTGGAAGGACCTCAAACACGTGGAGGTTAAGGACCATCCTGCTAAAAGATGAAAGGGTCAACCAGGAAATTAAGGAAGAATTAAAAAAATTCATGGAAACTAATGAGAATGAAGATACAACCATTCAAAATCTTTGGGATGCAGCAAAAGCAGTCCTAAGGGGGAAATACATCGCAATACAAGCATCCATTCAAAAAACTGGAAAGAACTCAAATACAAAAGCTAACCTTACACATAAAGGAGCTAGAGAAAAAAACAGCAAATAGATCCTACACCCAGCAGAAGACGAGAGTTAATAAAGATTCGAGAGAACTCAACGAAATCGAGACCAGAAAAACTGTGGAACAGATCAACAACACCAGGAGTTGGTTCTTTGAAAGAATTAATAAGATAGATAAACCATTAGGCAGCCTTATTAAAAAGAAGAGAGAGAAGACTCAAATTAATAAAATCATGAATGAGAAAGGAGAGATCACTACCAACACCAAGGAAATACAAACAATTTTAAAAAGATATTATGAACAGCTATACGCCAATAAATTAGGCAATCTAGAAGAAATGGACACATTCCTGGAAAGCCACAAATTACCAAAACTGGAACAGGATGAAATAGAAAACGTGAACAGGCCAATAACCAGGGAGGAAATTGAAGCAGTCATCAAAAACCTCCCAAGACACAAAAGTTCAGGGCCAGATGGCTTCCCAGGGGAATTCTATGAAACGTTTAAAGAAGAAACCATACCTATTCTCCTAAAGCTTGGAAAGTTTGGAAAGATAGAAAGAGATGGAGTACTTCCAAATTCGTTCTATGAGGCCAGCATCACCTTAATTCCAAAACCAGACAAAGACTCAACCAAAAAGGAGAATTACAGACCAATATCCCTGATGAACATGGATGCAAAAATTCTCAACAAGATACTGGCCAATAGGATCCAACAATAAATTAAGAAAATTATTCACCATGACCAAGTAGGATTTATCCCTGGGACAAAAGTCTGGTTCAACACCCGTAAAACAATCAATGTGATTCGTCATATCAGCAAGAGAAAAACCAAGAACCATATGATCCTCTCATTAGATGCAGAGAAAGCATTTGACAAAATACAGCATCCATTTCTGATCAAAACTCTTCAGAGTGTAGGGATAGGGAACATTCCTCAACATCTTAAAAGCCATCTACGAAAAACCCACAGCAAATATCATTCTCAATGCGGAAGCACTGGGAGCCTTTCCCCTAAGATCAGGAACAAGACAGGAATGTCCACTCTCACCACTGGTATTCAACATAGTACTGGAAGTCCTAGCCTCAGCAGTCAGACAACAAAAAGACATAAAAGGCATTCAAATTGGCAAAGAAGAAGTCAAACTCTCCCTCTTCGCCGATGACATGATACTCTACAGAGAAAACCCAAAGCCTCCATCCCAAGATTGCTAGAACTCATACAGCAATTTGGTAGCGTGATAGGATACAAAATCAATGCCCAGAAATCAATGGCATTTCTATACACTAACAATGAGACTGAAGAAAGAGGAATTAAGGAGTCAGTCCCATTTACAATTGCACCCAAAAGCATAAGATACCTAGGAATAAACCTAACCAAAGAGGTAAAGGATCTATACCCTAAAAACTATAGAACACTTCTGAAAGAAATTGAGGAAGACACAAAGAGATGGAAAAATATTCCATGCTCATGGATTGGCAGAATTAATATTGGAAAATGTCAATGTTTCCATAGCAATTTACACATTTAATGTAATCCCTATCAAAATACCATGGACTTTCTTCAGAGAGTTAGAACCAATTATTTTATGATTTGGGTGGAATCAGAAAAGACCCCGAATAGCCAGGAGAATTTTAAAAAAGAAAGCCATATCTGGGGGCATCACAATGCCAGATTTCAGGTTGTACTACAAAGCTGTGGTCATCAAGACAGTGTGGTTTTGGCACAAAAACAGATACATAGATCAATGGAACAGAATAGAGAACCCAGAAGTGGACCCTGAACTTTATGGTCAATATTCGATAAAGTAGGAAAGACTATCCATTGGAAGAAAGACAGTCTCTTCAATAGATGGTGCTGGGAAAATTGGACATCCACATGCAGAAGAATGAAACTAGACCACTCTCTTGCACCATACACAAAGATAAACTCAAAATGGATGAAAGATCTAAACTGTGAGACAAGATTCCATCAAAATCCTAGAGAAGAATACAGGCAACACCCTTTTTGAACTTGGCCACAGTAACTTCTTGCAAGATACATCCACGAAGGCAAAAGAAACAAAAGCAAAAATGAACTATTGGGACTTCATCAAGATAAGAAGCTTTTGCACAGCAAAGGATACAGTCAACAAAACTAAAAGACAACCTACAGGATGGGAGAAGATATTTGCAAATGACGTATCAGATAAAGGGCTAGTTTCCAAGATCTATAAAGAACTTATTAAACTCAACAGCAAAGAAACAAACAATCTGATCATGAAATGGGCAAAAGACATGAAGAGAAATCTCACAGAGGAAGACATAGACATGGCCAACATGCACATGAGAAAATGCTCTGCATCACTTGCCATCAGGGAAGTACACATCAAAACCACAATGAGATACCACCTCACACCAGTGAGAATGGGGAAAATTAACAAGGCAGGAAACCACAAATGTTGGAGAGGATGCAGAGAAAAGGGAACCCTCTTACACTGTTGGTGGGAATGTGAAGTGGTGCAGCCACTCTGGAAAACTGTGTGGAGGTTACTCAAAGAGTTAAAAATAGACCTGCCCTACGACCCAGCAATTGCACTGTTGGGGATTTACCCCAAAGATTCAGATGCAATGAAACACCAGGACACCTGCACCCTGATGTTTATAACAGCAATGGCCACAATAGCCAAGCTGTGGAAGGAGCCTCGGTGTCCATCGAAAGATGAATGGATAAAGAAGATGTAGTTTATGTATACAATGGAATATTACTCAGCTATTAGAAATGAGAAATACCTACCATTTGCTTCAACGTGGATGGAACTGAAGGTTATTATGCTGTGTGAAATAAGTCAGTCGGAGAAGGACAAACATTGTATGTTCTCATTCATTTGGGGAATATAAATAATAGTGAAAGGGAATATAAGGGAAGGGAGAAGAAATGTGTGGGAAATATCAGAAAGGGACACAGATCGTAAAGACTCCTAACTCTGGGAAACGAACTAGGGGTGGTAGAAGGGGAGGAGGGTGGGGGGTGGGAGTGAATGGGTGACAGGACACTGGGGGTTATTCTGTATGTTGGCAAATTGAACACCAATAAAAAATAAATTAAAAAATAAATAAATACATTTATTTTTTATTGGTGTTCAATTTGCCAACATACAGAATAACACCCAGTGCTCATCCCGTCAAGTACCCCCCTCAGTGCCCGCCAACCAGTCACCCCCACCCCCTGCCCTCCTCCCCTTCCACCACCCCTAGTTCGTTTCCCAGAGTTAGGAGTCTTCCATGTTCTGTCTCCCTTTTTGATATCAAATATCTTTTTAAAAATATATTTTAAAAAAGAAAACCCAGTTTTCAGACATAAATATTTAACAGAGAAAGAACTCAAATCAGATATGAAAGAGACATTACAACTCATACCACAGGTACATAAAGGATTGTAAGAGACTATTATAAATAAATATACATGTCAAATTTGTAAACAAAGAATAAAAAATTTCCTAGAAGTATATAGCCTATAAAAACTGAATCATAAATTTAAAATTTCAATAAATGAATTATTAGAAAAGAGATAAATCATTATACAAAAATCTCCCTATAAACAAAAGTCCATGACTAGATAGATTTAACTGAATTATACTAGCCTCTCAGAAAAATTACTACCAATTCTTCTCAAACTGTTCTATAAAAGAAGAGGAAACCTACTTGAAGAATTCTTTTGGGATGCCTGGGTGGCTCAGCAGTTGAGCGTCTGCCTTTGGCTCAGGGTGTGATCTTGGGGTCCTGGGATCAAGTCCCCACTGGGGTTCCCTGCAGGGAGCCTGCTTCTCCCTCTGCCTATGTCTTTGCCTCTCTCTATGTCTCTCATGAATAAATAAATAAAATCTTTTAAAAAAGGAATTCTTTTAAGAGGCCAGCATTATCTTGATGCCAAAACCAGAGAAGGATATCACACACACACACAAAAAAAGAAAACTACCAGCCAATGTCCTTAATAAACATAGATGTGAAACACTCAACAAAATGTTGGCAAACCATAATATCAAAAGCAATCTAAAAATTTAATGTAATCCCTATCAAAATATTGAAGGCTATTTTTTTATAGCACTAGAACAATTAAACCTAAAATTTGTATGAAACAACAAAAGGCCCTAAACAGGAAAAGAGTGTTGAGAAGTACAAAGCTGGAGGTACCACAATCCCAGATTTCAAGATAGAGCACAAAGCTATACTAATCAAAACAGTATAATATTGGCGCATAAATAGATACATACATAGGTGGAAAAGAGAGACAAAAAATAAACTCATGCTTATATGACTAATTATGGCAAAGGACAAAAAAATATACAATGAGGCAAAGATAGTCTCTTCAACACATGGTGCTGGGAAAACTAGGCTGCTATCACTTTCTTATACCAGACACAAAAATAAATTCAAAATGGATTAGAGACCTAAATATGAGATACGAAACCATAAAACCCCAATAAGAAATGGTAGGCAGTGATTTCTTTGACATCATATATTTTTTATATATTACGTATGTCTTCTTTAGGAAGGGTGGAAAAGCAAACTTTAAATTATTGGGACTTCACCAAATGGTATATCTGATAATAAGTTAATTTTCAAAATATGTAAAGACTTCATACAACTTAATTACTAAAAATTTAAAAATAGTATAAAAAAGAACCAAACAGAATGAAGCACTCAATAACTGAAATTAAAATATACTAGATGGAACAAATAGTAGATTAGAGGAAGAAGAAGAGTGGATCACCAGGCTAGAAGACAGAATAGGAAAGCAACCAAGCTCAACAAAAAGAAGAAAAGGAATAATAAAAACTGAAAATAGGTTAAGGGAACTTAGTGACATCATTGAGCATAATAACAGATATCTATATCTAGGAGGCAAAGAGATTTCTCAACAGAATCAACACAAGAAGGTCCATTTCAAAATGCATAATAATTAAAATGGCAAAAGTAGTGACAAAGAGAGAATTTTTAAAGCAGCAAGAGGAAAGGAAACAGGTACATACAAGGTAAACCCAATAAAGCTATCAGCTGACTTTTCAGCAGAAATTTTGTAAGAAAGAGAGTGGCATGATATATTCAATGTGCTAAAGGAATATATCTGCAACAAATATTCTATCCAGAAACCCTATCATTCAGAATACAAGGACATAGTTTTCCAGATGAACAAAAATAAAAGGAACTCATCACCACTAAACCAGCCTTATGAGAAATGTGAAAGGAAATTATTTGAGTGGGAAGAAAAGGCCATAATAAAGACTAATAATACTAGGAAAGGAAAAAAATTCACAGGTACACAGAAACATAATAAAAGTAGTAGGTTAATTCCTTATAAAATCATTATGGAGCAAGCACAAAAGCAGTAAAATCAATTATACCTATAAAAGTCAGTCAAGGGATTCATAAAATAGAAGTATAACATCATATATAAAATAAGGGGGGGTAAATTTAGTGCTTTCAGAATGGGCACACTTGAGTGACCATTAACCTCATATAGATTTTTAATACATAGGATGATACATATAAATCTAAGGGTAACTTAAAATCAAAAACCTTCAAAAGATGTGCAAAAATAAAAAGAAAGAATTCCAAGTATATTATTAAAGAAAGCCATCAAACCAAAAGGGAAGAGGTCAAGAGAAGAAAGGAACAAGAGGTACAAAAATAATGATAAAACAGGTAAGAAAATGGCAATATGTCCATACTTATCAATAATTACTTTAAATGTAATGGATTAACTGTTCCAATCGAAAGATATAGGATGACTTAATGGATAAAAAAGCAAGACTCATTTATATGCTACCTACAAGAAACTCATTTCAGACCTAAAGATACATGCAGATTGATAGTGAAGGAATGAATAAACATTTATCATGTAAATGGAGGCAAAAAGAGAGCTAAGGTAGCAATATTTGTATTAGACAAAATAGACTTTATTATTTTTGACAAGATAGAGTTTAAAACAAAGACTATAACAAGAGACATAAAGGAATTCTACATGAGTATAAAGGTAACAATCCAGAAAGACAGAACATTCCAAATATTTATGCATACATTATGAGAGCACCCAAATACATAAACTATTAAAAGAAACTATTAAAAGACATTAAGAAGTCAACACTAATACTGTAATAGCAGAGCAATTGGACATCCCAGTTATGTTGAAGGATAAATCATAAAAGCAGAAAATTAAAAAGGTAAAAGAGGCCCAATGTTCTTTGAAAGACACATTGGACCAGATGGATTTAACAGATATATTCAGAACATTCTATCCTAAAACAATGGAATATGCATTTTCAAGTGCACACCGAATGTTCTTCAGGACATGTGAGCTGTTAAAAAATGTCTCAACAAATTCTAAAAGTTCAAATCACATCATAGATCTTATCCAACTACAACACTATGAAACTAGAAATCTCCACAAGAAAAAATCTTGCAAGAACACAAATACATGGAAATTCACAAACACCCTGGTAAACATTGAATAGATCAACCAGGAAAACAAAGAAGAAATCAAAGAAGTACATGGAGAAAAATTAAAATGAAAACAAAATAGTCCAAAATCTTTGAGATGCAGCAAAAGCTATTCTAAAAGAGAAGTTATAGCAATACAGGCCTACCTCAAGAATCAAGAAAAATCTAGAATAAACGACCTAACCTTACTACCAAAGGACCTAGAAAAAGGAAAACAAACAACATCCCAATTTCAGAAGGAAGGAAATAAATATCAGAGCAGAAATAAATAACAGAAATTTTTAAAAAGTAATAAACAGATCGGTGACATCAGGAGCTGGTTCTTTGAAAAGAACAAAATTGATAAGCATTTAGCCAGACTCAGAGAGAGAGAGAGAGAGAGAGAACTCAAGTAAATAAAATTAGAAACAAAAGAAGAGAGATGACAACTGACATCACAGAAATACAAAAGAGTATAAGAAAATATTATGAAAAGGTATATGACAGCAAACTGGACAACCTAGAAGAAACAGATAAATTACTAGAAACATATAATTTCCCAAAATTCAGTCAAGAAGAAATAGAAAATTTGAAAAGACCAAGTAGTAGCAATTAAATTGAACCGATAATCAAAAAGCTCCCAACAAATATAAGGGAAGGGAGAAAGAAGTGTGTAAAGGGAGACAGAACAGAAAGACTCCTAACTCTGGGAAACGAACTAGGGGTGGTAGAAGGGGAGGAGGGCGGGGGGTGGGGGTGAATGGGTGACGGGTACTGAGGGGGGCACTTGATGGGATGAGCACTGGTTGTTATTCTGTATGTTGGCAAATTGAACACCAATAAAAAATAAATTTATTATAAAAAAAAACTCCCAACAAACAAAGGCCCAGGATCAGATAGATTCATATGCAAATTCTACCAAATATTTAATGAAGAATTAATGCCTGTTTTTCTCAAACTATTCTAAAAAAAAAAATAGAAGAGGAGGAGCACCTAGGTGGCTCAGTGGTTGAGCATCTGCTTTTGGCTCAGGTCATGATCCTGGGGTCCTAGCACTGAATTCCATATCAGGCTCCCCACAGGGAGTCTGCTTCTTCCTCTGCCCATATCTCTGCCTCTCTGTGTGTCTCTCATGAATAAATAAATAAAATCTTTACACAAAATTGAAGAAGAAGGAAAACTTCCAAATTCATTCTATGAGGCCAGCATTACCCTAATACTAAACCAGATAAAGAAGCTACAAGGAAGAAGAAGGGGAAGGAGAAGGAGAAGGAAGAGGAAGAGGAAGAGAAAGAGGAAGAGGAAGAGGAAGGGAAAGAGAAAGAGAAAGAGGAGAAAGAGAAAGAGAAAGAAAGAGAAAGAGAAAAAAGAGAAGGAGAAGGAGGAGGAGGAGGAAGAGGAGGAGGAGAAGAAGAAGAAAAAAGAAGAAGGAGGAGGAGGAGGAGATTTATTATTATTATTATTATTATTATTATTATTATTATTACAGGCTAATATCTGATTAACATAGATGGAAAACTCTTCAACAAAATATTAGCAAACTACCTCACACCAGTCAGAATGGGGAACATTAACAAGGCAGGAAACCACAAATGTTGGAGAGGATGCGGAGAAAGGGGAACCCTCTTAAACTGTTGGTGGGAATGTGAACTGGTGCAGCCACTCCGGAAAACTGTGGAGGTTCCTCAAAGAGTTAAAAATAGACCTGCCCTACGACCCCGCATTTGCACTGTTGGGGATTTACCCCAAAGATTCAGATGCAATGAAACGCTGGGACACCTGCACCCCAATGTTTCTAGCAGCAATGTCCACAATAGCCAAACTGCGGAAGGAGCCTCGGTGTCCATCGAAAGATGAATGGATAAAGATGTGGTTTATGTATACAATGGAATATTACTCAGCCATTAGAAACGACAAATACCCACCATTTGCTTCAACGTAGATGGAACTGGAGGGTATTATGCTGAGTGAAGTAAGTCAATTGGAGAAGGACAAACATTATATGTTCTCATTCATTTGGGGAATATAAATAATAGTGAAAGGGAATATAAGGGAAGGGAGAAGAAATGTGTGGGAAATATCAGAAAGGGAGACAGAACATAGTGACTCCTAACTCTGGGAAATGAACTAGGGGTGGTGGAAGGGGAGGAGGGCGGGGGTGGGGGTGAATGGGTGACGGGCACTGAGTGGGGCACTTGATGGGATGAGCACTGGGTGTTATTCTGTATGTTGGCAAATTGAACACCAATAAAAAATAAATTTATTATTAAAAAAACATTAAAAAATATTAGCAAACTGAATCCAAGTATACACTTAAAAAATCATTCACCACTGTCAAGTGGGATTTATTCCTGGTATACAAAGGTGGTTCAAATTTGCAACTCAACCATTGTGATAAATTATAATAACAAGAATAAAAATCCTATGATAATTTCAATAGGTGCAGAAAAAGCATTTGACAAAGTATAATATCCATTCATGTTAAAAACTCTCAACAAATTAGATTTAGAGTACTCATACATTAACATAATAAAGGCCATATATGAAAAACCCACAGCTAACATCATACTAAATGATGTAAAAGAGAGCTTTCCTCTAAGATTAGGATGAAGACAAAGATGTCCACTCTAACCACTTTCATTCAACACAGTACTGGAAGTCCTAGCCACAGCAACCAGATGAAAAAAAAAATGAAATAAAAGGACTGCAAGTCCTTTTATTCCTGCAATAAAAGGGAGAAGTAAAACTTTCATTATTTGCAAACGATTTGATAGTGTATATAGAAAACCCAAAAGATGCACAAAAAACTACTAGAACTGATAAATAAATTCAGTAAAGTTGCAGGATGCAAAATCACTATACAGAAATTTGTTGTGTTCCTATTCCTGAATAATGAAATAGCTGAAAGAAGAATTAAGAAAAAAATTCTATTTATATATACACCAAAAATAATAAAATTAAATACCTAGGAATAATTTCAACCAAGAAGATGAAAGATTTATATTCCAAAAACTAGAAAAATTTGTATGGAACCAAAAAAAGACCCTGAATAACCAAATAATCTTGTAAAAGAAGAACAAAACTAGAAGTATAACAATCCCAGATTCCAAGGTATACAACCAATCTGTAGTAATGAAAACAGTATGGTACTGGCACAAAATTAGACACATAGAACAAGCTCCCTACTCAACGAGGAATCTGCTTCTTCTTCTCCCTCCCGCCCCCTGCTCATGCTTTCTCTCTCTCAGATGAATAAGTAAAATATTTTTAAAAAGTCATGTGAAGATATAAAAGTACTTAAAAACTTTATCAACTGACTTGTCCTTAATGACATTTACATAATATGTTCCTTTCTAGAGCACATATATCATTAATCAAGATAGACAGTAATCTAAGCCACAAAATGAGTCTCAATATATGTATTTTGAGTCTCAATATACTTTAAAGGATTTAAATAATATAAAATAGATGCATACCTTAGGGATATTATGGGTTTGAATTTAGACCCCCACAATAAACCTCAACAAAGCAAGTCAAATAAATTTTTTTTGTTTCCCAATGAATTTAAAAGTTATACTTATGCTACACTGCAGTCTATTAAGTATGAAGCCTTGTTATGTCTAAAAACACAACATACAGGGTGCCTAGGTGGCTCAGTGATTGAACCACCTGCCTTTGGCTCAGGTTGTGATCCTGGGGTCCTAGGATTGAGTCCCACATCAGGCTCCCCGCAGGGAGTCTGCTTCTCTCTCTTCCTATGTCTCTGCCTCTCTCTGTCTCTCATGAATAAATAAAATCTTAAACACAGACACAGTGTACATACCTTAACTAAAAATTACTGCTAAAAAATGCTAGCCATCATCTGGGCTTTCAGTGAGTTATAGTCTTTCTATTGGTTTTGCCTCGATGGATACTGACTGATGAGAGTGGTAGTTGCTCAAATTGGGGAGGCTGTGGCAATTTCTTAAAGACAACAATGAATTTTTCTACATTAATTAACTCTTCTTTCATGAATGATTTTCTGTAGCATGCAATGTCATTTGATGAAATCTTACCCATAGAACTTCCTTAAATGTTGAAAGCAAGCCTCTCAAACTCTGACACTGCTTTATCTACTAAGTTTATATAATATTCTAAATCCTTTGTTATCATTTCAATAATCTTCAGCATCTTCACCAGGAATAGTTTCTATCTCAAGAAACTGCTTTGTTTGCCATCCATAAAAAGTAACTCCTTGAGGTGCCTGGGTGGCTTAGTCAGTTGGGCTCAAACTTTTGTTTTTAGCTCAGGTCATGATCTCAGGGTTGAGAGACTGAGCCTCCTCAGTCACATTTTCAGGCTCCATGTCTAATTCTAGTTCATTTGCTATTTCCACTATATCTACAGTTACATTCTACACTGAAGTCTTGAATCTCTCACAGTCATTATAAGTGTTGGGATCAACTTCCTCCAAACTCTTGTTAATGTTGCAAATAGCAACCTCTTTCCATGAATCACACATGTTCGAAATGGCATCTTGAATGGTGATTCCTTTCCAGAAATTTTCCAATGTACTTTACCCTGATATATCAGAGGAATCATCTATGGAAGCTATAGCCTTACAAAATGTGTTTCTTAAATAATGATTTGAAAATTGAAATTACTTCTTGATCCATGGGTTACAGAATGAATGTTGTATTAACAGGCATGAAAACAACATTCATCTTTATATATCTCTATACACAAGATATATCTATCAGATATATCTCTATCAGAGCTTTTGGTGCACTGTCAATAAACAATAGTATTTTGAAATAAATCTTTCTCCTTTTTCTGAGTGATAGTTCTCAACCGTGGGCTTAAAATATTCAGTAAACCATGTTGTAAATGGATGTGCTGTCATCCGGACTTTATAGGTTCGTTTATAGAGCACAGGCAGAGTAGATTTAACATGACAATTTTCAGAATAGTAAATGAACATTATCTTCAACTTAAAGTAACCAGCTGCATTAGCCTCTAACAAGGAAATCAGCCTATCTTTTGAAGCTCTGAAACTAGGCAGTGAATTTCCCTCTTTAGATATGAAAGTTCTACGTGGCCTCTCCTTCCAATGAAAGCTGTTTCATCTACATTGAAAATCTGTTGGTTAGTGCAGCCATGTTTGTTAAATATCTTAGCTCGATCTGGATCACTTACTGCGGCTTCTACATCAGCACTTGCTGTTTCACCTTGAGCTTTTATGTTATACAGTGTCTTTCCTTAAACCTCATGAACCAACCTCTGCGAACTTCAAACATTTCTTCTGCACCTACCTCACCTCTTTCAACTTTCATAGAATTGAAAGAAAGTTAAGGCCTTGCTCTGAATTAGGCTTTGGCTGAAGGGAATGTTGTGGCTGCTTTGATCTTCTATCCAGATTTCTAAAACTTTCTTCATATCAGCAATAAGGCTATTTTGCTTCCTTGTCATTCATGTGTTCACTGGAGTAGCTCTTTTAATTTACTTCAAGAACTTTTCCTTTGCATTCACAATTTGGCTAACTGGAGCAAAAGGCCTGGCTTTTGGCCTATCTTGGCTTTTGGCATGCTTTCGGCATGCTTTCCTCTCTAAGCTTAATTATTGCTAGCTTTTGACTTTAAGAGAGAGACGTAAGACTCTTCCTTTCACTTGAACACTTAGAAGTCATTGTAGAGTTATTAATTAGCCTAATTTCAATACTGATGTATATCATGGAATATGGAAGGCCCATGCAGAGGAAGAGGAATGGGTGAAAGGCTAGTCAGTGGAGCAGTCAGAACCACATACAACATTTATCAACTAAGTTAACTGTCTTATACGAGTATGGTTTGTGGGGCTCTAAAACACAACAGTAACATTCAGGATCACTAATTAAAGGTCAACATAGCAAATACAATAGTAATGAAGAAGTTTGAAATATTGCATGATTTACCAAAATGTGACACAGAGACAAACAAAGTGGGCAACTGCTGTTGAAAAATGATGCTGATAGATTCACTGGACACACAGTTGCCACAAACCTTCAATTAAAAAAAAAAAAAAGCAGTATCTGCAAAATGCAATAAACTGAAATAGGATACAATGAGGTAACCCTGTATTGTTTCTCTGATTGCAATAGGATTAAAGTGAAAATCAATGCCAGGAATATATAAGAAAAATATATAAACAAGAATTTGGAATTTAAACAACACACCTCTAAATAACTCATTTCAAAAAAAATCACAAGAAAATTAGAAAATATTTTAAACTGAATTAACATAAAAATAGAACATATCAAAATGTGTGTGAATAAATGAAGTCATGCTTGGAAATTTATAGCAATCAATATTTGTCTTAAAAAATAGAGCTAAAAATCAATGATTTCAGCATCTACCTTGAGAAATAAGAAAAAGAAGAGCAATTATACAAAAAGCGAACAGATGGAAGGAAATAATAAAAACAGGAGCAGAAATTAGTAGAAAAGAGAAAATCAATGGAGAAAAATCAATGAAAACAAAAGCTATTTGTTTGAAAAGATTAATAAAATTGATAAGCTTCTAGATAGTCTTATCAAACATACAAAACAATTTTCCCAGTTGTGTGACCTGAATGTAGCTAATTGACTGAAGGTCATATATATTTGGTTTTACATAAATTGACTAGGTAATTTAATAAGCCTATCTTCCATCCAGTATACCATATTTTGTGAAATAAATGTAAGAACTGGTTTGGATAGGTATAAAATCATCAGCAACCAAATAGTTGCTGATATTGGTAGTTTTGCACACCATTTGATATTATTTTGTGGTATTCTTGCACTTACATTACAACTTTTATAAATACCATAACCCCAAGGGGAGAACAATTATTTATTTATATTTCCCACAGCATCCATACCTGACAAAGAATTACAGTTTGTGATAAAAGATTTATTAAGCAATGGATCACTATTGCTATTAGATGGAAAAGAAGGGAGAAAGGGGGAGAGAGAGGGAGGAAAGGAGGAAAGAGGAAAGGAAGGAATTAAAAAATACAATAATTTGACAGATACTCAGCTATCCTCAACAGAAAAGTCCAAGCAAAGCTGAATGACTTTCCTTTTGATTTGTCATTAAGGTTATAGGAGTCAACGGAATGTTATCAGTCTGTGTTCACAAACTGTATTGTGGAAAGCATTGCTACTTAAAATCTGATCCCTGCATGGTTGCCAGTCAACACCTGTGTGTTTTCAGAATCTGATGAGATGAAGTACAGAA
Organism: Canis lupus dingo; assembly: GCF_003254725.2. Taxonomy (NCBI): domain Eukaryota; kingdom Metazoa; phylum Chordata; class Mammalia; order Carnivora; family Canidae; genus Canis; species Canis lupus. Next base: position 31,433,723 of record NC_064254.1, read on the forward strand.
AAGGAGAGTAAGCATGTAAGAGTACTTCTAGTAACTATGTAGGTTAATTGTATGACTTTTGGATCTAATTATAAATAATGGGACTTCATATTTTATATGTCTTTATTTTTATTGTATTTTACAAAAGTATAAGTCCATACAAAATAGTTTTTTTCTGCTATAGGACAAAATAGTCTCCCCAAAATATTTTGTCTCATAAGTATTCCGTGATAAAATGGGTTCAGGAAATGTTTCACTGTGTTTTTTTTTTTTACAGTCTGCAGGGCACTTTGAAATGTTAAAGCCTACAAAAGCTAAAGCTGCCTCTTTAATTTTGTTAAGCCATTATTTTTCAAGACTTTTTGAACTCAGAATTATTTTCATAATAGTACTGTTGAGATCCTGGGGAAAGAATATGCAGAGAAACACACTTAGAATTATAGGATATAAGAGTTATGAGGAAGTTTCCAAATTTGTGACATTTTAGTGATCATGTCAAAATGTTAACTCTCAAATTTCTAATTGTATTGAAAAGTTTTTCAGTTATTTATGAGAAATCAGTTGATGTGTAATTAGCTGGGGATTCTATCAATTTTCTATTGTCAGAAATCAACTGATTCTCCTTTCAAACAATAAAGTTGAATATCATATACACTTAAATTACTTGTCATACATTTTGAATGGCAAGTGTAAATTGAGATAATAGGTTTAAATAATAATCACTTTAAAAATTACAAATAGAAAATACAATTGACCCCTGAAGAACACCAGGGTTTGGAGTGTCTAACTCTAATTTAAGTATAAGTTTTGACTCCCCAAAAACTTAACCGCTAATAGCCTACTGTGGATAGGAATCCTTACCAATAATAATGTCATATAGCATATGTTTTGTGTTATTTGTATCAAATACTGTATTCTAACAATAAAGTAACCTAGAGAAAATAAATGTTATTAGGAAAATCCTAAGGGAAAGAAAATACATTTATAGTACTATACTGTATTTATTGAAAAAAAAATCCATTTATAAGTGGACCCGTGTAGTTCAAATCCCTGTTGTTCAAGGGTCAGCTGTAGTTTATTGCTTCTTAAATATATTTAACTAGATAATAAATTCAAAATAGAAACTTTGTAATAATTAGCTATATTTTATCATTTATAACTTTTAAATATAAATTCTTCATTTCTAAATATATTTTATTATACTTATATTTTTAAATTATTTTAAATTGTCATCATTCAGCTTTCATATGAAATAATTTTTCTAATTTCCTTTGATAAACCATTTTCTTAATATCTTTGCTAGCAAAAATTATAATGTCTCCCTGAGGAGAGCATTATAATTTATCTGGTGACTTTTATTCTATATGTTCTAGAAAACTTATGAATGTCTATTTTTCAATGTCAATTTCTTCCAAGATCATTTATGTATACAATTAGAGAAGAAGGTCAAAAGTATAACATATAGTCTTCCATAACTCCTGAAATATCCAAAATGTAAAACTATTAGAAAACTGCTTTATCTTCACAATTTTCTTTTCTTTCATGAGATAAACTTTAAAATAACAGCTATAAAGCCTATTGGAAAATTGCCACGTACAATTAATTAGTAGTGGTAGATGTTAGATAATTGAAAATAATACTTTAATTTGACCCAATAATCAAACAAAAAGTTTCTTAGTCTCATCTTTTATATTACATGTAAAATTATCCTTTGTACAGATATTTTATTTCCTGTTCGTATTTACTTGACCTGGTAAATGCATTAGGAAAGAGAAATTTTCAGCATAAAATGTGTAATGCTTATAAAATATTCTGTGGTCACTTATGAATTTTAAGATTCATTAAAATTGGGCTTGGCATTCTGTATATAATATTGCAATTTCAGAAGCAATGACTTATGCCAAATGGATCAAATAATCCTGGTCAAATTTTGATATTTGACCAAGGAAGGGAAATACTTCAGACCCTTGGAATTTAAAATAATTTTAACATTTTTAACTCAGTCTTTATTTTTTAAGAAGAGAAAAACAAAAATAAGAATTATTCTCATTCTTATTTTCTGTGAGCCACTTTTGAAAGGAGATATTGACAAATAGGTAGATATCTATGTAGTATCTGTGTTCAAGATAAAGAAAAAGGAGACACAATTGTTTTAGAATATTTGCAGTGTTAGATTTACTCTATAGAGTTATAAATCTAGAGCCAGTGAATATACACTAAAAAATAGATCCCATGATTTGGTTAAATATTGTCAAAGCTCTAGTAAATTCTTGAGAACTGGAGGTCATTTTCACATCATAATAGAAAATATAACATCTTGGTAAATTGATACCTACATTTCCATCTATTAACAAATAAATCAGATGTACATTTTATGTTCCTAACTTATTAAAACATTTTATTACTAAACTTAAAATGAAAAAAAATAGAGATTTTGTAATTACTACCAATTCTTAGGGAGCTATTTATTTAAATCATCCTTTGGTCACTGGATTTGATAGTAGAGGTGCTTATACAGTTATTCTGAATAATAAATTTAGTATGATATTTACATTATTGCTTCATAATTGAATAAAATGGTTTTTTTTCCTTCCCTGGAATCCAAAATACCAAAAGGAATATTTCCCCCCCCACCTCTGTAATAGAAACATAGTTTGTCCTGTGAGAAATACAAGATGTAGATACAATTTTTTTTTTCTTTTTCAAATCTTAGGAAATAAGTCACATTCTATAGAATTATGTCATTGGACCACAATTTGCATTAATCGGAAATGTTAAGAAACTGTAGGCCATAGTAGTTACCTGCACAGAATTTGGACTCAGACTTAAATTCTGGTTCTAGGAGCCATTGTAAAAAGTGTAAAAGTTGTAATAGTTAATTACAGAATTCATGAAGATAATACCAATTACAGATATTGGACATTCCTTACTGATAGTCTTAATATAAAGGTAAAATTAGATAATGTATATAAAACACTGTACAAATCATAATTTGTATGAAATTAACCTCATTGTACCATTATTTTAATATTGATATTCACCAATATTGTGCTAAAGGCCTTATGTGTGCTTATCGTTTAAGCACCCCATTATGCTACACAGCAAAATGTATTTCCATGTTATGTGTGCCTTGTATATAAATATATAAAATCTGGATATCTCTTATGTAAAAGAATGCATTTGAGTATTTGAGGGCCTGCTGCATTTTAATGTTAATTATTTTGCTTTATTTGCATTTCCCATAGTTGTATACTACTGGTTTTGAAATGGAGTTAACTCAATATTAGCTATTATTTCAATAAAATATTATTTTACATGATTTTTGGAAAGTGCACATGTGATGATCATCAAGTTAATTACCATACCCATCACCTTACATAGGTACCTTGTGTGTTTGTGTGTGTATGTGTGTGTGAAAGAGAAACTTAAGAACTACTTTTAGCAAGTTTCTAGTACACAATATTAACTATGATCACCATTCTGCTCCAATAGGTCCCCTGAAACTATTCAGCTTATAACTGAAAAACTGTATCCTTCAGCAACATCTCTTCACTTCCCCTTATTCCCAGCTCTGGGCAACTACTATTCTCCCTGATTCTATGAGTTTTATTTTTTTATTTTACCTATAAATGAGAATTTACAAATGAATATTTGTTTTTCTATGTCTGACATATTCCACTTGATATAATATCTTCTAGGTCCATGGAAATGGCAGGATTTCCTTCCAATTTACACTAATACTCCATCACATATGACGTTGTCTTATCCATTCATCATCTATCAATGGTTGTTTCTATATCTTGGCTATTGTGAGTACAGATCTCCTTTTGAGACATTGATTTCATTTCCTTTGGCTATATACCCAGAAATGGGATTGCTGGACCATCTGGGAGTTTCATTTTTAACTTTTTATGAATCCCCATACGTTTTCCATGATGGCTTTACCAATTTACATTTCCACCAATAGTGTACAAGGGTTTTATTTTGCAGTAGAGTAGCCTTCTAGTTTGATGCAATCCCACTTGTTTATTTTTGCTTTTGTTTCTTATGCTTTTGGTGTGAAATCCAATCATTGCCAAGCCTAAGGTCAAGGAGCTTTTCCCCTGTTTTCTTCTAGAAGTTTCATGGTTTCAGGTCTTGTATTTAAGTCTTTAATCCATTTTCAGTATGGTGTAATCCATTTTCTGTATGGCATAAGATAAGGTGTTTAATTTTGCTATTTGTATGTGGATATTCAATTTTCCTAACACTATTTTTTGAAAAGAATACCATTGCTTTGTTTATTCTTAGCATCCTTGCCAAATGTGAAATATGCATGGGTTTATTTCTAGGCTTTTAGTTCTGTTCCCTAGGTCTCTATGTGTCTGCTTTTATGCCAGTGCCATACTGTTTTGATTAGTATAGCTTTATAACACAGTTTGAAATCAGGAAGTATAATGCTTCCAGCTTTCTTATTCTTTCTCAAGATTGCTTTGGCTATTTGAGATTTTTTTGTGGTTCCATATTGATTTTAGGATTATTTTTTCTATTTACATGAAAAAGGCCACTGCGATTTTGATAGGGATTGCATTGAATGTGTAGGTTACTTTAGGTAGTGTGGATATTTTACTGATAATAGTTCTTTTAAACCATGAACACAGTATTTTTCCATTTGTGTCTTTTCAATCTCTTTTATCAACATTTTATAATTTTCAGTGTACAGAACTTTCTCCTTCTTGGTTAAATCTCTCCCTTAGTATTTTATTCTTTTCAATGTTATTGCAAATTTTCTTAATTTCTTTTTTGAATTGTTCAATATTTATAGAAATGCAACTGATCTTATATACTGATTTTATATCCTGAAAGTTTATTTCGGTTTTAACCACTCTTTGATGGTGTGTTTAGTGTTTTCTTATGTAAGATCATATCATCTGTAAAAAAGAGACAAATTTAACTTCTTCCTTTCCTGATTTAGATAAATTTATTTCTTTCCTTGCCAAATTTCTCTGGCTAGACTTCCAATATTATACTGAATAGAAATGGTGAGAATGGATACCCTTCTTTTATTCTTGATCTTAGAGGAAAAACTTTCAGCCTCCTACCATTGATTAGTAGGTTAGCTGTTGGCTGATCATACATAGGCTTTATTACGTTAAGGTGCATACCTTCTATACTAATTTGTTTAGTTTTTCTCATGAGTGGATGTTGAGTTTGTCAAGTTTCTTTCTCACATTTATTGAAATGGTTATATGGTTTTTAACCTTTATTCTGTTGATACGGTATATAATGTTTATTGATTTCCATATATTTAACCATCCTTGCATCCCACGGATAAATTCCACTTCACATTGTGTATGAGTTTTTTAATGTGCTGTTGAATTTGGTTTAATAGCATTTTGTTGAGAATTTTTGCATATTAGTCTGGAATGTTATTTTCTTAAAGGTCTCTTGACTAGCTTTGATATGAGGTAATACTGGCCTCATAAAATTAATTTGAAAGTATTTATACCTCTTTGATTTTTTTTTGGAACAGTTTGAAAAGTATAGACAAATCTTTAGGCAATAGAACTCACTCATGAAGGTATCTTGTTCTGGTTTTTCTTTCTTGGGAGCTTTTGATTACTGCTTCGATCTTCTTAATCATTTTTGGTCTGTTAATGTTTTCTATTTTTTCATGATTCAGTCTTGGAAACTTGTAGGCTTTCAGGAATTTATCAATTCCTTTTGGGTTTTCTAATTTATTGGCATATAACTGTTCATATAGTCTCTTATAATCTTTTGCATTTGTAGTATCAATTATAATATCTTCTCTTTCATTTATAATTCATTCCTTTTATTTCTGGCAGTCTTGCTAAAGATTTGTCAATATGTTTATCTTTTCAAGAAACCAACTATTAGTTTTGCTGTTCTTTTCTATTATCTTTCTAGTCTCAATTCATGTATTTCAGCTCTAACCTTTATTATTTCCTTCTTTCTGCTAAATTTGGGCTTAATATTTTGTTTTTTTTCTAGATCCTTGGAATAAGCTTGTTTGTAGCTTTTCTTTTTGTTAATGTAGGCATTTGTGACTATAATGCTCCCTTATAGATCTGCTCCTTTTGCATCCCATAAGATCTGGCATTTATATTTCATTTTTCTCTATCTCAAAACTTTTTTATTTCCCTTCTGACTTCTTCCTTGATTCATTAATTGTTTGGGAGTGTGAAGTTTAGTTTCCTCTTGTTCGTGAATTTTTTAATTTTGCTGTTACTGATTTATAGCTTTATACAATACTGGACAGAAAAAAATGCTTGATATTATTTCAAACTTAAATTTGTTAAGATTTGTTCTGTGGTCCAACATATAGTCTTTCTTGCAGGATGCTTGTGTGTACTTGAAAATAATGTGTATTCTGCTGTGTTGGATGAACTGTTCTATATATGTCTGATAGGTCTGTAAAGTTATTGAAGTCCAATGCTTTCTTATTGATTTTCTGTTGGGAAGATCCATTCATTTATGAAAGTGCAATACTGAACTTACCTATTATTGTATTGCTGTCTATTTCTCCCTTCAGTTCTGATAACATAGACAGGATATTGTTGTATACTTTTTTTTTTTCATCCATTAAGTCACTCTGTGGAGTTTAAAGCATGCATGTAACCAGGTTTGCCAGACAGGTGTAGCTTCCCCTGGGTCCCTAGAAGAGTTCCAAAGAGGTCATTGGGGGAAACCTGGAAAGGCAGTATTGGTCCCAGACTGTAGTTCAGAGTGGAACCAAGTCACAGGGTTGCTTTATTATCTGCACTCAGACCAAAGCCAGTAATCCTACCTCCAAAGGCTCAGATAAAATGTGTTTTCTTATGAATTTCTGAGCAGGCAGGACCACTTCCAGACTGTAGCTGGTAGAGGATGGAGTTGAATTATAGGGCCATTTCTGAATCTGCAATTTGATTGGACCAAGGCCAGAAGACGTACCTTAGAGCTCAGACAGGTATGTCTCCTACATGATTTTGGACTGGCAAACTAGAAGCTAAGAGGGGCTAGAACTGTGTTACAGATCACCTTAGGCCAAGAACCAGGTCTTGGCCTGTTACCCATGGCAGGACCAAAGCCAAATGGGGTTGTAGCCTAGTCCATAGAGTTACAGAGCTGGATGTCTTTATCTGGGTCTGTAGTCAGTGAATCTCTCACCTGGGCTGAGGTCTGCTTCCTCAAAAGAGACCTTCTTGGTCTGGCTCCCCCAGAATTTCACAATCTCCTACCTTGATCCTAAACTTGCCACAAAGACACTTTTGTCTGTGGATGGCTGCCAAATTATTGTTGCTAAGGGGATTTACAAGCAGAGATCTCTTACTCTGCCATTTTGTTGCTGTCACTGTCTCAAATGCTTTCTAAGTATTTGTTTTCAAGCTGATAATAGAAATTGGAAAAAGTTACAGTGTGATCCAAGTCAATACACAATAAGTTCCAAAATTCTGTAGTCACAATTAATGAGCTTTTAAGTAAGTAGAGTATTCATGGACAAAATGGAACTTTATTCTTATTGAAATATTTAGTTCATATAATGAAAATCCTTTTTTTATTTCTTCTCTCTTCTTACTCTTTTCTCTTTAGATAGCTAATAAAACTGTCAGCAACAGATGTAGCTTTTAGCCATAAAATCATGTATTTTTGCAAAAAGGTAGGTAGATATTTCAACTTTGTGGCTTTAGCAGCCAAACGAAGTGTCAAAAAAATCTGTTTTCACTAGATGTAAACAGATTTAATTAATTAAGCATATATGCTTCCCTGGATAGCCCAACCAAGGTATCTGGATCTTCTACTAAAATGGTATTGCCATTTGAAGCAGGTAGGTTCTGCTAATCAATGGAACAGAATAGAGATTCCAGAAATGGCCCCTCACTCAATGGTCAACTAATATTTGACAAAGCAGGAAAGACTATACACTGGAAAAAGGACAGTCTCTTCAATAAATGGTGCTGGGAAAATTGGACAGCCACATGCAGAAGAATGAAACTAGACCACTCTCTTGCACCATACACAAAGATAAAATCAAAATGGATGAAAGATCTAAATGTGAGACAAGAATCCATCAAAATCCTAGAGAAGAACACAGGCAACACCCTTTTTGAACTTGGCCACAGCAACTTCTTGCAAGATACATCTATGAAGGCAAGGGAAACAAACCAAAAATGAATTATTGGGACTTAATCAAGATAAAGAACTTCTGCACAGCAAAAGAAACAGTCAACAAAACTAAAAGACAACCTACAGAATGGAGAAGATATTTGCAAATGACACATCAGAAAAAGGGCTAGTATCCAAGATCTATAAAAAAACTTATTAAACTCAACATTAAATAAAGAAACAATACAATCATGAAATGGGCAAACAACATGAACAGAAATTTCACAAAGGAAGACAGACACAGCCAACAAACACATGAGAAAATGCTCTGCATCACTTGCCATCAGGGAAATACAAATCAAAACCACAATGAGATCCCACCTCACACCAGTGAGAATGGTGAAAATTAACAAGACAGGAAACAACAAATGTTGGAGAGGATGTGGAGAAAGGGGAACCCTCTTGCACTGTTTTGTGGGAATGTGAACTGGTACAGCCACTCTGGAAAAATGTGTGGAGGTTCCTCAAAGAGTTAAAAATACAACTGCCCTATGACCCAGCAATTGCACTGCTGGGGATTTACCCCAAAGATACAGATGCAGTGAAATGGCAGGACACCTGCATCCCAATGTTTATTGCAGCAATGTCCACAATAACCAAACTGTGGAAGGAGCCTTGGTGTCCATTGAAAGATGAATGGATAAAGAAGATGTGGTTTATGTATACAATGGAATATTACTCAGCCATTAGAAATGACAAATACCCACCATTTGCTTCAACGTGGATGGAACTGGAGGGTATTATGCTGAGTGAGGTAAGTCAATTGGAGAAGGACAAACATTATATGGTCTCATTCATTTGGGGAATATAAAAAATAGTGAAAGGGAATAAAGGGGAAAGGAGAGAAAATGAGTGGGAAATATCAGTGAGGGTGACAGAACATGAGAGACACTTAACTTTGGGAAATGAACAAAGGGTGGTAGAAAAGGAGGTGGGCGGGGAATGGGGTGTCTAGGTGATGGGCACTGAGTGGGGCACTTGATGGGATGAGCACTGGGTGTTATGTTGGCAAATTGAACTCCAATTTAAAAAAATTTAAAAAATAAAAATAAAATAAAATAAAATAAAGAATTTTTAAAATTAAAAAAAAAGTGAAGTGATAAAAAAAAATTCCAGCAAATAGAAATGGAAAATAAAAGGTGGCATAGAATATACATTAAGGAAACGATAATCTCTTTAACAAAAGTGCTGGAAAAACTGGACAGTTACATGCATGAGTATAAAACTGGACCACTTTCTTACACTATACACAAAAATAAGTTTAAAATGGATTAAAGAACAAAATTTGAAACCTGAAACTATAAAATTCCTAGAACGCATAAGCAGCAATCTCTTGGACAATAATTTGACCAGTATTTTTCTGGTATGTCTACTCAGGCCAGTTCAACAAAAATAAAAATAAACAATCTGAACCATATCAGACTGAAAAATCTTTGCACAATGAAGAAAACCATCAACAAAACAAAAAGGCAACCAAGTGGGAAAAGATATTTGCAAATGATATCAGATAAAAAAATTAATGTCCAAACTATAAAGAACTCATATAACTCAACACCAAAAATTAAATAAATAAACTAATTAAAAAATGAGCAGAGGACCTGAACAGATATTTTTCCAAAAAAAGACATATAGGATGGCCAACAGATGCCAATAAAATATGCTCAATTCACTTATCAGCAGGGAAATGCTAATTGATACTACAATGAAATGTCACCTCACATCGGTCATAATGGCTAATATCAAAATGGACAAGAAATATCAAGAATTAAAAAAAAAAACAAAGAACAAGAATTGGCAATGATTTAGAGAAAAGGGAACTCTCATATGCTGTTGGTGAAATGTAAATTGGTGCAGAAACTATATGGAAATATAATATGGAAATTACTCACAAAATTAAAAGTAGAAATACCATACTAATTAGTAATTTTATGGCTGGGTTTTTATCCAAGGAAAATTTTAAAAAACGAATTCTAAACTAGATAAACTAGATATGCACCCCTATGATTAATGCAACATAATTGACAATAGCCAAGATACATTGGCAACCTATATGTCTATCAATAGATGAATGGATAATTAAGATATGTATACATAATAAATTTTATGCAGGGCAGCCCCCGTGGCGCAGCGGTTTAGCACCACCTGCAGCCCAGGGTATGATCCTGGGGACCCAGGATCAAGTCCCACATCAGGCTCCTTGCATGGAGCCTGCTTCTCCCTCTGCCTGTGTCTCAGCCTCTGTGTGTGTGTGTGAATAATGAATATTCACATGAATAAATAAGTAAATCTCATGAATAAATAAGTAAAATCTTAAAAACAAGACTTTAAAAATAAATCAATAAATCAATCAATAAATAAATTTTATGCAGCCACCAAAAAAAAAAAGAACTTTTGCCATTTGTGACAACATGGATGGGTCTACAGATTATTACACTAAGTGAAGAAAGTCAGAGAAATAAATATCATATGACTTTACTAAGCTTGAATTAAAGAAAAACAACCAAACAAGAAACAGACTAATAACTACAAAGACCAAAACTAGTAGTGGCCAGGGAAGTGGGGGTTCGTGGGGAGTAGTGGTTGGAATAGGTGAAATAAGTGAAGGATATTAAGAGGTACAAGCTTTCACTTATAAAATAACTAAATCATGCAGATAAAAATACAGCATCGGGGATATAGTTAATAATATATTAATAACAGCATAGAGTGACAGAGAGGAACTACCATGATGAGCTTATCATGATGAGCATACCTAATGTACTGAATTATCAAATCATTATCTTGTACTCCTGAAATTAACACTGTATATCAACTATACATCAGTAAAATAAAAACTAAAGATCATACCAACAATATTTTTAAAAGATAGTCACAGCTAAAATAAAAACTGAAATAGAACTCTGCACAGACAGAACACATTTTAAATATCTATGTTTATTTTTAGAACAAAATTGCTCATTTTTTCTCAAGAGAGATGTAGCAATGTAGATTACCAGCTAGATAAGTTATGGGTTTTGTGTAATATTTGTCAGTTGCCCCTTTAATGGTTACCGTACATTAATTTAGTCACATAGCTACAGATCACCACATTAACTTCAGGTGTAATATGCTGTATTGAAATTAAAAATTTCTGCACTCCAAATGCTAAGTGTATGAAAAATAAAAGTTAAAATACAAAATTGGAGAAATATTTTCAAAACATATCTGATAAAAGACTTATATCCAGAAAATAAACGTTTACAACTCAATTATAAAATGACAAGCTAATGTCAAAATGAAAAAAAAGATTTGAAAAAAATCAATACTTTTCCAAAGAATATCTATGGATAACAAATATGCACATGGAGAGAGGCTAATCATTTTTGTCATTAAGGAAATACAAATAAAATACTCTCATAGAGGAAATAAAATATATTATGATCACTTTGGAAACAGTTAAAGAGTTTCTTTAAAATTACCACATGAGAAAAATAGTAACTTACAATGGAGAAAACTGACAAACACTGCCTCAGCCATGTGACCAAAATTAACATTATCAGTGCTAAAGTATATTGAGAACATATATCATGGATATGAATGTGTTAAGAATGGCACTTTAGTTGTGTTGCATTTCACCCAAGACATAGTTCCTGTCTCATCATGAGCAAAGCACCAGAAAGACCCAAACTGAAAGACATTCTACAAAATACCTGACCAGTATGCCTAAAGACTGTGAAGGTCATCAAATCAAGAAGTCTAAAATATTGCCACAGACTAGACAAGCTTAAGGAGAGTGATAACTAAATGTAATGTGATATCCTTGATAGAATTATAGAAAAGAATATTAGATAAAAACCAAGGAAATTAAAATAAAGCATTTACTTTAGTAAATAACAGCATGTATTCTTCATTCTTTGTGACAAGAATACCATAGTTTATGTATTTCAAGAGCAATAAAGAAAAGTAAATGAAGCGTACATAGGAATCCTCTCTACTATCTCTTCGTATTTTCCATAACTCTAAAACTATTCTAAAATATTTTTTTAAATTTAAAAGTTAGCATAAGACCTAGCTTTCTCTCTTCTTGGTAGTTACCAAAAAGAAATAAAGCATATATCTAAAGAAGGCCATTAGATGAATATTCACCAAATACTAATCAAAAAGCAAAATATAAAAATATTGTATTATATTTATACAAAGGACTACTACTCAGTAATACAAAGGAATGAAACCAATGTTTTATGTAACATGAATCCAGACCAACCAGAAAAGAACACATATTGCATAATTCCATTTTTTTAATTCTAGAAAGTTCAAAATAATCTATGACATCAAGCAAATCATTTTTTAGTATGAGCAGGGGATGAGGGACAGAATACATAGGGTAACAACAAAACTTTTCAGGATGATGCAAACGTTTATCACCTCAATAGTGTTGTTTTCACTGATGTATATATGCCAAAATTCAACAAAGTACACAATATATGAGCAGTTTATTATACTTCAATTATACCTCCATAAAGCTATAAATAATAAAAAAGGCAATAAGTGTTCATTATTTTATCCTTATATGTCTACACTCATTCTTTTGCTGAGTGTAGTAGACTAAATAATGATTCCACCCCAATAAAGATAGTAAGTCCTGGGAATGTTACTTTATTTTAAAACGGTTTTGCAGATGTTATTAAATAAATATATTAAATAAATATCTTGAGATGGAAGTTATCTTATTTAACTCTTTTGAGCCCTAAATACAATCACATATAACCATCTATAAGGAAGGGAGATGTAGATTTCAGAGACAGAAGAGGACGATGCAATGTGAACATGAAGGCAGTCATCTAAATGATGGAGCTTCAAGCCTAAGCATGAGAAGCTGAAACACGATATGAAGCATCCATTAGCCTCCAGAGGGAAAGAACATGCTTTGATATAGATTCAGACACTGATTTTGAAGGGGGTGGGGAAAGGAAAGGAAAGGAAAGAAAAGGAGAAAATAAACTGATTTTGGAATTCTGGTATCCAGAATTGTGAGAATAATTTTCTGTTATTAAAGCTATGAAGTTTGTGACAATTTGTTACAGCAGCCAAAAGAAACTCATAGTTGCTCACTTTCAAAGATTTAAATACAATTTCCATTCAGAATTTTTTTTGTTTCTATTTTTGTTGTTGACTCTTTTTTACCTCAATTTTTAATTTAAATTCTAGTTAGTTAACATATACGGTAACATTGGTTTCAGGTATAGAGTTTAGTGATCCAGTATTTTCATATAGCACCCAGTGCATCACAACAAGTGCCCTCCTTAATACTCATATTCCATTTAGCCCATCCTCTGCAACTTTCCCAGCCTTCTTTTCAGAAGTTAAACTATGAAATTCAGTTGCCAATGACATTTTCCCTTGGAAAATTTCAGTATTTTTTTAAAAATATCTTATTTATTTATTTGAGAGAGAGTAAGAAAGAAACAGCATGAGCGGGCAGGAGGGGCAGAGGGAGAAGCAGACTTCCCAATGAGGGAGGAGCCCTAGGTGGGGTCTATCCAGGACTTCAAGATCATGACCTCAGCTGGAGCTAGATGCTTAACTGACTGAGTCACCCAGGTGCCCAAAAGAATTTCAGTATTTCCAAAGCTGGACATCTTCTGCCAAAACCCTGTCCCACCACACAGACTTTCCTAATTCATTTGATACCAAATCCATTGATCCTTTTACTTAAGCCAAAATTTTTACCAACATCCTAAACTCTTTTCCCCTGCTCACAAGCAACACTCAATGTGGAGGGGACTCTAGTTAGATCTACCTTCAAAGATCCAGAATGTGACCACATATTACTATATCTACCACTACTAATATTTTTGGTTCATCACCAATGTCTCTCACTAGGATTAGTAAAATATCCTACAGCTTTTTTGTGCTTCTAACCTTATTCCTCTCTAGTCACTCAGAAAACAGTAAACTTTAAAAATATGAATAAGATCAAGTCATTAATCTGCTTAAAATGTTTCTCAATTTCCCTAAAAGGAAAAACAAGGTCTTTACCATGGCTTCCCTAGCAGGTCCTACTTGATCTGGCCCTACAGCAATTTTTCTAACCTCCTCTTCACTGTTCTTCTCTCTTTTATTAAATCCCAGCCACTCTGACCTCTTAGCTGACTTCAAATACCTTGCCTTAGAACCTTTGCTCTATTTCATTTATTTGGAATGCTCTTTACCTTCATAGACTTCCAAGTCTGTGCTCAAATTTCAAATTCACAATGCAATCTTTCCAGACCCACTCTACTTTATAAAATAAACACCCCAGAGGTGCCATACCTAATTCCCCTTACCTTACTCTTATGGTTCTTTTCCCAAAACACTTCCCATAACACTTTTTTTTAAGACCTTATTTATTTATTCATGAGAGACACAGTCAGAGAGAATGAGGCAGAGACACAGGCAGAGGGAGAAGCAGGCTCCATGCAGGGAGCCCCATGCGGGACTCGATCCAGGGTCTCCAGGATCACTCCCTGGGCTGGAGGTGGCGCTAAACCGCTGAGCCACCCGGGCTGCCCTCCCATAACAGTTTTATAAACTTTCTAATTTTACTTATTTATTGCATTTATTGCTCAGTGTCTCCCTGATATTGGAAAGCAAGCTCCTTGAATATAGGATTTTTTGGTCTTTTTTTCCACTGATGTATCCCAAGTGAACAATGGATACAGCATACTAGGCACTCAAATACTTATTGAGTGAGTAACTTAATAAATAAGTGAATTAACATTAGAGTTAAATCTAGTTCTCTAGAATGTATTCTTCTTTGAATAACGTATTATGACAAATGCAGGATCTGACAATATTTCTTGCTTGATCTCTGAATTTGTATGAAATTAATTTTACTATAGTTCTAGTCTGTTTATATATAAAATGCACTAGCTTATTACTCAATACAGTGCTATTTGTATGGATGTCACCTCAAATTATGTTGAAAAAAGAAAAAAATATTATTCTGTTGTTTGAACATTTGGATCCAAATTCTCTTCAAACATTTCTAAAATATGTCACATTAGTAAAATTGTTCATTTTTTCAAGTCAAAAAACTGGAGCCGGAACTTGTCAAACAATAGTGTGAAGATGTGAAACAACCAGTAAAGTTCCAAAAAGTTTCTTTTCACTGAAAGAAGTACCCTAAAATATTAGAAACTCTGCTGACCTCACTTTCTTATACTATACACAAAAATAAACTCAAAATGGATTATGAACCTAAATGTGAGACCTGGAATAAAAAAAATTCTAGAAGAGAGCACAGGCAGTAATTTTTCTAATATTGGCCATTGTATGATTTTTCTAGATGTCTTCTGAAGCAAGGGAAACAAAAGCAAAAATAAACTATTAGGACTACATCAAAATCACTGAATGGAAGAAGATGTTTACAAATGACATATCCAATAAAGGGTTAGTATCAAAAATATATAAAGAACTTATACAACCCAATACCCTCCCAAAACAAATAATCCAATTAAAAAATTGGTAGATGATATCAACAGACATTTCTCTAAAGACATATAGATAACCAACAAATACATGACAAGATGCTCAACATCACTATTCACCAGGGAAAGCACATCAAAACTACAATGAGATAGTACCTCACAGCTGTCAGAATGGCTAAAATCAAAACCACAAGAAACAAGTGTTGATGAGGATGTGGAGAAAAAGGAACTCTCTTGCACTACTGGCGGAAATGCATACTGGTTGCAACCACTGTGGAAAAGAGTATGGAGTTTCCTAAAAAAAATTAAAAATAGAATCGCCATATGATATGGCAATTGCACTACTTTTTACCCTATTTACCCAAAGAATACAAAACACTAATTCGAAAAAATATACGCACACCCCTTTGGTTCAGAAACAAAACAAATGAACAAAGAAAAAAAGAAATGAAACCAATAACACACTCTTTTTATTTCTTTTATTTATTTATGATAGTCACACAGAGAGAAAGAGATAGGCAGAGAGAGAAGCAGGCTCCATGCACTGGGAGCCCGACATGGGATTTGATCCCAGGTCTTCAGGATCGCGCCCTGGGCCAAAGGCAGGTGCCAAATCGCTGCACCACTCAGGGATCCCCAATAACAGACTCTTAACTTTGAAGAACAAACTGATGGTTACCAAAGGGGAAGTGAGTAGGAGAATGGGTGAAATAGGTAAAGGGGCTTATGAGTACATTTATCATGATGAGCACTGAGTAATATACAGAATTGTTAAATCACTATATTGTACAGCTGAAACTAATATAACGATATATGTTAGTTACACTGTAATTAAAATAAAAAATTTAAATTTTAAAAAATTAAAATAAAGAAAATCTGCTGACCTCTTAAAAAATTATAAGACTACCTTGTCAATACAATTACACTACTAAAATTTAAATTCCCCCAAGGAGAACAATTGGAATTAAATAAGTGTGTTTCATGACAGGTAGAAATTGTTCTTAGTGTTCTGACAAGTACATTTGTAACAAAGACAGACAGCAGAATACAGTACAGCTCACTTTAAAATTCTATAGTAACTCAATATGAAATTATTAAACATTTATCAATATTGTCCTACTTGTGAAATAAGACATAATTAAAAGTTGTGGGATTGAATGACATGATACTTTCCATTGCCTTTTCATATCTTAGGTTTTCTTTATGTAATTCTTAAAAAATGTTTTTAAAATGTTTTAAAAAGGACAACAAAGACATTATAAACCTTTATAATTCAAGTTGCTATCACTGGAAATTCTAGGATACAAAAGTTTCCTCAAGGTTTTGGACTGAGAATATAAACCATATCTGTTCTTCTATCTGCATGGCATAGCACTGACATAGAGCTAATACGTGGTTGATATTTAATAAATATTTATTAAATAACAAATGAGCAATGATAGTTATTTTGACATATTCCTGAATTTCTTAACCTTAATAATACCTCACATGAATTCTTGAAACATGAGGTTTTTTCCAAATAGCTGCTTTTTAAGTGCCTATTGCTTTAGGGCAGTTCTACTGAAGCTACTATTCACATCAGCACACTGATTAATCCCATTAACACTCCATCTATCCTTTTGCCCAAATTGTATCTCTCTTTTATCAAACATATAAGGGCAATTACAGTAAATGGCTCTATCCATTTATATCAATGATTTTATACATTGTTCAACCCATATTAAATACGGTACCATCTCAATATTTAAGATTTCAATAAATTTTAGGACAAATAGACTTACTGTAACTTGAAAGTAGAAGTGAAATCTCTTGATATTTAATCATATAATCTTCAATTCAAGGTCTTTTTTCCTAAGATGAGATTTATAAAAAAGAGAGAGAGAGAGAGAGATAAGCCTCGCTTAATGCACTGAATTGAGCCATATCCACCAAAACTTCATGTTCTTCCTGGAATCTTAGAATAATAGCTTATTTGGAAATAAAACCATTGATTATGTAATTAATTCAGTTAACACAAGATTACCCTGGAGTAAGGTAGGCCTCTATCAATGTGACTACTGTCCAATGTCATTATAAGAAGGTGAAGAGAGACACTAAAATAGATGCACAAGGGAGAAAGCTATGTGAAGACAGAGGGATGCATCCACAAGCCAAAGAGCAAGAATTGCCTGCAAATACCAGAAGCTAGGATGAAACAAGAAAGCCTCCTCCCCTAAAGCCTCAGAAAATGACTGACTACACCTTTGTTTTTGGACTTCTAGACTCCAGAATCAAGAAAATAAATTTCTTTTGCTTTAAACAACCCAGTTTGTGGTGCCTTGTTATGGAAGCCTTAGGAGACTAATACATTTAGTTTTTGCTTAACCAATTTATGTGTAATATGAAAATTTATAATTTACATGATCACCTCATCCCCTCCTACAACCCTCAAGGCACTAAACTATTCAGTAAGAAACTAGACATTTTAATGCCTTCTATTTCAAGAAGCATGGCATACATTTGGATATGACTGTGACTACATTTCAGTGATTAGTCACTTCAAGCCTGAGGCACTGAGGAAATTTATTAAAAAAAATCTATAAATGTTTACATAGAAATGCTTTCATATATACATATTTATATATAAAACAATTGAAATTGAAATTAAAAAACAAGATGAAACAAAAAAATTAAAAAACAAAAATATTTGAAAATTAAACTTTTCTTTTTGAGGACTTATGAGTCACAGGAAAGGAGACCCTCTGATGGTAATCCATTGACAATAAGTGGCTTAAAAATTGATCTGGATCTAGGTTATAAGGCAATATTTTACACAACATATAGGTTCTCATACTAAGAAATGAACATGTAACTGTATGCTGTTTTCATATTTTTCAAATTTTATATGATCCATCCACTGCAAATGATGCAGTCTCCCCAGTGAAAGTCACTTTCCTCCCCAAAAAAACTATATCTTCAGCCTAGAAATTTAGCTTTAAAAAGGGTGGGCAAGATATGTTGCCAGACATTATTTTTGCCATGAAAATATCTTCTCTATATATTCACTCTATAAAAAATAGGGGAAAATGAATTATACTATAATAAGATAAACTATTTTTGAAAGAAACATTGAACAAAAAGTTTACTCTATTTAAAAAGACCAGAAATAATGATTTTACATTGCTCAACCCAGAAGATACACTACTACTGGAGAATTTAGAGGCCACAGAGGGGAAACTAGATGATTATAGCTCTACTACCATTTGCATTGTATTATTAATGGATAATTACTAATTTCTTACAAAGTTACCTCTAGTTATGCAGGAAATCATGTTTCTGTTGTCCTTCCTTATCCAATAACTAGGTATTTTGAATTGCTCTGTGATTCATACATTAAAAAAGCATTTGTGTAACCTTGTGGGGTTTTTTTGTCCTAAGAGTACACATCTCTGCTACTTCTCTGAAGTCTAGACAAAAAAAGTGATAGAATATGCTAAGAAGAAAAAAAAAAAAGAAAAAAAAAAAAAAAAAAAGAATATGCTAAGAAGTATGGTGAAAGAGTGAGTTGGTGGAGACTAGCACTAGAACCCCTGGTGGGCTTAGAGAAGAAAGACATTCAGGTTCTTATCCTATAATCATTTTTCTTTGTTATATTTTACCCATGAATATATTCATCGAATATTCCGAAACATTTTTATAAGTTTTTTTTAAGATTTTATTTATTAATTCACAACAGACACAGAGAGAGAGAGGCAGAGACACAGGCAGAGAGAGAAGCAGGCTCCATGCAGGGAGCCCGACTTGGGACTCCATCCGGGGTCTCCAGGATCACACCCAGGGCTAAAGGCGGCGCTAAACCCTTGGGCCACAGGGTCTGCCCCGAAACATTTTTTTTAACTTTCAACACTAGAATTCTATAGTTTCAACACCACTATTTCTATGTGCAATCTTATATCCTGACCTTAAATCATTTTTAAGCAATTTTAAAGCAGGTTGAATATTGAGTTGTAGTCGACTATGTCTTTTGTTGTCCATATTGGCAAAATGTCTGTAGACATGTAATGAGTAACTCATGGTCACATCATTCATGCTTTTCTGGGTTGTCTGATTATGACTTGTTCCCTTTTCATAACTCTTCTAAAACAACCCTGAAATTAAACTAATGCTATATATAATACCCTTTTATAGGATACCTTCTACAGAAAAAAAATATTAAACTGAATTATGATTTTATTTTAGGTACAAATTTGAAATTAGAAATACATTAAGTGAACTAATATATGAGAAAGTGCTCTGTGTATTTTAAAGTGCTATTTTAAAAGCTGGTTGTAATAATGATTGCAAACACAAAGTATATTAAACCTAGAGTCTAAAAAAAATAGTCTTTGTGATGTGTTGGTTCATCAGTAATTTTAAATATCTGATTTTCATAACCATTAATTAATGAGTTTATGGACATATGTCATAATTTTCAAATAAATAAAAACTTGTCTGTTGAATATGTATGTGCTTTTTCTGAGCTTTGTTTTAGTTGAGGATAAGCATTTCATTGGATATCCTGTCTTTGTAAAGCCTACTATAAGTCTGCAGCAATACTTTCTACAGAAATGTTTTGTTGTTAATCTTGAACTGCCCCTACCTCTCTTGTCCAATGGAACTTAAGCCTTTACGTATTAAGAAAATTTTAGAGAGGATATTTGGTAAGTGCTGAATATAGTATTCTGTATCTTTAGATTCTGTTGCTATCAAACACAGATTCACTTTAAGGGTGCCTTTCTTTATGCTGGAAGCATAGAATAAATATTGTAAGTTGAAGATTTCACCTAGTGAAAAATTACACTTCTCATAATATAATTGTCTCTAGGGCAGCCCGGGTGGCTCAGCGGTTTAGCGCCGCCTTCAGCCCAGGGTGTGATCCGAAGTCCAGGGATCAAGTCCCACGCCAGGCTCCCTGCATGGAGCCTGCTTCTCCCTCTGCCTGTGTCTCTGCCTCTCTGCCTCTCTCTCTCTCTCTCTCTTTCTCTCTCTCTCAGGAATAAATAAAAAAATCTTAAAATATATATATATATATATATAATTGTATATATACAATTTATATATACAAATTGAGGACTGGAATTTATATATACAATATATACAAATTGTATATATACAGTATATATATATATAAATTCAAGTCACTGATTTTTTACTAATCAGTCTAGGAATTGTAAAACTCAGCGACTTAATGACAATAAATGGCAAATATATATGGCAACTGTGCATCTAACCATTTCTGGCTCTTCATAACCTTAGAACACAAAGCGATAGCATATTATCAAAGAAATCTCCAACTATGCTATATTTGGAGGTCCCAAACATATTATTTACTTAGCCACGATTCTTTTTTTTTTTAAGATTTTATTTATTTATGAGAGAGACACAGAGAGAGAGGCAGAGACATAGGCAGAGGGAGAAGCAGGTTCCCTGAGGGGAGCTCAATGTGGGACTTGATCCTAGGACCCCGAGATCACACCCTGAGCCAAAGGCAGACACTCAACCACTGAGCCACTCAGGTGTCCCAAGCCACATGATTCTTAAAATATATTGTAAATATACCATAAGTGGCTGTGATCAGTACTTGAGTAGCCAGGAGAAATTTAATTATTCCATTTTAAGTAAGGAATCATTAATGGATATTTTAGGAGATAAAGTTTATGTGTTAAAATTTTAGTAATTGAAGGAGATGTTAGACTTAAAAAGGATAACGGTGTTTTGTAAAATGTGCAATAAAATCTCTCAATTTAACAGTTCTAACAGTTCTCTTTTTGCCTCAAACAGCCCATGAATGAATGCTTTTAGAATACTCATCATGTTTATTTAGATGGGATCAACCTCAACAGTTTCTTCTTTGGCAATGATAAACATAAAGCATCCAATTATCATAAAATGAAAAATTCCAGGAGATAGTTTTGTAATTTTGAGAAAAATATATTCATGTAAATTTGATTTCTAAAGAACATGTTTTAAGTATATATATATGTATATATATATATACTTAAAACATATATATGTAAATGTATATATACATATATATGTGTATATATATATATACATTTACTTCAAGACTATACAATTTAGGACTTAATCAGTACATGATTAAATTAAACTTTACATTGCAGGTTTACTTGATGGAAAACTTAGTGTTATAAAATTTTAGATTTCACAAACTAAAAGATTTGACTATTTTATAAGAAGTTGGGATTCCTCCAAAGAAAAAGTAGTGTCTAGAACAAGCCCATTTTTATACATCAGGCTCTAGCCATTAATCTCCTACAAAGCTGACTTTAGCAGTTCTCATTAGATTTCCTCCCTATCCCATGGACATGATAATTTGCAAAGGTTAAATTGAATCACAAGCCCTAGCCCACAGTTTCATCAAATCTGCTCCTTTACTGTCACAACAGCGTCTTTTCCAACTAATTAGGTCACTTCTCTGCTTCCTATTTTTAATTTGTGGATAGTATCCAGCCTTTCCTTGGCAAGTTATATATCTTTCCCAGTATTAATGCCTTCTCTCCCTATACGTGGAGATGTCTTACCTCCACTAGCTGACCCAGACTCCTATGGATTTCTAACCTGATATCAACTCTATGTTTAGATATGGAGTTACTATATACTTTTATACTTGCTCTTACTGTACATTTTAAATATCAGTGCTTATACATTTGAACTCTAAACTTGATTTCCACTGGGCCAATCAAATTTCCCTTCAAATCTGCTCCACCTCTAGAAATTCTTATCTGTGCAAATGCAGTAACATATACACATTATGCAAGCCAGGAACTGGGATTTATCATTATGGCATCTCTCTCACTTTTCTCTATATTCAACCCAATTTCCAGGCCCTGTCTATTCTATCTGTTTGCTATTTATTGAAGGCATGCTCTTCTCTTGATTCCTCTTAAGGGTAACTTTGAGTCATATAAAATTTCTCTGAATTACTACTGTAAGGGATATCTTATTTTCTAGGTTAGACCAATCTTTTTACCATACTACTTCTAGATGGATTTTTTGAAAAGTAAAATATTTGTAGTATTTTCCTATTTTTTGTCTTTTTTTTTAATTTATGATAGTCACACACACAGAGAGAGAGAGAGAGAAGAGAGAGAGAGAGAGAGGCAGAGACACAGGCAGAGGGAGAAGCAGGCTCCATGCACTGGGAGCCCGACGTGGGATTCGATCCCGGGTCTCCAGGATCGCGCCCTGGGCCAAAGGCAGGCGCCAAACCGCTGGGCCACCCAGGGATCCCTATTTTTATGTCTTAAATAGTTCCACATTGCTAGTAGAAAATTCTTCAAAATGGGGATAATATCCTTTGTAATCATATATAGATTCATCTCCCCTGGCACTTACACTTTACCTTATGTTATTCCTCCATCCATGGCAGAATTTTAAAGGTTTTAATGTATCACTTAAAATGCAATTCCTTCCAGTCCTCAAAAATACTGATCCTTCAAGCTTAGATAAATGCAACTGTTTCAAAAAGACTTTCGCATTCCCTGTAGAGTGAGTGAGAGATAATTCTAAAAGCTACCATCTTGTACTTATTTCCAACATAAAATTAATTGTATTAAAATTTAATTTCTTGTTTACTTAATCATCTCTTATTTAGAACATAGGCTCATTGAGGGAGGGGATATCTCTTGTTCATCATTAAAACTTCAGTACATAGCAATACATTGCTGAACAAAAAAATCTTGAAAAGTTTGATGATTGAATGAATTAAATAAAAAATATTCAAACTTAAGATGCAGATAGAATCAGTGCCTACTTTTTCTACCAACTTTTCATTAAAATACTCACAAAGGATTGATTCAGTATGGGGTCTAATTGAGATACCACTTAGATGCCCATTCACACAAAGGATGAGAAAAAACAAAAAAATATATGTACACTAAATATAGAAATATATATATTTATATTTGTAGATATATGTAGATATATATATGTAGTTATAGATGTAGATATATACATATATAAGGCATGGAAATAGAGAGTTATATAAATATACACATATATATAATAAAATTGATCAATTTATAGAAGATACATTATAAATGAGATTGCATTTTGCAAAAATTTTTAAAAAACCACCACCTGGGGTCAGTTCACAAAAGGTTATATACATGAAAATAAAAAAAAATTACTATAACCCTAGAACATTACCTAGTCTGAGAGGGCACATGTTGGAGGGTGGGTCAAGTGTTTACATTAAAGACATCATGTTCTCTCTTAATTTTGGTTATTGTGTTTTTCAGTTATAGAATTTCTATCTGGTTTTTATTATATTCTCTAATTATCTGCTGAAAATCTCAACGTTGCTTGTATTTCATTGTGCATATTAAGCACAATTATTTTAATGTCTTTTTTCTGAAAACTTCATTATCTGGGTCTCCTGTGGTTCTGTTTCAATTATCTATTGTTTGTTACGGTTTAGAATCATATTGTCTTATTTCTTGATGTGTCTGGTTAGTTTTGATTGAGTGGTGGATATTGCATATAAAAATTACAGAAATAATTCCAGGCCTAGAATAATGTTATTTTATTACAATCCAATTCAGGGATTGAGATGATATAAAGCTAAACTATAGTTCCTGTTAGATTATTACTACTTCTGGTTCACACTTATTCCTAGGGTACAACCTCTGTCTCCATCCACAGAAAGTATGTTCATTAACATATTACTTGGCAGGTCCTTGACTTTAACATCTGACCCCTAGCAATATGAGATTGCCAAAATTGCTCCCCAGATGTTCAGATCAGGTCAGTATCTTTCAAAATGGACAAATGTCTCCAGAATAAAAGCAGACCCAAATGATGTGCTCAAGTCCCTACATCTCTAGCCTCTTCTAGATCCTGACCCAGTATTTCCTATATTGGTATTTCCCCATGCTTTAATGAAGCTATGGCCATAGCAATGTCTAGTTTAGGTCTAGATTTAGATCTATATTTATTCGACTTTTCCATTTGTTCTTAGCAAAGGATTAGTGTAATTAGCAAGTTCACCATTACTGGGATAAAAATCCTTGAGTTAATCTTAAATAAAAATTTCTCTATGGAAATCCTTTAATAAGTGAGTTGTCTCTGTTTTCCTGTAGAGCATCTTTACATTTTTTACCACATGCTTCTTGATTTGGGATATATTTTCATCTTAAGTTCTCAACCTGTTGCTTTCTGGTGCACACAGATAGTATAAATTTTCAATCCAAACAATTTGAGATTTAGGCTCTTGGTCACAAATTCATAGGTAAAAATGTTTTTCTAACCTAGAGTCTAAACAGAAATATAGAAAAGTCTTACTGTGCTACTGGTGGTAAATTCCTAGTGCTTTAAGGTTTTGATTCCCTCCCATTACCTTCTATACAATCAAACAAGGTCCTATTTTATCTCTCAAGGATGACATTAAAAACCAAACCCCTTAGTTATCAAACTGAAAATCCTCCAGAATGGCCTATGGTCAATTTAAGCATTCAACTGCTCTTATTTTGGTTTCATGGTTTTTCTTTTCTTAAGACTCAGAGTTTTGCTTGCTTTGGGGATGCTCAAATGATCACTTAAATTATAGGTGATGAATTTTATCTAAGATCTATCCATATTTTATAACAGCTTCTCAGATTAAGTTGTCTGATTCATTGCTAGGACTGAAGCCTATTAAAAATGTTTATGTATAATATAGTTTTATTATAAAACAGCAATTAAATGTTAATATGAATAGCTGCAAAAAGTTTTAAAAATCAAAATAGCACTGAAAGACCAGAACATTAGTTAACATACTTTCAACAAGAAATGTTATTGAAAAGTTAATATTGATCAATGGATGCTTTGACCAATCAACCAGATTTACAGAATCAAACATGAATCCTGTTAGGGTCAGATTGACCCCAACTGTCTAAGATTCACCACTACAAAATCTCAGAGATTGTCAATTCAGAAACTTCATATTCACTCTTTACTCTGTGGAAATTTCTGAGAGGAGTCCACTCTTTGCCACCCTAATCCCATGCTAATGATGCCACTTCTCACACTACCCAATTACCATAGATATATCTATCCCTTCATCAATTTAAAGAGATAACCTCTAGGGTTTTACTAACTCATCAACTAAGTAAGCCTATCAGACAAGGAATTCTCTTTTTTCTTTGGCTTCGGAATAAAAGATGGTATTAGAAGTGAAATCTGGGATCCCTGGGTGGCGCAGCGGTTTAGCGCCTGCCTTTGGCCCAGGGCGCGATCCTGGAGACCCGGGATCGAATCCCACGTCGGGCTCCCGGTGCATGGAGCCTGCTTCTCCCTCTGCCTGTGTCTCTGCCTCTCTCTCTCTCACTGTGTGCCTATCATAAATAAAAAATAAAAAAAAAAATTAAAAAAGATTTAAAAAAAAAAATAGAAGTGAAATCTGAGAGTGTCCTGGATACAGCTTCCATAAATTGTGTGTGTGTGTGTGTGTGTGTGTGTGTGTTATGTTTTAATGTATACCTCTTGGTCAAAAAAGAAGGACTAATTACATTTTATTATAGAGGAATACATTTTTTTCCCACAGAGATAACCAGTCAACGGGAGTAGGAAAAAGTTCTTTCTTAGCCACTAAAGTTGTTTTGTGCAAATGCTACAAGGTCATGGGAATTTGTGAGTGGGTGTACATCTAGACAGTACACTTGGAAACTGCAAAGGACCCTGCCAATGCTCAGCTAATCATTAATGTGCATTCAAAAGAATTCACATCTTCTCTGTTGGTAAACATCAATTTTATATAGAATTATTCTAGTTTAAGATGAATAAATCATCAGCAACAATAGAGAAAGGGATAGAATATTCTGCAATGTAAGAGATAGGAGAACTTCTCCAAAGATTGCCAGACAAATTACACATTTTTAAGTTTTTTTCTAGGAAACTAAGTATTTGGAAAGCATCTACTTTGTACAACTGTAATACAAATACAAGATGTACCTACTGTGAAACATGATATAAAGATTAGATTAAAAGACAATGGACTGAATGACTCAGGGTTCAGAAGTAAAAAGGGATTCCAATAAAAACAGAAAAACAAAATGAAAAGTATCTAAAATATCGGAATTGTTTCCTAGTAAGAGTCCCTAGAAAGGAGAATCAACACTCTAAAGAAAAGTGACAAAATGAAAAAAGCTTCCTAAGAACCCAGGGAAAATGAAATATAGATGGAAGTTAAATATATGATAAATGAGGAGGGCAGAGAATGGAGGCCCAATCCATGATTTACAGGTGCTGCTGAGGAAGAAAGGCAAACAAACAGAAGTAATGAGCATAAGTATAATCATAAAAAAAAAAAAAAACTTTCTGTGGAAGAAAATCTGTCTGCAGTTCTTTTTGTTCTGAATATTATGAGAAAGAAACAAATTTAACCCATGACTAAGTTTATACAGAACTAGAGATGCTTTAAAAATAAACTATTGGTAATTTTTTGAAATGGAAAAAGAAGCTATCACAGAAAATATAAATACTTAATTCATTGATAAGGAAAATTAAAGTGAAATAAAAACCTTAGCATGTATATGTCTCATTATTTTCTAAGCACTTTACATATCTCAGTTGTTAATAAGAATTTGTATAAAGTTGACCCTTGAACAATACAGGTTTGAACTGCACAGGTCCATTAAAATGAAGATCTCTTTTTATTTTAATCCAACATACTTAATATACAGTGTTATATTAGTTTCAGTTATACCATATAGTGATTCAATGATTCTATAAATCACTCAGTGCTCATCCTGATAAGTGTACTCTCTTATTCCCCTTACCTATTTCACCCATATACCTACTCACTTTTCCTCCGGTAACTATCAGTTTGTTCATCATTAAGAGTATGTTTTTTTGTTTATATCATTTTTGTTGTTCATTTGTTTTGTTTCTTAAATTCCACATATGAGTGAAATCATATGGTATTTGTCTTTCAATGAGTTCTTTCACTCAGCATTGTACTCACTCTCTCGATAAATCCTTATTGCTATACATGGTAAGATTTCCTTTTTATAGCTGGGTTATTCAACTATGCATAAAAAAAACATATATTCATATATCAATGGATACTTGAACTGCTTCCATAATTTGACTATTGCAAATGCTGCAATAAATGCAGGAATGCATATATCTTCTTTAACTATCATTTTTGTATGGTTTGTATAATAGCCAGTAGTGGAATTACTGGACTACATAGTAATTCTATTTTCAATTTTTGGAGGAACCCCATACTGTTTTCCACAGAGGCTGCACCGGTTTCCATTGCCCCAACAGTGCATAAGGGTTCCTTTTTCTCCACACCCTCATCACACTTGTTCTTTTTTTTTTTAATTTTAGTCATTCTGGCAGGTATGAGAGATATCTCATTATGATTTTGATTTACACTTCCCTAATGATGAGTGATATTGAATACCTCTTCATGTATCTGTTGGACATCTATGCTTTCTTTAGAGAAATGTCTGTTCATTTCTTCTCATTTTTAATTTGAATTGTTTTGGGGGTATTGAGTTGTGTAACTTCTTTATATATTTTGGATGCTAACCCTTTAACAGTATTGCACTATCAGATATATCATATGCAAATATCTTCTCCCATTCAGTAGGCTTTTAGTTCTGTTGATTCTTTCCTTTACTGTGCAGGAGCCTTTTATTTTGATTTAGTCCTAATAGCTTATTTTTGCTTTTGCCCTTGCCTCAGAAGACATATCTAGAAAGATGTTAGCATGGTCAATGTCAGAGAAATTACTACCTGTATTTTCTTCTAGGGTTTTTCTGGTTTCAGGTCTCACATTTAGATCCTTCACCCATTTTGAGTTTATTTTTGTGACTGGTATAAGAAAGTGATCTAGTATGCGTCTTTTGCAAGTAGCTGCCCAGTTTTCCAAACATCATTTGAAAATACTGGTTCTTTCCATTGCATATCCATACCTTCTTTGTCAAAGATTAATTGACCATATAACTGTGGGTTTATTTCTGGGTTTTCTATTCTGTGCCATTGATATATGGGTCTATCTTTGTGCTGCAACCATCCTGTTTTCACTACTACAGTTTCATAGTATATCTTAAAATCTGGGATTGTGATACTTCCAGTTTTATTCTTTTTCAAGATTGCTTTGTCTATTTGGCATCTTTTGTGGCTTCATATAACCTATAGGATTATTCTAATTTTGTGAAAAATGCTGTTGGTATTTTGATAGAGATTAAACTTGTAGATTGCTTTGGATAGTATGTATGTTTTAACAATATTTGTTCTTCCAATTCAGGAGCATGGGGTATCTTTCCATTTGTTAAATGTCATCTTCAATTTCTCTCATTGATGTTTTATAGTTTTCAGAGTAGAAGTCTTTCACCTGCTTGGTTAAGATTATTCCTAGGTATTTTATTATTTTTGGTACACTTATAAATAGAATTGCTTAATTTCTCCTTATGCTACTTCATTTTTAGTTGATAGAAGTGCAACCAATTTCTGTATGTTGATTTTGTATCCTGCAACTTTACTGAATTCATTTATCAGTTCTAGTCATTTCTTGGTAGAGTCTTTAGGGTTTTCTATATACACTATCATGTGATTTGCAAATAGTGAAAATTTTACTTCTTACCAGTTTGGATGGTAAGAAGTATTTTATTTTTATTTTTTTTCTTGTCAGATTGCCATGGCTAAGAGTTCCAGTATTATGGTGAATAAAAATGGTGAGAGTGGATACTTCTGCCTTATTCTTGATCTCAGGGGAAAAGCTCAGTTTTTCCCTGAATGTTAACTGTGGGTTTTTCATATATGGCCTTTATTGCATTGAGATATATTCCTTAAAAACATTAAATAGAGTAGGTTTACACCATGAACAAATATTGTCCTTTGTCAAATGCTTTTTCTGCATCTGTTAAAATGATGAAATGGTTTCATTCTTTCTCTTGTTGATGTGATATATCACACTGAGAAATTTATCAACAGTATTGCACTACCTGTGCATCCCAGGAATAAATCCCACTTGATTGTGGTAAATGTTCTTGTTTTTTTCAAGATAATCTCAGATTTTGATTTGCTAATATTTTGTTGAGGATTTTGCATCTCTGTTTAGAGATATTGACCTATAAGTTCTCTTTTTGTAATCTTTTTCTGGTTTTGGAATCAGGGTAACATTGGCTTGATGGAATGAATTTAGAAGCTTTCCTTCCTCTTCTATTTTTTGGAATAGTTTGAGAAGAAGAGTTTTTAAATGCTGGTTTTCAAAAATTAAAATATTGGAAAACTTTTGAAGATTTGTAACAATTTGAAAAAAACAGATATGAATAAGCTAGAAATATTGACAAAATTAAGAGAAAGGTAGGTATATCATGAATATATATTGTATGTAAATATTAGTCTATTTTATCATTTACTATCATGGAATATACACAAATACACCTTAAAAAAGTTAAAATATATCATAACTTATGCACACAAACCATACAAGGTACCATTTACAGTCAAGAGAAATGTAAAGAAACATGAAGTATTAAATAACTGCATAAAACTAACTGTAATACATACTATACTACCATAATAACTTCTTAGCTACCTCCTGTTGCTATTGCAGTGAGCTTAAGTGTCATAAGTTCCTGCTTAAAACACTGTGTGATGTTAATAATTTCCGTGTGAGCAGTTCATCTCCTCAGTAAATTCTGTATAACAGTAAAAAGTTGGGATCCCTGGGTGGTGCAGCGGTTTAGCGCCTGCCTTTGGCCCAGGGCACGATCCTGGAGACCCGGGATCGAATCCCACATCAGGCTCCCGGTGCATGGAGCCTGCTTCTCCCTCTGCCTGTGTCTCTGCCTCTCTCTCTCTCTCTCTGTGACTATCATAAAAAAATAAAATAAAAGTTAAAAAAAAAACAGTAAAAAGTTATTTCTCATGGCTCTTGTGTATTTTTCATCATGTTTAGTACAATACCTTAAAACTGGAAAAACATCATGAGACCCCATACAAAGTGTCCACTAGTGATGCTGGAAGTGCTCTCAGGAAGCAGAGAAAAGTCATGTCATTACAAGAAAAAGCTGAATTGCTTGACATATACGATAGGTTGAGGACTGTTGCTGTGGTTGCCCACCATTTCAAGATAAACTAATCCAGCATAAGGATGATTTCATAAAACAAAATTTATGAAGCTATCATTGCAGCTATACTAGCAGGCCTGAAAACCTTGCATTATCTCATATTAAAAACGCAGCTTTTATGTAAGTATAGGATTGCTCTAAGAAAGGCATACCTATAGATTTTAATATGATTCCAAAAGAAGCATGAAGAGGGAAAAAGATCTAATCTGGAGAACTGAATGCCAGCACAGGATGGTTTGATAATTTTGGAAAGAGAATTGGCTTTAAAAGAAAAAAGTCAAAATAACAGAAGAAGCAACTTCTGCCCACAAACAAGCAGATGTTAGTTCCCAGACACCACTAAGGAAATCATTGAGAAGAAAGGATATCTCTGACTAAACAATTTTTAATGCAAATAAAAGTGCCCTATTCGGGGTGGGGGGCAGCAGTAGGGAGGAAATGCCACAAAAGACACTTAATAAGAAAAAACAGCAAGCACTAAGATTTAAGTCAGTAAGGGATAGGCTAACTGCTGTTTTGTACAAGTAGAATCAGGTTTATGATAAGAACTACTCTTATCTATAAAGCTGCTAACCTCCCACCTTTGAAGGGAAATGATAGAAACCAGCCAGTTTTTTGTTGTACAACAAGAAGGTCTAAACAATACACACTTTTTTCTGAATTGGTTCCATCAATGTTTTGTCCCTGAAGTCAGGAAGTTTTGTAGAAGTTAAAAGTTCTATATGGATTATTTCCACTGCCCAGGATGTTTGCACCCCTATCCCTTGCATTTTTCAAGGGTTAGCTGTAATTTTATTTCTCACAAGAACCTTAGAATATAAGTATCATTTCCCTTACTGTATAGAAGTGAATTAACTTAGTGCCAATTTGCACAGAACCAGGAAGCCAGAATTGAAACTAAGCAAAATACTTCCAGAAACTGTGCACTTAAAACATTTAGATGCTATGCCACGGTGGTTAAGTATCTTGAGAGATATTGAAAACAAATTATAATTACAAAATATTAACAAATGTTTATTAAAAAGTAAACATAAAAAGGACTCAGATTGAGATTTAAATATATATATATATATATGTGTGTGTAACTGCATATTTCTATTTTAGTGAGGACTCTTGTCTTCTAGCAGCAGAAATCTAACTCAACATATAAAATTTATTGGCATATTAATAATGTATTTATCTTCACTTTGTTTTAACTTTGTTTTCAGGGGATCCTTGGGTGGCTGGGGATCCTTGGGTGGCTTAGCGGTTTGGCGCCTGCCTTCCGCCCAGGTAGAATCCTGGAGTCCTGGGATCGAATCCCACATTGGGCTCCCCGCATGGAGCCTGCTTCTCCCTCCCTCTCTCTCTCTCTCTCTCTGTCTCTCTCTCCCTCTCTCTGTCTCTCATGAATAAATAAATAAAATCTTAAAAAAAAAACAACTTTGCTTTCAAAGGATTATCTTTCCATACGGGATGTCTCTCATGTAATTGGAGAATCTGCATATCAGCCTATCATCAAAGGTAAGTGATTTTTTAATGTAACAATGTTACAGTTTTTAATGTAACAATTGGGAAGTACAGAGATGCAAGTCGTTTCAGATATGATAGAAATCAGTGTCTCAAAAGAGCCTTTTGAGGGCTCTAGGGCTCTCCATCTTTCACTTCATTTTCCTGTTCTGACTTGATTCACTGGAGAGCTTTCTCCATGTGGTGACCAAGATGTAAACAAGCCAAAACTATAAACTTAAGAAGTATTAGTGATGAGTGATTCACAGAAGAAGAAAGGACACTGATTGGCCCAATTGCAGCCACAAATTCTTTTCTGAGCCAATTACTGTGTGGGAATCACAGAGCCAGCCCTGTGGCAGCAAAAGTAGAGTATGTAATAGCCTCCAGGAGCAAAGCAGAAAGGTTTAACAAAGGGAAGGAAAGAATAGCAAATAAAAACAGTAAAAGATGTCCACCACAACAGCTCATAAGAGTACCAAAATGATATTTTTAAAGAATCTTAAAAATTATGAGCAAAACTCATAGAAAATAAAGTAAAATTGGAATATTAACATTAAACACAAATGTAGCCAACATTTATACTGATGAAGGTTAAATTCACAATGAAAATATAACATATACAGGACTCTGTTAAGTAATACATCAAGAAAAATATAGATTGGAAGACCAGTTGGGGGAAAAATGACAAATGAGAGAAATGCAATTGAAATGTAAAAACTAAAATCACAGTAATCATCCTATGACAGAACAGGTAGAAAGATAAAAGCCAGGATGATAGTACAATATACCCAGTAAGGAAACATGTTAATAGGCATTTTGAGCTTCTTTACCTAACATAGAAAGTAGGTCTTTAATTTTTCAGAAGACATTTTCAGAAATTGGTCATAAGCTGGAACACACAAATAAAAGCAATCTCCACATGTCCAAAACATAAATTTTACAGGCTAGAATTAGACATTCATGACAAATACATTTGAATAGTTTCAAATATTTGAAAGTTCAAAAAAAATCCTCCTAAATTAATTATTTGGCAAAATAAGATAAAGATTGCCTCTAACTCCAAGTGTCTAGGGCTTGATGATTTGAAAAATAGTAATAGAAGTATATTAAGTCAATGAGGCCCATTATTTTTAAGTTAAGTGAAATTGTTTGTTTATTCACATTTAAAATTAACAACCAACTCAATAGGTAAAAATGTTAAATGATTGCTTTGAACTTAATCTATTTTAATAAATTTAATTGTGTATTTTTAAAGACCCAACTCCTTTTATCCCTCATCATGACTTCCAATATGTAAAATAACCTATTTCTTCATATTTAACTCTTTCAAAAGAATTGATGTTCATTAGAAGGTATCACTCGTTCAAAAAGGGTGTTGCCTGTGTTGGTCTCTAGGATTTTGATGGAATCTTGTCTCACATTTAGATCTTTCATCCATTTTGAGTTTATCTTTGTGTATGGTGAAAGAGAGTGGTCTAGTTTCATTCTTCTGCATGTGGATGTCCAATTTTCCCAGCACCATTTATTGAAGAGACTGTCTTTCTTCCAATGGATAGTCTTTCCTTCTTTATCGAATATTAGTTGCCCATAAAGTTCAGGGTCCACTTCTGGATTCTCTATTCTGTTCCATTGATCTATGTGTCTGTTTTTGTGCCAGTACCACACTGTCTTGATGACCACAGCTTTGTAGTACAACCTGAAATCTGGCATTGTGATGCCCCCAGATATGGTTTTCTTTTTTAAAATTCCCCTGGGCAAAAGCTTCTTATCTTGATTAAGTCCCAATAGTTCATTTTTGCTTTTGTTTCTTTTGCCTTCGTGGATGTATCTTGCAAGAAGTTACTATGGCCGAGTTCAAAAAGGGTGTTGCCTGTGTTCTTCTCTAGGATTTTGATGGAATCTTGTCTCACATTTAGATCTTTCATCCATTTTGAGTTTATCTTTGTGTATGGTGAAAGAGAGTGGTCTAGTTTCATTCTTCTGCATGTGGATGTCCAATTTTCCCAGCACCATTTATTGAAGAGACTGTCTTTCTTCCAATGGATAGTCTTTCCTCCTTTATTGAATATTAGTTGACCATAAAGTTCAGGGTCCACTTCTGGGTTCTCTATTCTGTTCCATTGATCTATGTGTCTGCTTTTGTGCCAGTACCACACTGTCTTAATGACCACAGCTTTGTAGTACAACCTGAAATCCGGCATTGTGACGCCCCCAGCTCTGGTTTTCTTTTTTAAAATTCCCCTGGCTATTCGGGGTCTT
The DNA here is from genome assembly GCF_003254725.2 of Canis lupus dingo. NCBI lineage: Eukaryota > Metazoa > Chordata > Mammalia > Carnivora > Canidae > Canis > Canis lupus. The sequence goes on from NC_064254.1 coordinate 31,468,149, forward strand.
TTCTGATTCCACACAAATCTTAAAATAATTTGTTCTAACTCTCTGAAGAAAGTCCATGGTATTTTGATAGGGATTGCATTAAACGTGTATATTGCCCTGGGTAACATTGACATTTTCACAATATTAATTCTGCCAATCCATGAGCATGGAATATTTTTCCATCTCTTTGTGTCTTCCTCAATTTCTTTCAGAAGTGTTCTATAGTTTTGAGGGTATAGATCCTTTACCTCTTTGGTTAGGTTTATTCCTAGGTATCTTATGCTTTTGGGTGCAATTGTAAATGGGATTGACTCCTTAATTTCTCTTTCTTCAGTCTCATTGTTAGTGTATAGAAAGGCCACTGACTTCTGGGCATTGATTTTGTATCCTGCCACGCTACCGAATTGCTGTATGAGTTCTAGCAATCTTGGGGTGGAGACTTTTGGGTTTTCTATGTAGAGTATCATGTCATCGGCGAAGAGGAGAGTTTTTGAACTCGGCCATAGTAACTTCTTGCAAGATACATCCACGAAGGCAAAAGAAACAAAAGCAAAAATGAACTATTGGGACTTCATCAAGATAAGAAGCTTTTGCACAGCAAAGGATACAGTCAACAAAACTCAAAGACAACCTACAGAATGGGAGAAGATATTTGCAAATGACATATCAGATAAAGGGCTAGTTTCCAAGATCTATAAAGAACTTACTAAACTCAACACCAAAGAAACAAACAATCCAATCATGAAATGGGCAAAAGACATGAAGAGAAATCTCACAGAGGAAGACATAGACATGGCCAACATGCACATGAGAAAATGCTCTGCATCACTTGCCATCAGGGAAATACAAATCAAAACCACAATGAGATACCACCTCACACCAGTGAGAATGGGGAAAATTAACAAGGCAGGAAACAACAAATGTTGGAGAGGATGCGGAGAAAAGGGAACTCTCATACACTGTTGGTGGGAATGTGAACTGGTGCAGCCACTCTGGAAAACTGTGTGGAGGTTCCTCAAACAGTTAAAAATAGACCTGCCCTATGACCCAGCAATTGCACTGTTGGGGATTTACCCCAAAGATACAAATGCAATGAAACGCCGGGACACCTGCACCCCGATGTTTATAGCAGCAATGGCCACGATAGCCAAACTGTGGAAGGAGCCTCGGTGTCCATCGAAAGATGAATGGATAAAGAAGATGTGGTCTATGTATACAATGGAATATTACTCAGCTATTAGAAATGACAAATACCCACCATTTGCTTCAACGTGGATGGAACTGGAAGGTATTATGCTGAGTGAAGTAAGTCAGTCGGAGAAGGACAAACATTATATGTTCTCATTCATTTGGGGAATATAAATAATAGTGAAAGGGAATATAAGGGAAGGGAGAAGAAATGTGTGGGAAATATCAGAAAGGGAGACAGAACATAAAGACTGCTAACTCTGGGAAACGAACTAGGGGTGGTAGAAGGGGAGGAGGGCGGGGGGTGGGAGTGAATGGGTGACAGGCACTGGGGGTTATTCTGTATGTTAGTAAATTGAACACCAATAAAAAATAAACTAAAAAAAAGAGAAGGTATCACTCGTGATGAAAAGGTCAATAAAGTTTGATTAAAAAGGATGCATCCTTTTTGTATTCTAATTGAATTTTATGGTAATAATAAGAAGATGGGAAATTTTTTTGTCGTATTTCTAGCTTTAACACTTTTAAGTTAATTTATTCTTAGATACTGATGCTGCTTTTTTCTCAGATAGCTCTAAATTCCTAAATCCAATTTATTTCCCAAATGAATTTGACAAACCCTGTAACTACTAGAGGGCAGTAAAGTCTTTTACATGCCCAGGAGATTACCAGTACAATTAATCTCTTGCAAAACCACATGGGGTAAGTGTATGATGCAATGCTCAGCTTTATTTATGCTTAGTAGTGAAGTCTATCTGAGAAATAAATTTGGTTCCAATATTTGCACTTTCAACAAAACCCAATCACTTGATCTATCCAATCAATAAATAATTAGCAAGCTAACCAATGTAATTAGGTTACAAATTGTTTAAAGTGGTATATTCCTTTCTAAGCATCAGATAGTAACACTCTTCCTGTAAAATTCTCTACTCAAATTGTTTTAGAACTTTCTTTAAAATGGTCATTGGGAAGTAAACAATTGCCTCATTTAAGATGTCATGACAAATATTTACTATAAAATTATGTATATAGCAAACTTTTCAACATTTAATTACTCATAGGAGAGAAAAGCCCAAAATAGAATTTTGGTGCTCTAAGGAATATATGTAAAAATGATTTAGTTGCCTAGCAACACCCAAAAAAATAGGAGAGGAGAAACTTTGTATACTGTTTAGTCATTTTTTTAAAAAATGTTATTCTTGTCGTGCAGTATATTACATCACCGTGCCTTGTGAACAGGATTTTAACAGTCAGGAGATGTGACTGTGTTTAAGATTCCTTTTTCCAGTCACTAGTTCATTGTCAGCGGCAGCTACAGAGCAGCTTTATGTGCATTCAGAGACCGCCAGGAAATTAGTTCTGCATGACTGAGTCAGCACTGTAGCTAAGAGAACAAGGATCACCCATTTCCTTAAGCAATTGTTTATTCCTTGTTGTGATAACAATATTAAATATTACAATTCCCATGTAAAAAAATCACATCATTATAATTCATGTAAAAACCAAGTCAACCCTAAAAAAGTGACCCACACTATAGACTTGAGGTTTAAATGTAATTTGCTGGGTTTTTCTTTGCTTTTTGTTGCATTCCAATGTGCTTGATAGCTTATTTTGTGTCTTCAAAACTTCTAAACTACATGAGGCAGTGAAGTAAAATGTCAGTGAAATGAATTCAGGGAAAATGCACATTTAGAACCAGAAGTACCTAAAATTAAACTGATCTTTAAAATTAAGACAAATGTTTTTGTTTCTATGGTTTTTAAGAAAAAAAATAGCATGGCATTAAGATTATCCTGCCTGTACTAATTAGTCAGGAGGCTATATTCCAAAGTAAGTTTACTTCTTCCATTGTGCTTCCCTACTGGCCCTTTTCTGTCCACATGTACCCTGCACATGTCCAATCATTTCTGCTCTTTCTGTAACAAGGCATTATAAAACATTCCTACACTCAGTCCTGTAGATGAGATAGTTTCCAAATTAAACTCCAGCTTGTTTACCAAAATAATGCTTTTATAAATTCTTTAAGATTGGGAAGTATTCTTTTATCCATTACCACACACTATACATACAAATGCAAGTCTTCAAATAGTTTGAGTTTTTTAAATACATTTCCTAATCCTACATAAAATAGGACATATATAATATCAAAATATACACACCTGCATGTGCACACACATGACTTTGAGTTTGGACAAAATATCCTTGCCTGAACCTAAAGGCATATCTCATTCAGAATTTAAGGCATAAGAGGTTTTTTTGGAAGAAATTTCTAGTTATTGTAGGGCAGGATTCCTATTTTAGGTTCCTCGGTGTAGACCAAATCTATATAAATTTTAAGGATTTCAACAAAATTAATAGCTGTCACTTTTTAGACCTAAGAAACTGGTCTGAAACTATAATCTATAAAATGGCTAAGAAATTCAATTCAACTTTTATTAAGCACTTACTCTATGGTTGGAACTTTTGCCGTGGTAAAAATACAGAAGTGCATGACACGTTTCTTATACTGGACCTTGTTCCTTTAACAATATGAAAGATACCACTTTACTCATCTGTCATAATTTTTAGTTGGAAAATATAAGAATATGTCAAGCAAAACCAATTTGTAAGATTTTGTAATAGCATGAAAAATAGAACAGAACTGCATAACCATATTTTTCAAATTGATCAAATTCTATCTTTTTTGGGGTCAAATTCTATCTTATGATGGAATGACAGGCTTCCTAACTCAGGGGAATCAAGAGATGTAATATATTGATTATGCGTAGTTACAAATACTAACAAAAAATGAAGAATATGGTTTACTATGCACTGTTTGCACTGTTAGAAATGGAGCAGTCTTAGAAATAAATGTTAAATAATATATGAGCCCAAGGAAGACAGAAAATTCCTACTAAGGTCAGTTGCTTAATTTGAACTTGATAAATGGACAAAGTAGCATGAAGCTATTGCATAGCAATCACAAGTTGCAGCAAACATCAAACTAAGGAACTAGGAGAGATTAGTGAGCAACAATCAAAATCAGACAAACCGATAAGGTTACATAATGAGTAAAAATCAGAGGCAATACAGCTTTGCAATTTGTGCCACTTTCTAAAGAGCTGAGTCCTAATTTTTGTATCATGCTCTGAGAGTATCTAAAAGACACTACCCAGAAATGAAGTTAAATTTTGAAAAACTAAATGGCATCAAAATTCACCTAGTGAAAAATAATGAACTGGTTTGAAAACTTTAGGGAAGTCTACAAAAGAATTCAAATAAAAAAAAAAATACCTGGTAAGTCAAATGAGCCAAGCTTGTGATAATAGTGTCAGTATATATAAAAAGGAATGATACCATCAAGATTATTCCACATTTAAAAAAAAAAGATTATCCCACATTTTATCTAGAATACCTGCTTATAAATATAAAGCTAGAATGTGAAGCTAGGAAGGAAATACTTCTGATATTCTTTAACTCCTAACACATGCACAGCAATGATCTAAAAATATCATCATCAGGGATGTTCTTAATAGGTATATTGGCCATGTCCTGCATAAGGACACTTGTCGGAGTGGGTGATTGTGGACTGAAATTCATTTTTTATTCTGCTTTTGAATGTATGAATCCTGACATGGCACTGTATTGGCCTGGAAGGAAAGGATACTGTTTTTAAACATATTTTGTTCAATTCTCAGTTTGTTCTCAATTTAGACAGAAGCCTTTGTTCAATTTTTTTCTGCTCACTGTTGTTTTCTTGGCCCTTCCTTCCATTATGTAATAAAGAGATAAGTATTTTGTACTAAGGTACATTTTTTATGTGTTGCTGTCATTTATTATAAGAGAAGGCATTGATACATAATTTGTCCTTCTATAACTGTTCAATTTATTCTCTTTAACGTTGAAGTTTTTTTTTCTTTTTAAAGCAAAATATGTTTAATTAGCTCTAACACAATAATTTATACTTAAAGAATTGTATCTTTCTAACAATAAAAGTTTGGCTCTACTTTATATCTTTAATAAGCAAATAAATACTTTGATCTTTACCTTATTTTAAAGTTAATATTTTTACCTTTTTTTAAAAAAAACAGCTAGTCAAATTATAAGAATAAAGATTTCCATATTAGCTACAATATCTTGTTTTCTGGGTAAGACTTACATAATTCTTGGAAAAGGGAAAGAAAAATATCAGTTAATGCATGCAATATAATGGAGTGTTATTTCATATCACCAGCCAGTTGATGTACTAAATAGAGGCATTATGCTGAGAACTGTTCACAATTTCAACTTTAAAATGGCTCTAAGCTCATTAGAAACTGACAATCTGTTGTCATAAGTAATCTCTACAAGGCAACTGTGTGACAAGACTTTCAAACATATTTACTTCCAAAAACATAATGCAAATTATAAGATTTTGGAGCCCTGCCTGAGAATGTAAAGATTCTAGGGATAGTAAGATGGGAATTTTATTGGGAGAAAGGTAAAACAAATGGTTCCAGGAGTCTGCAACAAGTGGAGGTTGAAGATTATGAGTTGAATTCTTAAAGACAGATGAGACAGTAAAAGATGAAAAAAGAAGAGAAAAGCATCTTCACCTACACCAGTAGACAAAAAAAAAAAAAAAAAGTCCCCTTTTCTCACTTGAGTGCTATTTTAACTTAATTGTGTTTCATCTCTAGTTATTCTTCTCCACCAACATCTGTTACAGGAAGGCTCAGCAGATAATGACTTACAATTCTACCCTGACCCTTAACAATGCTTTGGTTGAGTCTCTCACACAAAGAGGACCCATACCTAGGGACTCACTCATGTACCTCTTGTCTTTCTAGGAGCAAGAACTGTTAATAGGGCCAGTCCTTATTAGGTGTCACTTCCTGATTCCTCCTACATCAATCTATCCTGCTCCTGACTTCTAGAGGATGGGGTCAAGAAGTCCACAAAAGATTGTTCATGAGAGCAATGAAAATTCACATGTGCTAGGATCTCCAGGAAGTTTACTATCTGTAGGAGACTTACGTTTTGGCCCACAACAACTACTGTGGCCATTTGACTTTGTTACAATATTGTATAATGCAACAGCTACTACACAGTAACAACACATATATTTCTTTTTTTTTAAGGTTTTATTATTTATTCATGAGAGACACACACACACAGAGAGAGAGAGAGAGAGAGAGGCGCAGAGACACAGGCAGAGAGAGAAGCAGGCTCCACGCAGGGAGCCCGACATGGGACTCGATCCTGGGTCTCCAGGATCAGGCCCTGGGCTGAAGCCGGCGCTAAACCGCTGAGCCACCTGGGCTACCCCATATATTTAATTTACAATAAGAACACATAATACCCTGAGAGAACATACACAAATACAGCATGTAGAAAATGCGCCTGATATTGAATTATGAAAAAAGGAAAGACTCCTTGATCTCTAACTATAAAATATAAAGAATATACTGATGTTACCATGCTTATTCATAAAAAGGAAAAACTAAATGGACAATTTCACTTAAGATAGCATGTTGGATGTATTTGGAAGTGTTGTTTGAATCTGGTCAAATAGAAATCAGTGGGTTTATTAGAATTTATGTATCTATAGGATTATGCTTTTGGTAGATTTGTTATAAAATGAGGTATTCCATGGATGGATATTTACTTGCTTGATTTATATTTGTAAAGATCTACTGTTATTCCAAATTGGAGATCTGGTTGTATAGATCTGTAACAGTAGAAGCCAATAAAATAATATTAAACAAATGAAGTGAGACTTTTAATAGATCTTCAAGTGTATAAAATCCTTAAAGGTTTTTAGTAACCATCTCAGTTTTGACAGACCGTATCTCATACAGTTTGTTCATATTGTTTTAGAAGTTGAGGGACTAACAAAATCCTATATTACCCAGTAATTTTGCTGTCTTTTAGGTTTCTAAATATTCAAAATCAAAACTTTTTTTTTTCCCCAGCATAATCTTGATATTCTATCTGGAAATTCTTGTGAGTTTTCATCCATTATCTGAATGAACTGTGGAAATAACTCCTTGTTTTGTCTTTGGTAGGTGCACTAATGGACATGTGATAGACTCATAACCCTTGAAGGTAATGGTGTGAAACTGCTCCACAACTGGCTAGAGAAATAGAGATCCCATTTCAGCTCTGATCTCTTGATGGTTGCAAATCATATGCTTTTCCTATGACAGTGAAACAGTCCTTAAAAGAATATTCCTTAGTTTTCACTCTAAAAAACTTTGAAATATCATATTTTTAGAAAAGTAACTTTCTAGCCAAATATTTTGTATGCATAACTGCTCAAATCTAATTATTGAGTTATCATGAGCCAGAATTTTTATCCCAATCATAAAACTTCCAGATAATTATAATAGCAATAGGTAACTTAACACACACACAGGATCTCACTAAGCACTATGCAATGTGTTTTACATATATTTCAATGCCCTCTCAAATAAGCAAGCAAATTTGGCGTTCTTATTGTATCTCTACTTTAGATACATATAAAATTACTACCTTGCTAATAGATTCAGTCAAAGTATATGCTCCATCTGTGGAAACCTTTATTGTTTGAATTGCATAGTGACTTCATATCATGTTTTTGCCTTCACTGTAGTTGTATTAAGCTTGAAGAAAGTCTAATTATTAGCATGGACTGATTCTTATGGAACAATAAGTTGCTGTTCTTTAATTACAAAATTCTTTGATTTATCATCATTTAAATTACTTCCTTTGTGAGAGGTTAGTTGAAGAAAACTTAAGTGGCAGATTCCACAGTGTGTGTTTTCTGCATATCCAGGGAAAATCTGATTTCTTTCTCACCCTAGCAATTACAACTTAATGGGCTTTTTTTACATTACTGTATCCAATAACTGTTATATTTGTTTTCAAAACAGCCACATTTTATTTTTAATTATTTGTTTTCTAAGGGCTATACAGGGATCTCACTACTGTATCTGTGATCTAACTACTATTTCACTCTCTCATGAGATGAATTGAAGGAACGTGTTGTATCCATCAAAAAACTGCCGACTAGCAAAAGAACACAAAGATAGTATTTCTCTATGAGCCTGAACGATTTCAAACGACTGGAGATATTATAGTACATCTCTATTTTCTTAGAGCCTCTCTCATTTATCCTCATAACACTAACCTTTACAGAGTTAAAAATATGAAGGCATTGAAAAATGATTAGAATAAATGATAAAAAGATGACTTTTTAAAGCCCTTTGGTGAAACAAAATATTATACCCTGGCCTAAGAAACAGAAAAATGAAGTTAAAATGAGAGGGGGCAGTGTTAAGTCTACAGAAGAATGGGTGCAAGAGAAAAGATAAAGACTCTGGAAAGTGGATAAATTATTAGCAGGAACTTTCATAGCACATCCCCAACTCTACAATAAGATTCAAAAAAAAAAAAAGTGGAATAAAAATCATAAGAGGTTGTTGAGGTACCTAAGGAACTTTTATATGAAGCCTATATTTTTCAGCTATTAATTCCAGCTATGTCAGAGAATGAGCAACTCAAATATTCAAATCAGAAATACTTATGGAGTTAATTATATAATAAATTGTTTCCAGGTATTACAATTAAAAAGGCCTATTTTGAGGGAGACAAATATGGGTTTGAATCTTAGTAACACGCTCAAACTACTTCAGCCTTCTGAACCCAGTTTTCTTATCTTAAAATGGAGGCAATAATATTTACCTTGTGAATGTCATCACAAATTGAATAATTAAATAGAAAATACCAAGTAAATTATAGTCCAAAGAAAAAACTAAGAGCAAAGCCAATATCCCTCACCATCTTACTCCCTGTGTGGTACAGTCATCCATCCTTTTATTCAATATTTTTCTCCCTTGTGAACATCTGCTATGATAAGACATCAACTCTGAGTCCTCTCATGAGGACTTCATGGGCAGCCAGTATTCATGAACCTGCTCACACTGTGTAAAAGTAAGTAGGGGGAGGTACTGAAGAGAATGAGTAGGTCTGATGGATAGGTCATCTGTGGCTATTGGGCATCCAGGGAGATCTACTGACATGACAAAGTATAACATGTGATGATGACATAAGGACATGACAAAGGAAAGTGCAAACAAGAAGTTTGAGATGCAGCTGAGTACTGACTTGGTGAAAAGTCAAGGAACAATAGAAGTGAAGGTAGAACAGGGAGGATGGTCATAAATAGCCTGAGATTTTGGAAAGAAAGTCAGGAATGAATTTTGTTACTATTAAATATATAGCAACACTGCAATTATGAAACCATATAAACTACTCCCTCCAAAAATGGATACTGGGCAGCCCGGGTGACCCAGTGGTTTAGCGCCACCTTCAGTCCAGGGAGTGATCCTGGAGCCTTGGGATCCAGTCCCATGTCAGGCTCCCTGCATGGAGCCTGCTTCTCCCTCTGCCTGTGTCTCTGCCTCTCTCTCTCTCTCTCTCTGTGTGTGTGTATGTGTCTCTCATGAATAAATAAATAAAATCTCTTTTAAAAATGGATACTGTTTGCTGTGGGGACTTATTAGGAAATAACATGGTACTGGACAAACATCCATCTTTGCTCTCAGTCGAGAAAATATAATACATACATAAATGAACTATTTCTACATTGAGAACAAGGGCATCCATATCTATAGTTACCAGACATAAAGCATAAAGAAGACAAGAAAAGGCAGAAGTGAAAAAAATCTAATACAGGAGAGGTACTTTAAATGATCATTTTAAAAGGGAGAGAAGTGAACATATGACAATTCTGCTTTAAAATTAAAGTGATTATTGAGGAGTCTTGAGTGACCCATCATTTCTGTAATATTATAAAGACAATTTTCATCTCAGCAACACAACCTATGTACTCCTGTATTGGCCTATACAAAGTCATATGAAGTGAACAAACAGACTCAACTCAAATTTATTCTCCCCATTTTCATCTGAGTAATCTAGTGCTTTTTTATTTCCTACCAAAGTTTGGTCTTTTGATCCGTATTGAAAACCACGTAAAATGTCACTCCTTATGAGCTTTGAAATAAGAGGGATCAAAGCCTGGTTTGAGGTCAAGCTCCCTAGAAGAGCCTGAGACAGAGATTCTTACACCTGTGATGTATAGAGGACTTATTCTCAGGAACAGAGAGAGTGTGAATGGAGCTGCATCAATAGAGGGGAAGAGTGAAGGAAGGATGTAGTTTCAGGGGAAATCTAGCCTTAACCTGATCCCACTGCTGCTCTAGAACATAAGTTGTATTACAGAATCTGTTTCCCATGAGGTAAGGGCCCTTGTGGCCCAGTCAATTTCTGGCCTCCTAGTAAGTCAACAGCTCCAGAAGCCAAAGACAGTGCTCCAGGGAAGGCTGCAGAAAGTTAAACTCATAGGAAAGCTTTCAGCTGTATTAAAAAGGATCCCCACAAATCTGGATGAGAATCTAATCAGTGTCAGCTAGAGCCATTATCAAAATAATCTAAAAAATTATCAAAAGAGATTCTTAGAGACACTTTAAAATTAAAATGAAACAATCTTTGTGTGGCTTAGAAAGGGGGAAAATATGAGAAGAGGGAAAAGAAGCATTTTTCCAGTGTCTTGAAAGTCATTTTTCCAGGTTCTAATCTTGACTTCTCAATGACTTGACAGTGTTTGCTAAACATTTGGCCGTCGAAACAAAGAAAAGGGGGCTAGTCTTCCTATTTTCTGACTTATCTGGCCCTTTTCTATGTGGATTATTTTTCAAGTTTCTGCATAGAGACATAGATAATATGTTTTAAATAATAGATATTATTCTTGAATCCCTAACAATCCTGAGTGGCATAAATATTTATTATAAATATACAAACCAAGATCTAGAAAAGCCATAGTCTAATGCTATCCACACATTTCGAAGTGGAAATTTCAAAACCTGAACCTACATTCTTCTACATTTGTAATTAATTCAGTGTTCTTCCCATGTTGTTACAACCTCCATTTCAAAGATGTTTCAACTTTCCAAATCATGTATTTTTTTTAATGTTCTGTTCTGTTCTGTTGTCTAAACATGTCAAAAAATGATCCTTTTAAATAGTACCTTGAGATAACTCTAGTGAAATAAAGGGACAAAACACCTAGAATCAAATGAACAACATTCAAAATCTATATTTACTATTAAATGGCTATTAATTAATTCTCAGTTTTAGTTTTTTCCACTGAAAAATTACAGGTAGAAATAACATCTATGCCCAAGGTTGGTTGAGCTATAATTGCAAGAGATAAAATATTTGCATATTGTAAAATACTATAAGGTATTATCATCAACATTATATGGAAAAAAAAACAGATAATTTTGTCAGACATAGTTACTTCCAGATCACCACCATTATACCAAGCCTTTAGATCTTGTATTATTCAGAAGACTTTAAGATTCAAAGATAATAAGACTCCAGACCTTGGTTTACGATCAGATAATATCAGATAATATGGATAATATCCATCCTAATGGTAGCAAAAGAGGATTCTTTCATTATCTGGGGCTTAAGACTACATTGATGCTAGACAACACACTGAGGTCCAAAGTATGTGCTGAACTTTCTTGACGAATTTTCCTTTTTTTTTTTTTTTTTTTTTTGTGAGATAAGTGCATCATTTGCTGCCTAAATAGCATGGTTTGGTGGTGCCATTTAGCTCCATTTTTCTGAAGAAAATGTTCACATTCTGCTGCTTCACTTTCCCTGTGACCTCAATTAAAACTGAAAATAGAACTTATAACCATAGTTTTTGGTCATAAAATATGGATTCCTATCAGAGTTTTTCTTTAAAATAAAAAGAATAAATTCCGAGGCTTTTAAAATGCATAAAGCCATATTTACAATGCATGCCTAGTATAAATTATTTTTCCCCTATGATAGTGAGTTAGAGATTTTAAAAACTAGATTAGATAGTGTGACACTTCCCCCTTAATCTCTCCATCAGTAGCTCTAGAGATTAATGAATAGTTATTCCAGCATTCTGAGCTGTTTCTAATCATTATCACAAGCCATCATTGGCTCTAAAAATTCTTAAGTGTGTTAATACATTTAAAATACAGAAATATATTTTGACAGGTTGTCACATTCATAAAGTATTTGAATTCAAACACAGTATTCTATTTAAAAGTTATCTAAAGCAACCATATCTCATTTTATTTTAGTCAAAATAAAATGTATGTTTTGGCTTAAAGAAAGTAACAAAAATAGTCAAATATCAGATTATATAGTTGGTAGTGAAGGAAATATTTACCCCCACAAATATAAAAATAAGCACTTAAAATATGCATAATCTCTATTGTTTCCTTATTTGCCTGAAAGGGACCCAGCAGTGGGTGGCTGTGCAATAATGTAAATGACTAAAGATGGCTGAAGTGTCTACCATCTTATATTTTATGAATAATGATTCAAACTGCAATGTAATACATCACTCAGCTTTAATGAAAGAGAGGCAGAAACAGGCAGGGATGCACAAACAGTAGGGGAGAGAGATGCAGAGAGATGGAGAGAGAGAGACAGAGAGACAGAGAGAAACACAGAGACAGCAAGGCACAGACACACAGACTCCCGTGTGCATGTGTGCACACACCTGCTGGGAGAGAGACACCAGCACAGAGACAGACTCACAGAAAGCCAGAGACTTTCAAGCCAATCACATAATCATTTTGTCACAATATTTTAGTACTCAAATTCCTGATGGACTAATTCTAAATTTTGCAGCAAGGAGACTAATTCTGTGGAATTTTATAATGACTTTTAAATATTTAAAGATCAATGCCACTCTCTGATCTCTTCAAACAAATGGCTCTTATAAGTCAAGCATTTTGTTTTGACATTGGTATAATCTTCAAAATAAACAAATTTCATATATTTAAGTCAGAGTTAGTAAAACCAGTGCTTCCTAACTCTCAGAATTTAACCTTCATCCTCCTCATCCATACCTGAGGCAAGGATTTAAGAATGCAGTTATATTAGTTTGTTAAATCCCAAAGACAACACAAAGTTATCCTAGTGATCTTAGACTCTTCTTTTCTGCTCCTAGTTTTTCAGACCTCCTTGTTTATCCTAGCTTGAGGGGAAAATAATACTGTCCATACAGTCTAAACCAAGCCCTTTGTTCTAATGCACAGAACAAGAATTCTATATGAGATCAGGATTATATTGGCATAGTAGCATATTTTTTCTTTTTTTAAAAAAAAAATTTACCAACATACAGAATAACACCCAGTGCTCATCCTGTCAAGTCCCCCCCCCCAGTGCCCGTCACCCATTCACCCCGATCCCCCGCCCTCCTCCCCTTCCACCACCCCTAGTTCGTTTCCCAGTTAGGAGTCTTTATGTTCTGTCTCCCTTTCTGATATTTCCCACACATTTCTTCTCCCTTCCCTTATATTCCCTTTCACTGTCATTTATATTCCCCAAATGAATGAGAACATATAATGTTTGTCCTTCTCCAATTGACTTACTTCACTCAGCATAATACCCTCCAGTTCCATCCACGTTGAAGCAAAATGGATAAAGAAGATATGGTTTATGTATACAGTGGAATATTACTCAGCCATTAGAAATGGCAAATACCCACCAGTAGCATATTTTTTCAAGTATCATGTAAAACCATAGGATAAAAAATAGCACATTGGGTCAAGCAGAGAATTTTTATCTCTACCCAATTATTTGAGCACAGGCTCTTATCTCTCTGTAGTCATGGAATTGGATAATTATTCCTTTTGTTTTTCTAACATGCAATGATCACACAATCAGGTGTATTTTAGCCTTGCTAAGGTCCAAGTTGACTCTTAATAAGAACAGTATACTAGAGCAACTATTTAATGATGTAGTTGTTTCCATCATCAAGACATGCTTTAAACCTATAAAATCCCTAGTGGATATTGTTAATTGGTTTGCAGGTCTCATTATATATTTTGATTATTTCCATAAATCAGCAGTAAGACACATTTCAAATGACATGACAACTATTAACTCCTCTAGTGGCCTTTAATAAAACAACGAAAATGTTAATTCTTCTAAATTAAAAGTTAAATGAATATAATAGCATCACAGGTGGAATACCTAGACAGGAAGAGAGAAAATGCTTGGTACTCAATTATTTTTTTTTCTGTGTCGAAGAAATTATTAGTAACATTCCCCCATCATATTCTCCTTCAATCAGCGTTCATCTAATAAAGGAAATTTTCATATCTACTATATTAATTATAATTAGCAATACTGTATATTCATGGAGGTAGTCCCCCCTTACCAGGTAATAATACTATTCATACAAATGGCACATAAAAGTTTTAAAAAAATATTTTAATTACAGTGTGTTCAACATGGAGGTACCATTCCACTTTGTTTTGACTTGTATTTGGGGAAATGCAGTTTCATACCAATTATAAATCCATACTTTATCTTCCTATGGGAGATTAATTCAAACTTCTCCCTCACACTATATCTCAATTGGCTTTTGGGCAACACATTTCCAGCATAAATTTTGGAGATTTATGTAACATATGTCAAATTTTTCATGTTTTTTAAGATAGATTATAAATATTTTGACAGATCATGGCTTAGTTTGCAATTCTACCAAGCAGAATAACTCTTAATCCCTTTTTTAAAATTAATTCCTCATACTTAAGGCTCTGTTCTGTTTTGTAAAAGCTATAAAATAATCACCTATCCACAGTCATTTGATTTAGGGATTGTGTTTATGCCATATTTTGTTATTGAAACATCAAAAAGGGTGCCTGGGTACTCAGTTGGTTTAAGCATCTGCCTTCAGCTCTGGTCATGATCCCTGGGGCTCTGAAATCAGGTCCCACATTGGGCTCCCCCCTCAGCAGGGAGTCTGCTTATCCCTCTCTCAAATAAATAAAATCTGGAACACCTGGGTGGCTCAGTGGTTGAGCGTCTCTGCCTTTGGCTTAAGGCATGATTCTGGGGCCCCAGGATCAAGTCCCACATCAGGCTCCCTGCATGGAACCTGCTTCTCCCTCTGCCTGTGTCCCTGCCTCTCTTTCTGTGTCTCTTATGAATAAATAAAATATAAAAAAATAAAATAAGCTAATTTTAAAAAACAAATAAAATATTTTTAAAAAGAAAATATTAAAGGAGCTCTTACTTGGTGGCTCTTAATTGATCATTAAGGTTCACTGTAAATCACACAGTTGTATAGGGATTATTTACCCTTAAAAAGTTATTTATTATCTGTACTCTTCAACTTCTCTGTATGGGCAAACATTTAATCTTTTGTCTGCATGTGTTTTTATAACATATGCTATTGTTTTGTAGGTTTGTATTTTTAATTTTTTAAAGATTTTTTTTCATTTATTCATGAGAGACACAGAGAGAGAGGGTAAAGACAGGCAGAGCGAGAAGCAGCCTCCCTGCTGGGGGGTGGGCGGGGAGCCTGATTCCAGACTCCATCCCCAGGATTCCAGGATTATGACCTGAGCCAAAGGCAGATGCTCAACTACTGAACCACCCAGATGCCCCTCTGTTTTTAATTTTTATGCAGACTAGTATGTTATATCTAATTCTTTCTCAGCTTTTTCATCAAGCACTATGTTTTTAAGATCTGCCTGTGTTGACATGTGGACTTCAAATCATTTGCTTCTAATGCAGTACAATATGGCATGTATCAGGCACATTTTACTTATTTATTCCCTTGTAATGGACATCCAAAATACTTTCAACTGCTAACTTCTACAAATAACTTGCTGCAAGTAACATACACATACATAATCCCCAATGGATCTGTATAAAAATTATTCTGAGACTTATATTCAGGAACGCAACTGATGAATAAGCAATTGCACACTTTTCTACAGAATGGCTACACCAATCTACAATTTCACCAGAGAGACCTGATCATTCCCAAAATGTATATAAATCATATTTCTTTCCACTTTTGGTTAGGCTAAGAGTGGTATAGTGAAATCACACTTTTTTTTTTAAGTTTTCATTTAAGTTCTAGTTAGTTAATATACAGTGTAATATTAATTTCAGATATGTAATATAATGGTTCAATACTTCCATACAACCCCTGTGCTCATCACAAGTGCCTCCTTAATCCCCATCACCTATTTAACCATCCCCCGACCCAAGTTTGTTTTAATTTGCATTTATATGATTATAATAACATTGAAATTTCCTCATACACTAATGAAATTTGGTGGTTACTTTATCGTTCATTGTTTTTTCATAATCATTTGCTCAGTTTCTATTTTGGATGCTTTCTTCATTTTAGAAAAGGAATGATTAGTATATTCAAGATATACAACATAATCTTAGTTATCAACAATGTTTTGTCCCATTCTAGCATCTATAGTCTCTTTCACTGCATAAAAATCATCAATTTTAAATAATCTCAATAGTCAGATTTTTCCCTTATGATGAGATGTGTGCTATCGAAGATTAATATTTCCTTCTACATTGGTCAGAAAGATATTCCATATATAGTTATTTAAGTCACCTAGAGTAATCTTTTATGTAAGCAATTTTGTTTATAACATATAGTGCATACAATTGTTCAAAAGAGTAGATAGATATAAAAGTGGAGATGCCTGGGTGATGAAAATTAAGGAAGGAACGTGACATAATGAGTACTGGATATTATATAAGACTGAGGAATCACTGACCTCTACTTCAGAAACCAATACATTAATACATTAACAATAATACATAATACTTAATTGAATTTAAATAAGATTTTTAAAAAGAATACATTGAAGACTTAAAAAAAAAGAATAAATCATTAAAAGGGAACGACAGGAACCTGAATATTTACCTGTACCTAGTATCCTTCTGAAACATACCTGGGCTTGAACCTGGTGAGTTCCAAAGAGTGTGTGGTTAGGAGCATCCTCTCCTGCATATGACCAGTTTGTCAGTGACCCTCTTAAAATTTGCTTCAAAGACAATAAAATTCATTATACCCATAAAAAAGAAAAATGAAGATGCAACATTAAGAAAATACAGATGAAGAGGATTAAAGAGCATTCTTACCCTGATGAGCACTAAGTAATATACAGAATTGTTGAATCCCTATATTATACACCTGAAACAGATTTAACACTATGTTAACTATATTGGAAATTAAAAGAATATAAGAGAAAGTTACAATAACTGACAGTATATAAATTTTAGAAGAAAACAAGTTGGTGAGAGAATTATTTTTAATAATTCCACTTTCTAAAGTAAGTTTATTTTCAGATTTTTGCAGATGTATTCTAAAACAATCACAACGATAAAGACATTTTGCAAAGTACTGTGCATGAATTCAAACATATTTCATCCAGTATTGTGGTGACAATATTATACAGAAAGCTGACTCATCATTAGAGCAATGTGTATATTTCTTAATATGAACAAGGAACTCAAATTCTTTTCTTTTTAAGATTTTATTTATTCATGAGAGAGAGAGAGGCAGAGACACAGGCAGAGGGAGAAGCAGGCTCCATGCAGGGAGCCGGATGTGGGACTCGATCCTGGGACCCCAGGATCACACCCTGGGCCAAGGCAGGCATTAAACCGCTGAGCCACCCAGGGATCCCCAAGGAACTCAAATTCTATGTTGCCCTTCTCCACTAAGGTTTTCCTCTACTCCTTCTTTTCCCTAAAAAATACACTTAATATGGATGAGAAATTAATATTAGCATAAAAGAATTATGTATAACTTGCTTTAATCATTGCTCTAATAGTGAAATAAAATAGATTTTTCAAAAAAATTGTAAGTATCATAGCCAAGTCATTATTTAAGCCTTGACATAATAAGTGAATAATAGTTTATCTTTGGAAAATAACAAGCTACATATTTCATCAGATCAAACTTTCAGCATTGGCACGTAATTAATAATGACATTTAAAATTCTATAGGAGCAATAAATAAGGATAAAATCCTAAATTGGCTGAATATACAAAAAATAATTAAAGGAATAGTATTGAATATAAGAAATATCATGATTATTAAATATTCCAAAGTAACTTTAATAACATTTTATTAAAAGCTAAAATGCTTTTATACACCCTCAAATTTTCAGTTTATTTTTTTAATTTATTCATTTTTTTTACATTTTTTTAATTGGAGTTCAATTTGCCAACACATAGCATAACACCCAGTGCTCATCCCGTCAAGTGCCCCGCTCAGTGGCCGTCACCCAGTCACCCCCACCCCCCGCCCATCTCCCTTTCCACTACCCCTTGTTCGTTTCCCAGAGTTAGGAGTCTCTCATGTTCTGTCTCCCTTTCTGATATTTCCCACTCATTTTCTCTCCTTTCCCCTTTATTCCCTTTCACTATTTTTTATATTCCCCAAATGAATGAGACCATATAATGTTTGTCCTTCTCCAATTGACTTATTTCACTCAGCATAATACCCTCCAGTTCCATCCACTTTGAAGCAAGTGGTGGGTGTTTGTCGTTTCTAATGGCTGAGTAATATTCCATTGTATACATAAACCACATCTTCTTTATCCATTCATCTTTTGATGGACATTGAGGCTCCTTCCACAGTTTGGCTATTGTGGACATTGCTGCTAAAAACATTGGGGTGCAGGTGTCCTGGCGTTTCACTGCATCTGTATCTTTGGGGTAAATCCCCAGCAGTGCAATTGCTGGGTCATAGGGCAGGTCTATTTTTAACTCTTTGAGGAACCTCCACACATTTTTCCAGAGTGGCTGCACCAGTACACATTTCCACCAACAGTGCAAGAGGGAGTTTATTTCATTTCTATCTGTGCATGTAGGAAGGCAAATTGAAGATTGTCATGAGTGTTGAAAGTTGCAAAACCAGTTTAAGTTATTTTAGAAGAAACTATCCAAAAGTTAAATTAAGTTTAAAAATTTAAATAAATTTTATAATTGTGAAAAAGTATAAAGGCAATTTATAATAACTGGGCATATAATTTTCTCTTATTTTGTTTTCTATTCAGTTCAGAAGGAGGATTAAGACAGCTTTATAAACACAGGAAAAATAAAGGCTCTACTTTAAGAATGAAACATTTCTTTAAAACAGTTATTATTTCTTTTCATTCCTAATTCCAAGCTATGTTAATCACCAATCACAACCTTATTCTTATACCAGATATTTTGAAATGCTTTCTGTGATTTTATGCTTCTTTGTCTATACTTGAAAATTAGTTTTTATTAACCAAGAAAAAATCTAAGCAAGTAAATTGATAATTTCTAAGTTTTGCATGTATGTTTTTCAGGTTTCTGTAAGCTCAAGTTGTGTGTGTGTGGTGTTTTGTTGTCATTTGCTTTTGTAACCTTTGAATCATTTTTCTGGTTATATTTGAATTTAATGGAAAGATGCACTTTGTACTATCTCTGGCTTATTACAAGTCCAAGACACAGCAGCCAGCATAGAAGAAAAAGCTGTCATTTGAAACTCAGTGTGATGAAAATAGGACTCCCACTTGTTCGTGGGGTTAGTTAATTGAAGACACATATGAGAGTTACCTTCTTCTGCCATCACAACTGCATGCATGTATTGTTTTCTCTAACACTAACTATTTCATCAAGGATAGTGGCTTTTACAGGTAAAGGCAGACTTGCTTGTTGGTCAAGGGACGATCAGCAGTTGCAACTCCCTAATAGAATTTTTAAGCAAATTTAAGAAAACAGCCGGCACCAGCAATCAGATAAAATCAATTGAACCAAATAACCTACTATATTAGTTTCCCATTGCTGCTTTAACAAATTACCACAAACTTAGCAGACTGGATAGCACAAATTTATTACCTTATCTCTTAGGAGGTCAGAAATCTGACAGATGTCTCGCTGAGCTAAAATCAAGGCAACTTCAGCACTACATCAGGGCTTCATTTCTTTATAAAGGCTTTTGATATGTTTCTTTGCCTTTTCTAGCATTTAGAGGATGCCTGCATTCCTTGATTTGTGGGACCCTTCCTCCATCTTCAGAGCCAGCAAAGGTGAATGGAGTCCTTCTTACACACAATCACTCCTTACACACAATCACTCCAACCTCCTCCAGAGTCACATCTCCTCTGACTTGACTGCCTTCTTCTTCCACTCTTAAGTGTCCTTCTGTTTCATTGGGCCCACATGATAACTCAAGCTAATCTTCCCATCTCAAGTTCAGCTGATAAGCATCCTTCATTCCACTGCAACCTTAATTCCATCTTGACATGTAACCTAACATATTCACAGAACCTGTGGACTAGGACATGGACATCTTTGGAATGTCACTATTCTGCCTCTCATACCTGTTATATATCTGAAGTTGCTATTTCACAGTCTGTAGCACCTGCTACAAAATATTGTTGATCCTCATCAATATTCATTAATTCAGCAAATTTTATTTTAGACTATTAAGTGGTGAGTACTTGATATGCAGCACAAAGCAAAATAAACATGCTCTTTTCCCAGCCTCTTGAATCTATCGCCTACAACAATTCTCTACCAAAACAAAACAAAACAAAATTGTATAAATGACTGATCATGGATTGATTATTCTCTCTGGTATATATCTTTGCATATAATTTCAAAGAATGCCTGATATTAAATTTATAATTGGTAAATACTACTTAAATAGTAAACTTCTTTTAATAAACTATATTTCTTCATTTATGAGACTACAGACTACAGATAATAGAGATTTTTCTCTATATTTCAACCAAGAAGATCTAAAGACACCTTATAGATTTTAAATGGATACTATATTTTGTTAGAAAAGCTGTATCTCCTTGAGCTTTCTAAAATCTGTTTTGAATTCTTAAGTTTTAGTACTTCTATTGGTAAATTGGAAATAAATTCTATAATTCAGTACTTGGAAACAACCTGTATTCTCGTTCTGAAATTTAAAGGTAGCATTTAATTTTATTCAACTATGATTTTTCCACAGAGATCCCTTTCCTTATTACAATACCAACACATGACAAACTCTTTCAGTGAAGCTTCTAAGAATTTCTTTTAGCATGCATAGCCCATTAGACTAGGTAGGGAGGGGAAGAAGATAAATATAACAAAAATAATTTAAATTACTCCAAAATGAAAAGTTATATTATCAACCACAAAATCTCAATGACATACAGAAACAAGTATTTATTTCTCATACATCTGAAAATCCATTTTAAGCTATGATTTCAGATGGGTTGGCTGCTCGCAGCCTACTCATCTCTCCTTTACTTAATATGTTTCCTGCGGAGACCTGGGATGAAAGAGTGGCAACTACATAGGGGATACTCTTCTCATGAGAATGACAGAAAAACAAGATGCAACCCTCACTGGGCATCACATTCCAAATTTTGCTTGCATCACAACTGCAATAATCCTTTGGTCACAGCAAGTCACGTGGACAAACCCAGAGTCAAGGGGTACATTCAACCTATCATGGAGCCAAATAGACACGTGACCAAATCCAACACATGCTGAGACAGGAGCACATTCCACTCAAAGGGGGAGTAGGAGAAAAGTAAATATTCTCCAAACCATAATTCAAACTATTAAAGATTATGAGGGCAGTCCCAGTGGTGCAGCGGTTTCGTGCCGCCTGCAGCCCAGGGTGTGATCCTGGAGACGCGGGATCGAGTCCCACATCAGCCTCCTTGCATGGAGCCTGCTTCTCCCTCTGCCTCTCTCTCTCTCTCTCTCTCTCTCTCTCTCTGTCTCATGAATAAATAAGTAAAATCTTTAAAAAAATAAAGATTTTGAAACAAATACTCAGAAACATCATTCTTACATGCTTTACTAGGCACAGGAAAATGAAGGCATGTATTTATCACTGGAAATATAAAAGGTCTGTGACATAATTCTTTAATAAAAGATAATATTGATTATGCAGAAATATTTGTTTTAATTTGTTTGGTTGCCATAACAAAATATCATAAGCTGGAATTACTGGATCATATTGTAATTATATTTTTAATTATTTACGGAACTTCCATACTGTCTTCCACAATGGTTGCACCAATTTGAACTCCCTTCAACAGGGCATGAGGCTTTTTCCACATTGTCACCAAAACTTGTTATTTCTTATGTTTTTTTATTTCACCCAAAGAATAAAGCACTAATTTGAAAAGACATATGCACCTCTATATTTATTGCAGCATTATTTACAATAGCTAAGATATGGAAGTAATCCAAATTTCTATCCATAGGTGAAAACATAAAAAAGATTTGATATATAGGGGTACCTAGCTAGCTAAGTTAGTAGAGCATGCAACTCTTGATCTCAGAGTTGTAAGTCTGAGCTCCATATTGAATATAAAGATTACTTAAAATAAATATCTTTTAAAAAGGAAGAAGTGATACACAGATACAGATATATAATGGAATATTGCTTGATTATTAAAAAGAACAAGATTTTGCCATTTGCAACAACATGGATGGCCTTAAGTAAAGGGTATAATGCCAAGGGCAATAAATTAGAGAAAGACAAACACTATGTGATTCCACCCACATGTGGAACTTAAAAAACAAAATAAGTGGACAAAAAAGAAGAAAGACACACACACACACGCACACACACACAAGCAGATAAATACAGATAACTGATAGTTGTCAGAGGGTGGTAATTTAGAGGATGGGTGAAATAGATAAAGGAGAGTGAGAGTAGACCTGTCTTGATGAGCACTGAGTAATGTATAGAATTGCTGAATCATTATATTGTACATCTATAACACTGTGTGTTCATTATACTTCAATTTAAAAAAGAATGAAAAAAATAAATATCATTAGCTGGGTAGCTTAAACAACAGAAATTTATTTTCTCATTGTTCTGGAGGCAGGAGGTTGCAGAATAGAAGCAAGCATAGTCAGGTTCTGGTGAAGGGTCTCCTCCTGGCTTGCAGATAGCTTTTTACTTGCTCTGTCCTCCCATGAAGGAGCAAAAACAAGTTCTGATATGCTTCCCTTCTTATAAGGACACTAATTCCATTATGAGAGCCCCATGATCATGACCTCATCTAAACCTAATTATTCTCAAAGGCCTCACTGCAAATACCATCACATTCGGGTTAAGGATTCAATATATGAATCTGGTGGAGAGGACACATTTAGTCCATAGCAAGCTCTAAGGAGAGAACTCTAAAAAGACACGTATCCTCTGCTTTCCAAAAGTTCACATTAGGCCACTTCACTTTTAAGAAAGACTTACATTAGCTTTTGCTAGTCAAAAGAAATCTGAAGAGGATTTTTCGCTTCTATTTTTTAAAAAAGTTACTGTACTAATGTAAGTCTTTTGTAATACAAAATGCCCTAATGGAGAAAAATGTAGCTAAGAAAACTACATATGCATTTCTCCTTTGACCCAGCGATCCTACTTCTAAGTATTCATCCATGGAAATACATCTCCATCTTTGTTGTGAAAAGTCACAAAACAAGATTATTTGTTGTGGCATTATCTGTAATAGCAAATATTGGAAATAATCTCAATGCCAATTGATTAAATAAACAGTGATATTCATGCAATTAGGTACTGTGTAGATATTAAAAGAATGAGTAGTACTCCTTGTATATATATATATATATATATATATATATATATATACCATATCTTCTTTATATATATTCATAAAAGAAGAATGAAATCTTGCCATTTGCATTGACATGGGTAGAACTACAGAGTATTACCCTAAGTGATGTAAGTCAGAGAAAGAAATATATCACATGATTTAATAAACATATGTGAAATTTAATAAACAAAACAAGAGTAAAAAGAAAGGGCAAACCAGAGAACAGTAACTATAGAGAACAAACTGAGGGTTATAGGAGGGAAGGTGAGTGGGAGATGGGTTAAATGGGCAATTGACATTAAGAAGGGCATTTGTTTTGATGATAACTGGGTGTTGTATGTAAAGGATGAAATACTAAATTCTCCACCTGAAACTAATATTACACTGTATGTTAACTAATTGAAATTTAAATTAAAACTTGGAAAAAAAGAATAAGGAAGAGCTCTATGAAGTAATATAGTGATATCCTAGATATCTGGAATCATTATTTAAAAAAAAAAAAAGCCAAATTGAAAAGTGTTTATATAGTGTGTTGCCTTTTGTGTAACAAAGAAAGAGAAGTGAGATTATATGTGCCCATTTGCTTAACTTTCAAAAAGAAATAGAGGAAGGATAAATCAGAAATCAGTGTAATTGGTTACAGCATAGGCAATTTGTGAGAATGAAATAGAAGGGACAGGAAAAAGAATGAAACAACTTTGAATTTGACTCATTATATAGTGACTTTTTAACCATGTCAAAATTTTATATGTTAAAAAAATAAAATCAGCAAAGATGGGGGTAAACATTTAAAATTCAAAGAATCAAAGCCAAATGAACACAACTGCATATAAATTTACAACATATGTAGAAGTAATTTTGTACAAGTACAGATTTTCTATGGGGTTACATCCTGATAAACCCATTGTAAATTGAAAATTCATTTAATATATCTAGCCTACTGTACATCATAGCTAAGCATAGCCTATCTTAAATGTATTCAGAACACTTAGGTTAGTGGGCAATTGGACAAGATAACACAAAACCTAACTTATAATAAAGTGTTGAGTATGTTATGTAATTTATTGAATGCTATAATAAAAGTGAAAAAACAGAAGAGTTGTATGGGTACAGAATGGTTCTAATTGTATTAGTTGTTTACACTTGTGGTCACATGGCTGACTGGGAGCTGTTGCTCACCGCCACTGACCAGCATCGTGAAAAGTATCTCCCTATATGCCACTGGTCTGGGAAAAGATCAAAATTCAAATTTCAACTTTAAGTTTCTATTGAATGCATAGTGCTTATGCAGTATTATTAGGTTGAAAAATTATAAGTTGAACTCTCATAAGTCTGAGACCATATGTAATGTGAACAAATAATTTTGGCCACAATTCTCTTACTAAACAGGTTAAAAAAAACTCATCTAAGGACAAAATGAACTATAGAAATATCTGAACCATACTGGGTGAGGGGGCTGTTGTGTTTTAATTCTAAAACCACTTTGTATGAAACTGGAATGAATGAATAAATATGTTAATATTGTTCAGAACAAAGGTTCTCAAAAAGAAGAAAGGTGTAAATACGAAGTGTGGGAAGGAGAGAAGAAACCCAGTAACTGGCTTTGGATTTGGAAATATCAACATGAGTAATCACTTTGCCAGTTCTAATCACTGAAAGGGTCTAGAAACAATCATCTCTCAATAGCAATAAACATATCCAGTGCCCATATTTTGCTTACTAAATGTCTTTCACCAAGAGAAAAAGAGAGAGAGAGACAGAGAGAGAGTGAGGGAGGGGAGAGGGAAGGATTACTGGAGCAATGGCAGATTCCAGGACTGGGTTGTGAAAAGTCCAAGTCCAGTAAGTCTGGGCTTTTTATGTTTTGTTTTTTGTTTTTTGCTATGTCGAGAGTAAGTAAGTACTCAAAACCTGAAGAGGATATATTAGAAGACAGAAGCTAGCTTGAAACTGTTTCTACTTAAAACACTTTGAGTATCAAAAATAATGACAGTAATGGAGTGTCACAGACCAAATATGTGTGTCTCCTCTGTGTTGAGTCATTGGAGATAGTCAAAAATACAATGGAGGGGGTAAAGAGAAACTGTTCTTTACAGAAAAATGATGAATAATAAAATTAGAAGGAATGGCAGATTAAAAATTCCTCTAGAAACCATTAAAATAGGGGATCCCTAGGTGGCTCAGCGGTTTGGAGGCTGCCTTTGACCCAGGGTGCGACCCTGGAGTCCCGGGATCGAGTCCCGTGTCGGTCTCCCAGCATGGAACCTGCTTCTCCTTCTGCCTGTGTCTCTGCCTCTCTCTCTCTCTCTCTCTCTCTCTCTCTATCTGTCTATAATGAATAAATTTTAAAAAAATCTTTAAAAAAAGAAACCATTAAAAAAATAAATGATACATATATGTTCTCATTCATTTGGGGAATATAAATAATAGTGAAAGGGAAAAGAAGGGAAGGGGGAAGAAATGTGTGGGAAATATCAGAAAGGGAGACAGAACGTAAAGACTGCTAACTCTGGGAAACGAACTAGGGGTGGTAGAAGGGGAGGAGGGCGGGGGGTGGGAGTGAATGGGTGACGGGCACTGGGTGTTATTCTGTATGTTAGTAAATTGAACACCAATAAAAAAAAATAAATAAATAAATAAATAAATAAATAAATAAATGATACAGAAAGGAATCATCAGTTGATACTAAAACCATTAGGTGAATGATTGCTGGGAAATAGGATATTCACATCATCTCAAAGATTTCATATCAATATACAACTTATTAATTATAAGAGAAAAGGACACCTTAGCAATAAAAAAACTTATCAGACATCTCAATCAAGCTGTTGAAATTAAAACTTTCAATAATAGAACATACTGACATTGTGTGCCTCCTGCTGTGATATACTGAGAAGAACACATTACCTATTTAATGTTACTTCCAAAGAATATTTAATTTGAATATCATAAGGTACTCATCAGACAAATTCATATTGAGGAACATTCTATAAAACAACTGGTTTGATTTTTTAAAAAATACCAACATCGTGAAAGGCACAAAAGGAAGGGAATGACTCTTCTAGACAGAAAGAGGTTTTACAACTAAACTCAAACTACTTAAACTACTAAACTACTTTAAATTACATTGGATTCTAGATATTATTTTAAAGTTGTAAAAAATATTATCAGAAAATGTAAGTTTTTTAAAATAAAAGGTATGTTAGACTGCCATATCAATGTTAAATATTTTCTTCTGGTAAAGTGGTGATGTTATATGATAATTTCCCATCATTAATAAATATCACATATTACATATAATACAAAGGATATGAATTATTAAAGTCTTGGTAATGACTGAATGCAATCAATAAATAGCATTTTTAGGGTCTTTTATATATCAAGTAAATAATTGTCAAAAGAGAATACGGAGGTGTGTGAAAACCTCTATACTTTACAGTTAAGAAATTAACTAGTCAGGGAAACAATAGGCAATAATATTGATAATATTTTAAAAAGTCAAAGTCCATGGTACAAACCACTGGTTCTTAAAAATTTTATGTACCTATAAATCACCAAAAATCTTATTAAAAGACAACCTATAATTAAGTATTTCTAAAGTGGGGTCTAAGATCCTGTATCTCTAGTAAACCTTGCCTTTGGATCACAATTTAAATAGTACTATATACTATATACTATACTTTTGTCTTCTTCTTCTAAAGAAGACAAAAGTTATTAGGAATTAGAGAAAATTAAAGAGGATTCTTGGAGGAAATAAATCCTAATATCAACTCTTTTTCAAAAAATGAAGGGCAAAAGGAAAGATAGGATAGGGTATTTATAATGGTACTACTCATTTATTCTCTCCTTACCTTTGGTATTTTCTCAGCATCTGGTATGTAAAGGACACTGTATGCAGCAGTGAGGGCAGTATTTGGATCATTTTAGCATCTCTCCCAGTGTCTTATGTAGAGGAGCTCAGTGAATATATTTATTAAACTTAATTTAATTTATGGCTGAAAAAGACCCTGAAAAAAGAATTGGAGAGAGAAATTATGAGGAAATTTTGGGCTGGTAAAAGAAGTAGTTCTGACAAGAGAAGCATAACTGAACCTGTGTGGATAGTAAAGAAAGATTATGGATCATCTTAAAAGACTAGCAGAAAAGAGTACATTCGATATAGTTAAAATTTTCTGAATTGGAGAATGATATACTAAAAATAATGCTTTAGGACAATTAGTCTGGCAACAAAAGTAATCTTTTCTTCTTCTTCTTCTGAGATTTTATTTAAATTCAAGTTATTGGTTTAAGAAGTAGAATTTAGTGTTTCATCACTTACATGTAACACCCAGAGCTCATCACAAGTGCCCTCCTTAATACCCATCACCCACTCACCTCCCTCCATCAACCTTCAGTTTGTTCTCTATAGTTAAGAGTCTCTCATGGCTTGCCTCCATCTCTGTTTTTATCTTATTTTATTTTTGCTTCCCTTCCCCTATATTCATCTGTTTTGTTTTTTTAAATCCCACATGAGTGAAGCCATATGGTGTTTGTCGTTCTCTGACTGACATATCTCGCTTAGCAAAATACATACTAGTTCCATCCACATCATTGCAAACAGCAAGATTGCATTCTTTTTGCTGGCTGAGTAATATTCCATTGCACACACACGCACACACACACATCTTCTTTAGTCATTGTCAGTCAGTGGACATCATTTGGGCTCTTTCCATAATTTGGTTATTGTTGATACTGTTGCTATGAATACCGGGTTTCATATGACCTTTTGAATCAGTATTTTTTAGCCTTTGAATAAATAACTAGTATTGCAATTGCTGGGTCATAGGATAGTTCTATTTTTAACTTTTTGAAGAACCTCCACACTATTTTTCAGAGTGGCTACACTGGTCTGCATTCCCACCAACAGTATAAGAGAGTTCCCCCTTTCTTCACATCCTTGCCAACATCTGTTTTTTCCCAGAGTTGTTAATTTTAGCCATTCTGACAGGTGTGAGATGGTATCTCATTGTTGTTTTGATTTGTATTTCCCTGATGTTGCATGATGCTGAGCATTTTTCGTGCATCCATTAGCCATTTTATATCTTCTCTGGAGAAATATCAATTCATGTCTTCTGCCCATTTCTTAAACACATTATTTATTTTTTAAGTGTTGAGTTTGATAAGTTCTTTATAGATTTTGGATACTAGCCCATTATCCCATATGTCATTTGCAAATATCTTCTCCCATTCTGTAGTTTGTCTTTTGGTTTCGTTGACTGTTTCCTTCGCTGTGCAAAAGTTTTTTATCTTGAAGTCCCAGTAGTTCATTATTGCTCTTGTTTGCCTTGCGTTTGGAGACATGTCTAGCAAGTATTTGCTGTAGTAGAGGTCAAAGACTTACTGCTGGTATTCTTCTCTGGGATTTTGATGGATTGTTATCTCAATTTAGGTCTTTAATCCATTTTGAATTTATTTTTGTGTATGGTGTAAGAAAGTGGTCCAGTTTCATACTTCTGCAGGTGGCTGTTGAGTTTTCCCAACACTATTTGTTTTTTGTTTGTTTTTAAAGATTTACTTATTTATTTCAGAGAGAGAGAGTGAAGACAAGCAGTGGGGGGAGGGGGAGCACAGAGAAGGGGAAGGGCTGGGGGAAGGAGAAGCTGACTCTCTGCTGAACAGGAAGCCAGATGTGGAACTCCAACCCAAGACCCTGAGCCAAAGACAGACACTTAACCAACTGAGCCACATAGGTGTCCCCAAACACCATTTGTTGAAGACACTA
Organism: Canis lupus dingo; assembly: GCF_003254725.2. Taxonomy (NCBI): domain Eukaryota; kingdom Metazoa; phylum Chordata; class Mammalia; order Carnivora; family Canidae; genus Canis; species Canis lupus. The sequence goes on from NC_064254.1 coordinate 31,497,513, forward strand.
TCCTTTTTCCATTGGATAGTCTTTGACAATATAGTTGGAGGTCCATTTGTGGTTTCTCTATTCTGTTCCTTTGATCTATGTATCTGTTTTTGTGCCAGCATCATACTAGTTGATGATTACAGCTCTTTAATACAGCTTGAAGAATTGTGATGCCTATGGCTTTGGTTTTCTTTTTCGACATTTCTTTGGCTATTCAGGATCTTTTGTGGTACTATATAGATTTTAAAATTGTTTTTTCTAGCTCTGTGAAAAATACTGGTGTTATTTTGGTATAGATTGCATTAAATCTATAGATTGCTTTGAGTAGTATAATTATTTTAACAATGTTATTCTTCCAATTCATGAACATGGAATGTTTCACCATTTCTTTGTATCTTCTTTAATTTCTTTCATAGGCGTTCTATATTTCAGAGTACAGTAAAGCTCTTTGGTTAGATTTATTCATAAGGTATCTTATTTATTCATAAGGTATCTTATGATTGTTGGTGCAATTGTAATTGGGATCGATTCCTCGATTTCTCTTTCTGCTGCTTCATTATTGTATAAACATGCAACAGATTTCTGTATGTTGATTTTATATCCTGCAACTCTGCTGTTCTAGTAATTTTTTTTGGTGGAGTCTTTTGGGTTTTCTACTTAGAGTATCATATCATCTGTGAAGAGTGAAAGTTTGACTACTTCCTTGCTGATTTGGATGTCTTTTATTTCTTTGTCCAATTGATAAGACTAGGATCTACAGTACTATGTTGAACAACAGTGGTGAGAGTAGATATCCCTGTTGTGTTCCTGACATTAGAGGAAAAGCTCTCAGTTTATTCCCATTGACTATGATACTAACTGTGGGTCTTTCGTATATGACCTCTATAATGTTGAGCTATGTTCCTTCTATACCTACTTTGTTAAGGGTTTTTATCAAGAAAGGATGCTGTATATTATCAAATGCTTTTTCTACATCTCCTGAAAGGATCATATGGTTCTGATCCTTTCTTTTATTAATGTGGTGCTTCACTTTGATTTATTTGTGGATATTGAACCAACTCTGCAGCCCAGGAATAAATCCCACGTGACCATGTGTGTCATTCAAACCCGTTGTTTCCTTCTGCTTGGATGATATATCCACTGCTATGAGTGGAATGTTAAATTCTACCATTATTATATTATTATCAATGAGTTTCTTTAAGTTTGTTATTAATTGATTTATATATATTTGGCTGCTCCCAAGTTGGGGACATAAATATCTGAAATTATTAGATCTTCTTGTTGAATAGACACTTTTATTATGATAGAGTGCACTTCTTCATCTCATACTACAGTCTTTGATTTAAAATCTAGTTGTCTAAGGGACACCTGGGGGGCTTAGTTGGTTAAGCATCCAACTCTTGATTTTGGCTCAGGTCATGATCCCAGGGTTGTGAGATCCAGCCTTGCACTGGGCTCTATGATGGGTGTGGAGCTTGCTTAAGATTCTGTTCTTCACCCTTTGCCCCTCCCCATCTCTCTCTCTTCCTCTATTAAAAAAAAATCTAGTTTGTCTGATATAAGTATGGCTACTCCAGCTTTCTTTTGATATCTATTAGCATGATAGATGATCCTACACTCCCTGAATTTCAATCTGGAGGAGTCTTTGGGTCCAAAAAGAGTCTCACGTAAGTGACATATTTATGGGTTGTTGTTTTTATCTTATTCTGATACCATATGTCTTTTGATTGGAGCATTTTGTCCATTTATATTCAGAGTAATTATTGATAGATATAATTATAGTGCCATTGTATGACCAGTAAAGTCACTGTTCCTATTGATTTTCTCTGTTCTTTTTCTAGCCTTTGTTGCTTTTGGTCTCTTTCCCACTCAAAGTGTCCCCTTTAATATTTCTTGCAGAATTTGTCTAGTTTTCTTGAACTCCTTCAGTTTTTGCTTCTGTTGGAAACTCTTAAATCACCTACTATTCTGAATGAGACCTCTGCTGGATAAGGTATTCTTGGCTACATATTTTTACCATTTGGCATGTCGAATATATCATGCCACTTTCTTCTGGCCTGTGAGGTTTCTGTGGACAGATCTGCTAACTTTCTGTGTCTACTTTTGTAAATTAAAGACTTTTGGTCTCTAACTGCTTTCAGAATTCCTTTTTGTTTTTCAGAATTCTTTATTTATCTCTGCATTTCCAAGTTTCACTATATGTCTTGGTGTTGAACTATTTTGTTGGCTTTGATGGGAGTTCTCTATGCATCCTAGACTTGAATGCCTGTTTCCTTCCCCAGATTAGGGAAATTCTCAGCTATAATTTATTCAAATAAACCTTTGCCACCTTTTCCCACTCTTTTTTTTCTAGTACTGCTATAATATAGATATCATTGTGCTTTATGGAATCGCCGAGTTTCCTAGAGCTATATTTGTGATCTTGTAGTTTTCTTTCCGTCTTCTTCTCAGCTTCATTATTTTCCATAATTTTAGCTTCTATATCACCTATTCATTCTTCTGATTCTTCCATCCAGTCCATTTGCATGTCAGTTATAACACTTTTTTATTTTGGCCTGAAAAGTTCTTAGATCTTTTATCTCTGTGCAAGAGTTTCCTTAGTGTTTTCTATGATTTTTCAAGCCCAGCTAGTATGCTTATGACTGATGTCCTAAATTCTTGTTCAGATATACTGTTTATATCTGTTTTGAGCAAATCCCTGCCTAGGATTTCTTTTTGATCTTTCTTTTGGGGAAAATACCTCTATCTTGTTATTTTGTCTAGGTTTCTGTCTTTTGCATATTATGAAAGCTTCTTATATTTCCTGCCCCTGAGAATAATGCTATATTAAGAATGCATCATACACTGTCCACAGCCTAGAGTTTCAGGAAGTGTTTCTGATATATTCTGTGTGCACTCTGATGTTGTGTTTTGGCTGTGTTTCCCACAGGTTAGTACCCTGCAGAGTTCCTCCTTGATTGCAATGGTGAGTTTTGGACTTTTAACTAGGTGTGCTCTGATTTTTTTTGTTAAAATAAGCCTGATTTAAAAAGAAAACAAAAAGTTTGATCCAAAAAGAAAAAGAAGAAGAAGAAGAGGAGGAGGAAAGAAACAACAACAAGAAAAGCAAACAAAAAGATAAACAAAAAACTATAAGTCTGATTCCAAAGAAAAAGAAAGAAATAAAAAAGAAAAAAAAAGAAAAAGAAAGAAATAAAAGGCGGGGGGGGGGGGGAAGCTGATCCAAAAAGCAAGGAAAGGTACCAAAAAAAAACAAATCAAGAAACCAACAAAAAACTGTAAGCCTAATTCCAAAGAAAAAAGGAAAAAAAAAGAAAGAAGGAAAGAAAAAAAGAAAAGAAAGGAAAGGATAGGAAAAGAAAAAAAAAGAAAAGAAAAGAAAAAAAGGAAAGGAAAGGGAGAGGGGAGGAGAGGAGAGGAGAGAGAGGAGAGGAGAGGAGAGGAGAGGAGAGGAGAGGAGAGGAGAGGAGAGGAGAGGAGAGGAAGGAAAGGAAAGGAAAGGAAAGGAAAGGAAAGGAAAGGAAAGGAAAGGAAAGGAAAGGAAAGGAAAGGAAAGGAAAGGAAAGAAAGCCTGGTTCTATTTCTCTCAGAACTGAAGCTAAAGCTTTGGAACACTTTATGCTTGGTAGACTTGGTGAATGCAGTTGGTCCCTGGGGAGAGGTCCCCTGAGCTGGTTCAGTCAGATCTACCCTAGTAAAGATGCCCCTGCAGGGCACAGGGGGATGGAATTTGGTGTAAGTAGTTCTAGCCTCCACTGATGGTACTGTGTTGTTCACTGTAGTCTGACTCTGCTGGTGGGTAGGGTGAGGAATGGAAGATTGTATCACCCTACCCTCTTGTCCCCAGGGAGGGAAACTCACATCTGCTGCTGTTTAGGAAGCCCTCACAGAAAAGCAAAACAATCTCCCTTCCTGTACCAGGCTTCTGTCAGATGCCCTCTTTCTACCTGTCTGTGCCCCAGGCCACCAGCACATTGGGTGCCACAGTTTTCCTGTGTCACAGTTCTTAGGCACTTGGTTAGGAATCAAAACTCCAAATCCTAAAGGAGGCAACAAGGCACAGACTCTCTTCCCTCCCTCAGAGGAGATCCTCACAGTGCTATGCCCAGCAGTGTTCTGTCCCAGAAAAGCAGTCACATGGCCACACAGGTGCCTGACATCTATGGTGAAACTCAGCAAGCAAAAAGCTGCAACCAGGTTGTCTGCCCTCTGCATGCACCTTTGTCTCCTTCTACTGCTCAATGACACCTGCCATGTCCCTTGTCCTTGGAGAGGCAATTTAACCTCTTCCAAATGTACTGCAGGAAGGAGAATGTTCTCTCCCAGTGTGACTCAGGGGATGCCCACACCACACTGTTCACCACCTGCTCCTTAGCCTTCTCCCTCCCTCTCACCAAGAGCAGCACTGTCCACCCAACTTGATTCCAGTGAATGGTACAGACTTCTAAAACCTCAAAATTTGACCTCCACTGTTTGCAAAAAACTTGCCATAGTTAGTTCCTCTTGATTCCCCAGTCAATGGGCTTGAGGGATTGTTTATTGGCATAAACCAAATGCACTACTTTCTCTCTCCCTTTTTGCCTCTCTCCCTATCTTCTCTCTACTAACAAAAGGTAGTCTTGATTGGAGAAGGGCCAATCAAGTGGAGTGGAGGCCAGTTGGAAACTTGCATAATCCAGAGCAATCATTTCTCTTTCTAATTTATTATTCTTTTCCTGGCTTCAATCATTTCCCTTACCATTTTCTTTTTTTGTACATATCAGAGATTGGGGAAACAAAGTTATTCTAACTTCAGGACAATATGGTATTTGTGAAGGTGAGTACCTGATTATCACTTCATTTCCCATGTCAAAGTTCTTATATCACAAGTGAGTTTTTTTTAAAGATTTTATTTATTTATTAATGAGAGACACACACAGAGAGGCAGACACAGGCAGAGGGAGAAGCAGGCTCCACGCCGGAAGCCTGACGCGGGACTCGATCCCGGGACTCCAGGATCACGCCCTGGGCCAAAGGCAGGCGCTGAACCGCTGAGCCACCCAGGGATCCCCACAAGTGAGTTTTTTTTTTTTTTAATGTTTAAGGACATTTCTTTTTAAGTTGACTTAAAAAAAAAAACTTTATGTCAAAGCTAAACCACCATGTTAATCATTTTAATCTGGTTCTTTCTTGAATCATTGATAAACTTTAATTAGCTATACAATTATTGACGTTTGCTTGATAGGTACAAACATTTAAAGGCCTCTGTATTACACTTAAACCTGTTAGTAAATATTCACATATATATCGTAAATAATTTATCTCCAACTATGTCTTTTATTTTCATTTTTTTTACTGCTATCTTTGGATAAATAAGTTTCTCAATCCTTAAGAATAATGCCCCACTTTTTCATCTATACTTAGTAAACTTGAAAATTGTCCAGGAAGTTCTGGAAAACAAATGAAAAGGTGAAATTTTAATTACCAGAGTAAAATCATATTATAAAGTCAAACTGTTTAAACATATTGGTTCTTCCAAGAGATTCAAGAGTATATAAATATTTAGAAATAGAAATGTGGCATTTTAGGTATCCAGAATCCATGCATAGTCCTGGAAATAAGTAATATTAGTTATGTTACTATATAACAAATTGTCACAAATTGGATGGCTTTAAAAAAACATGAATAAATTATTTCAGTTTCCATGAGTGAGGAGTCTGCTCACATCTGAGCACATTTATTGGGTTCTATGTTCAGGATCTCACAAACACAAACTCATGCTGCAGCCCAGACTACTATCTTTACTAATATTCACAGCCATCTTTCAAGTTCACTAGTTGTTGCAGAATTCAATGCCTTGCAGTTATTGGAAGGAGGTTGTTCAGTTGTTGTCCCTGAATTATATCCCTCTTCACAAGATAACAGATTGCCAACCAACAGGCAATAGAATAACTCCTCTTCTCTTTGAGTCTCTCTGGCTTTTCCCATTTCTGACCTCCAGACTATTTCAAAGGGCTCACGTGAGTCAGATTCACCTAGGATAATCTTGATTAACTTAATTGATAAGAATCCTAATTATGTCTGCAAAATACCTTTATCTTATCTATGACCTAATGGAGTGTTTTTCATCATATTCATAGAGGTTACCCACAATCAAGTGTTGGGATTGTGTAGAACATGCACATGAGGGAGGTGTGTGAGGAGATGGGGAAATCAAATCCTTAAAAAGTTAGAAGAAAATAATGAAGAACATTTCCTCCATTCTCTTGTGGAGAAAAACTTCTCCTGAACATAAAAATAAAGTGGGGAAGGATAATTTAATAAAGAAGATAATAGGGACTCCTGGGTGCCATGATCAGTTAAGCATCTGACTCTTGGTTTCAGCTCAGGTTATGATCTCAGAGTCGTGAGATTGAGCCCTGCCTTGGGGCACTCAGTGTGGAGTCTGCTTGAGATTCTGTCTCTCTTTCCCTCTGCCTCTGATATTCATACTCTCTCTCCCTTTCTTTAAAATAAATAATTTTTTTTTAAAAAAGAAGATAATAGATTTGTTTACAAAATTATTCTTAATTATGTGAATTAAAATAATAAAAATATGACAAAATTTGAAAAACTAGGAAAATATTTTTACATTTATAATCTAAATTGTTCATGTCCAAATATCTCTTACAAACAAAAAAATAATTTAAATAGAAAAATGGAATGATTATATGAACAAGAATCTTAAAACATGATTCTAGCTCCTATTCATATTGATTTAACTCTGTTACATTCTTTGCTAAGTACATGCGACCAATCTTCACAATGAGTTTATGATGAGATAATACTATTATACTAGGCATAAGTTGAATTGTGTCCCCTCCAAAAAGATGTGTTGGAGTTCTAACCCCCTATACTTAAGAATGTAAGCTTATTTGGAAATATGATCTTTATAAACTTAAGTTAAAATTAATTCATTAAGGCAGACCCTAATCAAATATGACTAGTGGACTTATAAAAAGGGAACATTGGCAAAGATAGACACACATAAAAGGGAAAAATGTGAATAAACACAGAGAAAACAGCCATCTATAAGTCAAAATGAGAGTCATCTATAAATCAAAGGGAGGCTTCAAATAGATTCTTCCCTTATGATTTCTTAAAATGACTAAATTCTTCTGACACTTTGACTTCAGAACTTTAGCCTTCAGAATGTAAGAAGATAAATTTCTGTTTGTAAGCTAACCATTTGTGGTACTTTGTTACAACAGTCTTAGCAAATAAGTACAATACCTTTTATGCATAAAGGAAAGAAAATGAGGAGACACAGAAATATGTCCCAAATGAAAAATAAGACAAAATTACAGCAAAGACATAAGTGAAATAGAGGTAAGCAATATGCCTGATGGAGAAATTAAAGGATTTATGATAAATATTCTCACTAGACTTGAGAAAAAAAGTAAAGGGCATCAGTGATATCCTTAACAATAAGATAAGAATAATAATCAGAGATGAAGAACATAATACATGCAATTAAAAATGAATTACATCGAATAAATAGTAGACTGAATGAGGCAGAAGAAAGAGTCCATGACCTGGAGGACAGAATAATGGAAAGTAATCAACCTGAGCAGGTGAAGGAAAAAAAAAAAACATGCAAAATGAGAATAGACTTAGGGAAATCAGCAACATCATCAAATGTAGTAATATTCACATTGTAAGGAATCCCAGGAGGAGAAGCAAGAGAAAAGTGGCAGAAAATTTATTTGAAGAAACAATGGCTGAAAACTTCCCTAATCTGGGGAAGGAAACATAAATCCAGAACCAGGATGCACAGAGACCGCCCCCCCAACAAAATAATGCAGAAGAGATCCACACAAGACACCTAACAATAAAGAAACTAAAAGTAGAAATAACAATAAAATGTTTAAAGCAGCAAGAGAAATGAAAGAAGTTAACATACAAGGGAAACCTCATAAGGATATCAGCAGATTTTTCAGCAGAAGTTTTCCATGCCATAAGAAAGTAACATGATATATTCAAAGTGCTGAAAGGAAAGAATTTACAGCCAAATATACTCTATCCAGCAAGGTTAACATTTGAAATAGAAGGAGAAATAAAGAGTTTCCCAGACAAACAAAAGTTAGAGTAGTTCATGGCCACTAAATTAGCCCTATAGAAATGTTAAAGGGGGCTATTTTAGGAGAGAGGAAAGACTTTAAGCAAGAGTAATGAAAGAAAGAGGCACAAAAGTAGTAAAAATAAATATATCTATAAAATCAGTCAATGGACTCACAAAATAAAGGAATGGAAACACCTATCATGCGGAAAGGAGAAGGGTAAAGAAAACTTAAGACACCATCAACTTAATATAGATGACTATACACAGAATATGTTATATACAAACCTGATGGTAGCCACAAATCAATAACCAATAACAAATACACAAATATAAAGAGAAAGGAGTCCAAGTATGTTACTATAGAAAGCCAAACATTCAGGAGAGAGGAGACCAAGAGACAACAAGATCAGAAGAAAACTACAAAAGCAACCATAAGATAAGGAATAAAATAGCAATAAATGCATAGCTATCAATAATTAGATTGCATGTAAACAGTCCAATAAAAAGATATAGGGTGGTTAAAGTTGGATTAAAAAAAAAATAAACAGGGATGCCTGGATGGCTCAGCAGTTCAGTGCCTGCCTTTGGCCCAGGGCATGATCCTGGAGCCCCAGTATCAAGTCCCACATTGGGCTCCCTGCATGGAGCCTGCTTCTCTCTCTGCCTATGTCTCTGCCTCTGTGTTTGTGTGTGTGTGTCGTGAATAAACAAATAAAATCTAAAAAAAAAATTTAAAAAAAAGCCCATCTATATGCTGCCAACAAAAGATACTTCAGAGCTAAAGCCAGGTTCAGATTGAAAGCAAAGAGATGGAGAAGCATTTATCATGCAGATAGATGTAAAAAGAAAGCTGTTGTAGCAACACTTACATTGGACAAAATGAACTTCAAAACAAAGACTATTAACAAGAGACAAGGAAGGACACTATTTAATCATAAGGAGAACAATCCAAAAGATGACATAAGAACTGTAAATACTTATACACTTACAATGGAAGCACCCAAATACTTCAAGTAGTTAATAACAAACATAAAGGAAGTAATAAATAGTAATATAATAATAGTAGGGGAATTTAACATCTCACTTACATCAACAGACAAATAATCCAAACAGAAAATCAATAAGGAAATAGTGGCTTGAATGACATACTGGACCAGATAGATTTATTCATAACATTTCACCCTAAAGTAGTAGAATACACATTCTTTTCAAGTGTACATGGAACATATATTCCACAATAGATCACATGTTAGGCCACACAACAAGTCTCAACAAAAAATCTGTTGCATTTCTATACACTATTAATGAAGCAGCAGAAGAAATTAAGAAAGCCAGCCTATTTATAACTGTACCAAAAATAATAAAATACCTAGGAAAAAACTTGACCAAGCATATGAAAGAAAGACCCATACTCTGAAAACCATCAAACACTGATTAGAAACATTAAATACAATACAAACAAATGGAAAGATATTCCATGTTCATTAACTGAAAGAACCAATATTGTTAAGATGTCCGTACTACTCAGAGCATTCTACAAATTTAATGCAATCTCTATCAAAATATCAGCAACAGTTTTTACAAAACCAGAACAAATAAAGTAAAACTTGTATGGAAACACAAAAGACCCTGGATAACCAAAGCAGTCTTGATAAAGAAGAACAAAGCTAGAGGTATCACAATTCCAAATTTCAAGACATACTACAGAGTTACAAACAATATGGTACTGGAACAATAGAGAGGACATTAAACAACACACTCTTAACCAATAGGTTAAAGATGAAATCAAAAGGAAATCAGAAAATGTCTTGAAAAGCCAAAATAGAAATACAACTTACCAACACTTAGGAAAGCAGTTTTAAAAGGGAAGTTTATAGTGACAAATATTTATATTAAAAATATATATGTATATCATACACCTAACTTTACACCTCAAGGAACTGTAAAATGAAGAACACACTAATCCCAAATTTAGCAAAAAGAAGGAATTAACAAATATCAGAGTAGAAGGAAATGGAATGGAAACTAGAAAAACAATAGAAAAGATCAACAAAACTCAGAGCTATTTTTTTTGAAAAGGTAAATAAAATTGACAAAACTTTAGCTAGACTAAGAGAAAAAGAGAAAAGACTCAAACAAAATCACAAATAAAACTGGAAATACACAGAAATACAAAAGGTCATAAGAGACTACTTTCAACGATTATACACCAACAAATTGGATAACCTAGAAGAAATGGGTAAAATCCTAGAATATAGACCAAGACTGAAACATGATGAGTAGAAATTGTAAATAGACAATAAGGAGTAAAGAGATTGAATCTGTAAACAAAATTCTCCCAACAAAGGGAAACCCAGACCAAGTACCTTCACTGATGAGTTCTACCAAAAATTAACATCAATTCTTCTCAGACTCTTCCAAGAAATTGAAGAGTAGAGAATTCTTCTATACTCATTTTATGATGCCAATATTATCTTGGTATCAAAGCCAGACTAACACACTACAAAAAATTATAGCCAAATATCACTGATGAATATAAATGCAAAAGTCCTCAACAAAATACAAGCACACTGAATTCAGTAGCACATTAAAAGATCATACATCATAATCATGTGGTATTTATGCCTGAGATGTAGGGATGGCTTAGTATAATGCAGAACAATCAATCTGATACACATTAACAAAATGAAGGATATAAATCATATAATTATCTCGACTGATGCAGAGTAAGCATTTGACAAAATGCAACATTCTTTTATGATAAAATCTCTCAACAGATTGATATAAAGGAGTGTATCTCAATTTAATAAAGGCCAAATGTGACAAGTTCATGGCTAATGTACTCAACAGTGAAATGCTGAAAGCTTTTTAAGATCAACAATGAGACAAAGATGCCAATTCTTGTCACTTTTATTCCACATTGTATTCAAAGTCCGAGACAGAGCAATTAAGCAAGAAAATAAATAAATAAAAATTTTCCAAACTGGAAAGAGTGTAATTGTGTGTTTGCAGGTGATCTGATCTTATTTAGAGAAAAATTTAAAGGCTCTAACAAAGAACTATCAGAACTAAAAATTCAGTAAAGTTGCAGGATACAGAATCAATATATAAATTTTTATTACATTTCTACACACTGACGATGATGTAACAGAATGAGAAATTAAGAAAGCAATCTTATTTTCAATAGTATTAAAAATAAAAGGGGCACCTGGGTGGCTCAGTTGGTTAAGCGTCTGCCTTTGGCCTACGTCATGATCCCAGGGTCCTGGAAGTAAGCCCCACATTGGGCTCTTTGCTCAACAGGGAGCCTGCTTCTCCCTTTCTCTCTGCCTACCACTTTCCTGCTTATGTTCTCTCTCTCTCTGTCAAATAAATAAATAAAATATTTTTAAAAATAATGAAATACTGACTAAAAAATTTAACCAATAAGTTGAAAGGCCTGTATGCTGAAAATTATAAAATATTAATGAAATAAATTGAAGAAGACATTAATAAATTGAAAGATGTCCCATATTTATGGATTGAAAGAACTAAAACTGCTAAAATGTCTATACTACCTAAAACGATCTGCAGATTTAATGCAATGTCTACAAAAAATCCTGATTTTTTTTTACAAAAATAGAAAAAGAAATCCTAAAATTCACATGCAACCAAAAAAAAAAAAAAAATACTGCAAATAGCCAAAACAATATTGAGAAAGAAGTACAAAGCTGGAGACATTACACTTACTTATTTCAAACCAATCTACAAATCTATAGTAATTAAAACATTATGGTACTAGCATAAAAACAGAATGAGGACAGCTGTAGTGGCTCAGCGGTTTAGCGCCGCCTTCAGCCCAGGGCCTGATCCTGGAGACCCGGGATCGAGTCCCACGTCGGGCTCCCTGCATGGAGCCTGCTTCTCCCTCTGCCTGTGTCTCTGCCTCTCTCTCTCTCTCTCTCTCTGTGTGTGTGTGTGTCTCTCAGGAATAAATATTTTTTTAAAAAACAGAATGATATAGTCAAATTTAGTAATGTTAAGTTTTTGCAACCTATTTCACAGATTATTTTATAAAGAAATAAAACCTAACAGATGGTTTTAAAACACTTTTATTACTATCCTTTTTCTTTACTCCTTACCTAAGTTAACCCCTATTGTGAAATTTTTATGTTTTCTTATGTGCTGTTTACTTTTATTATTCTGTGCACCACATATTATGGGATTTAAAATGTCTCTAACTTTACATAAACGGTTTCATTTAGTAGCATGGGTTTTCCACTTCATTTCTTTGACATTTGAAAAGTAAAATGTATCCTTTAACACTATTCCCTTTATTATTTAAAAAATATATTTTTAATTTTAAAATATATTTTTAATTTTAAAAGGTACATTAAAAATGTTATATACAGGATGATACAATTGTGTATAAGTATTTAAATGGACTTATGCATAGGCAACAATGTGGATAAATATAAATACAAATCTTACTGTGTTAAGTTCTGAATATTTTTTTCTCGAACTTCACATTTTTAATAAAGGAAATGATATATATTATTTACATATGCAAATAATTTGTATATCCAATCTGCTAGTGACATTAGGTCTAAATTGAGTCTCTTGTAGGCAGCATATAGATGGGTCTAGATTTTATTCATTCTGACACTCTAGGTCTTTTGACTGGAGTGTTTAGTCCATTTAAATTCAAAGTAATTATTGACAGATATGTATTTATTGCCATTTTATTACTAGTTTTGTTGTTGTTTCTGGAGATTTTCTGATCCTTTCTTGTCTTTGTTATTTTGGGTCTCTCCTTGTGCTCAAAGAGTTCCTTTAATATCTCTTGTAGGGCTGGTTTAGTTGTTATAGCCTCCTTTAGTTTTTGTTTATTTGGAAAACTCTTTATCTCTCTTTTTATTCTGAATGGTGACCTTGCTTGATAGAGTATTCTTAGCTATAGATTTTTCCAAATCAGCACTTTGACTATATCTTGCCACTTTTCTTCTGGCTTGCCAAGTTTCTCTTGATAAATTTCCATGCTGGCCTTATGGATTTTCCTTTGTAAGTTAAGGACTTCTTTTGCCTTGTTGCTTTTAAGATTTATTCTTTATCACTATATTTTGCAAATTTAATTAAAATATGTCTTACTGTTGGCCTGATTTTATTGATTCTGTTGGGAGTAGTCTGTACCTCCTGGATCTGGATGTTATTTCCTTCCCCAGGTTACAGAAGTTTTCCGCATTTATTTCCTCAAATAAATTTTCTGCCCTCCTTTCTTTCTCTTCTTCTGAGATTTCCATAATAACAAATGTTACTACATTTGATGGAGTCCCTAAGTCTATTCTCATGTTGCATAATTCTTTCTACTTTTTTTCAGCTTCATTATTTTCCATTATTTTGTCTTCTAGGTCACTAATTTGTTCCTCTGCTTCTTCCAGCCTCCTAATTATTGTTAACAAGCCTGTTTCCAATCTTGTTTATTGCACATACGAAAAAAATAAAATATCCATAAATCAGTAAACATATGTAAACTGAGGGACTTATTTATTTATTAGTATAACATAGGTGAGATGGGATCTAAAACTTTTAACCTCTTATAAAGAGTTACAGGGAAAGAAAATATGTGCATAAATATAAAGAAGCAATGGGTGAACAAAAAATGTAACTTATGGACAAGAAAAAAATGACATTGAAATACCTGACCTTTATTGGTAAGGCAGTAAAATCCCTTGAAATTGTCAAGCCATGAACAGAGATTGGAAAAGGAAAGTAAAATGTGCTTAATTATCATGATATTTGTTAAAATGACATAGTGAGTGCTATGATAAAAATTCAGATACCTATTATTAGTACAATAAAACCTATAACCATGACCAGAGGACAGCTCCCAAGAGCTCAAAGAAGACTAGAAAGCAGCTTTTAGAGCAGAATGTGTAGTAGTGCCCTGAAGTACTGAATATTTGTATTTGTTTGTTTGGAACCTCAATGTTGGTTTGCACAGTTCTCTCTGACTTTATCTTTCCTCAACAAACCCTTTCACTTAAGCTTCCTTCTCTGTGGATGCTTCATCTATGAAGAATATATAGCATAAACACACTACTCCATTTTTATTTGATTAATATGAAAATGTGGGAATTTATTGTAAAGAGAAATAAGATTGATGATACAAAATTAAGAGTATATTATATGACACACTTTTTTACAGTGCTGCCTTAGAGAAATAGAATGTTCTGAAATGGAATTCCATCAAGAGTCCTAAGAGATGATGCTATCCATTTAAATAGATTTTAATTCATTCTAAATTATAATTGAAATACAAAGCACATGAGATGACCACATTAAAGAGTCATTGTTGAGCAAGACGGAGCTTGATGGCAGTTTTGCTGTCTGCTTGGGAATGCAGAGCAAAGACAATGGCACTTTTGCTAGGAAATTTGGAAGAGCACATTTTATGGACATCTCTGAGGAGCAATTAAATTAACTGAATTCAATTAAAAATTGGCTTGGAATCAAGAGGATATGAACTTAGCCAGGAGAACAGAGCTGTGTATTAAAATTTTTTCTTAAACCCTAGACTTTGAGGTAAGAGATCATTGCACTGATTCTTTCAGATGCTATCTAGAATAATATTGTGTTGTTGCTATAATTACAAATAATTTTAATAAGCAAGGACATTTAAGAACATTTCTAGGTCACTACCACAAAGGCCAAACTAAGTAACTGAGTATGAACCTAGCCAAAGTATTTGGTTAGAAATCTCTTGTATACCACTAATTTGTTCTGTTTATAATTTGTTTGATGCAGCTAGATATGCCTTAATCTACCTTTGTGATATATATGCTTTTCTAAGTTAATCATTTTGATCTAGTTTACTATCATGATTTTTGTATTTTTTCTACTTTACTGCTCTGTTAGCCTCATGGAAACACACACACATGTGTGCACACACACACACAAACACACATATACAGGAAATGGTAATCTATGAAGACTATACCAAGAAGATTGTCATTCTATTTTAAACATCTAAGTGAGTAGATAACAAGGATGACAGACTATCTTCTTTTCTTAATGTAAAATTTACTACTAAGTAATTATTTGGACACCAAGGACTATGAAATGTAGAGTGTCTCTTCCTAGGTATTTTTATATTTATCTATCAAATATACGCTAATGTTTGAGTTTGATTTATGGACCAAATAGAAAGGCTTGTTTATAGTGTAGATAATAATAAAATATCTGATTTAATATTGTGTGTAAAATATATTATTAAAATAATATAAATGAATAAATACAAGTGAGTAATTATAATTGTTGGATATATTAAATATATATTATGTATAGAAAAATGATACTGAGTTACCATTACTATTAGCATAGCAATAAAATATATTGCTCACCACCGTATGCCATGTGCTATTTACTGTACTAAGCATTTTTGTTGCATCTTTTTACTTTTACCTCACAATAACTTTATGAAACAGGTATCATTACTATCTCTACTTTATATTTGAGGAACTGGGGATAACTCAGTATTTAACTCTCCTGACCAGTAATCCTACAACAAATCTATTAGGTGAACATTATTCTCTCCATTTTTTACTGATAAGGAAACAGGTTCAGAAGTTAAGAAACTCAAATAAGTAGTAGTACCACAAATTAAATCCAGTATTCTGATTCCAGAATTCACCCTCTTAGCCAATACAATATGAAAAATATGATCAATCATATCAATATCAATGCTGACACTGATTTACCTAATAAGATTGAAATTATCTTTACAGCTGGTACTAAAACATTGCTTAGGGAGGAAGTATTTTTTTTTTTTTTTGAAAACTACATTGATGAGTTGCTTGGAGGTAGTATTTCAATACAGAGGTACATGATAAGACTGAAAACAAGAAAAACTTTTTTAAGATTTTATTTATTCATGAGAGACATAGAGAAAGGTCAAGACAAAGGCAGAGAGAGAAGCAGGCTCCCTGAAGGGAGCCCAATGTGAGACTCAATCCCGCTCCAGGATCACTCCCTGGGCCGAAGGCAGACACTGAACCGCTGAGCCACCCAAGCATCCCAAGAAAATTTTTCAATCATGTTTCTGGAGAGGAGGAGAAAAAGATAGAAGAGGAATATTACTATATAATTAAATGGAATTTTAATGTAAATATCTAATGTATGGTGTCAAATTATGTTTTGGGTGGCTGTTGGGTTTTTAAAGTATTTTTAAAAATATTTTATCTATTGATTTGTGAGAGAGAGGGATAGCATGAGCAGGGGGTAGGAGGGGTAGGGAGAGGCAGAGGGAATGGAAGAAGTAGACTCCATGCTGAGCAAGGAGGCAGCCAGGTTGGGGTGTGGGGCTCCAGGTGGGGCTCAATGAGGGGGAGGGCTTGATCCCAGGACCCTGGGATCATGACCTGAGCCAAAGGCTGACAATCAACTGGTCCACCTAGGCACCTCTAAAGCATTCTTATAAGACTTAAGAGACATAGAAGATTCCTAGTGACATCAGATCTATTGATCCATCCATCTATCCGTCTATCTATATGATAGAAGCTATTATAATAAAGACCCCCTAATTTTCTAAGCAAATGACCTAAATTGGTTGGCTCATTTTCATTACTAGGGGCATCATTCAAATATTTCCTTCTCCTGCACAGGTTTTGAATATTTTTAAAAATCTTATCTGATAACAGTATCTCTCATATAAATTTATAACTGAACAGATTGAGAAGAGATGGGAATGTGTTAAAAAGAAAGAATAAGGGACACCTAGGTGGCTCAGCGGTTGAGTGCCTGCCTTCAGCTCAAGGCCTGATCCTGGAGTTTCCTGATCGAATCCTACATTGGGCTCCCTGCATGGTGCCTGCTTCACCCTCTGCCTATGTCTCTGCCTATGTCTCTGCCTCTCTCTTTCTGTGTCTCTCACAAATAAATAAATAAAATCTTTAAAAAAAAGAAAGAGTAAATTAAAATACCAAAAATGTCAAACATATGATGTAGGAATTTGATCAAAATTTAGATTTGTTAAATTTAAAATCTGGCTCTATTCCACATTTGAATGGACATGAGAATATACAAAGAGGAATGAAACTTCTTTTGATATATTATTCTGGATCTGATACACTATACAGGTTTCAACATTAATTTTCTTTGCATAACAGAGGAGATAACTTGATTCTAAAAGTCTTATTGAATTTCAATGGAATTCTAAGATTTTATGAACTCCATGGGCATTGATATGAGGATTTGCTATCGTGGCTATATAGTGATTATTTCTAGAAGCTCAGAAGTATAAAAACTGTCTGACAATTTGTATAATGTCCTCTTCAAAAGTTTTCATGAGTCTTTTTCTCATTTTGCATTAATAAACTTAATAATTTTTTTTAAATAGAAATATTAGTATTGTGTCAAAATAACTCTTATAGCCAGTAATTGTTTGGAAGGAGTGTTGCAATTTAGTAACACATAATAAAGGTCCCAAAACACTACTTAATCTTTTTAAATGTCAATAACTAATAACAGCCAGTATTTAATATTAAATGTAAACTCATATGAACTGTTTTCAATGATTATTACAATCTGCTTTTTACTGTAAACACATGGCAGAAATTTAACTTTCCAATTATTTGGGTTTTATTATGGAAGCATTCAATTATACTGTCAAAGTCATATTCTTTGAATGTTTTTCAGAAGATTATAAGTAATTTGACATTAGCTAGAAATATTTGTCTCAGAATAAAACTTTATATTCAAAGTCTCATCTAGCAAATTTTTTAATTACATGGGTTGAAAAAAACATGAAAATTATTAGCATAGGTCTTGGATTCATTCTTGTGCAACCCTTGAAAATAAGACAATTATTAAGTAATCAAAAATGGAAAATAAGTTTAAAGATTATAGTTCCATTGTCTTATTGTCTTATATGTAGGAAAATTTAAATAGATATCTTGATAGTTTACTATTTCTCCCATTGTCATTGCAATAAGACTATATTTGAGTTTAAAATGCTAACATTGTTCCTGAACTTATTATTAATTTAACCCACTTTGATTATATAAAACTATTCAACATAATTAGGAATATATCTGAATATATTGTGTGACATTATATGTCACTAATAAATATATGCTATAGTCACAAATGAGAACAAATTTATGTACAGATATTTACTACTTAAAAAACCCATATCCTGTCCTACAAGTAATATTTTTGAAAAGAATTTAAATATGTTCATAATTTACTAATAACCAGTAAGTCTCCAAAGTTTATTGCATAAATGTTACTATCTCTAGAAAACTGTATAATTCAAATATTTTTCTATAGTTGTTTTTTTCATTTCTTCTTTCTTTTTGTTTTTCGTGGGAAAAAAATCATATATAACCAAATAAGGTTAAATAATTACATTTTAACAGTTAAGCCATAACACAGAGTAGGTGTATGTATATTAGCCCTTTTGAACTTTTTTCTGCAGGGTGCTAGGAGTCTTTGATACAGCAAGTAGTGTCTAATCTAAATTAAGTACAAGTAAATGACCATTATGATGTTAGATGTGGAGTCCTTTTTTCTTCTCTCTGCTCAGTACTATTTCCACTCCTCCAAGTCAAACCATTTCTTTGCCTTGAGAGCTGAAAATTCCTGTATTTGTCCTTATATCACCAATGCTTGACTCAGAGTCATTATAAATATTCTTGTAGACAGTGCCAAGAATTACCAGTCATTGAGGTCCTTCTTACTCTCTCCATCAAATTTGGCACTTCTCACGTTATGCCTACTCTTCATGACAGTGATATGAAGTAAGTGGTATAGTCTTAATAAATAATTTTTTTAAATACTGAGACTCAAATGTGAAGTGACTTAGCCATGTCTACACAGTCATTAGAAGGCCAACGCAGAATTCAAATTTTAGTCTGTCTCAAAATCTATCCTGTAGCACTAACAAATTTTGGTTATCTTTGCACTGTGGGCCTTCTTTGAATTATTTAAAATAGGCACACATGCTTCTGGTACAAAGGCACAATAGACATTCTTCTTAAATGTTTGCATTAATAAAATTTTATTAGTTCTATGAATAGTCCTCCTGTACTTCCATGAATTTCATCCACAATTTTAGTTAATTAATTTCAAAGTGTACCCATCAAAACTTTCAGCAGTTAAGCATTTTTTTAGAGTAAACATTTTTAATTTATCAAGGTCCAGACAAAATGGGTCAACCAGCATAACTTCACATTGTGTGAAAGTTGCCAACTCTCAGCAGCTATAATGCAAGTCCCAGTGCAGAAAGATAAACAATGCCTAGGTTTTATCATCAAGTAAGAGAAGATAATGCTATGTATTTTTGTTGATGTAATCTGATCCAATAATAAAAACATGTACTTTGGAGAATTAGAAAAATAATTATCTCATTTAAAAATTAAGATAAAAATATCAAAATAGAAATCATTTTGAAAATGGTAAGCCTAGACCATAAAAACTTAGCATTTCATCTCAGCTCTGGCTAGGTAACATTGGACAATTCAACTGTTGATGCCTGTGTCTATTTCCTTATCTGTAAAATGAGGACCTTGAACTGTACCACTCCTTTCCAAACTTGTATGATTATAAGATTCACTTGGGGTCATAGTTACAAATATACCCTGGAAAGCCAAGAGAATCAGAATCTTTGAGGAATGAGCTTAGGGGTGTGTATTTTAATGAACACCCCTGTTGCCACTGATGATGGGACAAGTTTCAGAAACAAAGAAGTGAAGCATTTCTAGTGTTGCTTACAGTTAGGAAGATCCATAATTCAGTTTTATAAATCTGTGACAATGTTTTATGTGGAAAAATGGAGAGTAGATAAACCAAATGATTTACCATTACCAATATTTGTGCTTAATCTAGATTTTCTTCCAGTTTTTAAGTTACTTTCTTGAAGAAAATAAAATATAGTTTCATGTATATTCTGTTGTTCCTGGAGGCCCTAAATTAGAACAGCATGAAGAATGAAATTTTGTATAAAATAAAGTTGCATGTGTGAAGCATGAAATTCTTTCTATGTTTAATGTCTTCGGTTATTCAGAAGATAACATTTGTTCAATAAGGATGCTTCATTTTTAGCCTATAGGGAAACTGAATACGCTGATATGGATCTGCATTTTTATATCTTAATGGTAGATTAAAGTGAAGTTTTTACTAGTTCTCATTCAGTTTGATTCAAGAGAGGCACAGAGGGAAAAGATTAATAAAATCCATGCTGAATCCCCTTCTCTTTCCTATAAAGAAAATATCTTCTTTTTCTTAAAAAGAAAATATGAAGATGCATTTAGATAATTGATATCAAATTAACAGTTTGTTTTTCCTTTTAAGTCACTGAATAGTTTCTTTATAGTTAATGTTCTAAGGATAAGAATATTGTGCCTACAATCTGGACAGCATCAACTCCAGAGCAATACTGTGAAGACTCTGGGATATAGAGAAATTATTTCAGATGTTGACACTGAAAGAGTCAATTAAGGTGTTTAGGTGACTTTTTAAAAAATAACTTTATAAGAATTGTTTATCAATTTTTCCCTTCGTAGAGCAACTAAGATCATAGAAAGAGAGTGTTGATATGGAAATGGCAATTTTTCCTGAGATTTAACCTCCATAACAAAATCAAAAGATGACCTATTTTTAAAAATTCCTCTTCTATTAATTGAACCTGTCAAATTCTTCAAGGTATTAAAAATCAGAATACATAGAAGAATGTTTAGTAAGCAAATTTCCATCCAAAAATCTTTGAAATTCTTTACAGATCATTTTATCTTTAAGGAAAAATATTTTTAAATTATTAAAATGGATAATCTACATAACTCCTATTAATTAAGGCCTAAATTCTGGGAGACAGTTGCATCACTATAGACTCTCAAACATATATAAAATTTTTTAAGGATATTAAAAAGAGAGAAAAATGTCCACATAAAGAAAGGTAAAACAAAAAAGTTTAAATATGTAATAATAACAGGAAATCTGAAGAAGACTATGTTCGTGGCACAGAATGTTTAGATAAAGAATACAGAGAGAAAGTCACTTTATTCAGTATCTATTTTTACTTCATCTTCTACCAGAAAAATGAATGATCTTTCACTTTAAAAGTATGGTTCAGTAATGTTTGAGAGAGATGATACTCAAGAAATCAAGAAAAGACTAAAAGTACCTTTAGACATTTTATATTGATTCAAATGTCCTCATCTAGAAAAATTACATCACAGTATATGTAAAAAAAAAAGTATAAAAGTTCTTAGGAAAGCATTTTTGAAGAAATCTTGTTTTGAAAGATTTTCAAATAAAGTTTTGAAAAATCTTGCAAAGGACGTGGGCACAGGAAAAAGAAAGTTTTAGATAGTAGATATTGACTTTATTTTAAAAGGGAAAAAACTTATTTTTAGAAATTATAATTTAATGAATTCAATACTGATCCCTGGATAAATTATTTAATATGTGGTTTGTGAATATATAAAAACCAAAATGGTGATAAGTAGGAACCATCCTGGATATGCTAAGCTCTGCTGGGGACGTTACAAGAGAAGAATGTTGTAGGCAAAATGCAAGTGCTTCTTATTCCAAAATATTTGATATAATCTGGCATATTAAAGGGAGGATTAACATGGGTTCTTTAGTTAAACAGCACTCTGTAACAAGAATATCAATTAGTGTGCTATCCAATAAATATATATTGGTTGCTGTCCCAAAGGCTAATTTGTGGTATCATAAGACAATATTCCAGCCCTCTAAAAATGTATACTCTAATAAAGATTCTAGTGGTATGTTACTGGACACTGTATTTAAAATGGATTTATTTAACATTGTCCACTAGCTTGGATAAGCACACCAGATATGCAGATGTCATTGATTATAGAATAATACTTAACCTTTGAAGTGAAATAATCCACTAAGAAGATGTCCATAAACAGGATGTGCATCATGTATCACACATTCTTTAACATTCCTTTCGTTGACAGAGGTAATTGCATCATAGACTAGAGACTTTCTTTCTAAATGCTCCTCTTCTTCCACAAGCTCTTTGAATCTGGGCAAGCTTAGTGACTGCTTTGACTAATAGGATAATGTCAGATGTGATGCTATGCCAATTTCCAGACATAGGCCTTAATATACTGGCAGTTGTCTTTTCCTGAACACTGACTCATGGAAAGCAGTTGCAATGCCATGTGGAAGACCAAGTAGGCCTTTGGAGAGGCTGATGTGAAGTGGTACAACTCCTGCTGGGCCCTCAGCCAGCACAAAATGTCAGTCATGTGAATAAGCCTTCTTGGAAGTGGATTTTTCAGATACAGTTGAACTATCTATCCCAAACAATATTATAAGGCACAGAGACAAGCTTTCCCACCAGCGGAAAGTTGCATATTTATGACAAAAGCAAAGGGTTGTTATTATTTCAAGTTATTTTTAAGTTATCATGTTCTTGGAAAGTTCTCTCTCTCTCTTTTCTCTCTCTTTCTTTCTCTCACACACATGCATAGGATCAAAAATTCAATTGTATGTATATATGTATATATGAATAAATAAATAAAAACAATCCATAAATAAATAACTAACTCCAGCAAAGTATTATAACTGACTGTCACTTTGGTATGAGGCCGCAGTATGCAGATTCACTGCTAGATGTCCTTATCCAAATTCAGCCATCCTTCCTATATCAAACCATTGACAAATTCTATTGATTTTACCTCTAAATGTCTTTTGGATACTCTTCTCCATCTCCATTAATGCCATCATTGTCACTTACATAATTGCCACTCTCTTGTTTCTTCACATCCATTCTTACCTTCCTCAAGCCACTCCTCAGTCTAAAGTGAGAATGAATTGTCAAAAATGTAAATCTGAGTGATTGACTTCTCTGTTTGTAATCCTTCAATTGCTGTTGAGATAAAGACCCATTGATTTTATCCTAATCTTTATCAACAAATTCATCAATTGTCACTGACTCCTTTATTCTTTTTATTCCTCTCAGGTTTTCTTTTCTGTTCTAGAAAGTATTCTGTTCCCTCCTGCCTCAATAACTTTGTACTCTCTGTTTCCCTTGCCTGGAATGATTTGTAATCTATTATTGTCCTTTAGATCTCTGATCAAATGTCAGTTCTTCAAGCAAATGCTCTCTGTCCTCTCACACCAGGTCTCACATTTCCCTTCTTCACCACACACACTCCACACCTATCATAACATCATATCTTTATCCTCTGAGACATTTGACACATTTGCAAGTTATAATTAAGTAGTGGCTAGCTGTTAATTAGCTATCTCTACCAATAGAGGCAATCATCACAAAGGCAGGAATTATTCCTGCTGCCTCTCAAACATCTTGCAACATGACTTATGTGGAATATATGCTCAGTAATTATGTGTTAAATACATCAATGATTAATTCATTCCTGGGAGTTGAAAGCCCTTTGTCCTCACATGGAAGATCATCAGATATTCATCCTTATAACTACAGAGTCTGGCCAAGTAGATACTCAATGAATGTTTAACTGAACAAATAGAATTTTTTGTTTTTACACTTTCAACAATTATGGCATCAAAGAGCTATGACAAACTGAGACAAATTCAATGGAAAGGAGCCATAAAGATTAGAGACTCTAGAGACCATGTCACGTGAGAAATGTTTGAAGGAAATAAAGTGTTTGGTCCAGAAAAGAGAGAATTGTAGTTGTGATACAAATATCTGTTACATAGTTATTAAAATTACAAAGTTACATAAAATGACTCCAATGGGCAAAGTTATACCAATATGTGGAATTTACCATGTTGCAAATATCAACCAACTCCATCACTAAATATCTATTAAGAACTTAAAATGTGCCTTCATCTATGTTAGGCAAGAGTATATTGTAATGGAGTTACAGGCCAATGAGGAAAACAAAGAACAATTAAAAACTAAAAATTAGCAAGTACATAAAACAGACAAATAATTATCTTGAAAGAGAATAAAAGAGAAAAGGCCATACATTGGGTGGTTTAAAAAAAAATAAAAAGAAAGCTTCCTTAAAGAGAGAATTTTCATTGATGGGAATGCAAACTGGTGCAGCCATTTGGAA
Source organism: Canis lupus dingo (assembly GCF_003254725.2). Lineage (NCBI taxonomy): Eukaryota > Metazoa > Chordata > Mammalia > Carnivora > Canidae > Canis > Canis lupus. Next base: position 31,521,627 of record NC_064254.1, read on the forward strand.
AACAGTATGGAGGTTCCTCAAAAAGTTAAGAATAGAATTACCAAATGACCCAGCTATTAGTCACACTATTAGTTAACTATCCAAAGGATATAAAATACTGATTTGAAAGGGCACATGTACCCCAATGTTTATAGAAGCACTATCAACAATAACGAAATTATGGAAAGGCCCAAATATCCATTGATTGATGAACGGATAAAGAAATATTACTCAGTGATCAAAAGAATGAAATCTTCCCTTTTGCAACAATGTGGATGGAACTAAAGTGTATTATGCTAAGTGAAATAAGTAAGTCAGAGAAAAATAAATACTATATGAGTTCACTCATATGTAGAATTTAAGAAACAAATCAAACCAAACCAACAAACAAAAAGAAACAAAACAGATGAACATAAGGGAAAGGAAAAACAAAAGAGAGGGATGCCATAAGAGACTCTTAACTATAGAGAACAAATTGAAGGTTGATGGAGAGAGGTGGACAGGAGATGAGCTAAATGGGTGATGAGTATTAAGGAGGCCACTTGTGTTGATCACTGGGTGTTATATGTAAGTGATGAATCACTAAATTGTAGTACTGAAACCATATTACATTTTATGTTAACTAACTTGAATCTAAATACAAAGTTTAAAAAGAAAAAATAATTTTCAAAATGAGATCTGAAGGATGAGAGAAGAGCAGCCAATGAATGTTATCCCAACAGCATGAGAAAGAAAGTTCATTCCTTGTGTAGGAAGGCTATAAGAAAGGGGGGAAAATGGTATGTTTAAGATACCGAAAAAAATATGTCACAGAGCATTATGAGTAAGCAGAAGGGTGGCTTAGGATGAAAGGGAAACAGGAATCACATGATGTAGCATACTATGGGACATGACTAAGGAGTTGGATTTATTTATTTATTTTAGAATATTTTATTTATTTATTTATGAGAGACACAGAGAGAGACAGAGACATAGGCAGAGGGAGAAGCAGGTTCCTTGCAAGAAGCCCAATGTGGGACTTGATTCCAGGATCCCAGTATCACACCCTGAGCCAAAGGTAGATGCTCAACCACTGAGCCACCTGGATACCCCAAGGTAGATACATTATATGCGCCACTGGTAATAGGGTCAAAAAAATGAAACAAAAATATTTTCAACTTTTTTTGAAAGGGCACATTTTTTGCCTTGAGCAAAATTGACTGGGAATAAATTAACAAAGAGTATTTAACACCAGTTAGGAGATTATTATATTGAGCTAGGCAAAAACCACATGCTTAGGAAAAGAAAGATGTCAGTGAAAAGGGATAGAATGTTAGAATTGAGATATATTATATTTGTGGTGTGTTATAGGTTTAGTTTTATCCCCTCTGAATTCATATGTTGACTCTCTACCTTTAGTATCCCAAAATGTGATCATCTTTGGATATAAGATCCTTAAAAAGGCAATTAAATTAAAATGAGGTCTGGGCCCCCATCCAACCTAGCTGATGCCCTTATTAAAAAAAAAAAAAAGTTCAGGACATACAGAGGCACCAGAGGTACAGCATACATACTGGGACCACCATAGGAAAAAATAGCAAGAGTGTGGTCCCTACAAGCCATGAAGAGATCTCAGAGAAAATCAACTATGCTGCACTTTGATCTTGGACTCATAGTCTCCAGAACTGTGAGAAAATAGATGTCTGTTGTTTAAGATATCCAGGCTGTGAAATTTTGTTAGGGAAGTTCTGGCAAACTAATACAAAGTGGAACAGACAGCACTTACAAGGGATTGAACATGAGACTGATAGAAAATTAGGCAGCAAACAATATTCCCATGCTTATAGGATAAATAATTGGGTGGATAGTGGTGCCACTTCCTGTGATGATAAAGCTGAGGAAGAATACATTTCTTTGGAGTAATCAGTTTTGTTTTGATTACCTTAAATCTAAGATGACTGTGAGATTGAGAGACTATGAAACTTTGAGACATCAATTAGGCAACTGACTACATAAAAATCTAGAGCTTAGAAGACAATTCCTAGCTAAAGAAATATATGTGTGTGATTATATGTTTGTATGTAAGAATGTATGCACATATACATTTTTGTCATTTTATTTATTTATTTATTTATTTATTTATTTATTTATTTATTTATATTTTACTTCTAGTATACTAAACATAGAACGTTATATTAGTTTCAGGTATATACTATAGTGATTCAACAATTCTATGTGTTACTCAGTGCCCATCATGATAACTTTACTCTTTAATCCCCTTTACCTATTTCACTCATCCCTCACCTACTTCCCTTCTGATAACCACCAGTTTGTTCTCTAGAGTAGCATTTGTTTTTTGGTTATTTCTTTTTTTTTCTTTGTTCATTTATTTTCTTAAATTTCACCTATGAGTGAAATTATGTGGTGTTTATCTTTCTCCAATTGACTCACTTCACTTAACTTTATACTCTCTAGAGTCATTCATGTTTTACAAATGGCAAGATTGCATTCCTTTTATGGCTGAGTAATATTCCATCTCCAAGAAGACATACAGATGTACAAGAGACACATGAAAAGGTGCTCAACATCATTCATCATCAGGGAAATGCAAATTAAAACTACAATAAGATATATCACCTCATATTTGTAAGACTGGCTAAAATAAAAAACAAGTATTGACAAGGATATGGACAAAAAGAAACCTTCATGCACTGTTTTACAAAGCAAATTGGTACATCCATTATGGAAAACATGATGGAGGATCCTCAGAAAATGAAAAGTAGAATTACTGTATGATCCAGTAATTCCATACTGGGTTTATTTACCCAAAGAATATGGAAACACTAATTCAAATAAGATATATTCACCTCTATGTTTAGTTTATTGCAGCCTTATTTACAATAGTCAAATTATGGAAGCAACCCAAGTATCTATGGGTAGATGGTTAAAGAAAAAATGGAATTTTACTCATATATATATATATATATATATATATATATATATTCTTTTAGTGATATTTAGTATTAGAGGATGTATTAGATCACCAAGGAGATATGGTAGAGAAATGAGGGAATTAGATTTAACAGTTATCAATAAGGAACTGGAATTTCAAGTTTGTACAGGAAAAAAGGAAAAACAGCAAGTGACTGGGAAGTCAGTGAGGTCTAGGAAGGTATGATAAAATAAATCAAGATGGAAAGAAGTGGCTTTAAAAATGTATGGAATAGCAAGCAAAATGGTGCTAAAAGTCGGAGTAAAATGAAAAAATATATATCTATTAACTTGGCAACATGGAAGGCCCTTAGGGACCTTGGTCAGAACTTTTTCAGTGGAACAGTGAGGCTGGAAGCCAATTAAAATGAATCAACAAATGAGAAGAAGTGATGGAACAAAGGGAATGTGATAGACTACTTTTTAAAGATTAGTTATAAAGGGGAAATAAAAAATAGGGACCGTTAATTAAAAATTGTTTTAGGATGGCCATACTGCTTTAAAATATCTGCATACTGTTAGAAATGATCCCAGAATGGGGAGAGGTTTTTGGTGGGGTGAAGAAGGTCTGAGATACGTATGGAAGGGATAGCTTTTGAGATAAGAGCAGTATCTCCATAGACACTGGAAGAAAGGAGAAAATAGGTGAAGACTCACGTTTAATGAATTCATTATGTAAGATGAGGGTGTTCCCATACTATAATATCTGTTTTATCAATGAAGAATAAAGAAAGTTATCAGTTAGAATTGAAGAGTTGAAGATAAGTTTTAAGCTTTAATGATCAAGTAAAAGTTACAAAACATTCATAGGGTATAATAGGAGAGTGAGCTTATAAGTGAAAGTTATGAGCGACAGCCTTTGTGATGAGGCCATGTGAACTTGGTGATTATGAATGCATAGAGACTTCAGATTGCCTAAGGGTGTGAATTTCTTCACCAGTGTACTGCTTCACGGGTGCTGGCTCAGAGAGAGCAGTTGTACAATACAGTATGCATGGCGATTCAGCCATAAAAATGTAATAGAAAGTTGAAAGTTATAAGTAAACTATTATAATAATAGGCATAGAATCCTTGGGATGTGCATTAGTTACCTATTGTTGCATGATAGGTTATCCCCAAACTTAGCAATTGGAAACAAAAAACATTTGATATCATATAGTTTCCATAGATCAGGAAGCCAGGAGCAGCTTAGCTGATTGGTTCTCATTCAAGGTATCTCACAAGGCTACTACCAAGATGTTGGCCAGGAGGACGTCTCAGACCTGACTGGGAAAATGCCCACTTCTAAACTCATTCATGTAGCTGTTGACAGGCGTGGAAGATATGCTTCTAATCAAACTCACATGAGCCTCTCCATAGGACAGTGTCACAGCAGGACAAGTGGTTTACCTCAGAGTGAGTGCTATAAGGGAGAATGAAAGAGCTCCCAAGATGGAAGACAGTCATTTTATACCCGAAACTTGGAAGTGACATACTATCACTGCTGCCTACTCACTAGAAGCAAGTTTCTAAATCTAGCTCACACTCAAGAGGAGTTGATTACACCTTTGTGTAATGGCAGGAACGACAGGAAGTAGGGATCACTGAAGGACACGTTACAGGTTGTCTACCACAGGCTCTAATAAGGAAAGGAAAGATAGGAAAGGAATGGATTAAAGATCTGAATTTCGTGGGAGGAAAATACAGAAATGGGTCTGAGAAGACAGTGTGCCATCTAAGCCATCTACATGGATGTTGAAAACATGAGAAGACTGGAAACTGGATGGAGAGGAAAACTGAGCCAGCAGCGAAGGACTACATGAATGAAAAGTAAAATTTGGAAGGCAGTTAGAAGATAGCAAAGAGTAAGAAGTGAGGCTGCCAAAGGAAAAGTACATAACTTCCAAGAAAAAAAAGGATATAAGAGTGAAATGAGAAGTAAATATTCAAAACCAGCAATAGACAGCAAGGACATTGATCCTTTTTACCCATAAGCACTTATTAATCACAATATGGAAGAAAGACGCATGTTCCACTTGACACGGTTCCAAGAGATGCCATGTCTTCACAAAATAGCAGGTTTTAGTCAATGGAAGATAGAGAACATTCTGCATAAAAGTGTGTTGGAATAGAAGACCAAAGAGATCTAAAAGGCCAAGTGGGAGAATCTGGCTGAGAGAGAAATAATAGGAATGAGTAAGTCAGGATTAGTAAGGAGCAGACCTGGAGAGACACAAGCTTTCAGAAATAATAGGTAATCAATGGACCTCAATCTCTGCTGTTAAGGTCAACAGATACGCTGGTCCTCACAACTTTACTTCTAGTCATCATTATTGGTAGGGTTGGAATTCAATCCGAGAGAAAACAATTGATCACAGTGTGGGAAAAAAAAGGATGTAATGGGTTGTCTTTACATTAGCAGATGGTGGTCAGGAAGGAAGGGCAAAGCTGATAAAGCTAGCGAGGTCTTAAAAATTAAGATAGAGTAGAACATTTCCAACATTTGAGCAGAACAGTTTTGATTCTTCTTAGCCTAGGATTTTGTCGCATTTGTCTCTCATTGCTTCCCTGTATTGTGAGATACCTTGTTTTATTTAGAAGCTATCAAGAGAAACTATAGAAATTACTTAGTCAAGCCGTTTCCTGTAAGGAAACCAAAGTCCAGAGAGTGCACAACTTCTTATCCATAACCAGGTATATAATTAGTGTCAGGTTCAGGGGTAAAAATGAAGAATCTTCATTTCTAGTTCATTTGAAATCATAAGAATGAAAGATAGTGGCATATATATAGCAACTTTATATTTTAAAAAGTAGATATAAATAAATGACAAGGGAAGAATTTGGGAGTGAATTCACATTTAACTACAAACATATACTTTTGAGCCTTTAAAGTCCATGTTTTCCAAGACACTTCTACAACACACAAATGTGACATTATGTGTTACCTTACCCATGGGGTTTCCTGAATCCCAAGTGAAACCTTGGGGATTAGTGGCCAAAAACTTTTTACCAATTTAAGTGTTTTACATGTGTCATTGTAGAGAGAAAGAATGGTAAAAATGGAAATTTGATGTGAATGGCCTCTTTGGATAAAAACTACTCTGACCATGTCTAGATGAGGCAAGTTTGGACTAAATAGCCCAGGATAACCATCATTTCATATGCCCCTTTGTTCTGTTATACCCTTCAACCATTTAATACTTTTGTCATGTACTCTCTGTTTTGGGGTGCCCAATTAGAAAATGGCCAATTTGTTTTTAGACAAAGAAACAAGAATCAGTTTAGTTCCTGAGAAACTTCATAATAAGAAGAAAGAAGAGGAGGAAGAGGAGTAAGGGGAGGGAGAGAAAGAGAAGAATAAAAAGGAGTTCTTTCTATTCATAGTAAATATGCTAATTTTAAGTGGTAAGTCCTCGCCAATTTAATCACGTAATCTTTTGATTATTTTATTAACACAAAATATTAATATATTAATTGATTATAGTAAATAATAGTTAAACTTCGTGTCTCTGAGGTTGTTACATTAATTTCCTTTTTTTGTGGAACTAGTGGTTTACAAAAGTTTTGTGTGTATGTGTACTGGAGACATTAAGTATTGAAAAATTAAAGCATATTGAAAAAGAATAGTCTACAAATTTATTTCTGCTTCTTTTTTTACACCTTTAAAATTTATTTTTTATTTATCTCACGACCCTGAGATCAAGACCTGAGCTGAGATCAAGAGTCAGATGCTTAACTGACTGAGCCGCCCAGGTGCCCCTGCTTGTGCTTCTTAAAGCCTTTAGTGAAGAAAGGTTCTAAAACTTGAAAGTGGTAATATAGTAAAACCACAAGGACTATGAGAGAAAGCAGTGGGGAGGAAGAAAACTAGGTAAGCATATTCAAAACATATTCTTACCATTTAAGTCTGAGAATTGTATAGGTGATACTGAATTTAGCAATGATCCTGGAGGATCTTTGGGTTCTTTTCGTTTTTTTTTTCTTCAAAGATTGAAGGACTAAACAGAAAAAAACTAAAAAGGCAATAGAGGGAAAAGATTATGTTTGGGAATCTCAATTTTCTGAAGTAATCTTTAAAAATGCATAAATAATAGAAGAGATACATTTGAAAGACTTCTTAGCTTTACATGTCTGGGCCAATTTAAAATACAAGTTTATATTCTGATATGTTAACACTGGTTTCTTAATAGTTCTTTCGAAAGCTGGCAAGGAAACTTAAATGAAAATTAGTTTATAAAATTAATCTGATAGTTTTGGTGTGAGAATACTTTATTACTAAAGAGAAATACAAAAGAGCTTAATGAAACCAAATACGTGTCTCCCAAATACGTGTAATAACTGAAATACATATAAGCATATGAACGTATGCATATATACACACATATATTATGTGTTAAATATAGATCTGTGTCTGTATACATACAGACATACATACACAGATACACGTGGGCACTTGTGAGAGGCAAATGAAGGCTGATAATTATAATCGGAAATGGTGATTTTTAAAACATATTAAAGCATTAAAACAGACCAGTCTCAATAGGGAGGAAAGGACACGGAGAGCCTACCGTGTGTAAACTGCTGCTCTTTTTATTGTTGGGTCAATATGTCAGCAGTGTTTTCACATGGAACATAGTGCAGACATGAATCAGGGTGGCTCTTCCTTGGTTTGCCTTTGGATTGTGCTGTTGTCAGGGTCCAGAGACCAGATTCTCCATATATGGTTCTTTTGTGATTCTTGATTATGACCCCCTGAGGAAGTCAGACCAGCCTGGGGTTACTGGAGATGGTGCCTTGCTTGGCATATTTATCATCCACAAATCATCTGCTATAAATATACCTCAGCAGGATCATCATCAGGCTGGCTCAGTAGCCTGCAATTTATGAAGGTTATGGGAAACAGTGTGAAGGGTGAAGTGCTTTATTAAGGGTGGCTTTCTCCCTGACCCAGCCCTGTGTTCTACTTGAATATAAATGACCCTGGGAATGAGTACTTCTTTCCATTTAGGATTAAGTCTTTTTAAATTGTCCCTTTCAGCTGTTATTCTTATGTCGCTATGTCATGACGTTGAGATTTTCTAAGAAACATCAAAATCACAGTGTTTGAAGATAACGTGAGAAATTACTAGATGCAAGATAGCTCTATATCTAAACCCCACATTGTTTCCTCTCCTTTTTTTTTTTCCATTCTATAGCATCTGTCATTAATATCCATTTTTGCTTGTGGCAAAATAACAGAACTGACCAAATGTCTTACAAAAATCATAATTAAAATCTCTATGGAAGTTGAAATAAAGGAAATGTAACTCTCCTTTGTACTGCGGAATGTTGTTTGTGTTTAAAAGAGAACATGTTTGCTTAAGACACAGTGTTTTGGATTATGCCCTGGACAGAAACCTTATTTTCCTTTCGCATTCCCTTAAATGATTAAAAAACATTGTAATGAACCGAAAATGACAAGAAACCAACACGCCACACAGGCTGCTCTCTCAGCCCGTGAATGTTCCTGGAACATGGTTAAAGCTTGTTGGTTGGGGAATGATTAACTGTTTCCCTTACAGGATGTTATTCTGAACACTTGTCCTAGAAGAGAAAGCCTTGAAGAGGGTCACCCTATTAATATGTATTAAGAAGTAAAGGGCCAATTTTAATGTTTCAAACAACTCCAGGGAATAAAAGATCATTGGCATCTCTCTGTTTTCACCACAGTCCTCTTCTAAAACGGTGTTCTCGGCTCTCCATTTGCCCCAGGGGAGAGGAACAAAAAAGAGGAAGAAAAATGTCGAAAGTGTACGGAGAGAAAATGATGGAAATTTGTTTTATTCCACTTCACCTGCCTTCACCTGCCCCTCAAGCCACTCACCCTTAGGAAGACTCCGACACTATATGAATCACCCACTGTGGTCTCCCCCACCACATCACCACACTATTTTGCCACTTGTTTTGCAAACCACCAACTGCGTTTACAAGTAGAGACATAATCAGTAGGCGAATGACCTTTTGCAGCATTGTATCTGAAGCCAGTTCATCAAATACTTGTCAGCCAACGTCCAGGGGGCTAAATAAATAAATACATAAATAAATAAAAAGTAAAGGTGGGGAGTGATAGAAATTCGTCTTTTTTTTTTTTTTTTTTTTTGCTGCTAAATCGAGAATTTGGTAGCTCTTCCTCCCCCTTTCTCTCGTTCTTTCCCCCCACCCCCCCCCACCCCTGGCCACAAACCTGTTACTAGGGAAACTTGAAAAAGAATCAGATACATTAAGAACACAAAAGTTTAGACCCCACGACCACGATCCCATTGCCATGCAGAGAGCAATGCAAGACGCCCAACCTCGGTCGCCGCACCGCGGTCCGGACAAAGCCTGTATCTAGCCCAGAACAAATAAGATGTTAATTGCAGCCTCGCTGAGAAAAACTAGTATTGTTCCAGCCAGAGAGGGACACGCAGCGTTTCGGGAGCTGAGATGTGCCCCCTTCGCGGAGGACTGGATCAATTCATCGGGATCCCGGTGATGAAATGACAGCTCCTGGGCTGCGACAGGGTCCGCGCTGAAAGAAAGAAAAGACGATCAAGTCCAGGGTGTACTTCCCACCCGCCAGAGTCGCCTTCCAGCCCTCCGCACCCCCCTAGCCTCGCCTCCCAGGGAGTCGCTCTTCCAGTTGGTCGCCGCCAGCCCCAGCGGTGGGAACTGAGGATGCAAAACCCTCCCAGACGCAGAAAATACTGCTTTCGGGACGTGCTTGGTTTTGAGGAGCCGTGACGTGCAGGCTCCCCGCGGCTCCGCGCCTCTTCCCTCGCGCACACCCGCCCGCGCCCTCGGGAGCAGAACTCCGGGAGGGCGCAGCAGCGGCGGTGGCGCGGCGCTCGTCGAGCTTCGGGGCCGGCCGCGCGGGCGGGGGGGGGGGGGGGGGGCGCGGCGGGCGGGGGGGGCGCACGCGCACGCGCGCGAGCACGCGCACGAGCACGCGGGGGACGGGCGCGCGCGCGCACCCCGGGGACGCGCACCGCCCCCCTCCTTCGCGCGCGGCCCGGGGAGAGCCGGCGCGCACACCCGAGACAGAGCTTTACTATCTCGCTCCCTCTCGCGCCCCTCCTCGCTGGGCATTCAAACAGCTTTCCGACATCACCAGCCAAGGATTTTTTTTTTTTTTTTCCTCCCCCCCCCCCCCCTTAGTCGCGGTCCGTCCATCAGTACCTGCGGGGGGAGGAGGAGGAGGGAGGAAAGCGGAAAGAGGAAAAAGCATGAGCTTGAGCCTTCCGATCCGACCACGACTACTCCCGTAATAAACCCACCGCCCCGACAAACCCGCCTGAGCAGCCGCTGCTGCCGCCGCTCACTTCTCGTCTCAGCGCTTTCTTTGCTTCTTGGCTAATCGGTTTGCTGGGGGCAGAATTGATAACCAACAAATCCTCGCTTTGAAGCCACTTGCATATTTTTTCGTTGTTGTTGGTTTCCCTAGAGTGTCTCCACGGGGGGCTTCTTTCCCCCACCCCCACCCCCACCCCCCACCTCGGCTGCAGGTTGGTATCAGTTGGATCCGGCGTCAGGCTCTGTCTGGGGTCTTGGGGGCTTCTTTTTTTTTTTTTTTTTTTTCCTCCTACCCCTCCCCTTTTGGATTTTTTTTTTTCTTTTTTACTCCAATCTTTTGATTCTCTTAAGTGTGCATTTAAAAAAAATAAATAAATAAATCCTGATTTTCGAAGCTGAGCCGGGGAAAATGGGCAACGGTGACTGGGACCGAAGGGGAGCCTCTCCGTCACTGTTGCTGGGACGCGTGCCTGTGCTGGTGTCTTAGAGCAGGAGCCTCCGTGAGCTGTCGGAGCGGAAGGTAAGCAAGGGGTCCAGGGGTCACCTTCCCTCGGCCTGGGGTCGCCACCGAGAAGCTCCCGCCCAGGTGTCGGCGGAGGGAGGGCAGGGAAAGGAAAGGCTGTTGGCGGCAGGTGGAGGGGCTGCGAGCAAACCCGACTGTCTGCGTTTACTTCAACGCCGCAGTTGAAAAGTTAGAGAAGTCTTTTTTTCTTTTTTTCTTTTTTTTTTTTTTTTCCAAGAGCTTGTGCTGGGTCGGAAGGAAGGAATGGGCAGGGAGACCTAGAAGACCTGACGGTTGTATGTGATTGGGGTGATTTTATGGGGCGAAATTTTTAGGTTAGAACGAAGTTAAGAGAAGGGGAGGCAGTGGGTCTTCTATTGGGGAAAAAATTTAGTGGAGTGATGGCGCCGTCTATGTTCGACTAAACTAAAGTGTCACCCAGAAAAATCAGTTTTGAGAATAGCTAAACTAAATGCCGGTTTGCTTCTCAGCAGGAGATAAATAAATAAATAAATAAATAAATAAATAATTAAATAAAATAAATAAATGCAACATCCTTGAGACCTTGGTAGCCATCCCTTAGTCACCCCCAACCCCATTCTTTCTTTCTTAAAGAGGGAAATACAATTGTTTGAACTGGCCCTGCAGTCGGGGGCGGGGGTGGGGTGGGGGGGGGGAGGCAGAGTTCAATGATTCATTTTCGATTCTTTAGAATAAAACAAGGATCCGCACACCATGGCTTAAGGATTAAAATAAAGAGCATTATATTGAGGGGGCTCTCTTGAGCAAGCTTGGAAGTGAAATCAGAGCTATTTCCTCACTCTTTCTAATCCTGATGAGCACAGCAATGCAGACATGTACTGTCATAAATGGAAGCAAAAGTACTGGATATCATTAGGAAAAGAAATACGACCTCTTTTTGAGGTACCTATTATAAAATGAAGCCCCCTTTCATGGATGGAATTCCTAATTTAGACACTTATTGTCACATTGGCTCTCAACGCCTACACTCTACCCTGAAGAACACTGCGCAGACCTGCATTGCCTGCAAAGTGCTACAGCAAAAAAAAAAAAAAAAAAAAAAAGGAAATAATTTCCAGAATTTCCTGCAACTTTCCCAGTTTTTTAACCTTTAAATGCTCATTGGCTTTATTTTCTCCGAAGAAAATGCATTATTCATTGATCTGTATGCTTGAAACGGAGAACGCTGTTTTGATAGTCCCAGCAGTTCTGATGTTATTTTAAACTGCTGCTATATAGAGATTTAGAGTTGGGGCTGTTTTCTCCTATATCAAGACATAGAACTTGAATTATAATCTGGAAAATGCAGATCTATCTTCAGGGACTTCGGTCACTGGTATTTGTGTGCATGCGTTGGTGTGTGTTATGCAATGGGAAGGAAGAGCGTTTTGTTAAAACCTTTGGTTCAGAGAGGACCCAGGCAAAGACACGAAAACTCTTAACTGTCTATATGTCTGTATGTCTGTCTCTGTTTACAGAACAGTGGAAGAGACTGCAGCCTAAAGACTTTTATAATTAACTTGGCATCACTTTTCTCAGCTCAAAGGCTAAACAAAAAAGCAGTGTCATTTATTCTAAGAAATAACTTCTTAAAGGTTAAAGCTGAAAAAATTCAAGTTATTTTTGGATAACAACTTACAGAGGTAAATATACCCAAGGATTACTTTGTTATGCAAGACCAGGTTGAAAAACATAAAGAAAAGGAGCTTTGGAGCTCCTATTGGAAAGGGAGCAATTCAGTAATGAAATCTGCTAGAAAGAAGATGCTAATGTCTTTTATCTACCATGTGTAAATCTTAAATTACAGTAGATAACTCTAGATAAAATAGCCCTGATTAAAAAAAAATTAAAAGACTGAAGCCAGCTCAATTACTGTGGTTCTGGGATTTTTCACTGATATAGCCTTTGGATACAGATACAGTGATCCACTTTGTGTATCCCAAGAGGGCATGTCACATTGAAATGACTGCTTTAAATCCTAGTTCTCAGTGGTAATGTTGAACAACAAGTCTTTCCTATGTATCTACCCATCTATGCCCTTTCTCAGATGATGGTTTTAAAATTCTGTTGATCCACATGAATGCCGGTGTTTTTGCACAGGAATTCTCATCAGTTCACACGGTGGTCCCTGCAAAGACAAGTATGGGCATTTGGGAGATGATGTTTCATCTGCAACAAATTGTCATTCGTGTGTTTAAAATTGTGGCTATCCTTTATCGAGATTGCGTTTCATATTTAAGATAAAATAAGTAATGTGATGACAGCTGTTCCCAGATTATCAGATTAGAGTTTGTGTGATGATGTTTACTGCAGGCTGAGAGAAAAGGTATTGGTTGCTTAAAAATATTTCAAAAATTAAAATTTAGGTTATGATATTTTTTAAAAAATCTGTTTTCCTCTTCTTTCAATGGAATCATAGTGTACTTGGAGGAAATCCTGGTAGGTAAATTAGAGCATTCCTGTTAATCATCTATTAAATATTATTTTTAAATTGAATGTGGAGAATTTGGCCATTGTGAGTGACCACGTGAGGGCGCTGTTCACACAGCAACAGATAATTTCCTAGCGTTATAAAATAAAAAATTACCTGCCCTTCTTTTAAAAAGGGTTTTTTTTTTTTTTTTTAACTGAAGTCTTGAAAACAGCTGGCTGTAATATTGGAAGGAGTTTCTTTTTTCAATGCGCATAGACTCCTACTTGCATTTTACTTTCATTGCCATTTTTACAGGCCAAATGACATAGGATGAAGGCTGTTCGTAACCTGCTGATTTATATATTTTCCACCTATCTCCTGGTTATGTTTGGATTTAATGCTGCCCAAGACTTCTGGTGTTCAACTTTGGTGAAGGGAGTCATTTATGGATCGTATTCTGTAAGTGAAATGTTTCCCAAAAACTTTACAAACTGCACTTGGACGCTGGAAAATCCAGATCCAACCAAATATAGCATTTACCTGAAATTTTCCAAAAAGGACCTTAGCTGCTCTAACTTTTCCCTCTTGGCTTATCAGTTTGATCATTTTTCCCATGAAAAAATAAAGGATCTTTTAAGAAAGAATCATTCTATAATGCAACTCTGCGATTCCAAGAATGCTTTCGTTTTTCTACAATATGATAAAAATTTTATTCAAATACGTCGGGTGTTTCCAACTGATTTCCCAGGATTACAGAAAAAAGGGGAAGAAGATCAGAAATCTTTTTTTGAGTTTTTGGTATTGAACAAGGTGAGCCCAAGCCAGTTTGGTTGCCATGTATTATGCACTTGGTTGGAGAGCTGCTTAAAATCAGAAAATGGGAGAACAGAATCATGTGGGATCATGTATACAAAATGCACCTGCCCTCAGCATTTGGGAGAGTGGGGGATCGACGACCAGTCGCTGGTTTTGTTAAATAACGTGGTGTTACCCCTGAATGAGCAGACCGAGGGCTGTCTGACCCAGGAGCTGCAAACCACCCAGGTCTGCAATCTTACCAGGGAGGCCAAGCGACCGCCCAAAGAAGGTAAGTGCCCAGTAGAGAGGGGGAGATGGGAAGGAGGGGTGTTGGGAGATGGCATTAAGATGTTCTGTTTCAACACAAGGGCTTAATCATTGCTCTTTAACTTTATCATCTTTGGAGTCATTTGATTTGTGATCTTCACTAATATAGGCCTCTTAAGCTAATTTTGGGTTTCAAGATTTTAGAGATGGGGCAGTGAGGATTGGGTAGCTCTCATCAACATGCTCTGTTAATATATGTGGAATATTCAGGAGAAAAGAGAGGCAAAAATGTGGAGCCAGTTTGCGATGGAGGTTGGGGAGGGGGGGTCTTTATTGGGCTGCAGCCCCTTGTGGAGACCTACCTCTACACATGTGCTCTCTTTCTCACACACACTCCTGTGAAGTGGATTTGTAGGATTTCTACTTTATGCTGTAGCCCTGTAAAAAGTACTCTTTACTTCCTCTCTCCTTTGCCCTCTCTATCTCAGTGTCTCAACCAAGAGACCCCTTTAGTTGTGCTGCCCCAAGTTGTGGAAGCAGGACAAAGAAGTGACACAAACTCAATAGCAAGCCTGTTTTGACCAAATGACTTTCTGACACCTGAAGACAAGGGTGTCTCCCCTCCCCCAGAGGCCGGATAATTTTTAAAAAATGCTTTGCACAATAAATCCTGCGTGCTTGCTCTTTTGTGGGTCAAGGAAACCCCACTGGAAGCGTAAACTCTGGGGTCTTCTGGCTGTGAAGCCACTTGGAGGCAGGGGTGAAGGGTAGAATTAAAACACAGGCTGATCCTGTAAAACCTGATAGCCCTCTTGTGGGATTTTTGCTCTTCTTGGTCCCCTGTTGATATACACGAGGAGAGTGAGAGCGTGTCAGAGACGAGCTAGATGGAAAAAAATAGTGCAACGGAAATGCAGAGGAAAAAGGAGAAAGTACAGGAGTGATTTATAGCTTTCACCCAATCCCCAGTGGGGGAGCTACCAGAGGATTTCAGATTTTGGATTATGTTTAATAATGCAAGAAAGCTGACATATTTTGTGAAAATGACTTTCCTGTTTGGAAGGTTAACGGATGCGTTTCCATTCCTTTGAGGACACGGTTGATACGCATTCGTTCTCGCTCCCCAACCCTGAAACTAGAGAGGGTGTTGATTTTTTATGCAGGAAATGTTTTCTGATCGCCACAAAGATCCCTGTCTGTGGAAAGGGACAGCCAAGCTCCAGTCCCTCTTTCCTCCCCCTCCCCCAACAGAAGTTGTCTTTGTGGCCAATATAAAATTGACACGTTGTTGGAGAATTTTCTTTAAGAGTGGCCAAGGCTTTGTAAGGGGAGTGGGGAGGGAAAGAGAGAGGAGGGCTTAACTAGCTAAATGCGGTTTCTCCACTGAAAGCAATTTGGGGGATGGGGATTATGGAAGAGCAATGGTACATGGAGAGAAGATGTGTAAGAAAATAAATGCAGACTAATGGCAATGAGAGAGGGTTGAAAACCTTTCCGATTTCTACAGGTCAGTGTTTCGCTAACAGCTGTGGCTGAAGAAAACAAAGTGGTTTTAAATTACAGGAGTTCTTTTCTCTAGTAAAAATCCCAGAGAAGCACTTGCAACTGCAGGGATGGTATTTAACACCATTTAAAACTAATTAGTGTCCCCTAGAATAAGAAGCTACAGTACACACAGAAAATGTGATGCTACAAGCTGGCTAATAAGACAATTAACATCAGAACTAGTATTTGTCTGTTTTATTGTTGTTTTAATAAAATCTAGAGAATCTGTTTTTTCAATGGGTAAAATTCCATCATGAAATTGTCTGCGGATGAGGAGTGGGACTTGAAACTAGTTTTGGAAGCTTTTTTTTTTTTTTCTTTTTTTGTGAATGGTAGCAAGTGACAAAAACAAAATTGTGTGCATATTAAGCATGATATTCAAAGGTTTTGCAGGTCACGATCATGAGATGTGGGTTGAGACAGTGCTAGGATTTATAGAAGTTGGACTAGATAGCCTTTTGTTTTGTAAATGAGTAAGAATATGAGTGATTTTAGGCATTCGATGTATATATCACAGTCACGTGGGATCACATCTTTTTCTTTTGGCTAGTTAGCCGGGAAAATGAGAGAGGAACAGTTCCACAGACAAATAAGTGATTATGTGAAAATTGTTACTATGAACTGAACTAGGAAAACTTTATATAATAGGGGAAGAATATATACTGTATCAGTAAAATTGCACAGCCTGTATTCTCCTTATTCTAAATTTGTGTTGATTAATTGTTTAGGTATTCTGAGTCAGAAATGTAAGGATAAGTAAGTCCTGATGACATAATTGTAGCTGATGCATTTATAAGTAATTCTTATAAAATATATACAGCATTCCTTACCTCATTCAAAGAAGACCTTTTTGGCTATGTTGTGTTGTAGGAAAGGAATGTGCAAATCTGCAGACTCTTAGTACAATTTATGCAAAGTATATTAAATCTTAAATATTTTATATAAATGATACTTAAAATCTTATGAAAGAATTATTTAATACCATTTCAAATAAACTGCCATATAATGATATTCACGAGGTTAGAGGTTAATAATTACATATAGTTGTGCTACTCATATCTAATTTTATTTCAAAACGTCTTTACTTTATATGGTAACATGTAATCCCAAGTTTTAAAATAACGCTTTAAAAATTCTACTTCATTTTACATTAATATATGATTTCTATTTTCTATAGAAAAATAGACTATCCTGTAAGTTATCAAGAGAATAAATAACAAAATTATTCTCCACAGCTTTTTTTTTAATTTTTGTTTTATTTGTTGTAATAAGTACCGAAAACCTTGAGTGGAAATAGTTTCTATGTTCATTACATCGTAGAAGTGGCACAAATTGGATAGACGACTCTTTACATGCAATAAATACAGTTTTAGGTTGTTTTGTGCGGTGCTGATGGTGATGGCACGGGTGTACCAAATTCTGAATATTTTGAATGTATCCATTGAAATCATAAAATCATATTTAGTTAATATTTGAGGAAACTATAGGCTTCCATGACTGGGATGTTGGTTTTGTTGATTTAGGCCTTCTACTATAACGTTTGCTAATAATACATTCACATACCGAAGAATTTCATAGCCAGAAAACAGCAAAGAAGAAAACTATCACTGTTGGTAGTGATGACATCAACAATTATAAATGTTATCTTGAATACATTACAAAAGTACATAATTGGACTGATGCCTTATTAAAGTGTTAAGCGTTAGTACATTTAAGTATCTTTTTTTAAAAATCATGTTTGACATATTTGAAGGTGATACATCATTATAAAAACTTAGTTGCCATTCCCCAATTTTTATGTGAAAATTTGAAATCCAAGTAAATCAATATAATGAAGACTCTTAAAAATAACGATGTCTTATTTCAGGCAGTATTTTTTTAAAAACTGTCTACACTTAATGTATATAACCTGTTTTTAAAAAGGAAACTCAAATGACATTGCTGTTTACTTGGTTTTCAGATGTAAGTCTGGGGAGGTACTGGCATGTATTCATGAGGTCTTTGCTACGTTTTATAGGACACTTTTTTTTCTACCATAGATGATTCTGGACTATATAGCTAAAAATGTAAGATGTGATTACATTTTATCTTATTAAGATAAGATCTTAATTATCAGTACTTCACCTAAAATAAGCAACTGAAACAGTTTGGGCAGAAAAATTCTACCAGGGTATCTAAATCACATAATAAGCCTTAATGGAACCTTTGTTTCCTACTTATATCAATGGTGCTACTTATGTGAAGGGAAATTGGGATCCCTGTATAGATTCCAGGAAATCTGAACACACATACTCATTTGTCTTTTCACTCTGCCTGTACTAATCCTTGATACTCTGTCACTCGAGGGAAGTCTCACTATGTGCCTGTGTAAAAGTGAGCCTGGGTTGTGTGTGTGTTTGTAGTTCTAGATACCTATTTTGTCATCTAGAGCAATTTGTGTCTCTCTCAGTGTTTTTATTTCTTTCTACTCTTGCTCTTTTTGCCCTCAGAACTGTTCAACAGCCTTTCACCTTGCTCTTTATGGTCATTGAGTCTTACTTCCTTTGTAAATAACTACCATGATCCTGCACTCTATCGAGATATAGAAAGGTTCGTGAGTCTGTTGTTCCTTGAAGATGCAAAGCCTGAGAGTTTGGTCTGCCCCTTGGCTGCATCCCATGGTGCTCTGCATGTACTGTACTTCTGTTCTAGCACTTATAAGATTGCTGTGTATTTCCCATTTATATTTCCATTTCCCTCCACTAGACCTGGGAATTCTTCATGCATGAAGACTGAGTCATCAGTTGTCTATGACAATAGAGTTTTAGTAAATATTGAATGTTAAATGAACAAAACAAAAAAGATCTCAGTAGGAAAGATAGTAATACCTTGGTTACAATCAAAAGAATAAAACTATGTCATTTGGGGAAAGGGGCCACCTTTTACTTTCTGGTTTATTTAGGGAAAGATAGCTATCATTTATATAATTTCCAATTCCATTAATGTATTACTTATGCCAGCTTCTGATCTCAACATATTAGTTAATAACACTTTTTAACAAGAAGAATAGAATCATTAAGAAATATTCTTAGTTTTATATACATGTTATATATATATATGTATATATAAAGATTATGATCCATATAACTTTCTACATATGGCTACCCACCAAAACCTAGTAAGAAAATTTGCTAATTTCTGCTTAACTATCTTTTTAAACACTTTTAAAAAGATTTATTTATTTGTGATAGAGAGAGAGAGAGAATAAGTGGTGAGGGCAGAGGGAGAGGAAGGAAGAAGGGGGCTCCATCCCAGGACCCCAGAACCCGGTTCATGACCTGAGCGAAGGCATATGCTTAACTAACTGAGCCACCCAAGCACCCCTGTTTAACTGTCTTCCTTTCTCTTTATGTTTCTCTCTTCTGGCTCTAGCATTACTTCGACAGTAATGACATTTCCCAAATCCTCTCTTGCATAGTTTGAAGACAAACATGCAAACTCTTTCCAAGAAAGAGGAAAATAATATCTGCATGTCAAGTTCAGCACCTCTGTTATTCACTCTTGTTTAATAATTTATAAGCGTAGTAATAGAATATTATTAAAATTGTAGGCCTGATCAAGTAAAGTGCAAAGTGCCATAATTTTTACTTTTGTCATTTTAGAATTTTGATAATTTAAGATGTCATATATATGTGTGCGTGTGTATTTATATATAATATTTAGTGAAACAAAATTCCGTTATGTGTCAACACATTTTTTGTGGGTGATAAAATATTAACATGAACATTTATGTGTGTACACCTATGTCCCATACATGCACACATTTGCCAAGATGTGTCAGTGGGTTTTTATGATAGCTGTAAATAAATGTACTGTAGGTAGTTTCCTTCCAAAATTGACAAGAAAGTTTTACTTGAGTTCAGCTTCGTGCATTACCTTATTGACTTCATTCTTAAAAGAAGCAATTTTATAGTTAAACTGAATAGTTTTATAAAACATAGTATTCTTTAGAATCACTCTGGTATATATTACCTAAAGTCACATGGCTCTTGGATCTCAAATCAGTGTTCATTTAAAAATAAACTTGTCTTACTTTTTCAAAAAATCATTGCTGGCTTTAAAATCCTGAACCAGAAAAATAAAAAAATAAAAATAAAAAATAAAAAAATAAAATCCTGAACCAGAAAGAGCTGAGTTTGAATCTTCTCTTCCACATCATAACTGTTACTCTGTATTACTACTTTCCCCTTCTCAGATTAGGTTGGTAATGCTTATGTCTCAGGGTACAGGAGAACAGGAAATGACATCATGTACTGAATTTTAAAAGCCTAATAAAATTAATGGCCTGGAATATTTTAGTTCCTGTCAGCCCTGTGGAGATTTTTTCCCAAATCAATTAACTAATAAAAATCAGAGAGGTATGCAATTTTTCTAAGTATATCACTTCATTGAAATGAAAGGTATTTTGTTGTAAGGTACACTTGAGTCCCCAGAGTGACTCAGCCTCCTAGTAGCATCTGACAAGTGACTGAGCTTGACTCATCAATCTTTGGTAGTAGAGTGTTGAATTAAATGAGATTGGACATGTAAAACACAAGTCCATTGCTGAAGTTACATTAGGCTCTCAATTCAGTTTTTGAATGTCTTTTTTATTCTTATCTTTTGGCTATAAATAATAGAGAATTGATAATAAATAATGAAGCAGATTGTCATTTAATTATTTGAACTTGCTTATGAACTTAGGGAATTTAACAAAGGATCATTAAGCATCTTAAATGTATGTCTATTTTGTAATAGATACAGAAAAGGTAGCATCTCAGAACCTATGTGTTGATGGAGGCATGACTAATATATCAAATAGATCAAGCTAGTGGTGTGTGAGTCACCCTGGGCCTGGAAAGATGTCCTTTGGATATCATTGTGGATAGCCTGCAAATCCATTTAAATTAAACAGTACCATGAGTATTTTACTCTTTTCTGCAGTACACAAAATTAAGCTCATGTTTTGAAATGTATTTTGAAAAGGAATTATCTTGAAATACTAGTCCATATTAAACCATTTGGAAAAAAATGTAGGACTATCTTGTATGTTTTTCACTGGGTTGTAATCACATACCAGTAAGCCCCAGGATTCCCCAAAGGCTTATACATTCAGATATTGAAAACAAAATTTTTTTACTACTCATTTGAAGATTCTGATGTTTTCTTGAAGGAAAATTACAAAATGTGATCTCTAAGACCCCATGAAAAGCTACATGTTCGGGATCCCTGGGTGGTGCAGCAGTTTGGCGCCTGCCTTTGGCCCAGGGCGTGATCCTGGAGACCCGGGATCGAATCCCACGTTGGGCTCCCGGTGCCTGGAGCCTGCTTCTCCCTCTGCCTATGTCTCTGCCTCTCTCTCTCTCTCTCTCTCTGTGACTATCATAAATAAATCAAAATCAAAAAAAAAAAAAAAGCTACATGCTCTATGTTCATTATCTTTCAACTGTCATTCAGGAATCTTGCTCACTTGCAGAGAATGACCTAGCTATCTGTATGTTAAAGGTTAATAAGAAAAGTATTTCTACTATAAACAGAAAGACAATAAGTAACAAATTCATAATGAGTACATTAGTATGGAGTTGTTTCTCTCAAAATTAATTAAGTGAATAGGAGTCTTTTCTGAAATCTGAAATGTTTGCTGATATGCATTTTCACCATATCCACGCCCATCACCATCACATAATCATTAATGCTTGGAAAATATTATAAAATATGAAGGTAAAATGATTACTGTTTGGTTTCCACTGTGTTAAATGAAATAATTTACCTGCAAACCTAATCCTGGATATTATATTCTCTAATTATTTCTTCTGGATAATAAGTTTCTTTGGGGAATATTCTGTTGTTTGGGAAAACAGAAAAGAATATGTGCATGGAAAAGATATTAGAATACTGATACAACCAGATTTTAAAACAGTTGACCCTTGAACATCTGGGGAGCTATGGACACAGTTGGAAATCTGTATACTATTTTTGACACCCCCCAAATTTAATTTCTAATAGGCCACTAATGACAGGAAGCCTTATCAATTCTATAAATTGTGTGTGTGTGTATACACATATATACATATATATATTCTGTTCTTGTAGCAAGCTAGAGAAAAGAAATGTTATTAAGAAAATCATAAGAGAAAATACATTTATAATATTGTATTTATTTTTAAAAATGTATGTTTAAGTGGACTTGTGCAACTCAAGCCTATGTTGTTCAAGGACCACCTGATTTAGAATATGACTTAAATACACTTAAACAGAATAAAAAGCATTAAAACAGTTGGAGAATCAAAAAGAGGCTACCTTGATGAAATTACTTTTTAGCAATAAATATGTTAAGTTGATAGAAATTTCACAGAAATATTATCTCTTCTAGGTAATTCATATCTCTCCCAGGTATTACACAGTATTTCTTTCATGACATTTCTACCAGTGTTTCTTCCTGGTAATTTTAAGTTTTGATAATTTTTAAAAAATTGATTTCTATGCTTGCATATCCAAACAATAATTTGTTCTCCAATAAATATATATTTTTTAAGATTTTATTTATTTATTCATGAGAGACATGGGGGGGTGGGGGCCGCAGAGACAGGCAGAGGGAGAAGCAGGCTCCATGCAGGGAGCCCGATGCGGGACTCAATCCCGGGTCTCCAGGATCACGCCCCAGGCCGAAGGTGGTGCTAAACCGTTGAGCCACCTGGGCTGCCCTCCAATAAATATTTTTAAGGAGAAGCTTCATCTAATATCGCTCCTGAAAGTATAAGGGAGTAAAGCATTATAATAAACATTTTATAAATTTAAAGAATATAATAAAACCTAACATTGAGAAAATGTTTTCCAGTTTGCCAGGCTCTGTTGCATATATTATTTTATTTGGGGAATAATTGTGTGAAACACATATTATTTGTCCCATTGACGTGTGCTGAATATATAGAATACCCTAAAGACTGTGGTTTTCCTTTCTCTAAAAATTTAATACAAATTGGTTCAAATGAAAAACTAGAGAATTTCAGAACTTGGGGTTTTCTCACTGATTTTGGAGTGCTTGAAGCTGAATCACAAATTCTCAGATACATGACGGATATTAGGTGTTACCAAATATTACCCGGTTAATGGATTCCCAATCTGCAAACATGATGGGAACATTATTTCAGCTGAATTTAAGTCTTTTGGGGATTTATATTAATACCATTTGTATAACATGAAAGAGGCACAGTCACTTAATATTGTTTGATAGTTCTGTTTAATTAAAAAAAAATTTAGGGGCGCCTGGGTGGTTCGGTGGTTGAGCATCTGCCTTCGGCTCAGGTAGTGATCCTGGGGTCCTGGGATCGAGTTTCGCATCAGGCTCCTCAAGGGCAGCAGCCTGCTTCTCCCTCTGCCTATGTCTCTGCCTCTATCTCTGTTTCTCATGAATAATTAAATAAAAATTTTTTAAAAAATCTGGTATCTAGCCAGGACAATAATCAGAGTATACTTCACTATACTACTTACAGTATCTTTACAAATTAAAGCTTTCATCTATTAGATTTTTGTTCTATTTAGTATATATTATTTAAACACTGTGATGTCAGTCTCAAAAAGCAATATTCAGTCTAAGATCATTAAATTTAAAGAGCAGTGTATTTCAAATTCAGAGTCTGTGTAGACTAAGATGATTTAGCAACACCTATCTAGGATCTCCTTTCACTATCATTTTCTAGGGAAATCTGTGTTTCGAAGAAATAGGATGTCTTACATTGTTTATTCTATGGTACATTGAGAAATAGTGGGGACGGGGGGAGAGGTCTGGGTTCTCTCCTTCACTGACAGTCCCAGCTTCAAGCAGGTGGGCTTACCCTTTGAGCTCTGGCAGCCACTCTCTCCTCCCACCTGTGGGTAGTAGTGCTCTGCTGTTTCTTTAAAGATTTTATTTATTTATTAGAGACAGAGAGAGAGAGAGAGAGAGGCAGAGATACAGGCAGAGGGAGAAGCAGACTCCATGCAGGGAGCCGATGTGGAACTTGATCCCCGGTCTCCAGGATCACGCACTGGGTTGAAGGCAGGGCTCAACTGCCAAGCCACCCCAGCTGCCCCTCTCTGCTGTTTCTAACCCTGAGTGCTATGCGCTCTCTCCTTGGTTTCACCAAGCACTATCCATGCCTAGATTTTTTTCTCAAATTATCTTATTTGAGGACACCATCTGTTTCTTACTGGGACCCTGACTAGTAGAGGGGTGTATAATTTTGGTGGTGACATGATTTCTGATTTCTTATAAGACTGGCTTGAAACCCACATTTTAAATTTTGATCCTTTCCTTTAATGTGCTAAAGGTCTCATGTAAGTATTAGCCCTTTTGCAGATAGACCAGCCCAGAAATTTTTACTTGGGCCCAAAGAAATAAGAATTTAAAGAATTGAGTTAATGAAAATTAAAATCAGTTGGCCTATTTTTTTTTAGCTTAGTAGAAATGATATTTTTTTACACTTAATTCTCTCTCAGAATTGATGTGTTCATCTTTAAAATTCCATTGAATTTAATCCCTATAAGTATTTTTGTAGATTTACTTGTTGGTTTGTTGATTATTTAGCTAATTCTTAAATTATATAT
Source organism: Canis lupus dingo (assembly GCF_003254725.2). Classification (NCBI taxonomy): domain Eukaryota; kingdom Metazoa; phylum Chordata; class Mammalia; order Carnivora; family Canidae; genus Canis; species Canis lupus. The sequence goes on from NC_064254.1 coordinate 31,546,016, forward strand.
ATATATATATATATATATATATACACATTCATATACAGCATATATACATTTTCAGCATTGATGTGACCCCAGAACATTTAAACTGGCCTGGATATTCAAAAAAAAATTTGTGAATTGATCCTTAAAAACAAATGACTTCAAGGTTCCCATATAAGATTTAAAAAATACTGACTAGATTAAGATTTTGTTGTTATTTTATATCATTATAATGTAAATGGAAGTGGAAATGATGGAAAATGTAAAATGAAAATAGAATTTCAGTTTCATTTTGCTTATTGATTTCACTGTGTCTCTCAAAGCAAAACAAGAAGAAGACACACAAAAAGCATTTCTTCTTTCTTTGTTTCATTACAAAAACCAAATCGAGGCAGCTAAGTTTGCCTTTGAAGTTTCATCATAAAAATTACAGTTTTTAAATTTTTTCTCTGTGTTAGTATGTTTGTTGCCTCTCACATCAAGGAAGGATCTCAAGAGGAAAAAAAAACAAGTAATTTCCAAAAATTATGTGCACACAATTATGTTGAAACAGAGCTTTATGATTTTTCTGAATCAGTAATACATAACAACTATTTATTGTATACTGGTTGCTTTCGGAAATGTTTCTTCTTATGTAGCTACTCATAACAATTGTAGTGTGGAAAAGAGGGCGCCTTGGGAAGATAAAAATCTGTTTACTTTATGTAATCTTTCTACATAAATCTGGCAAACTTTCAAAGATCTGCTTCTGCACTGTAGACTGAGAAATTTGAGTTTACTTTGGCTTCTCAGAGAGAGGTCAGCTTTCTTTATAGATATGTCAGGCTGTGGTCAGCTTTCTTTGGCTGGCCTTGGTTTTTGTCATTTGTAGGGCAAACAGTATGTATTTTTTAATACACGTGCCTGTGAAATTAATCAAGCACAACTGCTTTTTAAACAAAATTTTCAGTAGGTTGTTTTACTTTCAAGCATGATGAAGTAAATAACTGTGGAGCATCATTGTTCCATTTGCACAGCAGAGAGTATTTTAACCCCATCATTTGTAATATATTAAAATCTGCTGTCTTAAAAACCTATGGCTTTTATCTGTTTTAGTGATTTCTCATTGAAATTTTCTGATGGAATTTTCTCATGACCATGTTTTGGTGTTCAATTGGTGATAAGGGCACAATTGAGTTCCAGGCATAATAAATATTATGTGTGCTTGCCTCAGGCTTCTGCATCCGGAGACCACAGAAACCACAGAAATGGAACAGAGAGAGTTTGGAAGCAGAATAGAGGTTGAGCCATTAAGTAGTAAGAACTGATTAAGGTGAAAGAAATAAGTACATGTAGAATGTGAATTAATACGGCTTTTTTTTTTCTCAGCACTGGAACATTTTTTTCTAAATGAAAGCCAATATATAAACAAGATTTAAAAAAACGGAGCTGTTTCGGTTGAAGTGGGCAGGGGGCCTAGAACCCTGCCTAATCAGTCTCCTTTCTTCCTGTGTGGGCTCCAGAGGTAACTCTGGTTGCAAAACCACTGCAGAACTGTAAATCTTAGAAGCCTCCATATGAAGCCACATAGGAAAAATTAATGGCAAAAAATTTTTGCCATTTAGTTTTTCTTCCTCTGAGAAACTAAAATTTTTAGCATCTTGATCACCAAGAATGTATAAGAACTGCCATTTTGTTTTTGCTGCATTTTGCTTAGAACAAAATTCCTAATTTGTTTGGGATCCATGTCAATGGCCCATTTATCTGTGCTTAATTTTTCTCCATCCCCTGCTCCTTCCCATTCAACAGGCTAAAGTTTGCCTGGGTTTAACTCCCAAAGCTCAGGCAAGCCCTCAGCCTATTCCATCATGCCTTTCAGGCACCTCTGATGCCTTGTGGGGATGTCCGTAAGTTGACTCTGTTACTTTTCTGCCATGTCTCATCCAATTTGTTGGTCACTTGCTATCTTCTGCCTGCCATTAGTGTTTCTGCCTTTGCTCTACAGAGATCTAGTGTAATGAAGCCATGCTGTGTTTACGCTAAAGGTGCGATCCCCATGCCTTCTCTTTTTTCTGTCACACTCATTGTATAAGACATGTTTATGACCCATTTTCAGTGGCTGTCATGTAAACATTTCTTTCAGACTTTGTCCAGAATCAGCTCGTCCTGTGGCTGAATGTGGTTCCTCAGGATGAATGCCACAATACTTCATTTTTCCTTCCAGTCATCTGCATCCCAAACCTCTTCTTAGGTTTCCATCCCTCCTGCACATTTGCATATTCCAGTTATGCCTCTGGCTCACATTCTAGTTTGCCTAGGTAAAAATGAATATTATTTTAGAATTCTTTTATTTAGAAAAATGAATATTATATTTAAAATCCTTTAACTTTAGTTGATAAATACAAAAGCCCCAATTTTAAATCTTTATAAATGTAATATATTTGGTGCTGTCCATTTTGATACTCTTCTGTGTGGTTTTGTTAATCCCCAAATAGTTCAGTTGCAAACTGTCAAACTTCTTGGAATGAACTAAAGATGATAGGATAGTGAAAATTATTTTGAGTTCCTTTGATTATTCACATATAATGGATATCCATAACTGAAAACTTATTAAAACAACAACAAAAAGTTTATTAGCTTTGGTGTTCTGTAGGTATGAGTGGGTAATTGAGGTGTTATGAAGGCTCTTTATATTTCCAGCCTTCTACCATTCTGGGTATGTGGAGGAATTGTGTTCCTGGCCCACTAATGGTTGGGTGGACGAAAGCATTAAAGTTTCTTTACCTCTGGCATCGAGACCTGTACTTGAGGAGAAGGGGCACCTTGGTCATCCTGAGTCCTTGAATGTCTAAAATGAGAGAAGGCTCCTGTCTCATGCCTTTACTGACCCATGATAGTTGGGAAGCATGAGCAAGGAAGAACTTTTTTCTGTTTTGAGACCCTGGGAATTTTGGGTTTGCCTTTGTTACTATAGCCTAACCTAGCATATATAACTGATACAATGTCCAATTAGGGAGGTGGGGAGTAGTTGTGCTGATTGGTGTTGCTAAAAGGTGATTAGGTGCATTGGTAACATATGTTGTAATTCAAATATAATGACATGCTGGCCATGTCAGTCAATGATATTTTGGGAGGAAGAACTCACCCGCATAGTCCATAATGTCCTCTGGGCAGCTGTGTTTGAATTTATTGCTGGCAACACTATGGAACTTGTTTTAGGTATTATTTATCAATATGTTAGTAATTTATGTCTTAGCCTAATTAAAATTAATACTTAAATAGCTACAGTAATTGTACATTTATATTACAAGAGACCATTCTTTTCGTATTTATTCAAAAAGTTGTTAGGTTTTTCGGCATTCTCAACCTTACTCAGATTGGAGAGGGTATTGTGGTAGTCTTTTGCTGAGTCATAATTATCACAGAACTAAGTAGAAAAAATTCATTTTAGCATGGTAGTTCTTACTGAAAGGTAAAACTTGTCCTGCTGTTTCCCTTCTCTCTTCCTTCCCTCCCTGTTTTTCTTCCTTTTATGTTACTTTTTTTTTTCTTTGTAGATACATAGGTTTGATTTATATATGTTGATCTAGATTCCTCACTAAAATGATTTGTGCAAAATCTCTTATCAGTATATGTGTTGGTGTTTTTGGTAAAGAGATATTTCTGTGGTAGTTCATGGAGAGCTTGTAATCACTTAGTAAGCACTGCTTCATTAATCTTAACAATTTTCTTGCAAGTTTAATTATGGAGCAATAATTAACCTTCCCTTTGAGTAGGTGGGTTTTTGTCACGTTGAGAAGTATTCTTAACCTCCCATGAGAGACAGGCGGGAGGAAAAGTAGGCTGCTATGAACTATAAACAAGCCTGTGTGGGTTTCTGAGGGGGGAGTGAAGTATTCTTCCCAATGTTAGTGTACACTAGCAGGTTTTGCTCTACTGGGCTGTGCCTTCAATTATTGTTCTGGCTTTCTCATGCTCAAGAAGTTTGGATTATGGTATGCTCATTAATTATAAGAGACATACCTCAGGATTCAAAGAGGGGTACAGAACCATTAAGCAACTGAGAAATTAAAACAGAAACCAAAGCTTTTTTTCTTTTTCTTTTCAATTTTGTATTGTATTCTGAAGAAAATCCAAGGGTGGAGTGAACTGTCAATTCACTTCCCACATGTTTATATTGATATGTACCACATACACATACAAGTACTCATTTATATATGGATTTATGACATTAAATGATCACAGGTATTATATATGATTTGAAAAGATAGACATTTATCACTTTTAAGGATATATTCCGTGTTAAGCTGCACTTATTAACTAAATATGCGCTAAATATAAATCTAACTAGCTAGAGTGACTTATAAGATGATCATAGGAATGATAAAGAATAAAAATACTTTTTGTAACAGTGAAGCTTGAAGTTAATCTATTCAAAAATTCACTTGGAGTGTTTTTAATAAAAAATTCAGAGCAATATTCTGTGGATCTTGAATATCAGAAATTGAAGTTTTCCTTAGGATTTAAGAGTAAATCATTTGCCAAGCAGATTTCTAAAAGTTATAAACAAATATTAGTTTCAAAAGTAGGGTGGCCCTGTCAGTTAAGTATCTAACTCTTCTTGATCTCTGATCTTGATCACAGGATCTTGAGTTCAAGCCTCACGTTGGGCTCCACACTGGGTGTGGAACCTACTTAATTAAAAAAAAAAAAAAAAAAGTAAGCAATTTGCTTTTAAGTTGCTGAAAAATTCACATATATCAAGTTACAACAAATTAAGACTCTTTTAAATTCTCTTTATTCATGGATTATTTTCGTTCTTTGGCACTTAGGTACTTACTAGGACCCACCCATCACACAGCTGTTCACACAGCTTATAAATTCAGTTTCAGATTTTAGATATTTCCTCATAAAAGGTAATTTTATAGTAGTTGAGTCAGACTTCCTGAGTTCAGATCCCATTTTCTCTGTTTTTGACTTTATGGCCCTGGGAATTATTACACTTTTGTCACCCTTGGCTTCTTTGTCTGTGAAGAGATGATTATTATAGTGAGGTAACTAAGAGATTGAATGAAATAATTAATGTAAAATACTTAGCATGATTTTTGGACTGTTAGTAGAGACTCAGTTCATGTTAACTTGCATTAATTGGATAATTCTGGAACCCTTACTGCATTAGGGTTTTTTAATACATCAAATAAAATTTTGATTCATGATAAAAAGTAATCAATTTATTTCATTGACCTCAGAAATTAAAATGCCTCTGGATCACCTAGTCTATAGAAATACACTGTATCTTTAATCCCCTTTTCCTTCTGAATGCTCATGTTTCTGAGAAAAACAGTCTGAGTTAAGCTACTGTGTCTATTCTCATTACTCCTCATTTCAAAAATGAACCACCATGTTCACAACATCATCACTTTTCCTCTTAAAATGGACAGGTCAGTGATATTTATGGATTGTTTGACAAAGGATGATTGCCCCAACTGACTTTTTCCTGAAGACCCGGATCCCCTTGAATCAACAAGTGGTGTTTATTTTTGTCCTCCTAAGCAACTTCATCTTCTGGGTATTTTCCAGAAAATTTTTATGTCCCTTTTGTCTAATCATTTCTCCATAATATTGTGGTTTAAATAAGTAAGCCAATATGAATTTATTGGTTAAATCAAATTAAAGTCTATATCCTGATTTTTTTTCCTAAGGATTGATATACATGTTAAAATGAAACAAACTATAATGTATGTCTTGGCCTGCAGTGAATCCCTTTTTCGTTCTGAGCAGAGTCAGATCTCCTGGAAAAATGTCTTGCTTGCTGCCTGCTTTTTAATCATTTAAGACTCGATGTAAGAAAATGTCAATAAAATATAAATCCATATTATATTTTTCAAAAGATCATAAAAATATAAATCTATATTATATTTTTCAAAAGATCATACATTTTTTACTTTCAGTTTTATAAAGGTTTATTTATTTATTTAAGGGACAGATAGAACATTTGAGTGCAGTTTGGTGGGGAGAGAGAGCCAACTCTGTGTTAAGCGTGGAGCCCATTTGGGGCTCAATCTCATGACCCTGAGATCATTACCTGAGCTGAAATCAAGAGTCAGAGATGCTTCACCACCTGAGCCACCCAGATGCCCCTTTGCTTTCAATTTTTATCAAACTTTTATTTTTGTCATCCTAAACAAGAGAATTGGCAATGTGACATTAGATTTTTAACTCTCTATAGTCCTTTGTATTTGAAGGGCACTTAGATTGGAAGACTGAATGACTGCCTTTTGGATGAAATTTGCCACTACTGTCTGAATAATGTCAGACAAGTCATGTCACCTCTGAGCTAGAGCTTCAGTTTGCTCAGATGTAAAAATAGTAATGGCTGTCTGAAACTCCTATGGTTGCATGGAGAATCAAACTGTACTATACATGTAGGCCATTTACAAAAGGGGAAGCAGCATCCAAAAATGTTCTTACTGTTGCCCACAGTAACTTGCAAATTTGATTAGTTTTATTAATTTAGTTCATTGGCATATATGCATGTGAAATAATGGTCTTGTCTTATGATGCTCAGTATCACAAATTGTTGGATGGATTGTTGGGCTTTATATTTTTAGGTAAGACTCTGATCATCTGTCCTTGGGAAAACAGTCTATTCCCTTCGTTTTTCTTGTTATTTTCTAAATCAGTAGAAGCGATAACAGTTTGAGCTTCACATTCAAACATTTCAGTTTGATTTTTCAGCTCTGCTTTCCACTAGCTTTGTGACCTTTGGCAGTTTGCTTCATGTTTGAGAATTACATTTTCTGTGTCTGTAAAAGAGACATCATCTCTATGCCATTTTTTAAAATGTAGTCTGTACAAAAAACAACATTAAGACTAACAAGGTGAATAAGGTGGAAGTGGTCAATTCTCTTAATTCGGCTTAAGTGATGGAAAACCTTAAATTTTAGGCTGCCCAAAATAAAGTATGACTTCAGTTGTATTCAGCTCTAGCTTTCCTCATCTGCAGAGGAAGATTGGAAATATGGTGAATCACTTCATTGTGAGATTATATTCTTAGGTCAATCAGAAAAAAAGAGTTTGAAAATAAACACATCTTTTCTTCCCTTTGTTTCTTTGGAAAATCAAGCGTTACCATTAGAGGAGAATGAGTACAGATAAATGCTGACCAAGAAGAAACTGGGAGAAGTTGTAATCTTACAGAACTACTTATTTTCCTCTAGGGGGCAAAGGCTACATGTAAATAAGCAAGGTTTTCTGTGTCATAGCAAGTAATGAAAACTAAGTGTATTTATCTTTAAGGAGTACAAAATAGGTAAATTTTGCATCATGTAAGTTTAAGTATTGAAACTGACTGAAATATAGAAACATGTTAATAGAGCTTCATAATTTCATGGAGTATTTTTGTATCCATTCTAAAAAGACTACAGATTGAAACCGGTCCCTTACAGGTCACAGGTGGGAATGTTTCAGAGGACAAATGTGTTGTAGCAGCTAGCCATGCAATTGTTTTAATGGGATTACTCATTGGTTTTAGTAGATAAAATGCTTGCAGATACTTTTTACTTAAAAATTCATCAACTTGTTGGTTTTGGCAAACCTAATACTTGGGGAACACTTTTTAGAAACACTCAGTTTTGTGCTTTTCATCAAGTATAGCAAACTTAATAGATGGAACTATATACAGATTTTTTAAACAAACCTTGTTTCATTTAGGTTGTATCAGCCTAAATATTTATTTCGACTTGTAGCTTTCTAAACTGGCATCAAACAACTTTGACCTCCAGTGTCATAAGCTTTTCTGTTAACTTGACATGGGTGGGGAATGGCTACTTTAGAAATCCGTTAATAGAAATTGACCACAGATAGTAGACATTGCTGTGAGCAATTGTATAAGCAAGTCCCTTAGGAAGGGAGGCCCAGTATCACACTGAAAAGGGGAGGAGCTGAATTTGATTCCTTTTCTTAATCCTTAACAATATACAGCCAAACCATAAAGATAAATACGATCTAATATTTTTCCGTAGTTCAAATGGTGCTTAACTCATGCAATACTTTGTAACTATAAGATGCCTTAAAATACTGTAAAGTTTTATCTTAAACTCTCCAAAATACATTTCCTTGTATGTATTTAGTAGTCTCCAGTGTGTTAATGCTCCTTCTGAATCTTAGTCTTTTCCAAACTGTAGCCTGTGTGTAGATCCTCACTAATAAAGATGATTTCTTCTTTTCTTTTCTTTTTTTTTTTTTAAGATTTTATTTATTTATTCATGAAAGACACAGAAAGAGAGAGAGAGAGAAGCAGAACACAGGGAGAGGGAGAAGCAGGCTCCATTCCATTCAGAAAGCCTGATGTGGGACTTGATCCCGGGTCTCCAGGACCACACCCCGGGCTGAAGCCAGCACTGAACCGCTGAGCCACCTGGGCTGCCCCAGAAGCTTTCTTCTTTAGCAAAGTCCATTATTTAAGACTTCTTCAATATGATCTCTCCCAAGGAATTTCCAAGTGATTAAAATAGCAATATTGATTTTGAACTACTCGGAGACATACACAATGCTTATAAAAAACACTTTTTACTCATAAATACACATTTTTAAAAATTTTTACATCGGCAATTAATGTAAATATTCATTTAGATAAGTGTAGCTGTTTTCTTTTTCTCCTATAAAAATAGGAATTTCTAAGGTTTCAAGAGTATAGATGGTAAAGACTTTGGTTTAATTACCTTGAACTTCACTTAGCACCACATTAACACAATGAGGTGCTTAATCTTTCCTGTAATTACCATCATAGAAGATCAAAATAAAATTAGAATTACAATGATCTTTTCTTGTTTAAGTTAATGATTTTAGGTTGGTAAGATGCCATTTACATTAGATAAAAATAGTTTATAGTTAGATTAAGCATCTCTAATACTAGAAAATACAGCACACTTATAAAAAGAAACAGAGGTGAAAAGTTCATCCTCTACTTTAGGGAATATTTTATTTAATCTTTGTCTTTAAATTATTTTTGATAAGTTCTTTTTAAATTCTCAACTTTTATTTGCTTGGGCATTGAAAATGAATACTACCCAACTGGGAAAAAGAATAAATCCTGATCTGTTCTGACTAAAATCATTCTTTGGATTTTTTTTTACTTGTGATAACACTCAAAATACTGAAAATCAAGCTGATGCCAAATTTTCTTTTTGAATGTTAGAGATTCAATGTTTTGGAAATTTAAGGGTTTCTTGAGAGGAAGTAATCAAAACAAAATTACTTTTCTTCATAAAAAGAACAGCTATACCATTTATTCTAAGAAGGGGAATTTAGAGACTTTATGTAGGTCAATGTCAGTCATAAAACAAAAAGAGGAAAAGATAACTGAAAAATAGTTATCTGAAAAGTGCACATATATTAGAAGATATAGGACTTATTTCCATTTTCTCTTCATGTATTTTATATTTTCTTGAATTTCTTTCACATTTACATGTGCTAGGAAAACATATTCTTCAATAAATAGAATTTTAGTCTGTGTTTCTCATTTTTTATACATACTACATTTTTATTACAACACAAATATATCTCATATTCTGTCACCACATAATTATTTTTATACTTTATAATTTTAAAAAGTATTGTATTTGAATTATTCCAGAATTCTTATGTCCTACTAATTTTGTAGCAGAACTTTAGGTACATGATTAAAATATTCTAGCATTTGCATAATTTAACAGATTAAGAAGAAGAATTTAGAAAAACATTCCCAGGCAATTCATTTGCCTTGAACATCTGGTTAACAGCTGTAGTAATGAAAGTTAACCCAGCAGTAACCATCTTTTACTCTGATCCCCCATGCACACACAAACACTAGGAAGGATTAACTACTATTAATTCTTGCTTTCATTTGCTATAAGGATTGGCTTAAGAAAAGAAGATTTGAGAGTCCTTAATTGTACAGTATCAACTGATATTTATATGCAAAATGTAAATAGCTGATTAAAATGAGATTTCAATGTCATTAATATAAATTGAGAAAAGAAAGCTAACTTTTGATAGTTGACACAGGTAGTTACGATAGAATTTCTTTGTAATTCACATAAACACATTTAAGGAAATAAACAGTATCATAGTAAAAGCCACTGTCATATTTAGTACAACCTTAGTGTTGAATTGATTAGTAGATAAGGACTGAGCACACACCTTTAAAGATGTTTAATGTATTTGTTAAATTACAAATTTTGTGTGTATAGTATGTAGGTATCTAAAGCATGTTTTAATACTATAAGTGTTTACTTTTTCAAATGGACCTATTTTTATGTATTCATTCTTTTCTTTTTTAGATTTTATTTATTTATTTGAAAGAGAGTGCTAGGAAGAGAGTGAAAGAGCATGAATGGGGGGAGGGGCAGAGGGAGAGGCAGAAGCAGACTTAAGGCTGAGCAGGGGCTTGGTGGGATCATGAGCTGATCTGAAGATCCCCAGGCACACTATGTATTAATTATTCTATTTCCATTTATTATGTTGATAACTTTAAAATGCTTTCAGTTAAAAATATGAAGTGAGCTTGCATGCTCAGATCCCAGTGAAAAAATTAATTTTCTAATTTAAATTAAAAAAATAAATGATTATTATACTCTTATTTGAAAACATCAGAGTTGGTGAATTATCCTTTCAAGTTCCTCAAAATCACTCAAATTGATACCCTTCCGTTTAAAATTTTACTCCTGTATAATATCTAAATCTCTAGCTGTATGTAGAACATGGTTAATAGAGTGAAAATAATTAAAGTTAAAGTTGGAGTTTGTGTAAAATAAAGCATAATGGATTTCTTTTAAAATGTCTCATCTCTTGTCAAATTGAATTTAAATTTTAAAAATGTAAAAAAACAAAAACAAAAAATAAAGAAAATCTTCAAAAAATAAAAAATATAAAATAAAATGTCTCATCTCTAAATGCTTCGGTAGCATAGCAAGATATATTGTTTTCATAGTTACTCTTATGGCAATAGTAATTCTAGTTTTTAAACTTTTGTCAAGGAATAGGATTGAGTTTTGCCAGGTGCTGCTTCTCTTTAGCAAAAAGTTAATTTAGTTCATGCCATATAGTGGTTGTAGAGGCATATACATAATTTATATGAGATAGGTTGAATAATTGGCTGAAAGAAAATCATGATTCTTGGTGTTGTCCTTTTTCTTTGAGATCCTTTTGCAAATCATATGAAGATGAACTTTTATATAATAGTTCACAAATACATAACCACTAGAATACACATAGTGCCTCAGGGTTTTGTAGTATACTGAGTACAATTGTTTTACATACAAAAATGCTTGTTTTAGAACTTTGTTTTCCAAGAAGGGTCTCTAGGTATGCCGTGACATGAGCTAGAAATGGCAAGTCAGTTGCATATGTTATGTTCTTGACTTTGAAATTAGATTCATATAATACAAATCAAGAATATATTTAACATATACCCAAGTGAGAAGAATATTTAAGATTTCTGCAATTATTGGAAGAAGTAAGCACTATAGGTAGTTAAAAATGAAAGGTCAATATGGTCCATGGCCATTAGGATTTAGATTGGGCTTTCAAAGTTTGGCAAGAATATAACTTAGATGAAGGAAATAGCTTTAACACATAGGAAATGGTTACGGACTATTCTTGAAAGATGTATAGGTTAATTATAAGAGGTATGGGTGCACTCAGACTTAGGTACAGATCAGAGGGTTCTTTATTTAGGCTAGATATCTTGGATTTTGATCTGAGTACAATGGGGAAGCTTTAGAAGGAATTTGATGATGGTGTGGTAGGAGGCAGGCAAGAAGTTGTTAGGAAGAAGGTAGAGGTTAAATGAAGTGTAAGCTAATGGAATTAGAGTATCTGGGAAAGGATCTAGGGTACCAGACATCTCGAAGGGACTGGTGATGGCACTTACGCAGTAATCCAAAGATAATATGACTAAAATAGTAGTAATTGGAAAACAATAATGAAAAGGATTTTGATCACTTTGAGATATTTAAAATGTCATGAGGTGATACATTTTTAAATGAAGCACCAGAAGGGAAAAAGAAAAGATATGAATTAGGATGATTGTGGTTTTGGCCCAAGATCGGAATTTGCAAAGAGGAGCTGGTTTAAATTGAATACAGTATGATTCAGAAATGATGAGTCTGAGGTTTTGGCAGATAATTAAATTGGCAATGTCCTGTGAAAAAGCAAATAGACTTCCATATTATAGTTTTGTCGCTTAATGGCTATGGGACTTGCCACATAAACAATTAAGTGTATGGAGTTTAGTATAGTCCTTTTCATGTAATGCATGTTTAATAATTTTGGAGAAAAATAGTAAATAATTGTAGAAAGTAGCCAAAGTTAATTTTCAGGGGAATAATTTGTTTCATATGATCAAAAATGCTAATTACCTGAGAGAGAGAGAGAATTGAGGTCTACAGGATATGGCAAGATCATTGGGAGCCCTCAAGAGTATTCAGTTGATAAGAGGTAAAAATGGGATCTTGAGGTTTTAGAATTTTTGGTGAGGACTTTAAAGCTGTCATCATAGGACATAAATTTTAGAAGTTGTATGTTTTCCAAAAGCATTATAAAATCTAATATTGGGAGTCAAAATAGTGCTATGTAGGCAAAAAAGAAAGCCAAGAAGAGTCAAAATATGAAGCTGTTATATATTATATCATATATGTGTTACATGTAATGTTAGAATATAAAATCTACTTGTTATAGAAAATTTTTACCACAATGTATAATTTATAAGAATACTGTTTTACTCCTGTTAAAAATCTATTATCTATGAGGCAACTGAGTGGCTCAGTTGGTTGAGTGTCGGACTCTTGGTTTGGCTTAGGTCATGATCTCAGGCTGGTGGGATTGAGCCCTACTCAGCAAGGAGTCTGCTTGAGATTCTCCCTCTACATCTCCCTGGGCCACTCTCTCTTTCTCTCTCTCTGTAAAATAAATAAATAGTTTTTTTAAAAATCTAGTATATATATATACATTAATGTATCACAAGGTAATCATGAAAATAGTGCTTGTTGTCTTTATTAACTCAGTTCCACAAATTAGCAATAAGATCCCTATCCTAGACCTATTCACTTATAGGAGAAAATGAAAAGAGAAAAAAAAATTAACACTTGACACTTTAAGAATTAATATTATTTATATTATGAAATAAAGTTGCATTTCTTTTCAGATATGGTATAATCTTGTCAGAGAGATGATATTCAATGTATCTAGTTCATCAATTTTTAGCAAGTTACACAAAATAAAAACTAAAATAGATAAGAAAAAAATTTAAACAACTTATATTTTCTTTTAACTTATATCTGTTATTCTAATTCATTTTTCTAAAGTTTCATAAGTAAGAAGACCATTTAGAGTTTAAAGATAATTTTGATGGCTTTTTGTAAATAGCTTATAGTTTATGAATATCTACATAGAACTGTAACTATCATGTCCCCATCAGCTCTATTTTGAAAAGATGTTGGAAGTAGTGCTTGATTTTGGAATCAAAATTTTTTCTTCTAAGAATTTTAAAATGTATGCTTTACCAAAAATTTACATAATGAGTTTTGTAGAAACACAAATCACACTTTAGTATTTGAAGAAAAAAAAAACTTTATATTGATGAATCATTTTAGCAGTTTTTCAACTTGAGATTGATAGGATTAAATTATCATCCAAGACCATGCAACCATTTTTCTGCCTTTTAAATTGGCTGTGTTTGCAGAGATTTGCCATTAATATCCATATATGTTCTGCCCATAGAAGGAAGTGCATTGTAGGAATTCAAGGTTATGAAAGAAACATTTTGCCTTTAAATAAGATAGAATTCAGAATTGCTTGCTTGAAATTTTTGCTTTCATTTTCTGGAAGTCATTAATGGCTTTGAATAGCAATAATTTTAAAATAGAAATTCTGCAGCTATCAATGAGCAAATTGCCTTGATTTCAACATGAATTAAATATGAAGAGCTGAACAGGGTATCTGGCCTGCCACCATTTCTTCTTCATCTAGAAACTTCATTATTATATATGTAAAAGCCAAAGATGATTCAAATATTTTAGTATATTACAGATGTGATCTTTAGAGTTAACATTATCTATAAATTACAAGTAGCCTAACTAAAACATCTGCAGTGTGGCAGTTTCTGTGCAATTTAATTTTCACTAAAAGCATGAGAGTCAGTAGGAAAATCACCCAGTCAGCAGAATGAACATAGAAATACTATTCATGGGATAAAAGGGTTATTTTAAAATGGAGCAAAATATACTGAATGATATTTGTCCTTTTGTTAATTATCATTTGTCCTAATTTATTTTATTTCCCCTGTGCTCTACATTTGTAAAATAGAATAGATAATCACAGTTTTAAATATCTTATGATATTGTTACTACATAAAGCTGATGGGCCATCATTCTTAAAATCTGCGTCTTTTGAGCAATGTGAAAATCTTTGAGGTATGTTTGATATTTAGGAAATATCTTCTCCCATTGTCCTTATGCTGTTCTGGCCCAAATGAGGAAGCTGAGAGCAAGAATTTCTGTGAATTGTCAAGGACTTCGAGTAGCAGAATGGTGGTGATCTTCTCAGAGGCAGTCTACCTCCAGAACACATTGCCCTTCACTATTGCATTTGTCTGCCTCTACATATTTGTTAAAAAATTACATAGGAAGACGGCATGTGAGGAAGTATTTTAGGGGTGGAGAGAGTGTGGTTGCTAATGAATAAGTTGGAGCAGCTTCCATCAGAATTTATAGTTTTCCACACATACTTACTATATATATTTTTTTAAATTCCTTTCTGGTGGTTGCCTGAGGTCATGTCTCTTAGTTTTTGGTGTTTGCATGCCTAGTGTGCAGATCACATTGGATCCCTTAAGTCAAGGGATTGCTTCCCCTTTCACATTTACCAGGTAGGTATCACCTCTGCCCTCTCGACTGGCCAGGATACTTTAGGGAACTCTCTATCTTGTGTGTGAGGTGAGTATGAAGTACCCCCTCTGTACTAACACTTTTTCATTCCATGATGTTTATAAGTTCTCTATAGTTGGTGTTTAGAGGCTTATGGTGAAAATGTAGAGTATTTCCCTTTATGTGTGTTTTATTGTGCCCGTTGGGTTTCAGAGATTAAGAAGAGTTAAGAAAAATGGTTATCCTCTGTAGTCTTTAACTGTAGGCCAAAATATTTTTCTCAAAAGCATTTTATCTAGATTAATATTATAAGATCTTAGTATGACTTGTATATTTCTGAGGATAAAAACAAAAAAGTATCTGCTACACAGAATTGTGTTGAAGTTTAATGAAGCAGACAGACATGTATGTGCAAAGTGTTTAACCAAGTACCACATATCATCATAATTACCTGATAATGTTTAGCAGTCATGTATATCGTTATCATCACATAGTTCGGGGTTTTGATGAGGGGGAGCTGATAGTAGAAATCTATTTTTTGTTTGAGTTTCAACTTAAATTTTGAATGATTTCAAATTAAGAACTCAATAAATACTTTGTTCTGAATGTAATACTTGGTGAAATAATTTCAGCAATTTAATCTTTAAAGTGGAATTTACTATCAGTATATTCATGTAGTAAACTTTGACATTATTATAAGCTGTAGGCATATGGATATAAATTTATATCACAGAAGTATCAATATGCTACTGTCTAATTTCTGTATTTTCAAATATAGCAATGCAACAAGATCTCTTAAAAGTTTATCTAACACAGGGGCACCTAGTCAGTGGTTGAGCATCTGCCTTTGGTTCAGGTCATGATCCCAGGGTCCTGAGATCAAGTCCTGCATCAGGCTCCCTGCGGGGAGCTTGCCTCTCCCTCTGCCTATGTCTCTGCATCTCTCCCTGGGTCATGAATAAATAAATAAATAAATAATGAGTAAATAAAAGTTTACATCAACTGATGTAACACCAACTGATAACGCCAACTATGATAAATAGACATGTTCTTAGGTTTAATGTAGTGTCATTTGATTATTGATGGATGTATCCCAGACTAGCTGTAATATACTCATAGGTCTTTATGACCTTAGACACTTTCTGTGAGTCTCATGTTCTGCGTTAAAATCTTTTACAGGTGAGTTTTAAAACCATCAATGAGCAGACCTGAATCTGCCTGGAGAAGTGTTATGATGTATCAGTGTAGTGTTTAAAGCATTTCTTAATTGAAATGTTTTCAGTCAGGGCAAGGGACCAGCTCTCATCAGACTCTGCCCCTTAGTATGAGTTTATGCATAGCAACTTCATATATTTATGTGAAGTGTGTGAGTGCTAAAGGAATTTGGAGTTTTTACTCTTAGACATATATCTTCAATCTCTTCCAGCTTTAAGTTTCTGTATATCCATGAGATTGTTCCTCCGTAGTAGAGTTGAAGAACCACCTGCCCCACCATTATACTCTTTCATGGAACCTGTAACTGTCATATTTGTTTGGGGGTGAATGGTTTTTTCTATTTTGATACAAGTCTCAGAGGATAATGTATTATACTTTTTTAAAATGCTTGATATTTTGCAGTCTGTAAAGATATTTCAAGAAAAAAATAATGTATATTATTAATGCACTATTAAGAAAGTGGCAAATGTCAATTTTATCTTATATTTTCAATGTTATCATTTGCTAATTTCATTCTACTGTGTAGCATAAGCTCCTTTCATTTTCTCTTAGAATAATTTTGAACACTTGTGAATGTCAAAACTCTAAGTATTTTGAACTTCATAAGCATAATTGGATGATTAACCCCCCCCAAAAAATAATGCTGAATAAAAAAATCTTGGCACAAAAGTTATGGTATTTGGGTAATCCAATGATCAGGATAATTAGGTAATTTGAAGGGAAGTGGCCTATACTTTTCAAAAAAAATATATTAGGTCCAAATTAATATTATTACTTTTACTATTTTATAAATATAAAGTTGACCAGCTACTATCAGTAGGTCTGTTTGGAACCGATTAGAGTTGTGGTTCATAACCAATGACAGGCTTTTGTACATAAATCGTCCTTTGTTTTGTTTTGTTATGTTTTTTAATTAGGGAGAAAAAGTAATACAACTGATATATGAAGACTAAACTTGATCTCATTAGCTAGGATCATTTTATAGTCTTAGAATGACTAAGAATATACTTATTACTTGAAAGGGGGGGCTTTGATAAGGTTTAACTTGATCATCTGCTCATAGTACAATAATACTAAAAATTTACTATTGCAAATTTAAAGATTTTATTTATTTATTTGAAAGAGAGCAAAAGAGCGTGACCGGGGGAGAAGCAGATTACCTGCTGAGCAGTGAGCCTTATGCGGGGCTCCATCTCAGGACCCTGGGATCATGACCTGAGCCAAAGGCAGACACTTAACCAACTGAGCTACCCAGGCGCCCCTATTACAAATGAAAGTAAAGCACATCAAACTACTTGATGATTTCTGTGTCTACTAAAACAGGATTTGCATGTGAAAATACGAATTCATAGATCATTCTGTGCTTAGAGCCAGCAGTTCTGTGTCCTCTGTTTAAACCAAGGCAATAGGGGCACCAGGGTGGCTCAATGGTTGAGCATCTGCCTTTGGCTCAGGGCATGATCCCAGGGTCCTGAGATCCAGTCCCACATCAGGCTCCCCGCAGGGAACCTGCTTCTCCCTCCACCTATGTCTCTTCCTCTCTCTGTCTCTCATGAATAAATAAATAAAAAGTCAAAAATAAAAAATATAAACTAAGGCAATAGACTCAAAAATAAACTTTAGGAAACCTATCAATATGAATTTAGATTGTAGAACTTTAGAGAGTCAGCCAAACAATTCTTAGAATTAATATGTATTCCAGATATATATTTAAATCAATATGATAAAAATTCTTTTCACAATGGAACAATAGCAAAATTTTATAACTGTAGCTACAGACAACCTTAATAAAAGTGTATTAGCAATAATTGAAAAAAGGTACAACACTTTGGTAAAGAATGCAATTTTTTTAAGAATGCATTTTTTAATGGAGAAATATGGTATTTTTTGAGAGGATATGTCTAATAATTATAAAAATGTTAATTTTTTCAAAGTCAGTATTTCAGTGGATTTTTTTTTTTTTTTTTTTTTTTGCGAGGAAAGGGGCAAGAGAAAGAGAAAGAAGTGGGGAAGGGCAGAGAGAGAGAGAGAATCTTAAGCATGCTCCACGCCCAACAGTGAGCCCAATAAGGGGCTTGATCCTACAATCTTGAGATCATGACCTGAGCTGAAATCAACAGTTGGATACTTAGTAGACTGAGCCTTCCAGGCACCCAATCATTTCAGTGGATTATCTAAATAGAAAGTCTTGAAAATTTAATTCTAGTAATTTTTTTTCAGTAAGAGCTTTGAAGAGAACTCAATTATTAAGTGATTATAAAGCTATAAGTAAAAAGTATCAGTATTTATCCAAGAAAATGACACGACAGGGAAATTTAATATAAAGCCCAGTATAAATTGGAACTTAATATTTGGTAAGTATCACAAACAAATACAGTTGAAATTAACTATTCAACACATAAAATTAGAGGGCCATTTGGAAAACTTAACCCAAGTTTAAATTCTCCTCCCAAATCTTATGCTGAAAGGAAAAAAAAGTCTGGATGGGTAAAATGGATCATTGTGTTAAATGTGAATGTGTAATTATAAAATTTGGAAGAAAATATTGACATTTAAATAATTTCAGGATTTTAACCTTAAGGAAAAAAATAGATGAAATACAAAATAAATTCTTGATAAAATTAACTACCAAAAATGCAAAAAAGAAAAAACAATACATATTAGAAAATGTTATAAACAAACCTTAAAAGCCAAATTTCCAAGTGGAAAAAATATTTACAAAACAATTTCCAATAATAGATTGATATCATGGGTGCCTTTTGTTAGACTACTGTTGGTAAAAAAAAAAAAAAAAAGAAAAGAAAAAAAAACATAAAAATATATAGTAATTCTGCATCCTAAGAATACAACTGAATGTTCAGAGAAATCTTTATGTGCTCTTCTTTCATAATTTTTACATCTATCAGTATTTGGGAAAAATCCATGTGCCTGATAATAAGTAAATGATTAATTAATTAATGATATGTTTTTTATGAAATAATATGAATATTGAAATTCATAGTTTTGAATATTTGGTAACATAGAAAAAGACCATGATATAATGTTAAGTGAAAAAAAAGAAAAATTGTGAATGTATAAGCCAAAGTTTTGTTTTAATTTTAATTTTTTAAGAGGTTTTATTTATTTATTTCTTTTTAGAGAAAGTGAACAGAAGTGGAGGGAGTGGCAGGCAGAAGGAGAGAGAGAAGGAGGCTCCCTGCTCAACAGGGAGAGCTCGATCCCAGGACTCTGGGATCATGACTTGAGCAGAAGGCAGACGCTTAACCAACTGAGCCACCTAGGTGCCCCCAAAGTTTGGCTTTAAATTATGTATTTGTCTGTAGACTATGTGGAAATGCACCTAAATGTCAACAGCCTTACCTCTTGTAGGACTATGGATTGATTTCATTTGCTTCCCAATGTTGATTTCTAATATTTTTTACAGTGAGCGTAAAGAACATATAGGAAAGTACTATATAATCATATTATGATTTTCCAATCTCAGAAGATATTATATTTATTGCTGTAATACATTATAATAAATATTGCAATAAGTCAAAGTTCAGTTACGAATCACAGAAATCACTGTAGCTATTTAAGCACAAAAGGCTTGTTAGGAGTACGTGTTCATACAGTTGAAGGACACTGCAGCACAGCAGCCCATGTTGCTCCTCTCCTTTGATACCCTGTTGGGGCTCAAGTCTCTAAGGTGGCTTTACTCACAACAGCTGGACATGATGGCTTTCCTCCATGTGTCCTCGATCTCTGGTAGGTTAGATTGGGTTTTTTTCACAGCATGGTTGTCTCAGAGTTCCAAAAAAGCAAGAGCAAAAACTGCAAGTCTTCTTCATGCCTAGAATTCTAAGCTGTGTTGTTATTTCTACCACATTTTATTTGTCAAAATAAATAACAAGGCTAGCTCAGATTCAAGAGGTGGGGAAACAGACACTTGATGGGGAGAGCTGCAAAATATTGTTGCCATGTTTTCAGTCAACTGTACTGTGTCTGAAAAACACAGTACAGTTGCTTTGGCTAATGGGAATTGAAAAATGCTTGCAATTAGAACTTGCCTCCTGGAAACTGAGAGACCACAGGAGAGATGACCCAGCAATTTTAGGTATCCCAGTTGTACCCAGTCATCCTCACCAACCCAGCCATGGCCCCACATATGTCATCACCTAGTCTGAGGCTAAGATCAGGAGAACCACCCAAACAATCCACATAATCAAGAGATTATAAATGTTTATGGTTTTAAGTTACTAAATACTATGTAATATAAACAAACTGATGATTCCTTTTGCTACACAATTCAGAGAACAGGAAATTACCAGGTCAATATTGGCTTGAAACTGTTCTGCTGTTGCTAAAGGCAAAAACTGAAGCCCTATCTTTCGACGACCATTTTTTAAAAAGATTTTATTTACTTATTTGAGAGAGAGAGAGAGAGAGCACAAGCAGGGGGAGGGGAAGAGGGATAGGGATAAGCAGACACCCCACTGAGCATGAAGCCAGACATTGGGCTCCATCCTAGGACCTGGAAATCAGGACCTGAGCTGAAGTTAGGTGCTTAATGGACTGAGCCACCCAGGTACCCTTGACAACCATCATTAATAAACCAATGCCCTCATAGACAAGATGCTTTAATGGGCATCCTTATGGCAGATATCATCTCTCTACCAAATCTTATAAGACCGTGTCTAATAAGCTGAAACAAAGTTACATCAAGAACCCTACTTATAAGGGATGCCTGGTTGGCTGAGCAGTTGAGTGCCTGCCTTCAGCCCAGGGCCTAATCCTGGAGTTCCGGGATTGAGTCCCACATTGGGCTCCCTGTATTGAGCCTGTTTCTCCCTCTGCCTGTGTCTCTGCCTCTCTTTCTGTGTCTCTCATGAATAAATAAATAAAATCTTTAAAAAAAAAAACCTACTTATAAGAAAGTCTGACAAATGTTGATTTTAGTAATCCAAAATCATTAGTACAGGAACTTATATTAGGAAGGTGCATATTGTGATTTATAAGAAATATATTTTTGGTCTTCTACACTGTCTTTTGTTATGTAGTCCTTAGGTAACATAAGGATGGAGGCTGCCTGCCAGGTGAACTGGTGATGTGATTAGAAGGTTGGAACTTTAAGTAACCGTGCACTCTCCTTTCCAACCTCAGGGGAGGAGAGATTTGTTCTATCCTGCCTGTATAATGAAGCCTTCCTAAAAGTCCAAAAGGAAGAGTTCAGAGAGCTTCCAAGTTGGTGAACATGTAGAGGTGCTGGTAGATTGGAGTGCCTAAAGGGGATCTAGAAACCCTCTTCCCCATACCTTGCCCTATGTGTTTCTTCAATCTCGCTGTTCCTGAGTTATATCCTTTCATAATAAACCAGTAATCTAGGGACGCCTGGGTGGCTCAGTGGTTGAACGCCTGCCTTCAGCTCAGGGAGTGATCCTGGAGTCCTAGGATCCAGTCCCACCTCAGGCTCCCCACAGGGAACCTGCTTCTCCCTCTGCCTATGTCTCTGCCTCTCTTTGTATGTCTCATGAATGAATAAATAGAATCTTTAAAAAAACTCAGAAACCTAGTAAGTGAAATGCTTCTGAGTTCTGTGAGCCACTCTAGCAAATTATCAAACCTGAGGAGGGGGTCTTGGGAACCTCTCATTTATAGCCAGTTTGTTAGAAGTACAGGTAACAACCTGGGCTTGTGATTGGCATCTCACATTTGTGTATCAGGGGCAATCTTGTGAGGCAGAACCTTTAACTTACGGGATCTGTTGCTGTCTCTGGGTAAATAGTGTCAGAATTGAGTCAAATTGTAGGACACCTAGCTGCTGTCCAGAGAATTGCTTGTTGGTGTGAGGAAACAGTGTCCCCCACTCCACCCTCACCACAGTTTTCTTAAATTTGAAACCGTAAGAAAGGCTCATTTTTACTCAGTCTTTATTCCCACCATCTGCCTAGGTGACTATTACTAAACTCCTTTATATATCTCAGGGTGCACATGTAAGCTCTTTCTTCTATTAGGATTTCTAGTTTCCCTTCTCCCTATGCTTAAAGTATAATTAATATATACTCATCCTTCAGTTCCCGGCCTAAATATCACTTTCCGAGGGAGGCTTTCCTTTACATCCTGAACTTTGGCAGGGTCCCTTGTTACAGTTTGCATGATAATCCCTTATGCTCTGGTGGGAAAAAAGGGCAGGTCCATTAATTTTAGACAAGAAGTATGTACCAAAGGGGCTAGCACTGAGAAAGTATTTAATAAAATTGAGCTGAATGAATGGATGAGGCCTGTTTGTATTCTGAGGAGCTGCAATTTTCCTACCTGCCTTTGTTGGTGAAGGACTCAGCTGTCTGGTACACAAGAACATGGGGTTTCTGAGTTGAGTTTGCCGTGAAATGGGGTTACTGCTTGTGCATTAGGGACTGTGATAATTAATAGTATGAGTCAACTTGGGTAGGCAGTGGTCCCCAGTTTTTGGTCAAACATCTGTCTCTGTGTTGCTAGAAAGGTGTTTTTTAGATGTGATTAATATTTAAATCACAAATTACTCTCCATGATGTGGCTGTCCCTGCTCCAAGCAGTTAGGGCAGAAGATTGAGGTCTCTGAGGAAGAAGGAATTCTGCCTCCAGATCATCCTCAGAATGGAGATGCAACATCACCTCTTCGTGGTGCTCCAGCTGCAGGCATGCCCTGCAGATTTCACACCTGCCAACTCCACAATCCTGTTAACTAATTCCTTAAACAGAATCTCTTAATCTCTTTTTCTCTCCTTCCGCACACACATGCACATCTTACTGTTCTGTTTCTCTGGAGAACCCCAACTAATACAGAAAGAGCAAATGGAGGGAAGCAAGGGAACTTTTGCTTGGGTTTCTACTTCCTATTAGCTATTTTAATTCCCATAGAAACCCTGGGAAGTGAGTTTAATTATTATTGCTATTTAGCAGAAGAAAAACTCGGTCCCATAGAAGGGAAGATATGCAGTAGTATGCAGCATAGAGACATCCTGAGAACCCAGCTGTATCAGTCTTCAGACACTGTATTCTCAGATTCTCTTGCTGCCTGCTCTCCCTGGGAGGAATTGACTGTGGGCCCTTGATTAGCCAGAGAGGGCAGTTGTCCTAAAATAAGAGAGGCTCTGGGAATAGAAGAGGGCAAAGGATAAACTCTTAAATGTTATTGGGAACCTAACATGATTGTCGCTTGGGTTTTACTAGCAGTCTTTTTTTCTGTTACTCCCCTGGGTTTCAGAGATGACAAAACAATTTCCTTGATTAAAAAAAAAAAAAAAAAAGGTAGTATTTTTCTAGACTTTTTTTTAACCCATCGGTGAATTGGGAAAGGTTTTCTCTTTCTTCTTTCTTTCTTTCTTTCTTTCTTTCTTTCTTTCTTTCTTTCTTTCTTTCTTTCTTTCTTTCTTTCTTTCTTTCTTTCTTTCTTTCTTTCTTTCTTTCTTTCTTTCTTTCTTTCTTTCTTTCTTCTTTCTTTTTCTTTCTTTTTTTTCCCCTTGCTTTCAAATGTATTGTCTCATTCCCCCAAGGCAGGTCCCACACTGATATTTCATGTAGGCTGGCCTACAACAAATCTTTACACTCCAAACTGAGGGTGTTTAGGAATTTTCTACTTCCTGTTCTACTCTGCCATTAGTAGTAACAACTGCTTGAAGGGTTGCCAAAGCCATAGTAGCCTTGGGGAAGGAAATGTAAAATAACTGGACTCTTTATACTCTAAAATAAGGGACAAAGTTCAAAGCCAAAGTTATTTCTGAATATCTCCATTATCTTGAAGTTTCCTGGAAAGCATCTTACATCTATTTTTATGACCATTCAAAAATCATGACTGCAAGATACTGCACTAGAGGCCGAATCTCTTAGGATGTCTGGGGAGTTGACATCATATATATATATATATATATATATATATGAAGGGTTTTCTGATATTCATGTGCTTTCTTTCATTTTTGTGTGTGATTCTGTCAAATACTTTAGATGGAAATATGCACCAGGTGCAGTGTAATGTGATTATAAAAGCAAATAACTCTAGAAGATGTGAGACATAAAAGATTTGGTAGAAAGGACTGCATTTTTTTCCTCCTGAAATAGCTATAAACAAAAACAAGTAGCTATAAATTTAAAACCACCATTATACTAGATATGTACAAATTGATACTTGGTGTCACAAAAGGAATTCAAGTAAAAATCTTATTTTTGTGTTTTTGAAAAGTTTACCATCTATTAGGGATGAAAAAGCAAATACAAAGGACTAGCATTTAAATGCATCTTGAAAAAAAAAATAAATGCATCTTGAGAGAGCCATGATCATGATGCAGCTCTTGGTTTATCATACAAGGGGATAAATGACTTCACGTTTAGGTGATGTGTGAGCTAGAGCTTGACCAGTTAATCAAAAAAGGCAACATTAAAAGCCAAGTGTCTTTAGTTTCTAAAAACATGTTCTTCCAAAACCCTTTTGATCGAGCAGAGGAACATGCTCAAGGTTCATAGGATTAGGTTTTGTCTAGGACAGATAATATGGATCAAGAGTAAGAGATAAATTCAGTTTGAAGTTGAGGTTTAGGACTCTATCAGAGGATGTTCTCATTCTGGTTAATTTTGCAAATACTGAAATTTAATATATATCAGTCCTAACTTTAATGTTGTTTAGTTGTGAGTATTTGATATTGTCAGGTCAAACTTATGAACCCATGGTTAGAAGATACTAGGGTAGCTAGGAAAAAGATAATGCCCATCCTCCTTAGTCTGACACACTGACAGTCCCTCTTCCAAGCTAATATCTTAAAGCTAGTAGTCTCTTCAAAAGAGAAAATAATGGATGTAAATAATTGATTGATTATTGCTATAAAAATTTTTTCGAAGGATTTTATTTATTTATTCATGAGAAACACACAGACAGAGGCAGAGACATAGGCAGAGGGAGAAGCAGGTTTCCTGCAAGGGGCCCGATGCAGGACTTGATCTCACAACCCTAGGATCACAACCTGAGCCAAAGGCAGACACTCAACCACTGAGCCACCCAGGTGCCTCTATTGCTATGGAATTTGAGTTTAGACTTAAGACCAGTAACCAAAATAAAATATAATAAAGGAAACAGGTCCACAAAAGATTTAAGACAAGAGATATAAAAGATCAAAAGTAAAGAGAAAAAGAAAAATGACAATTGGGATTAGAATCCAAGATACTGTATTTAAGGGTGCCTGGATGGTTCAGGCAGTAGAGCATGCTGATCTCGTTCAGGGTTGTGAGGTTAAGCCCGACGTTGGGCTGAGAGCTAACTTTAAAAAAAAATATAGTAGAGCTAAGAAATAAAGTTGAAAATAAAAATAAAAATCAAAATCAAAGTGAATTTAGAGGCTAAAACATGCATTTAAGGTAGAGAGTGGAAAACAACTCACAGAAAAAGCTGAAAACCTAGTGGAAGTGAGATTAGGATTAGGAACAGAAAGGAACCACAGGAGAAAAGGGATGGAGACAAAAGATTTGCAGATACCGAAACTGTGGGTTTTCCTCTGCCCCTCTGTCACCTCTTCTGCAGGTGCACCCAGAGACCATCCTTGTGGAAGAGCCCTTGATGACCTAGCCCCTTACCCTGAATCCATTTCTTCCTAAAGGAGGAGCTTTAGGCAAGGCTTTAGTCACTTTGTAATTTGGAAAATTTTCTAGTGACCCAAACCCAGAAAAAGAAGCAATTGAAGAACCTGTTGTTTTTTAAAAGTCAGTGCTGCTCTGGGATGATTTTCTTCTTTTCTAATTAGATTCATCCTGTCTTAAAAATTTTATAGAAATATGAAAAGGTCCGTTCTCTTTGCCAGTTCACCTTTTTGTTTTCCACTGACCAAAACATGTTTATTTCCTTTCTCCCACTTTAGCATTTGTATAAAAATACTTTGTACATATTTATTCAAAATGTTTTGACCTAAAGAGTACCCCTCCTTTAAAATTATTTTCCAATATTTTGTTGTTTGTTCCCTCAATGAAACTGTACCATTTTTATGGACGGTGTTATCTTTCTATAATGCTAATGCTGTAATGAAAGTGTAATAAAACTAACTCATAGCCAAAGAACTGCTATTTAAGCACCTACCTATGTTGTGAATTTCTTTCAGGTACATTATTATTCACTTTTTTGTTTGTTTGCTTTCTATTTCTATGGTCTTTCATTCCTAGCTTGACTGTGAAATCCCCCAGGACAGGGATAGTATCTTACTACTTTTATGTCTTCCATAGCTCTTGGTATAGTGCTGAGTACAATGTGCTTTTTTATGTATGTATATTGAATTAATGGCATTGTGCTTATGAACATATAACTTCAGACATGTGACAGCTCTAAGTTATTAAGAATTCTGGGTTTAGTAAACCTGCACA
The DNA here is from genome assembly GCF_003254725.2 of Canis lupus dingo. NCBI lineage: Eukaryota > Metazoa > Chordata > Mammalia > Carnivora > Canidae > Canis > Canis lupus. The sequence continues at coordinate 31,572,448 of NC_064254.1, forward strand.
TAAATGGAAATAGCTTCCTCAAAAGGACAAGTTTTCTCTAAATTCTGATGATTTCTAATTCAATTTGAAAAAGTGATGCAGTTACTTGGGAGCCAACCATTTCAGGATATTGTTTATTCTGATTACAGTTTTCTGTTTGATTCTAGAAATCTTAAATGAATCCTATTTAGTATGCTTTTCTTTTTTTGGCAAAGAGTACACAGAGTAAGTACTCCATACATTAAATTTTGGCAAGAATGCTTACTTTATGTTGGCAAGGCTCTGTTGTTTCTTTTATTTAGATATTTGTATTTCTTAAAAGCCTCACAACAAACCAAAACAGTGTGTGTATTTTGTGAAACTGAAAGTTTATTTTTATGCTGTATATAGATTTCTTAAATAATAAAAGATATGCTGTCTTCAGTACATTTTTTCTGGCTTTGGTTCAGTACGAATCTTTGATAACTTAGTTTTCTTAAGAATTATTTTTTAAGTTATTTTCTTCTTGTCTACAGGTTTAGCTGAGAATTTCTTTCATGAGACATCACTACTCTTTACCCTTTATGTCTTTTTCCTCACCTGAATGTTTCAAGGGAACATTTAGAATTTATTAGTATAAATGGGCTACATAAAAAGAAGCATCCAAAGTTTTTTTTTCCTTATACACTTAAATAAAAATTAAAAGAAAATGTGATGGCATCAGGTATAGTACTGGAAAAAATAATATTGATAATCTATCCATCATTAATAAAACAATAATAGAAAAAGGCATCTTGTCTCCTTACGTTGTGCTGAATCAAAAGGAGGGCCAAAGTATCCTTGCTTCTGAATGATTTTTGCTTTTTGTTTTCTTCACCAATTTAAAATACCCTCAGTTATTTTCATATAGGTAGAATCTTTAGCACACAGGGCAGGGCTGTGTCCACAGTATATTTTGTTTGCCTCCCAGTGTCTCAAAATTAAGTTAATTTCACATATAGCTCTGAGTTGTTAAGTTTTCTGGAAAAAAAAAAATCGAAAGATTCAGAAACACTAGACCAACATTCCCACAAGGCTTTGCCTAGAGCCTGGAGAATGTGCTCCCTTTAGAGGGGCCATCCTCTCCCCCACTGCATAACAAGCCCACCACTCTCAGTAAATAGAACCCTAGGTGTGGCTACTCGGTGTCCCCTATGATCCCTGCTATAGAACATGTAAAAGTTAGTATGTAGAATAAAAAACTGTGGTTTAAATAAAGAAAGGTTGAATTCATTTGGAGTGTGGGCGTGCTCAGAGGAAGGTCAAGTGGAGTAAAAGAAAGGAGATTGGGGTATAAGTCCAGTGTTGGACCATTATTTTCAGGATTCCAGCCTGTTGCGATCTAACAAGTTTTGACTCTATCCTTTTTATGAATTTCTAATTTCATTAATTTTATGATTTTTAATATGCAAGGTTGTTAGTATTACAAGAATTTTAAAACTCCATTAATTCCAGGATTCAGTTAAAGTCTACAATTGGCAAATTAAAATAATAATGCTAGCAATTCTAATAACAAAATCAGGGGAACATTATAATAATCAAAATTTCAAAAGGGTATTATTCCAAGTTGTCCAGCGACTTACCCAGCAGGTGTTTTGGTGTTAGGCACACAAATGCAAGTAACAGCTTTTCCTATCTCCATTTCTTTTAAATTTAAATCCCAGGTTAATTCATTTCTTAGAGTTTTACGTTTTCCATGAACCTTCTTTAAATATTTATCCTAGGATTCTCTAACTTTCAAATCGTATAGGAGACACTTGTATAAAATCAAATATTTGTTAGATTACTATGAAAATATTCAAGTCTAGACAAAGAAATCCCTGAGATTGATCAGAGAATAGTTTGAGTAACATTTGTGTTGAAACAACTCCAAAGTTTTAGTGGCTGAACATACAGAATTCTATTTTTTGCTCATGTAACAGTTCAGTGAAGGGGTTCCTGGTTTGTGGGTGTCCTTCTTTCAGGAGGTGATACTAGGATTCAGATTCCCTCCTTTAAGGCCCTGCATCCCTTTGGAATATGGTGCCTTTTGCATCCAACCAGAGAAAGGGGAAAGCTTGCAGAGCAATCACACCTGCTTTGTATGGACTAGAATTGCCACTTCTGCTCTCATACTTATTGGCAAAAGTTAGTCAGTGCTATCTTCCAGTGCTAATGAATCCTTCCATTTGAGACCTAAGTCTGTACTGATCACATTGGCTCTGATAAGCAAGAAGTCAACATTATTTTCAATAGGGAAACTAGTAAAAACAACTTGAGAAATACATTCGAAAGAAAAGTATCATCAAAACACTTAAATACTATGACAAATAATGAAAAATATTCTTGATAGGTATATTGTCAGTTCAGTATAGGAGGAGGAAAACAGAATGCAACAAAAAGAAAAATCTGAGATGCCTCGGTGGCTCAGTGGTTGAGCATCTGCCTTCAGCTCAGGGCATGATCCCATGGTCCTGGGATCGAATTCAGCATCAGGCTCCCCACAGGGAACCTGCTTCTCCCTCTGCCTATGTCTCTGCCTCTCTCTCTGTGTCTCTCATGAATAAATAAATAAAATATTTAAAAAGAAGAAAAAAGAAAAATCCTTTCATGTACCTAGTAGCATTGGTATGTTTTCTTTGTATAAACCTCTATTCGGGTTCTTAGCCCATTTTTTAATTTAGTTATTGATTGATTGACTGATGTTGAGTTATTTGAGTTCCTTATGTATTTTGGAGATTGAGTCCTTATCAGATACATAGTTTGCAAATATTTTCTCCCATTTTGTTGGTTGCCTTTTCACTCCATTGATTGTTTCCTTTGGTGTGCTTATCAGTTTGATTCAGTCTCACTTATCTATTTTTGCTTTTGTTGCCTCTGCTTTGGGTGTCATATCTAAAAGAGTCATTGCCCAACCAACATCAAGAAGCTTTCCCTTCTTTTCTTGTATTGGTTTACGGTTTCAGATCTTGTATTTAAGTTTTTACTCCATTTTGAGTTGATTTTTATATATCGTGTGAGATAAGGGTCCAATTTCATTCTTTTGCATGTAGTTATTCAGTTTTCCCAACACTATTTATTGAAGGGTATATCCTTTCCCCATTATGTATTCTTGGTACCCTTGTCTAAGACCCATTGACTGTAGATGTGTATATTATTTTCTGGGCTTCCTATTCTGTCCATTTGGTCAATATATCTGCTTTTATGCCAGTGCCATACTTGTTTAATTACTGTGACTTTGTAATATATTTGGAAATGAGGAAGTGTGATGCTTCTAGCTCTGTTCTTCTTCAAGATTGCTTTGGCTCCTCTGGGTCTTTTGTGACTCCATATGAATTTTAAGTTTTTTTTTATATATTTCTGTAAAGGATGCCATTGAGATTTTGATATGGCTTATATTGAATCTGTAGAGCACTGTATGTAGTATGGACATTTTAACAAATATTCTTTCAATTCATGAACATGAGATACATTTACATTTATCTATGTCTCCTTTAATTTCTTTTATTAATATTTTATAATTTTCAGTATATAAGTCATTCAACTCTTTGAGTTGCTGTTGTTGTTGTTTGTTGAGTTTATTGATCTTACTTAAGTGTGGGATCTGAAAAAGTGGAACTCCTAAAAGCAGAGGGTAGAATGGTGGTTGCCAGATGGGGGACATGGAGGGGAATGATGGGAGTTGTTAAAGAGTACAAAATTTCAGTTATTTAGGATGAATAGTTTCCATAATTCTAAAGGGAAAACTGGGTCATTCTAGAAGTAAGCAACTTCCTAAATTACACAGATGGATCTGAACTTAGAACCAAGGATTGTCTGCACCCAGAACCTAAACTCTTCTGATGATACTACTCTAATTCCTAGTCTCAGAACAATAGTCACATTGCAAATCAGTTCATTATTGGGTGAGCAAAATGATGACCCTAAGTAAGAAGGAAGTATCTATGATATATTTTACATGCAAAGTTCTAAAAACAAATATGTTCCCAAAGAACTTTTTGAAGAACATATTTTAAGTACAGTATACTCTATTGACACTTGAGTGAGAAAATTCCACTTTCTTGGAACATTTATATAGATGGAAAAACACGTTTCATGACTGCTACATTTATAACCACAGAATCAAGGACTCTGTCAGAAAAGAAAACAACAATGCATTTTCTCTAGGTTATTTTTTAATAAACTTTCAGGTTGAGTTATTATTCACTCTATTAGTCTGGGTTCTCCAGAGAAACAGAAGCAATAAAATATATAACCTAATATATATATATATATATATAGAACCAGTAGAATATATATAATAAGGAATTGGCTCATGTAGTTCTGGAAGTTGAGAAGTCCCAGCATCTGCAGTCAGTAAGCAAAAGAGCAGATGGTGTAAGTACCAGTTGGAGTCTGAGTCCAAGAGCAGGAGGGGAAAATGTCCCAGTTTGGAGACAGTAAGGCAGAGAGAACAAATTGTGTTGTTGGTTTTTGTTTTTGTTTTTGTTTTTGTTTTTGTTTTTTCTATTTAGGTTTTCTATGGATTGGATGAAACCCATTAAGATTAGAGAGGACAATCTGCTTCACTTATTCTACTGATTCAAATGTTACTCTCATCCAGAAACACCTTCACAGACACACCCAGAACAGTGTTTAACTAAATATCTGGACACTCTGTGGCCCAGTCAAGTTGACACTTAAAGTTAACCATCAACATTTCTAGGAAAATTTGAATCAGGCCATGAGCCACAAAACAAAGATGGTTTCAAAAACTTTTATTGACATGGTAGATTTGTTTGCATCATCATTATTATTCAGTTTCAAAAAGCAGAATAACAAAAAGATATGTGCACTAAAAACCAGTGTGGTGATTACTTTCGATTGTGGAATTATGAATATATTTTTCTTTTAAATATTTTTTTTTTATTTTTGAAGTTTTCCACAGTGACTTTCCATCACTTCATATGAAATACATGTTTATATTAAGACATGTTTACATTAAGATTATTGAGTGAGTCACTGGACTCGATTAATTTTGTGGCTTGGCGGCTGGGGTTGTATTGACATTGCAGGGCCTTCAATTTCCACTCAGAGTGAGATTTGGCACCAATGGAGGCTTGTGAGCAGAAGAGTGATATTACCTGACTTATAAACACTTGCTAACACTTCCCTGCATTTAACCTTTAAGGTGATGTCATCATTCTGTCTGTGAAAATACCTCATACCAGGCACAGAAAATGCAACAACCTGGACATACTGCAAGCACAACACTGGGTAGAAGGTGCCAGGTATAAGTGGGAGGGAGTGCCTACACTGTAGGAGCAGTGAGGACATCAGTAAAGTGTCTCGAGGGGACATCTGCTCCCTGTCTCCAAATGAGTGCTGTCGTTTGGAAATGGGGCAAGCCTTACTCGATCTCACACAGTATGAAGAAAAACTCAAAATCTAGATTTTCATATGAATTAACATTTCCACAACATGTGGCAATACAGACACAACATAAGTCCAGCTCTACAATGCTAGTTTTTCAGTCTTGGTCTTACCCTCATTCTTAGAATAATTTGAAATGTTAGAATAATCTGTGTCTTAAAATAATTTGTAATGTTCTTAGAATAATTTGTAATATTCCAGTTCTGTTTCTTATAGCCCTCATGTCTGCCCTCCAGTTTTCTCTGTCACTCTGGCTTTACTCTACATCATTGATCTACCTATCTTATTTATTTATATGGTTTGTTCCTGAGCCCTTATAAAACGCCTTTCCTGGCTCTTTGCTTCTTAATTTTAATTCTGCTGCATTGCTTGTTATAGTTCATGTTAAGTCGGTTACAAAAAAAGAGAAAGAAAAAGAAAGCTTAATTAGTATTTTTATAATCTTATTAGCTCAGAAGCAAAAGAAAAAGTTTAAAAAAAAGATGTATATTTTAGACTCTCAACAGCCTCAAATAAAGAGTATGCCTATTTCTTAAGATTTGATCTTCTATTTCATAATGGGGTCACTGAAATCTGAATTGAGATGTTTGGCCTACTTTTAATTAGGCCCTTTCTTTTAATAGAGCCTTTATTAAGAGGGACTTGATTTCCATTGGGAGAAAAATGAGAGCAATATGATGTAAATTGAAATATTAAGAAATTCTAGTGTGAATATGGGGGAATTTTCCAGAAAAAAAAATTGAGGATATGTTTACAGTAGATAAGAGACTAGTTATACATAAATAGATTATTTTTGGAGTAGAGCTGATGCCATATACTATATAGCCATATAGTTTAATTTTAAGTTTATATTTATCATTAAAATCACCATAAAATTCTCTTTAATAATCAGTCTTTTTAAATAGAAGCCTGTAGTTTAAAAAGTATACAGTACACTTAAAAAATATAGAAGCGTCGGACCAAGGAATGTTCGGACCTGGCTCCCACAGTGATAGGAGGCTGGGATGACATGTTGGATAAATAGGGGATGAAAATATGTGAAGAAAGAGACCATGCTTCACTCTTTTACTTCACTTGAACGCAAATATTGGTACCACTTACATGCTCCAGAGAAAGAATGAATAAAAACTGAACTCAGATCAAAGACCTTCTTCACATACTTGAATGTTGACTGTCTCCAGTCTAAAGTTGGATTTGTATTTCTGTGAATCCCATTAATTGGACACTCCCTGTATAAACAGGCAGTGTTGAGTCAATTTATTCAGTGCTTTACTTCATAAGTTAAGGAAAACCTCCAATATTAAGAACCCAAAGGAAATGAAGAATGTCAAGAACAAAAGAAAACACTTTAAAAAAGCTGTAAATTATTATTATGGAAGAAATAAAAGAATATATTGCATCTCTGAAACAAAATGAGAAATATAAAAAAATTCAACAAACGAGAAAGAACTCTTAGGAATTAAAAACTTGAGAAGCAAAATAAAATTTTGGTATTTGAAGTTGAAATATAAAATTAAAGGTGATAGAAATTGAAAAAGTACAAGTAGGGATACAGTGAAAAAAATTAAAAATATGTAGAAGCAATCTATAAGATGCAATGTCTGAGAGCAGTTCCAAAAATAGAAAAATATCATGGAAAAAAAGAGCAATTATTATTTTTTTTTTTAAGAAATTAGGAGTAAAGGACATGGTATCCAGATTTGGTTCTGGTTTCCCAGAACAATAAATTGGCGGGTCTGGATGACAGACACATCATTATTAATTTCTAAACTTTGTGAGCGAAGGAAGATCTTAAAAGTTTCCAGAAAAACAAAATGGAAAAATAGTATATACACAGTAGGGATATTAGGGACTTATAATGTCATTTCATGGAGATATTATGAGCTAGATATAAAATGAATTCCTTCAAATTCAGGTATAATGATTTTTTCATCAAGAATTCTATACCCAACTACACAATAATCTAATACAGGGGCACCTGGGTGGTTCAGTTGGTTAATCATTTCCCTTTGGCTTAGGTCATGATCCCAGGTTCCTGCATCTGGCTGCCTGTTCCACAGGGAGCCGGCTTCTCCATCTCCTCTGCAACTTAACTTGTATTGTATTCTCTGTTGCTATCTCTGTCTCTCTCAAGTAAATAAAATTTTTAAAAATAATCCAATATAAAGGTTGACTATTGATACATTAAGTCCAAAACACTGCAAAAGTTTGTCTCCCAGGGGCATTTGGATGGCTCAGTTTCCTAAATGTACGACTCTTGATTTCCGCTCAGGTCACGATCTCAGGGTTGTGAGATTGAGCCCCACATAGGCTCTATGCTGGGTGTGGAGCCTGGTTGGGAGTCTCTCTCGCTTCTCCCTATCTCTCTTTCTCAGTATTCTTTCCTACAAGGATTGAGGTGGTATAGAGTAAAATGGGGTGTAAACCAAGAAAGAGGAAGATAAGAGATTCAGAAAACAGAATTCAGGGATGGGTAAAGAGATTTTCCAGACTAATGATAAAGGGGAGTGCTATATAGTAATCTGTATCACAAGCCTAGCATTTCCATGCCCCTAATTGTAAGGATAAAGAATTTTTTGAAAAAGTGTTTTGATGAAATGGATTGTTGTGGAAGATTGTGGGATTTCTCACTCTGTATGTCTTTGAAATAACGTATTTTCAGCCATGTATGTTTGTGAGAAGTTGTGCCTAAGCAATGGATGTGAGCTAGCTAACTTCTTGTCAAAGAAAAAAATTATGCGGCGATGCTTGTTTCTATATTGTTAGTGAAATTCTGCACATTATTAACCAGCATTCGTTCATTGATTCATGAATAATCAACAAATGCATACTGTATTGTGTAATTAGTATATACTACGCCCCATGAATTGTGTATTTCAGAGAAGATTTGAGTATGTAACTTATAAGAATCAATATATAAGCAGCAATTTCGATAAATTCTGTGTGAGAGAGAGTGCTATGAGAATGCAGATGTGGGACACCTGGGTGCCTCAGCAGTTGAGCCTTTGGCTCAGGGTGTGATCCCAGTCTGGGGATTGAATCCCACATCCAGCTCCCTGTGAGGAGCCTGCTTCTCCCTCTGCCTATGTCTCTGCATCTCTCTCTCTGTGTCTCATGACTAAATAAATAAAATATATTTTTAAAAAAGAGAATGCAGATGGTCTTTCATTTGCTTGATTTTCACGTGTAGAATATCTGGAAGTTCCTAAGTTCATTTTCCCCCTGTACTAGCATTTATAAAGTGGCGTTTTTGAGGTACATTGTTCACTAAGGTACTCAAATTTTAGTGTAAGAACAATATAATTTTTTACCATTCCTGCCAAATACATGCAGAAAGAGAGAACTATATTGTTATCTCTATTTGTCCCTTGGGGAAGTTGAATCAAGGTCAGATTGAGTAACTTGTCAAAGAAAACTAAGTCGTGGAACACCTGAGTGGCACAGTGGTGGAGCATCTGCCTTCAGCTAAGGTCGTGATCCCAGGGTCTTGGGATGGAGTCCCATATCCGGCTCCCCACAGGGAGCCTGCTTCTCCCTCTGCCTATCTCTCTCTCTCTCTCTCTCTCTCTGTATGTCTCTCATGAATAAATAAATAAAATATTTTAAAAAATAAAGAAAACTAAATCATGAAAGCTGGAGCTCTTAACATTTGGGCACTACTCATAGAACCAAGTTATTAGGCTTGGCTTAGAGAAAGAATCTAAGAAATTCAACTCCAACCTCATCATTTTGCAGATGATAAAATGTAGATCAATGAACATGATCATTATCAGGAAACTGCAGGAGCTTAACTAGTATGCAGGGGATGACTCTAAACCTTATGTTGCCATTACTCCCTGACCTTATGCTCTGATCAATAAGGTTAACTATATATTTTTTTATTTTTTTAAATATTTTATTTATTTTTACTTTTTAAAGATTTGTTTATCTTTTTGAGGGAGGGGAGTGGCAGAGGGAGAGGGAGAAAGAGAATCTGAAGCAGACTGTCCCCTGAACACAGAGCCTGTACGTAGATGGGGCTCCATCTCAGAACCCTGAGATCATACCCTGAGCCAAAATCAAAAGACAGATGCTTTATTGACTGAGCCACCCAGGGACCCCTGAAGATTTTATTTTTAAGCAATCTCTACATCCAGTTTGGGGCTTGAATTTATAACCCAGAGATAAAGAGCCGCAGGCTCCACTGACTGAGCCAGCCATGCATTCCAATAAGGTTAAATTGGATTAAGTCTAATTTTTTTAAAGTTTTACTTTCTCTTTAAATTTAAAAATTTCATACTCTAAGATACTATGATTTTCTCTTCACTTACCTATGCTTAATTGGGTCGAATACTTGATATTCACCCAAACATGAAAGATCTCAAAAGGTCAAATCCCTAAGATATTTAGTTTGAGTCATGATTTTATCTTTTTCCTCATGCTGGGATTTCTATTAGAGAGAAAGAGCACACAGAACTCCACCTATTCCAATTTGTTCTTTCCAAAACGCCAAGATATTTCATACTCACTTAAGTTTATAGCTTATATTATCCATTCCACTGATTTTTATGCAATCACATGCTTCCCAGTATGATTATAATAGTACATCTTGTGTTTCTGTTTTGATTTTCTATGAAGGGCCTGTTCTAAATTTATGTCCCTAGTAATCCCAATAAAGTAAACTATACAGTGTGTGTTTACATAGAGAGGATGCTCTGAATGTAGTAAGCATTATGTGTTTAACTTCTTGAAAAACTTTCTCTCCCACGTATTATGTATTTAAAATTTTAGAAACATAATTGTTATTACTCATCTAAATTTTATATTATTTTATTAGCACATTGTTAGCTGTGGGTTAGACATGAGTACAAGGAAATATATACTACTTCATCGTAACAGAAATATATATTTTGTTAATACGAGGGCTAATGTTCTTCCAGTTAGTGATCTCTACTTGACCACTAGCAGGGAAACATAAGAAAAGAAAAAGAAAAACAAAACAAAAACAGGTTTTGTGGGATCTTAACAGGTCCTTTTTATAAAGAACGAGTATAGAAATATAAATATAAAGCAAACATTTAAGACAAGGAAACATTCATAAGAAGATGCAAATTTTAAAAACAAATGCTGTAAACATTATGAAACACAAAATAATACTTTAAAAATTTTAGTAAAGTGACTGAGATAACTCTTTAAAACATGTTTTTCCCTAAAGTTTGACTGCATACTTTTTAATCACTTCTTCATAACATATCAACTTTACATTTTTTCCTCTTAAGGAAAATAGAAAATTAATTCAGTCTTCCCTCTAGCACATACTTTATTACTCATAGTTGAGATTAATACATACAACTTGCACAAAAACATATTTGCTGTTTGTGATACTTGTATAGTTTTTTTTTTTTTTTTTTACTGGAAAAACTCAAATGTTCTGATAGATTCTATTTCATACAATTCCCAACCATAAGAGAGTATGGTATTTTTATCAGGTAAGTGTATTGCCAGTAACAGAGAACTTCTGTTTTGACTAGGCATTGATGAGAACCAGATCTCCCCTTAGAGTTTAATATAGACCTGATGACTGGAATTCCCTAGTTCCCATAGAACTCACTTCATGCTCTGTACCTTTCCTAGCCTTTTTCTCCTCTACTACTCATGCTTCCACTGCTGGGCATGGTAGGAGATATTCTTATTGTGATAAAACCTTCATATCACGAAGCTGGAAATTAACCAGTAGGAGGGTTCCAGGAATCCATCCTTACTTTAGGAAGGATAGCAATAATGGATAACATACAGAAATGACTATGACTACATAAATTGATTCCATAAACCCAAACTAAGTGGATCCATCACCCATCTTTACCATTGCTGGATCTCAAATTGCCCATGGCCATTGACACTCAACAGAGGGGACAATATGATAGAGATAAAGTTGTCTTGGAAAGAGACAATGGTCTTAATTGATTGCAATCAAATATCTTATGTATGCAAATTTTACAAAATTAAATTACCATATAAACTTGTTGCTAGATTCCCTCACAGGGCCTTACTAGATCCCTGCAAATGAGCGGCCCTGAAGCTTAAGATTCTCTGAGTTCACTGCACTCATCTCTGGCCTCTGAAAGCTTAGAATCAAATTTGCCATCTACCTTTACCAGTAGAAGGACCTGATTCGAATATGTTTCTGAAATCTGGTCTTTTCTCTGGCATTATTTAATCCTTCCATTAATGATTTTCCATTGTCATGATTGTTGCTTATTTTATTTTGTCACAATTTATATATTTTTTTCCAAAGAAGCTTTGTATTGGAGTTCTAGCAAAATACAATGCTTTCTGAGCGTTTCCTTGAGTAAAGTTTAAGGAAGGGCTATTCACAGAAACGTGGTCAAAAGTTCAGGGATACAAATGGTACTGGCAACGGTGGGAAGTTGTCAACTAGTCCACGCCTGACAGGGAAAATGGAGGAAGTTGAACTTTAAAGCCTGAAAGAGTTCAAGCCTTAGGTTTTCGGGAGGTGCTTTCCCAGCTGACTGCTGCAAACAGAAAGCTAAGAGGAAAGGGACTCTGGGTGTTGCAATTCATAGGGCACAAAGCAGAGCAGACAATGAATATAGTGGGGGGAATAAACCAAGATTAACCAACACAGGTCCTAAATACCTTTACAAGAAGATCTGGAATTATGTAGATTACTATTTGATTACCTGAAAGTATGTTTATATGAATTTCTAACATTATGAGAAATCTCTTTTACCACTAATGAAAACTACATGAAAAAGAAAGGAAAACTGCTTGAGGGTTTTGTTTGTTCCATTGGTTTTGTTGCTTGTTCTCTTGTTTGATAATTGGGGTTAAAAGAAATAGAACAAATAAAAAAGTTTATAAGGTGCTCTGAAATCATAGTCATGTGATACTTAGGGATTTATTGCTAAACATGTTTGTGAAAAGTGCATATTATCAAAGGGGGGGGTGAATTGTAATTTAAGCACAAAATCAATCATTCTGCAAACAAAAGTTCAGAGCAGTTTCCTTGCCTGCACTATCTCCAAGCCTGCTGATAACTTTCACCTGCCTCTTGTATGTATTTTACTATTCTTAATCGTTATCCTTACAATCCCTGTATCAGTGACTTCCTGCAATCACTACTTGGACTTCTTGGCGTAGTATGCCTTGTCTGGCGTGTCCGTGGTGACAGTTTAAGAGGATGTGACAGGGAGGCCTTTCCTAGGAAGTGAGAGGCAGCCTGAGTTCAAGAATCCTGCAGTCTGAAATGAAGTGAGCAATTAACGAGGTTATAAATTATAGCATTTAGGAGTTAGTGAACTGACAGAAGCAACTGGTGGTGCAGCTGTTGCAACTCTGGTGTGCCGGAAAGGTCTGTACCTAAAGCTATGTGGAAATAGTACTGTGTCCCTTTGTTGATCTGTGTGTTTTGAGGCATGAAAGCCCAACCTAAATGTATATTTAGAGGCTACAAGTTTTCTCCTCTCAAAATTGAAATTGCAAAAGGAACAACTCCTTTTTTTTTTCAAGTATTTTATTTATTTATTCATGAGAGACACAGTGAGAGAGGCAGAGACACAGGCAGAGGGAGAAGCAGGCTCCATGCAGGGAGCTCGATGTGGGACTCGATCCCAGGACTCCAGGATCACACCTTGGGCCGAAGGCAAACACTCAACCACTGAGCCACCCAGGCATCCCAGAATAACTCCTTTTTGTGTGATGTGATAGTAGGCTTGTTGCTGTCAGGATGAGCATTTCTGCCTACCGGTATGTTCTGCATAAATGGGATCAAATTCCTTTATATATTAAATATACAAAAAAATTAAGAAGAAAAATTTGCATTCATAATTCCTGAATGATTCTTTTCTTTAATTTTTAACATTTTTAAAATTTATTCATGAGAGACACAGAGAGAGGTAGAAACATAGGCAGAAGGAGAAGGTGGGACTCGATTCTGGGACCCTGGGATCATGACCTAAGCCAAAGGCAGATGCTCAACCTCTGAGGCACTTCAGGTGCTCCACTCCTGAATGATTCAAATTTATCTATTTTCATGAAGTTACAGATAGAAGGTAGATTCTTTATTTAGAAAAGCTTGGTTTGATTCACTTTACAAGTTTTGTGAAATTAAGTTTAACCTGGAAGTCTGTTTCCTCATTCATAATATGAGGCTGAATAAGGGCTGCCTAGTATAAGGGATAAAAACAATTTACAGAGGTTAAACTATTCTGATTTGGTATTCTAACATATGTTTGGCACTCCGAATATAATAACTCCCTTCTTTCATCTTTTTTCCGTGCTTTATTATTTTATTTTTATTTTCTTATTTACTTTATAGAGAACCCACTCTGAAAAAAAAAAAAAGAGAGAACCCACTCTGGGTTACATTTTTCTTAAAGAAGAATTATCCAAATAAATTTTAAAAATACCAATAATCATCTCTTAAGATGAATAGGATATTCCTTTCAAACAACTAGTTACTTTACTCAACAATGCCACATAATTTTACACATCTTAGGAACTTCATACATGTGTGCCAGAAATTCTTTTCACTGATTTTATCTCATTTGTTATTACTGCAGACTTTAGGATAAAGAAGATTAAAATACATACAGGTTTAGGTATCATCCCATGCTTATTTTAGTTCTAGGGGCATCAGTCAAGTATTTGGATCTTAACAAAACTGAATGCGTTTTATAGAGGACATGACTTTTTTCCTTAATTAACTGCCCGAATTGTGGTAGACATGGTGGTAGGTTTCTCATCATGTTTTCTTTCTTCTTTCTGAAAATAGCTGTTGGCTTTGTAAGAGTGCTAAGTCACAGCTGCATGAACATACCAAAGCCTTGCAACAAGGACCTGGCATTTGGTCGATTGATAGATGAATGTGCAGTGTCTGAGTTTTATCCCTCTCAGGGAAATTTTAAAATTGATGTGGCTATGGCTAACAGCAATTTACACACACTATTGGAAGCTTCTTTATTACCGAGTATCTGACTGAATTAGTGGACTCCCCAGATTGAAGACATTTACATTTATTTAAATTTATAATTTATCATACACCCACCTAAGTGTAAATTATTTTAAATGCATTGATTCTTTATTTTTTATTTTTTTGTATTGATTCTTTAATTGCCACTCTCTTATCAAATGATTTTAAGTACTATGGCAGTCATTGGAAAGACATTAATGTAGTCTTATTTAATTCATATTTTCACATCATTAAAATAAATGTATACACTGAAGTATACACTTCAGATTACAGATTATTTCAGTACATAGCTAGTTACAATAGGTGTTAATGTTGACACCCAATAATAATAGTAAGCACTTGAAGTGCCAACTTCTATTTCTATCCAGCTTGAGAGTACTATACTAAGCCTTAATTAAAATAACCATGATTTACAAATATCTAAATAAATTTAGCTTCCATTTAAAAAATTACACATGTAGTTTGCTTATAAATTTCAAATGTATTACCTTTTCCTAACAGATATGAATGAGTTCAATAAAAGAAGCTAAATCTTAATTTACAAACATATTATTAGAGTTTTGGATTGACAAAAGAATGACTATATTTACACAATTATGCAGCTATGTATATACACATTCATATACACAAAATCTATGATGAACTAATTTCAATATATAGGACCATATTACATGTATGAAAGAAGGAATATTTAATATCTATTCCCCAAAATAATATCAGATTTATACTTAGGAAATTTAAAACATTATAAAATTTTCTAACATTTGAAGTAACTGCAAAATCTCTTGAAATCAGTTTTTAGAGTCCATTAACTTTGATGTCATTTAAAATGCTGTTTATATATGGAATAACTACTTTGATTATTCTCTAGGAAGTTCATATGGTGTTTAAAGCAATGAAATCTCTCTCTTCCAAATTTAAAATTACAGATGGAAAAAAAGAATAGCAATACAGCAAGCTAGGATACTGAAAATGTGTGGCTCAAAGTATGTGCTCCTTCCTTCCTTCCTTCCCTCCTTCCTTCATTTAAGAACTGAGGCAATACTTTTAAATACTACCTATATTATACTATTTCTGTACCTTGGTTTTAAAAAAAAAAAAGTAAAATATACCATGGGTTACTTAAACCTGTACTCTAGCTACCCAAAAACCCATGAAATACTCATTCACCAGCAATAGTCCTTAACTAATGCCAAAATCAAACTAGCAAAGGAAGCTTTAGGGATATTTTTGAAGTGGTTGTTTGAGACTGATATTGTCTGCTGGAGGTCACTGAACATTTCATTGCTGTGTTGTGTTAGTACAATTTTGAAATTGATAGAATTTTGAAATACGATATCACTGTTTTAAAAAGTTTGCCTTTTGACTCTTCTACTTTGAGCTGTGGGAAAGATTTTTCCTACTGCTTAGAGGGTTGTAAAGAGAAGTGAAAGTGGTAGGTATTAGTGCAGAGAGAATTGCCTCCTTAAAAATGTCAATAATGAAATAATGTTTTTAAAAGAGCTCTTAAAATCACACACTTAAAAACATACTGAAAAAAAAAGTCATTGGGATTTCTGTGACTCCTCAGCTCTGTAGAATCAATTTAAGGAAACAGAGAAGCTGAAAACAGACGGCATGTTCAATTTTAAAGGTAGTGGGAATACCAATAGTGGGAAAATGCTTGAAGTAAAATTTTTCCTAATAGAAATCTCTATTCTGGTGAATTTAGTGAATGATACAGTTCAGTGACCACATTTTTCTCAATATGTCCCTATTATTCCAACTGCAAGTTTTAGGCTTATGAAAATTAATTGCACAACAAAGAGAGTGAATAAAATGAATTGTCAGACTTGGGATATGGCCATCTATTGAAACATACCCAAGTGTATCATGAGTCTAGTAAAGTGAACATTGTACTCCTATATATTTTAGACATGATCTTCCACATTGAAGAAATTTTAAATTATTAGAAAGATTTTGCTAGAAACCTCCATGTTATATAACATAAACCAGTTAACTGGAACATGGTATATCACTTTTCCCTGATTCCTTAGGAAGAATTTTAGAATTGCTTAGAAGTAAGTAATGCATGATATCTTATATTCTTAATGTTTCTTTTCTCTGATATGAATTGCTGTTTGATTTTCATGCATATTTATGCCTATGAATTACCAAAATATTTTTTTCATCTTGAACTTATGATATCAGCAGGACGGGATGTTCTATACTAATTGACAAATTAGATGGGTATTAATTACCAGGAACACATGGCATCTACCCCTAAATTTGGAAAGTACTCAAAAGTGTCATTTGCAAATTTAGGA
The DNA here is from genome assembly GCF_003254725.2 of Canis lupus dingo. Classification (NCBI taxonomy): domain Eukaryota; kingdom Metazoa; phylum Chordata; class Mammalia; order Carnivora; family Canidae; genus Canis; species Canis lupus. The sequence goes on from NC_064254.1 coordinate 31,589,113, forward strand.
TGGTTGACAAAATGGACAGTTTTTCTCTGCACAAGGCAAGATGCCAGGGACCTAGTGAATTGACATACTGAACCCTATTTATAAAAAAGTATAAAGGACATGAATATCATTCCTAACTTGGGTGGTAAGACATATACATCCATTTGGAATCACCATCTAGTAGCATGGCAGAAACCTAATTTCAGTGAATCTTTGATACAATCTTTCTCTCTCAGTTGCTTGAGATTTATCCAAGTTTAGGGGCAACCAGTATCAAAGCACTGTCATGGATATAGGGAGGAGGAAAATGTATGTGGGAGAACTAATCCGTCTTGTTTTCAAGTTCTCTTTCTAGGCATGGATGTCTGCTGGGATGTCCATCATCCTCTGTGGCCCTCAATTATTTTTCCTATAGGTAACCTGAGAAACATGCTGTGTTCTTGTCAGATTGGTCTCTTAAGCTCTGGTGCCCTCGCTCTTTTCATGGTTGGCAATAATTTTGTTGTTTCCAGGCTACATCAGGGCAAAGGAAATGGGTACTTTGTGCTTTCCAAAATCCCAACAACTGCTCTTTTCTCCTATCTCTGGAGTCTATCTCTTAACGACTATCTCCTTGCTTCCCAGGCCAGAGTTCCGGTCTTTGAAGCTTCAGTCTATTAAACTCTATTCATCCAACCTGGGTTTATGCCCTTGATTCCTCTGTATATCTAAAAGCCAAGTTTAAACTTTTAGAAACCAAAGACAGTAATGCTCCTTCCTTTTCTGTGTTGGGCTATTTTATATCTCTTGTTATGAGGCAATAGAAACACTGAAGTCTATTGTCAGTGCAGTCCAATAAAACTCATGATGATGGAAATATTTTGTATCTCTGTTGTTCAACATGGTAGCTACTAGCCACATGTGGCTATGGAGCTCTTGGAATGCAGCTAGTGTGACTGAGAAACTGAAGTTTTAATTTTATTCAGTTTTAATGAATTTAAACTTAAATTGCTCCATGCGACTAATGGCTACTGTATTGAATAGCACAAGTAGCTGCTTAAAAGTAGAGAAATGACAAAGGGGATAAATATGAGGCTTCTGAAAAATGGCTATAGTTGCAAATTGTCATGAAGTCCTAAAATCATATCTGGGAAGTACTGGATGGCATGTTGAACTTGAATTTTACTCATAGTAACTCAGATTGCCTACAAGAAAAAAAAGGAAAAAAAAAAAACTAAACTTTCAGGGAAAGATTTTTTCTGAATAAATTTTCAGTCTTTCATAGACGCTTTCACCTTCTCTTTCCAAGATGGCATCAGATTACAAAAGAAAGCCCATGGATGAATATGCCTTCTGGTGATAGGTAAGGGACCCCTTGATTGCATACCATTCTCTGAGTCTCTTTTGGTCTTCTAAAGACTGGGGTTGGGTGGGTATGATGTTTGGGCAATGGCTTCACCCCTGCTATTACAGTCCAGATAAGTAGGACTCATGGTCTGTTTTTAATGGCTCTTACTTTGGGTGTCCCCTCCTGGTTTGACCATAATGCTGACAGGATCAAACTGCTGGCTCTGACAAAGATCTCTGAGAGTCCAGATAGTTTCTGCATAATTTCTAAGTGGTTTGGATTCTAGAGATGCAAAATAGATACCAGTGCCGCATTAAATGTGGTGAGGAAAAGGAGCCAAATGCTTGCATGTTCTTGGATTCTCCATTTGCACATCTGGAATTTGCACATCTGGAATTTCTGGATTTTCTCAGTCCCTTGCTGTATTTATTTGGATGAGGCCCAAAGCAGTAGTCTCTTTTCAGGTTCTGTTTATCTGAATCTCCTCTACCTCCCCACTGAAGGCTTTCCATTCCTCTGCCTGCCTGGGCAAAACTACTCTTAAATCCTGTTATCCATGGTTCACAGTAAGCTTTTATGATCCAAATTAGCCAAGCTTGAATCTCAATATTTAGAAGGGAACTTAGAATTTATCATTTTCTCTTTAAGCAAAGCCTGGCTTTCATGATTATTGTGTCACTTTGGAATCAACTGCCTGTTTTTGAAATTAAAAAGTCAATATTGATTTTTTCCCCTGCATTAAAAATACGTGGATATATACAATAATGTTAATAATGCCATCTATGAGTTTGAGGTTTTAAATTTTTATATGTTGCTGTGTTTTTGAAAATTGACATTTGTCAGTTTTATATCCTAAAAAATCTAAAAAGGGAAATTAGGAAATTTTCCACAGTCTTGTTTAAAAGTAAAATACAAATCAAAACTGAATTAATGGATAAAGAAACTCTTGGGTATATTTTTGTTCTGACAGAACAAATACTCCCCTTGAACTTCTTTTAAAGACATTTAAATTTATAACAAGAGTATAATATTTCACATTATATGAAAAATTCTGATTATAAACACTTATGTAATATTTGTCTTAATGATAAGTAATTAAGGGGCAGTTTCCAATCTGATTCCAAATAGTTGAACATTAAATTGTTTTAGAGATTGTAAAGTGTATAGGTCCCTTAACTCTAGAAAATCAGCCATTATTTGTATATTATAGAAGATCAACACGAAGCAAATTTAGTCAAATTGAAGTTAACGTTGCTTATGCATTTGCTTTCAAGGAAGCCTAGAAAACCACAGATCCTTTTGATTAGTCAAAGAGATCTTTCATTCTCCTGTAAATTTATTCCATTGTGTAAATCTCTTGTAGTACAGTTCTTTTTACTCCTAGAGAATTATTACCTATTCACTTTAGTCAGATTAGTTAGTAGGAGGAAAATGAAGACCACAACTGACCACAAACAATTCTGTGAAGTTACTCTCTGAGGGCCTGAGTGAAGGATGGATCAAATCCTGAGATCAAATTGTTCAACCATGGGGCAGCCCGGGTGGCTCAGCAGTTTAGCACTGACTTCAGCCCAAGGCCTGATCCTGGAGACCCGGGATCCGAGTCCCATGTCAGGCTCCCTGCATGGAGCCTGCTGAAAATAAATTGTTCAACCATGATTTTAAGTTTAAAAAAAAATACAGCTTTTAACATCTCAAAATTAACACCATTCTTTTTTGGTGGGACACCATTCTTGAGTTTATATTGACAAAGATAAATTTCATAAAATCGCTGTTCCGTTTTAATTAACCAGTTGCTTCATGGTTCATTTTAGAATGGACCTCTTAAAAAAAGGATTCAGATGTTTTTAAAGTTAGGAATTTTGACATATGGTCTGCTTTTGAGCATCTTTTATTGATACCCTTGTTTATCCTAATCTAAGTGACAGCTGACTGACTTTTTCTCTTTGAGCGTATAAACTGCCATTCATTCATTCACATTATTCTTTTAAAAATACATGAAATACCTTTCCATGCTGGTTTGCTTTTTTCTCTCATCTATTTTTGGTTTAGGAAGCTAAGTCGTTCATAATAACATTCTTTGGTGTTGATTATATATTTTTTTAATCAGTTTTTAAAATTTTTTTAGAGCAGCTTTAGGTTCGCAACAACATTGAGAGGGAGATATAAAGGTCTCTTATTAATCCACTTCCCCCAGACATGCAAAGCCTCCCCCAATGTCAACATCCCTGACAAGATTGATATATTTGCTACAGTTGCTGAACCTACATTGATACATCATAAATGTCCAAAGTCCATTGTTTACATTAGGATTCACTCTTGGTATTGTACCTTCTATGGGTTTTATCAAAGGTATGATGACATGTATCCATTATTATGGAATCATGGAGACTATTTTTACTGGGCTAAAAATCTCCTGTGTTCTTCTGCCTATTCATTTCAACCCTTGCCAACCCTGACAACCGCCAATCTTTCTACTGTTTCCATAGTTTTTCCTTTTCTAGACTGTCATATAGTTGGAGGAGTCATATGGGATGTAGCTTTGTCAGATTGTCTTCTTTCACTTAATGCATTTAAGTTTTATCCACGTCTTTTCATGGCATGATAGCTCATTTTTTTCAGTGCTGAATAATATTCCATTATCTGAATGAAACATGCTTCATTTATCTATTCATGCACTGGAGGATATCTTGGTTGCTTCCAACTTTTGGCAGTTATGAATAAAGCTGCTACAAATATCACGTACAGGTCTTTGTGGGGACTTAAGTTTTCAATCTCTTTGGGTAAATACCAAGGAGTACAATTTTTGAATTGTATGGTAAGAGTATGTTTAGTTTTATAAGAAACTTCCAAACTGTGTTCTGAAGTTGCTGAATCATTTTACGTTTCCTGTTTTTTTTTAAAGATTTTATTTATTTATTTATTCATGAGAGACACAGTGAGAGAGAGAGGCAGAGACACAGGCAGAGGAAGAAGCAGGCTCCATGCAGGAAGCCTGATGTGGGACTCGATCCTGGACTCCAGGGTCACGCCCTGGGCCAAAGGCAGGCACTAAACCACTGAGCCACCCAGGGATTCCCTCATTTTACATTTCCACTGGCAGTGAATGAGAGTTCTTGTTGCTCTGCGTCCTCATTGGTATTTGGTGTTGTGAGTGTTCTGGATTTTGGCCCTCCTAAAAGGTGCCTAATGGTTATTTTATTAATAATTTCAATCATTCTAATGCAGTGACTTAGCTATTTATTTCAGCATAATGGTGATCACTGTTCAGAAAGCAAGGATTCCATCATCCTTTGTGTTCCTTGTCTTCTGTTCAGTGAAAAATATTGTGTAGCATGGTTACTCATTCTTCTAATGGGCAGTGCCATTGTTTGCCACCTGTCATTTATTTTTTTAATATATTTTTAAAGATTTTATTTATTCATGAGACACAGAGAGAAAGAGAGAGAGAGCAGCAGAGACACAGGCAGAGGGAGAAGCAGGCTCCGTGCAGGGAGCCCAACATGAGACTCGATCTTGGGTCTCCAGGATCATGCCCTGGGCTGAAGGCGGCACTAATCCGTGAGCCATGGGGGCTGCCCAACCACCTGTCATTTAATCTTCAGCATTTGATAAGACAGACATCTTTCAGCATTTTCCATATTGTCCTGGTTCCTAGACACATGACTGGTTCTTTGCTATTGAATATTTTCAACGGCCATATGATTTGCAGATAGAGGAACTTGAGGTTGAATTCTGGCTCTACCAATCAATATTCAAATATTGTGCAGATTAGTTATAATATAAACTTAAATTTATTTTTCTTTATCTGTAAATTGGATTAATAGTATAATACCTACTATTTATAGTTGTCACAAAGATCAAATGGATATATAGTATACATAAATATGAATATAGATATGGATAGGTTGATATAAATTACTAAGCATAAAATATTATAGCTATTCTAAAACTTTATAATGCTTGTCATTTGTGTTGAATTTGTAACTAACAAATGGATTAATAGTTATATTTTAATTTTAGTGAATTGTTTTCCAATTTAGAACAGTTTTATTATTTATTTATTTATTTATTTTAGAACAGTTTTAAATTGAATGCTTATTTGGTTGATGGTGAGCAAAACTGGGAAAGCTCAGTAAATCAAAGAAAAGCAAGTCTTAGAGAAAGTTTAAATGAGGCAGTAATCATTTAAGAATGTGAAAGATTATAACACAAAGAATAGAAACCACTGAGAAAAGACCAGAAAGATCTTAAATTACACCATGAAGGATTGAAATGATTTTTTCACAATAAATAGAAAACTTCCATTCATAGATAAAATTGTCTATTAATTGCTCTATTTTGTTTATTTAATCATCTTAGCTCATTTGCTTCATTTATTTCATTCATTTTTAAATCTTCTTATTTCAGCTGACATCATTGTCTTACCATGTGACAGACATAAAGCATCATTTTTGCCTTTCTGAAGATTAGTGATGGGCACGGGGCATTAAGAAAAACCTGGTAATAAGAAGAAATGGGTTGAAAATATGTTCGAGAGAGGATGCTAGGAAAGAAAATAGGAGAGGTGTTTTGGGTTTAGGTAAGGTTCATTGAGGAGATGGTGATGTAATCTGCCTTTGTGATGTCCAGGTAAAACCAAGCAAGAGAGACACAGGTAACTGGCATAGGATCAAAGATGTTATTTCAGACTTGTTGAATCAGAATCTTGCATAGGTAGGTCTGTATTACTTGTGCAAAGCTTCCCAGGGGATTCTAATGTCCATCTGGTGTTCTTTTCACTTAAAGAAAAGTCTCTAACTTTCCTGTAGTTTTTTTCTCTAGAAAAATGAATATAAAAATATTGTTTTAAAAGAAGCATTTATTTATAATAAAAACATTTCTTTACACACTATGTATTTTGGACCACAAATCCTGAAAAGTTGAGTCCTATAACATGAAGAGACATAAGTTTTTCCATATTTAACAGTAACTGGGGAAACTTATTCTGTGAATGAAGAGTTTCCAATTTGTAGATACTTCAGGCTAATAAATCTTATCAGGTTGGTATATCTATTTGTATAAATTACTGCTTAGAGAGAAAAAGCCCAACCATGTAAACGAGATAATTCTTAGAGTAAATCCAACCAATTTGTTCCTAGAAATTTTCGGAGACCTGTATTTCAAAAATCTATATAAAGCCAAATAGATATTCTTGGGATGTAATGATTTATTTTGAATACTGGCATAAGGGAATGAATCTTCATAGTTTGGCTGAAGAGAGTTTTATTATGTGAGATCATTTTAGAAGAAGCTGAAAATGTATTGTCTGTAATAGCTAGTGGTATTAGATCACATTTGCTTCTAATCAGAGAATCTCTTCTCTTAACATCCCATAAGTTCCTTTGAATTGAATGGGCATCTTTCATTTGGATACCTAAATCAGGCCTGCTGGCATGGACTCAATCACAAAATAATGCAAACTCCCATAGCTGTCCATTAGAGTGAAAAAATAAGAAAAGGAAAGAAAATGATTGCATATCACCAGCCAGAGCAGTTGAGCAAGACAGTATAGCCTCCTACCCGGTGCCCATCTTTAAGCTGTCTTCCCAGCTGTGGGGACATGGACAAATAAACAGAGGACACCAGAGTCCCCCTCTGCAGAGGGAAGTGGAGTTATTGTTTCCAGCACAGGTCAGTCTTAAGCATTTGCACATGTGGGTTGCCTCTTGTTTTCAAAGGCACTCTTAGCCTGTTACTTAAATTGTTCCTTCATTACTTATGGAGATGTCTACTAGCCATTATTAGGAAATCTGTAAAATGCACAACTGCACACATATATAAACAAACCAGGGGTCAGAGGAGATGAAGAGGTAAAACAGAAAATAAATGAACATGGTATGATCACTGTAATGCAGAGTCAGATATTTATATAAATAACACAAAGCCTATACAGGTGTGTGGGTCAGAGAGCAGGGACAGAGCATGGTCCTGAATGTAGGCTTTATTGTAGAGGCCCAGCAAAAGTTACAAGTTCAAAATAATTGTGCTGAGAGCAAATTTTCAAGTAGACATTTCATAAGTACACTACCAAATAGTTAATACTTCAAGGCAAATGATACATTTTTTTTTCCTCAGGTAAATCTATTTTCGAAACAGAAAATTCCTGTCTTTCTGCTTTTAACTGTAGTTAATATAAGAAGAGATTAAAAAGAAAATCTATGCTGAGTTGGATTCAATTTAGTGTTTCTAGTCATAGGAAAGTATAAAAGATCTAGTGTAATGTTTCTCCTTTAACTTCTTCCATTAAAACAAATACAGAATTAAGGTCAATGTTACTTTGGTTTTGTTTTGAATATGTTTGTTTTTTCCCCAACCACCAACATCCTAAGAGTTTCAGTAAAAGAAAAACAAATAAAAAACCCTTTTATAAACCAATTGTTGATTATCATGAAATTGGGAAGCCTTTGGATCTTTTCCTTCTTTGTAACTAAGATAAGTAGTTTTAACAGTTTTTAGATTTAGTCCAGGAATTCTGTAAATCAGATCACATGAAAGGAATAGGCACCCTAATTGATATCTTATATTATACTGAAGAAGCATGAAAAGCATTTTGAAATAATTGGAATAACCAATGGAACTTGCCATTATGAAACTGTCATTTATTGTTTTGTCAGCAAAAATATGGCCTCTGAAATAAATCTTACAGTCTTAAGAAGGATACAGTATTAAAGCCAAGAAATCATTTCTATCACTTTAATATTTCACAGCCAATGACTAAGAGGTAATTTCAGAGTAACGCATTGGTAAAGGATGACAAAGAAATATGAATCTCTGCTTATTCCTTGTAGCCTTTCTAACCGCCATTGATCTCTACTCAGGAGTTCCTCCCCACCTGGCCCAAATGAGGACCCGTGCTCATACTCAGTAGAGGGATCCAGGCTGAACTGGCACATCGGATGAAACCTATTCAGCCTCCTCATATTTTTATATGTATATAAATATTCTATATCCGTCTATATGTCTATAAAATACTATATATACATATATAGAGAGTAAAATAATTAGAGAAAAAAGCCTTTTGTATATGCAAGGTGTTCAGGACTATGATTATAACTCTGCATCATCTCAAATTAACAGAATATCTCCTTGAAACGTGTTTATTTTATTTAATGATCTCATTTTTTACCACATCTTGTTTCAGGACTCTTGATTGACAGCTTGCAAAATAACAATTTTTCTCCTGTGCTTTGAAAGCCATTTATATAGGCTATTCATTTTTGTTGTTCTGCCTCAAAAAAGGAAATCAGAAGTTTCCCAGATCAAATGCCACAGACACATGACAATAGGACACTCCTCTTTCACATTTCTTCATTGACCCAATTTCTCCTTAAAGATAGACATAATGTTCATAAACACTTGAGGTTTGTGTTATTTTTAGTTTGTGTTTGTGTTATTTTTTTCTGAATTTGCCGGAAGCAAAAAAACATTAGGGAAATTTGATTCTGCCTTCACAAATTGATAAATAGTCTTAGAGTCTCAAAATTTAATTTTAGATATAGTCCTTAAGTGAATTTATTCAATTTATCAAATTATATTTAAACTTCTTGATGATTTGAGTGTTGGTAAGGTAGTTTGCAGTCCCTCTGCCCCCCGGAATAGAGCAGGAGCAGCCTAGGAAGGGATCTGAGGCTAAGAAGCAAACCAATGAACTGCTTTTTGCCGAATGTTGTGCCTTCTTACTATTTTAATTTCATTAATAAGAATGCATATCAAACTGGGATAATTGTAATCAGCCAAGATAAAAGAACCAATACATATCTCATGGTAATATTTTGGTATTTTGGAACCTCTTAGAATGGTTTCTGTCTTCCTAATTTTACTCTGGTGGATGCCCTTGACTGAATTATAAAATATGTAGGATTTACTTCTATTTTCTGGATACATTTATATGGGATTAGAACATATTGCCATTTGTATCACTTTTGGCCGTTATTTCACAGAGTGTTTAATTAAGATAGACCTATGATTTTTAAATATTTTAAACTTGGGCTTTTAGCAGTATTATTGAAAATCTTTTTAAGTAACCATAAAGTTTTTAGAAATAATTCAAATAATTGAATAAATGAGGTAAACAGATTTATAAGTATTGTCAATATTTATTTATTTATTTATTTATTTGAAAGAGAGAGAGCATGGGGGAGGGGAGGAACAGAGGGGAAGGAGAAGTAATCTTAAGCAGACTCCACACTGAGTGCTCAGAGCCCTATGCAGGGTTCAATTTCATGATCCTGAAATCGTGACCTGATTGGAAACCAAGGGTTGGATGCTTAACTGACTGCATTACCCAAGCACCCCAATGTATTTTTGAATGCGTCAAATATAATACGGATTGATGATTGGTTAGAAAGATTAATAGTAGATAGATAATTAGAAAATAATAGTAAAACATTAATACTAGAATCAAGGTAGTAGGTATGAAATTGTTTACTGTAGTATTCTTTCAACTTTGCTATAGGTTTGAAAATGTTCCAGATAAAATTTTGGAAAAATAGAAAATTTTGTGGATTTCAAAACAATTTTTGTGACATCAGAATCAATGGTTTAGAGTTCTCAGTATTTTTGCTCTTACTAATTTGGTAAAAATTAACAAGAAGCATTAAATTAACAAGTAACATTTAAATAGTGTCACAAACTGTCATTATTTGTGGGTCATCAAGGACTATAACGGTGGGATTTTAGGAGCATCATCTTATAGTAAAGGGCCAAGTTCAAACATGAAATGTAAAAAGATGATCATTATTATTAACTTCACTACTTTTCTAAAATAATTTAGGACTAAGTCAGGAACCTTTCCTGTTGCAAAGATTTAACTGATATTTCAACAAAATTCCTAAAATATTAAATACAGGGAGCCTCATTCATTAAGATTAGTATATTGCCCTTGAAATACTCCATTAAAGGAAGCCTTTGCATGCAGCTCACAAGTATTGTCATTATATAAGTCCCTAATACCTGTTAACAACCTATATGATCATTTATATCTTACTATTGAATAATGTTTCATTATTTTAAGTGAAAATTATTATAAAGCAGTGTTTGCATTTACTTTTTTAAAATCGGTGTACAATTGACATATTGTGTAAGTTTAAGGTGCAGGACATACTGATTTGATCCATTTATATTGCAATATGGTTGCCATTGTGGAGTTAGCTAATACTCTATAGTATCACATGATTATTAATTTTTCTAGTGGTGGGACACTTAAGATCTAGTCACTTAGCAAGTTTAATGTTTATAATGCATTATAAATGTAATGTATATAATGTACTGTGTAGTAGATCTCCAGGACTTATCAAATTTTAACCATTCATCCATTGATGATACTTAGGTTGTTTCCATGTGTTGACTATTGTGAATAGTGCTACAATGAACATGAGAGTACTGATACCTCTTTGATATCCTATTTTCATTTCCTTTGGATATATATATTCAGAAGTTGGATTACTGGATCATATGGTAGTTCTATTTTTTATTTTTTTGAGGAAGCTTCATACTGTTCTCTATATGTCTGCACTTAATTTAAAGGTATTCCAAATTTTTTTGTTTGTTTGTTTTAACAAAATGTAAGAAAGAGACTCCCTGAAATATTGAGGTAAGTATAGTATTAGTAAAGTATCAAGGCTATTAACCTCATATGTCTTTGTTGTAGAAGTTTTGCTCTGTTTTTAGATTTGGGGCATTTAGAGAATAATGCCAACCTGATTATCATTCTCAAGTGAGCTTTCAAGAGTTCATTAAAAGTTAAGAAGAGAACAGCATGCTCTAGGAAGCAGCTATTTTTAACAGCACCAAATTTGAATTCACCTACTTTAAAGCTTTTCACTGTTTTTAGAAAATATTTCTATCAATAATTTTTAGATTACAAGTCTATTGAAGTCGTAATTTTTAGTCTCACATTGCAATGATCTGACATTTTTGTCTCCTGAAAGAATTCATGAGGAACAAATTATTTCATTTCAAGAGCAGCCTAAATAGAGAAGCTGAGTATACAGGTTTGCTCTAAACAAACAAGCAAAAAAATCAAAATGTTCAGTTTAGTTGGGAGTCCACAAGTATGTATACTTATGCATTGATTTGATAAATGTCTGCTAAGTATTTTTGCCACGTAAAAACATCACTTGATTAAAAGTGAGTGTATAGAGGCACCTGAGTGTCTCAGTTGGTTAAGTGTCCAACTAACTCTTGATCTCAGCTCAGGTCTTGGTCTCATGGCCATAAGTTTAATCCCTGCATTGAATTCCACACTGGGCATTGAGGCTACTTTAAAAAAAAAATAAATTAGTTAAAAAAGAGGTGAAATTTAAAATTCCATTAAAAAATGAAATCCTATAACATAAGGTGTAATCTGGTTTTAAATTTAAGTGAAAAAAAATTTAAAAAGGGTCTTAAAAGATATCACATCTTCTCAGTAATTAGCTGTATCATAAACTTAATATATTTTTAAATATATGTACAACTCTAATTATATTAGTATAAATTAGAGAAACACTGGAAAGATATTTTTATTATCACAAACGCATTTAAGAATAGTTACCAGACAGAATAATGCTACATTTTTTATATGTCTGGAACAGATCACAGATCTCTCAGCTATTGTTTACCTTTTCTAGAATATTCTTGCCTCTCTTACTTGCCTAGTTACTCTTCACTTCTTGGTACCAGCTTAGTTGAACCACTTCCCTGTACCTCAAGACTGGCTTAGCTATGTTCCTCCCACCCTAGGTATAGCAGAAAAATTGGTCTGTGGAAAGATAGACACAGCAGTCCGGAGGTTGAGGCCTAATAGAGCAGAGGATTCAGAGGTTCCTGACTATAGTTTGATAAAGGAGAGAGAACCTGTCATTAGCAACAGAGAAGCTGTTGCTATCCCTAGACCATGAGGGGCAAAAGGAAGGGAAATTGTAGGAGCTAGGGTTTACAAAATGCAGCCATTGCTAAAGTTGTGACCAAGTAAGGAGGGAGACTGGACAGTGAGGAGAATTGGGCAGTGAAGAATAAATACCCCAATTGGTCAACCCAGTAGAAGGCCAGTAAGCAAGGGAGCCCAAGTAAAGGGATCAGTCCCCCAGCATAGAGCAAGACAGAGGAAGGGTAAGTGGAGACTGCAAGGGGTCAGTGGAGAATAATCAGTACAGGTTTTAACTAGCAGGTGTCTTTAGACAAGTTATTCATTTTCTCTTAACTTCTTTTCTCATCAATAAAATGTGAAAAACAAAACCTAATTCCTAAGTACAAGATTAAAGGGAAGAAAAGATATAAGTCACATTATATTATGTTAGTATGTTGGTCCCTGTAATTTCCTTGTTCCTGGTATTCTGGGTATGGACCCCCCCAAAAAACAAAACAAAACAAAAACAAAAACAAAACACTGTATCTCACGTTCCTAAACTCTGAACTTTCTTCTGATTTGAGAGTTAATATATAAATTGAATATATCAAGAATGAGCTGAAGAAGTAAAAGATATGGCAATGTAGTTAAAGCAGAAAAAATTTACTTTGGTATATATAAAATTTTGCTATACCTAGCCTATGAGGAAGAGAAGCTTGTTGTGAATAATGGAGGTGACCGTATGTGTACAGCATGTATGTTTATCTTTATGTTTGTGTGGTAGCAGTGTTTGAATATATGCTGTGAGGCTGGCAATGATCATATTTTGGCTCCGCCATTCACTGGCTTTATGACCGTGGGCAAGTTACTTAATATCTCTGTGTATTAATTTCCACATTTGTGTAATGGGGATAACAATATTGTTTGTTGTGGAATAATATCGAGATACATGAATTAAGTTCTGAGAACAAGTCTTGGGACATAATAAGCACTTACTAAAAGTTAATATTACAACAGGGATTTTTTAATGCATATACAATGTTACATCCACTCATATTTTAGTTACAATTATAATTATGTTGAAGAAAGGTTGACAGTGACTGTTCTAGTGACAAAAAGCTCATCAGTTTTTATATAGCCTGTTTGATCTGGTCATTTGTTAGATTTTATTTTACTTGGTCTTGAAATAAAGCTAAAATAGATTTTAAGTCACATCTTGAATTGATTGTGTTCTGTAGATATTTTCCTTTCTAGTTCCATGTCTGTCTTCTATAGCCATATAATTTAAGAAACTACTTTAGTTAAATATCTTCTGTTAGAGTGAGGTGAAATCATTTGTGTATGTCTATCTGTATGTGTGTGTGTATTTGGAATAAAAAATATTTTAAATTTATATAATTTATTATTATAAAAAAATCATAGTGAAAAAACAAATGAGTTTACTTTTACCCATGTATCAGTTTCTTCCAATTTGAGTGTTCAATTAATATAGCCAATCAAATGGGCTAAAGATTAAAATATAATTTCATGTAAGTATGAGATAAATTGAGTAATTATACTTATAAATTATTGAGAAATAATCTTTGTTCTCATTCAAAATAAATTCATCAAGTCATTATAATTACATTAACTAGTACAGTAAATGGAAAAGTAAAATGGGGTGAGTTATTTTTAGGAAGAACCCCAGCAACGTAAAACTATGAGATTATTCTGATCCTCCCACCCCCAACCCCACCTCTGCCCTGTTAGAGAATAGGACTGCCCAGGGCCTCAAGAGGGGTGACCAAAGGATGGGGTTGACACCAGGTAGGTCAACCAGATTAAGTCAGTTATCTCTGGAGATCTGAATGGGAAGGTTAGGAAGCCTCAGGGGCAAAGAATCTGTGCAAGTGGAGGGTTGTGCGGAGATGCAGGAAAGTCAAGTCACAGAGAGAAGCAGAGATAAAGAGCCAAGGTAAATTTGGGGATTGAGAAAGGGCCAAAGAGACAGAGAATATCTGGAGATTTTCCAGTTAGTTTGAGACCAAGGTACCTTCTATACTTGAGATACATGAGATTTTTACATAAATCTCCAGGGCTGATTTATATCTTATTTATTTATTTATTTATTTATTTATTTATTTATTTATTTATTTATTTATTTATATCTTTTTTGTCCTGAGTCATATTTGACTACCCATCTCTCTTACTTTTTAATCCCATTAAAGGGTAAGGGAACTATCCTCTTACTTTCCTTCTTCCCCTGGAGAGATAGCTAGAGGAAAGAGATAGAGAACCTCATTTTTCTCCTTCTGATTATATAAGAAGTTAAAACATTTTCTTTGGCTTAGAAGCCATGTGCCTAACCTTTTGGCCAGTGGCAAAGTCCACCCTGACCTGAGCTTCTTCAGTATATTCCTGTCTCGTATCTTCCTATCCCTACCAAAGAAAATGACGTTCTCCAATGAGATTTCTAAAAGGCTCAGTTCATGGATACATACAATCTGTAAAATTAATAGAAGTTTGGATCATCTTACATTGTTAGGTCTTTAAAACACACAAACTAAAGATTCTTCTAATTAAACAGGTCTAGAATTTAAAAGATCCTAACCACTGACATCTGTGCTGAATATTAAAAAAAAAATATTTTGAATTATTTCAAGAATGGCTAATTAAGAGCAAGATAATGGCTTGCTGTTGATATAGATCAGATTTGAAGCTTCATTTGATTTCATTTTTTAAACAGTTTTGTCTTACAGAAAATTAAGTGAATATTTCATACTTGCAAATGGTATCTTATGAACTTCTGAAAGTGAGCTTTTTTTGGAGCTTGATTAATGTCAATGCCTATTATCAATCTGTACCTAATGTCATTTTCCTGCTTAATAGCATTGAAATCAGAAAAAAAAAATCATTATACCTCATTCGTTGGCACATACACTGGGGTTTTGGTGAAAGGAAATCCATTTCGCATGCACTGTTTTAGTAAGGATTTGTTTAAAATGTAGGTTGTTCTACTTTAAAGCTCAACGCTCTGGACATTTTGAACCCTTTGCTTCATTAACTACATTCATTCTAAAATACCTTTCCATTTAAAAGAGGAGATAATTGTAATACCTTGAAGCAAATGAGATGTTATTGCAATAATTAAATCCAAAATGAGATGCAGATACTTTAGACCTGCTGCTGTTTCAGCTAGTTAATAGCAAATAACATTTCCATTGGTCACACTGATTTCTTTCTTTTCCAGTTGAGGTGGAGTACTGCATACTAATCGTATTCTAATGCGTTTTACAAGAGGTAAAATGTGTATTAAGCTCTATCACACTATTTCAAATTAATTTAACTTGACAAAAATTATAATAATTATATGACATGATGCTTTCATCCCATACAAATATGCACCAGATCTAAGAAAATAATTTTACATAACAATAAGATTACTTGAATACTAAGTGCATGTTTTCCATTAATGAATCTGTTGGTCCAATCAGGGGGCTTTTTATTAGTCCTCTAAAGCTTCAGAAACTTCCAGTGTTTAAGATGTGTCCCGGCACTTCAGCTGGAGGTGTGGAGCCTGTGGACATGGTGGGATGTGTGGATGGGTGTGTGAAGAGGAGAGAGCAGCTCTTTTCTATGAATAGTGTGATTTGGGGAGGGCAGAGGCATATCCTTTCCATCAAGGACACAACTATGTTAAAATATTAAACTGGGATACATTATTTGTGTCAAACCACATATGCAATGGGAAGTTTCTGTTTATAGAAATGACCTAAATATACAATTTCTCTTAAAGAAATACTTCAGGTAGATGGATTTCTCTCTCGGTGAAGATTATTATGCTTTTTTGGTGTCTGAGAAATGAAAATCACTATGTTCTTCCTGCCTTTCATTTTGGTCCTTACTTATGCTATTCTTAATGTTTTCTCTATCTTTTGTCTAACTTTTACTTTAAAATAATCATAATCATAATAACTGACATGTTTAGCATGTATTGAACACTTAATGGGTGCTGGACACTGTGCTTAATGCTTTGAAAGATTACTGTACTCAATCCTCACAATAAACATATAAAATGGATGATCTTATCTGTAATTTTAAGCAAAAAAAAAAGTGTAAATAGTGTCTTTTAAAAAGTATTCTGAATCTACCTTTTAACCTACACTCTTATCAGAAAAACCAGGGAAACCTCATTTCCCGGAAGCCCCTTTCTTTACCTGATTCTCTGTGAATGCTATTATTTTTTTCAAGACTTTATTTATTCATGAGAGACATAACAGAGAGAGGTAGAGACACAGGCAAAGGGAGAAGCAGGCTCCCTGTGGGGCCCCTGCTGCGGAACTTGATTCCAGGACTCCAGGATCATGACCGGAGCCAAAGGCAGACGCTCAGCCACTGAACCACCCAGGCGTCCCTGCGAATGTTTTTAAGTGCTGCTGCTCCAAAGCTGGTGCTCTGAGCTTCCATTTTCTTGCCCTCTGGCTCACCATACTTGTACCTGTACTGCCACCTCTTTTATTCTGGGTGGTTCTTAGTATTTTGCTCTTTCTTTTATTACTAACTTTTCTACTGAGTTTGGCATTTTTTAGTGATGAGTTATTTGAGTTTATCTGATCCCTTTCCCCATTGCTAGTGTGCTGTTATTGGGTGTTTAAAGAAGAACCAGCTCCTGTTCCCATCTACAATATTTTTTATAATATTTCTGTTTTCATTTTTTTAATTTATTTTTTTATTGGTGTTCAATTTGCCAACATACAGAATAACACCCAGTGCTCATCCCATCAAGTGACCCCCTCAGTGCCCATCACCCAGTCACCCCCATCCCCTGCCCACCTCCCTTTCTACCACCCCTTGTTCATTTCCCAGAGTTAGGAGTCTCTCATGTTCTGTTTTAAGGCAGAACCTTCTCTCCTCCGGCCACAAGGAACTTGAGGGGATGCCTGGGAAACCATCCCAGTGCACCATCCAGACCCCTACAGTTTGCCTCTCCACTGACCTTCTTCAAGGCGATTCCTGTGCGGAAACCACTCCAGATTAAAGTGCTACCCTGGGGCACTGAGTGGTTCAGTGGTTGGGCGTCTGCTCAGGGCAGGATCCTGGAGATCAGAGTCCTGCATTGGGCTCCCCAGAGGGAGCCTGCTTCTCTCTCTGTCTGTTTCTCTAGCTCTCTCCGTGTGTTTTTCATGAATAAATAAATAAAATCTTGAAAAAAAAGGGTCTCCCTGGCTCCCCTAATTTCAGAGCCTTCGACTTGGGAGTGACTCTTCGTCCATTGTTTCTCCTCATTAGGTTAGGCTCAGCAGAGTGGTCTGTAGGGAAACTGAAACCCTGAAGGTTTGCACATTAGTTTTCTTTCTGAGGGTTTGCCTCCTACAGTAATTTTTTGGAAGTAGAGACCCCTTTCCTTCCTTCTCCCTTTCCATTTCTTGAACTAAATAAAATATTTTGGTGGGGAAAGGAAAACTATCCTAGTTTCCATTATCCCCGTCCATCCCTTAAACTGCTATGAATTGAACCCTAGTAAGTCCATATGTGGTTTATGTATACAATGGAATATTACTCAGCCATTAGAAATGACAAATACCCACCATTTGCTTCAACGTGGATGGAACTGGAGGGTATTATGCTGAGTGAAGTAAGTCAATCGGAGAAGGACAAACATTATATGTTCTCATTCATTTGGGGAATATAAATAATAGTGAAAGGGAATATAAGAGAAGGGAGAAGAAATGTGTGGGAAATATCAGAAAGGGAGACAGAACATAAAGACTCCTAACTCGGGAAACGAACTAGGGGTGGTGGAAGGAGAGGAGGGTGGGGTTGGGGGTGAATGGGTGATGGGCACTGAGGGGGGCACTTGATGGGATGAGCACTGGGTGTTATTCTGTATGTTGGCAAATTGAACACCAATAAAAAATAAATTTATTATAAAAAAAAAGTCTCCATATGTGTCTCTACATTCTTTGCTTTTCTACCCAGGTCAGTCTCTCCATCCTCATGCAATGAGGGCAAATGATGCTATCTTTATCTTTTTAGATCCCAGATCCATAACTCAAGACCTTATTTCTTTCCTGGTGCCAAGAGTGTGACCTACTTACATTTCCCTCTCTCTCTCTCTTCTTTCACCTTTTATGACATTGTGTTTGTCTTGAACTCTTATCCCCTTCAGAACACTGGTAAACTGTAATTTCTAATCCATCTTTGACAATGCAGTTTTCAAAAATAGCACATAAAATAATGTCTTCTTTATATGAGTTTTTATGGTTAGTTCTTAGTAAGCAGAATGTACAAAATTAGCAAATAATGACAGTTATGGAAATGCTAGTCCTCTGAATGCTTAATTCAAAATGAAATGGGAGCTAAATGTGCTTTCTAATATCCCTGAGATTGCCTTTTGACTTTCTGCATGGGTGTTCCCCTGCCAGTGTTCGATTTTTATGGGGTCTCAGTCAGCCCAGCAAAACAATGAGATTTCGACTCCAGGAAAAGTGAAGTTGACTTGACTGCTGGGTCAGCTCTTAGCCCACCTGGTCCAGAGAATGCTTGCCGGCCCACCTTCCATTCTCTGTAGCCACTGTAATTGATTAATTCACATTCATGGCTTCAATCACCATGAACTTCTGTCCACATAGTTACTCATCACATGACCCAAAGAAGCATGTTTCTTGCCCCTTAGTAGGTTAAACCTCATTAGCGTGATTTATTTATTTATTTATTTATTTATTATTATTATTATTATTATTTTTTATTTTTTATTTTTTTTAGCTAAAGTACCATGAAAATGCCTTTCCTACCTAGGATGAGATAGGTTTGGAAGGAGTGACTTTTAGGGGAACATAATTTGTTGGAAGGCATAGTTTTAATGTGACTGTATCTTAAAGGTTCCATCCTTGGCTTGAAATATGCTATGAAAACAAAGACAACTTGAGGGAGAATATTTTTAAAAAGTAAGAATCGAAATTCAAAAATAATGACTGAGGCCAAAAGTATTATTAATAAATGTATTGACTTCCAAAGTACACTGAAATTTTTATGAAACAGAAGTTAACCAATGGCTTAATTTATGTGGGGAACATCATTATTTTGCAACTTATCTGAGTTCAGCAGAGATAAAAATCCTTTAATAAATAAATAGGCAGCAATTTTTGGTAACTATGAATAAAAAGGCAAAGGGCATAGCTATATTAGCAATTTTGGTCTTGATCTACACCACAGGCATTTCAATAGCTACTATTTCAAATTCATTTTAAACTCTTTTTAAAAAGTTGTTTGCATTTTAATAGCTTTGCTTCTAACACTAGAATGCAAATGTGAATTTTTGCCTGTAGCATATTTTATTCTTACCTTGTCAAAATCACTAGGAATCTACATTCTGATAATAATACCCTGCACTTTTCAGAGATCAGAGGAAGAAGGAATGTAGGGGTAAAAGTGAGAGTTGGTAAGAAAAGGAATCTTGGGAAAATGAGGAGAGTTAGAAACAAAGAAATAGAAATACAGGAGGAAGGATTTGGAAATAAGGAGACCCTGGAGAGAGACAAGGAAAAACAGATTGAAAAGCATGAAAGAGAAATTCAGTAAATTATGACTTTTGGTGTTTAGACCAGTTGATTGGGTTTTACTTTTTTCCATTTACTTGGATAATAGACCTTTCTCAACTTCTATCATTACCATTTGGAATGCTCACTGCATAACAGTTAAGAGCACTCCCTTCTTCGGTGGAGGTGGCTTACCACCTTTAATTTTCAGAGTTCAAAATTTTGATGTTTTTAAAATACTCTTATTGAATACTGATGGTTTTGCTAATGGATGGAAGAATTTTTTTGTATAACTTTATTATGGAATTTTACAGATTTTGGTCTGTTACATGTGCTTAAATACCTTTTTGACATTCAAACACTGACAGAAAATCTTTTTTTGTTTTGTTTTGGTTTTGATTTGGATTATTAAGGCTTTCTTATACTAAAGTAGTTGAAGGTTATACTTTGAATCAGCAGATATTTTGTACTTCTCAGCCTTTTTTTTCAATTCAAACTCAGGTTTATGGTCTAATTAGGGATGACATATGGTATGAACAACAACAAAATGACACCTTGGTGGAACAAAAAGGTAAATGGATTAGGCACTTTCCCACAGTTTTCAATTGTTGTGAGCAAATCATTCAAAGAATGTTCTGAGTCAAATAATCAGAGTGCTACCATTTTCTACCTGCTCCCATTGTAGACACTGTCAACCTCCTATTTGAAAGATTCCAATTTCCTTTTCACTGGTGTCCTGGAGTTCATGTTTTTCAATTCTTAGGCATATTTTATATGATAGCAAAATCATTCTGGAGCAGTTTTGTCCAGTAGGTCTTGACCTCTGCTCTGTGTCTGCCTTTTGGTTTCTCTAACTGTCCATTGCTTTCTGAATCAAATAGAAATTTTTAACTCTGCCTTAACATTTTTATTTGTTTTGCTAACTTCATTTCTACTTTCATTTCCCACTGTGATTCTTTCATATCTACCATTCTTGTTAACAGATTGCCTTCTTTTTACCTGTATGTTATAACTTCCTGTCTAGTATCTTTTCTTCAGCCTGAACACTCCAAGAGAAGCAAAAGGCAGTTCCTCTTGTAGTTACTCACATAGCTCTCTACCTTTTTTTTTTTTTTTTTTTTTTTTTTTTGGTAATGTGAAAGAGATATGGGAAAAATAAAGTGCAGTCATGAAGTCCTTGAGGAGACAAGAGAGAATGGCGTTCAACAGGAAACGGGTTGGCCTCAGGGATATATCTCTTTTTTTTTTAAGATTTTATTTATTCATGAAAGATACACAAAGAGAGAGAGAGAAAGAGAGAGAGAGAGAGAGGCAGAGACACAGGCAGAGGGAGAAGCAAGCTCCATGCAGGGAGCCTGATGTGGGACTCGATCCCTGGTCTTGAAGATCAGGTCCTGGGGCTGAAGGCAGTGCTAAACCACTGAGCCACCCGGGATGTCCACATATCTCTATCTTAATGTTAAAATTTTATTTTTACTCCTAGAAAGTTGAAATAAATACTTTTTTCCCCAGATGATTTATCTATATGTCTATTATATATATATATATGTATAGATGATATATAAATATATATAAATACATATATAGTTAATAATATATACTATCTAATTATTACATGGGCATTAATAGGTTTATTATAAAATTTGTATTATAATGATTTCTTTTTTTTTTTTTATAATGATTTCTTAATTAAAAATGTATATATATTCTACAGTTAAAATATAAATAATATATTTTATATGGAAGGATCATTATGGAATAATTTTTATTAATTAAAAGGGTGATAAATACTTGCCAGCTGATGTTTTAAAATGTGGTTTTTTGGCAACATACAATCTAAACAATATATACATGTGTTCTTTTCTATAAAATATAAACAGTTGCCTGGGAATTTCCATGAAATACTTGCATGCCTTGGTTGTTTCAATTTGTACTTCAGACTCTAATTTCTGATATAGTCTTTTGAATTGAAAAAAATTATTAATTATATATTATTTTCAAAATTTATTAAGCACTCATCATTGTAGACCGTGGGTACCCTAGGCAATATTTTTCATTTCAAAAGATAAGAAAATGTAAGGGAAAGCATATCTAAACAATTAAGAAGTTATTCAATTATGCTGAGAGTTTTTTGTCAAAACATTATTGCACATATTATATTTTTCATTTCTTTCAAGTCATATGGTGCTATTGACAATGTTTACAAAAGTTTTGTCACCATATGGCTGGTAGTCAGATGGCTGATGCACAGGTGTGCACTAACCACACCGAGGTTCATTTGTTTATTTTACCTCATGGATAATATGGAAAAAAAATGATGACAAATATTGGCAAGGTAGGAAAACACAGCTTGATTGAATGTTCTGTGTACCACAGTACTATTGGCATGATGAAAAATTGTTTTGAAGGTGTTTCAATGTAAAATGTACATGTGGGGCACCTGAGTGGCTAAGTTATTAGTAAGCGCCCACTTTTGGCTCAGGTCATGATCCCAGGGTCCTGAGGTGGAGCGCCCCATAGGGCTCCCTGCTCAGCTGGAGCCTGCTTCTCTCTCTCCCTCTGCCTACTGCCCCTCCCTCTACTTGTGTTCTTTCTATCAAATAAATAAATAAAATCTTTTTTTCTTTTAAATATACATGTTACCAGAATCAGGGGGAAAATACTGAAAAGTTTATAAAATGGCAGGCTTGTGAGAATATCAGTTTTATAGTTTATATGGTTTGCTTAGGAATAACAATGAAGGGCAGCCCGGTGGCTCAGCGGTTTAGCGCCGCCTTCAGCCCAGGGCATGATCCTGGGGTCCTGGGATCGAGTCCCACATTAGGCTCCCTGCATGGAGCCTGCTTCTCCCTCTGCCTGTGTCTCTGCCTCTCTCTTTCTCTCTCTCTCTCTCTCTCTCTCTCTCTCTGTGTCTCTCATGGGGAAAGAAATAAAATCTTTAAAAAAAAAAGAATAACAATGAATCATTTCAGGAAGATGGGGGAAATATGAAAACATTGGGGGTTGTTTTTGAGTCTTAAATATCTCCTGTTATGATGCAGTGACAGTTTGAAAATGTATAGACTTTGAAATTAGATCTGAATTTTCTTCTTCCTGACACTCCCAGCTTTGTAACCCTTGGAGAGTTAATTCTCAGAAATTGAGTTTTCTCATCTCTAAAACAAAGTTGATATGACCCATGTCACATTTGAGGATATGAGGAAAATCAAATGAATCAATGTATACAAAGTGTATTAGAAAGTGCACAATGCAATAGCTATCTTTGTCATCAATATAGTTTTGCAAAATAATTTGTTTTAAGGGGTGCCTGGGTGGCTCAGTTGATTACTGACTCTTGATTTCAGCTCAGGTCATGATCTCATGCATCTTGGGATTGAGCCCCTTGTTGGGATTGGTGCTGAGCGAGGAGTCTGCTTCAAGAATCTCTTCCTCTGCCCCTCCCCACACTTGTGTGGCTCTCTCTCTCTCTCTCTCTCTCAAATAAATAAATAAATAAATAAATAAATAAATAAATAAATATTAAAAAAATAATTCCCCTTTATTTATTACAAAATATAAAAGACCTTGAACTTTTTATTACATGGCAAAGAGTGAGCACTAGGATGAAACTGTAGTCTTTTAAAAAAATAATTGGGAAGTACTTTAATAACAATTATACCTCTGTACACTGAAATTTCATGAGAGACTCCAATGGATTTCCGGAAAGTGTAATAGTGTATAGTTTTATAATCCTCTAGTTGATAGCTATGCAGATTCTTTAGGACATGTCTGTTTATTTTATCCTGGTTCTATATTCCTTCTATGTAGGGGCTTGTGAAGAAAACACATTTACTGATGTTTATCAAGCATCAATTGTCTGTGTAATCTTTTCACTTACTTTTTCTTGGTTACTTCTCACAATAATATTTTCCAGTTGGCAATATTAGGCCCTTTTAAATAAATGGACAACTGAGGGATTGGAGAAGGTTCAGAGTCCAAAGACTGGGGTTTACTCCAGTCATAGGACTAATGAATGGTGTATTTGTCCTGGAGCTCGTTCTCACTGCATAGCTCATTCTTCCATTAATCTTGCATGTTATTTCAAAAATTACTATTAATTTATCCTTCTAAATTTATAAAAGGAGGAGAAGAAATGACTTAGTAACTGTGTGGGCAGCTAGTGTACTTTGTATCAAGCATTCCACTTGGTGCTTTACATATATCATGTTAAATCTCACAGAGATTATGTCAGCCTTGTTATTTCCATTGGTATCCATTAGGACACTCTTGGCTACAATTAGCAGAAAGTAACTGAGCTAAAAATTGTATAAGTTATTCATAATAATATGTCCAAAAGTAAGAAGAGGAATGGGTCTTGGATTGACAACCTACAGGATCAACTGTTCTTTTATGGATAGTTTTTGTTGGGGGGATGTTGACAGAGTTTGGGATTTATTTATTTATTTATTTATGTATTTATTTATTTATTTTAATTTTATTTATTTATTCAAGATAGACATAGAGATAGAAACAGGCAGAGGGAAAAGCAGGCTCTATGCAGGGAGCCCGACGCGGGACTCAATCCCGGGACTCCAGGATCACACCCCGGGCCAAAGGCAGGCGCCAAACCACTGAGCCACCCAGGGATCCCCGAGTTTGGAGTTTGGGATTTGAACCATTATGAGCTCCAACTAAGTGCCAAGCATTTTCCCATCAGGATTGGTATTATCTAGATTAATAAATAAACTGAGGTTCAGCCAAGCCAAAAGTAGTTAAAGGTTATATAAATTGTAATTGGTAATCTGGGCATCCAAATCAGGTTTTTGTTTTTGTTTTTGTTTTTGTTTTTGTTTTAATCTGTACTTTTTTTCTGGTGAATACACCACTGGAATATCTAGAGTTGATCTATTCATCTGTTTCCATTAATCTATAGAGTAGATTTTGACTTGCTGATGTACATATTATCTCATTTTATGTGATGATATGGCATTATGATATAGATATATTAAATACATTATGATAGGGATATCTCTATAGATATAGATATCAACATAGATATACTATAGTCTACTTGAGTAGATTTGAAATCTTATTATCCTACCTGATCCACTGCAACTCCTTAGTATGTCCGTGTTCATCATGAAAGAACCATGAAGACAATAAAAATCTAAAGATGTGGACCCAGTTACACTGGTCCTGTAAGTCAGATTGCTTTTTCATATTTATTTGTACATGGTAAAATCTGTATCACAGCTTAGTTTTAGTTTTTTTTTTTTTTTTTTTTTTTTCTGAAGGTATACTGGAGCCACTCCTACCAGCTCAGAGAGCTAGCATTTTTTCCCAAGTACACTTTCAGAGACATCGCATCAGTAGCTTGAAGTCACACATAGTAGGAGTATCTATACCACAAAATTGGCAAACACTACGTATTAGAGCTTCCACTTTTCTTTCTTACCCATCTCCCATCTTCTGCTGCCCTAGGAGAACCGGCTGTTAAGCATTTTCAAACTTGTCACTGCTTTTAACTCTTAAACTAGGAAGTCTGCTGAAGTATTTGAGAGATTTGTGAAGAGTCTGCTTCTAAGCAAAATATTTTACCCTCCTGTTCCCTAGAGATAAGCTCTGACTTTTGCAAGTTATTTACTTTCTCTGAGCCTGTAAACTTAAGATTTAAATATTTTTCTTTATTGTAGGATTTATTAATTTTCTCATGTTCTTTATTTCCGTGAAGAGACCTTGTGATAGAGTGGCTTTCTTCATTTCTCACTTAGGTGCTTATCTCTCTACATGGGATATTCAGCAGTCTTCAAGTTCTACCCAAGAATGTTTTGTTTGAAAAGGCCCTCTTTTTCAAGAACTGCCAATGTATTTTTTAACATATTTATAAATAAATTGCTTCAATTTGCCTTGAACAACATTTCAATAAAGGACAATCTTAAAGGGAAATTTTCATTTTTGCCATATCAACAATTTTAAATGTTAAGTATGCACAGCTCTTAAGGAAGTCCTTATAGCAATAGATCTATACATAATTCACAGCATTTTATAATAATTCCAAATTTAGAGCCCCTATTATATGTGCTATTATCAGCAATTTAAATTATACTCAATAAAAGCCTTCACATTAAAAAATGTAGTTTATAATACTTTTTCATAACAAATTCTGGTGTGCAAATATCTTAGATTTTCAAAGTGATGAAAATAAAGGTTATTTTATAGAAGGTCTGAATGGGTAAGAGAAATAATGAGTTTCAGAGTACATAAGTGAAACCCAAGGTAGTTTGGTTAGGAATGAGTGTTTCTACTGGTAACTCACTTAGGCCTAAGAGAGCTCTTGTAGTGGGAAAGGACTGGAGACATCCAGTTTTTTTGTTTTGTTTTTTGTCGTTTTTCTAAAAAATTTATTTAATTATTCATTTTTAAGTAGGTTCCATGCCCAAGGTGGAACCCAACGTAGGGCTTGAACTCATGACCCTGAGATCAAGACCTGAGCTTTGATCAAGACCTGAGCTGAGATCAAGAGTTGGACACTTGAGGCACCTGGGCAGCTCAGTCATTTAGGGTCTGCCTTTGTCTCAGGTCCTGGGATTGGGCCCCACATTGGGTTCCCTACTCATCAAGGAATCTGCTTGTCCCTCTTCATCTGCCCACCCCACCCCCACTTGAACTCTCCCTCAAGTAAATAAACAAAATATTAAAAAAAAATTGGATGCTAAACTAACTGAGCCACCTGGTTTTTGACTTTTTAAAGTAATTGATACATTTCTTTTGATTAGAGAGGCCTTCATTCAAAGGTATTAAAAGTAGCCTCAATTTTTTCTTATGACTTTATAAATTATTAAAGCCAACGTGTCTGCCATGTTATGTAAACTTCATTGATGTCTCAAGAAGAAGTATGGAGAAATTCCATTGGACAGATGATTTGATCAAGAAAATGTGAAACGAGGAATGGATGTGAGTGAGAATAATTGTAAGGAGTTATATATTTCATTCCATTTCATTCCAGAGACCTGGAAAAGGGAATAACTGAGGTATAAAAATTCATCAATGAAATGATATGCTAAACCCAGATTTGTTCAATGAATTGAAATGAGTTAGAATGAGAAGGAACTTATTCAACCACTTGTAACAGTGAATAGTAAACTTTTGGAAACTTTTCCTTGAAGAGAAGATGAAGGCAGAAAACAGGCTCAATAAAAATTCTAAGACAATTCAGCTGTTTTAAGTGTTTAGCTTGTTTTAAATGTTAAAACTCTTCAGCGTGTCTAAAATGATTAAGGAAATGTGTTTAGAGATAGTTTAACTAACTACATATGTCAACAGTTCTCAGTGTTCATGTGCCTCAGAATCACAGCAGCACTTGCTCAGAATGGAGATTTCTAAGTAGTACCACAAATCAGAAGTGGAACTTCTGGTGATTGAGGCCTGGAAATCTAAATTTTAACAAACACCAGAGATGGTGCAGTTGTGTATGTGTATCTCAATTAGAGAAATTCTGCTTTCCGTTGATGTGTGGAAAGAATATGCTAGTACATTTTTCAAAAGAATCATGGCCTCCAACCAATATGTGTTCTGGTGCCTCTGTCAGCTCCAGTTACAATGATCTACCATTGACTCATTGAACAAGTCCTATGGTGTTAAGCCTTTTGTCTTTTCTTTCGTTGTTCCCTCTTGGAGAAGTTCTCTTCTCTCTGTATTTACTTACTGAGGTCAAATTACTGAGGTCAAATCTTTTAAGACCCACTTCAATTTTCCCTTCCTCTAGTAAATTTACCTCATTTCACTCAGTCAAAATCTATCTCTCAACCATGGGTTTCCATAAGACATTGAACATATAGAGCATTTATCACAGTTATCTTACATCTATATAAAGTTCTTTACCCATTATGTAGGTGCTTATCTATCAAGTAGAGCAGAGGTTGGCAAATTATGGTCTGCAGGCAAATTCTGGCCCATAGCCTGTTTTGTAAATAGTGTCTTAGGGGAACACAGTCATGTCTATTTGACTATACATTGTTTAAGACTGCTTTTGTGCTATAACAGCAGAGTTGAGTAGTGGTAGCAAGGATGATGGTTTTCAAAGGATGAATGATTTTCAAAGCCTAATATATTTACCTTCTTGTTCTTTAGAGTTTGCCAAACCCTGAACTAGAATGTGTGCTGTATTTTTAAAAATTTTTTTAAAAATTTTATTTATTTATTCATGAGAGACACAGAGAGAGAGGCAGAGATATAGGCAGAGGGAGAAGCAGACTCCCTGCAGGGAGCCTGGTATGGGACTCGATCCCAGGACCCGGGGATCACAACCTGAGCCAAAGGCAGATGCTCAACCACTGAACCACCCAGGTGCCCTGTGTGATATATTAATATACTAATTATATATTAGCATTTTAATGAATTATTTTGTAGAGATTTGGTACCTGTAAATTATATAAAACAATTGATGAAAGAATGGATAGTTGGTAAATATACAAATAAAGGAAAATAAAGGAAATATAAACTCTTCCCCCTTCTTGCCTTTGTTTTTAAGTCCCTGTTCTTGATATTATTCAGTGCTCCAATAGAACTTCATGAGATGATGGAAAGTGTTCTCTTTTTATGCTCAATTGCAGTAGCCACTAGACCACATCACTTTTGAGCACTTGACATGTAACTTGTGTGTCCAGACAACTGAATTTTAATTTAATTTTAATTAATATAAAATTAAAATATAATAGCTAGTGTATATCATATTGGAGAATTTAGTTAGAGGAAAAAATAGACATATTTATAAATTATTCCACTTAAACACAAATAGCACGAAATGAGAGTGAGAGGAAGAGAAAAAAATTGTTTAATAAAATCTGTAAGGGAGCTCTGATGCCTCTATTTGGTTAATAGTTATACATTGGAAAGATATGTAATCCTTCATATTTTGGCTAAGCATTCTGAGGCTTGAATGTAACAAATTAGAATCCAATTCCAAAAGTGTGAATAAAATTTTTACAGATACAAGCTCTCTAGCTTCCATTTTTTCTCATGGTTTTCCTGTATTTGCAGTGATTACTTAGCATTAATTGAAAGAGTAAATCATGGGGAGCCTGGGTAGCTTACTCAGTTGAGAGACCTACTCTTGATTTCGGCTCAGATCATGATCTCAGGGTCCTGGGATTGAGTCCTTTGATGGGCTCTGCAGTTGGCAGGGAATTTGCTTAGGATTCTCTGTCTTCCTATCCTTCTGCCCCTCCACCCACTTGCTGCGTTTGTGCGTTTTTTCTCTCTCTCTCTCTCTCTCTCACTCTCTGAAATAAATAAATCTTTAAAATAAGAAAAAGGAGTAAATGGTGCCAAAATACAAGTGAATGAAGAATGAGAAACATATCAATTCAACATGTGGGCTTGTTTGCTTAATGCTGAGGCTGGGCATGGAGTAGCTGTAAGGGACAGAGCAGATGTAAGGGACAAAGGGAGGGAGAGACTGGCTAGGGGCTTTGGATGCATTATCATTAGGAGTGAAGCAATAGAGGGCTTTGGTGTTTCCCCAACTTATTTGTGTAGTTACCACGGCTCCACTTGTGTTTACTGAACTTTAATTAAACTTCTTGTGTATATGCACATATTTGATAAGAATCCCACAGCTGTGGAAGAGTGCAAATTGAAGGAATTGTGAATTGATGTGTTTAAACCTATACACCTGCTTTGGGGTAGAGACAAGAGACGTATCCAGCATATGATGAAATGGAGTAGGGGGGTGGAAGGAAGTCATTTCTGTTGTTATCTTGCAGAGTCTGAGAGCAGTAAAACACTCATTGAATATTCTCTCCAAAATGGGTGATGCATCCACTTAAATTATCACCTCCATCTCAGTATATCTATGTATCAATATAGATATTATATGTATCATATACATAGATATCTATATCATTTGGTATGTGTGTATACACACATATATACTTAAAAATATATATATATATTTAAATTTCTATTTATTTATTCATGAGACAGAGAGAGGCAGAGACATAGGCAGAGGGAGAAGCAGGCTCCGTGTAGGGAGCCTGATGCAGGACTCAATTAGGATCATGCCCTGAGCTGAAGGCAGAAGCTCAACCACTGAACCACCCAGACATCCCATATTTAAAATATATTTATGTATATATTTAAAATAAAGTGCTCTGCTCTCCTCTAAATTTCCTAGGCAGAACAGAGGAAGGGAAGACCATATTTTATTATTTTTTTTAAATGCTAAGATTATATTTTAAATGGATCTATGTACCTGAGGAGGTAGCAACCCCTAATATTAGGTGAATTCTCCTTTTCCAATGTGAAGATCTTTAAATTAGGGAGGAGAGAAAAAGACAACTGAATAAACTTTTAGAAACATAGAGTAAGCTTCTCTTTAACTTATGATATTTACTTTATTAATATAATTACACAATAAAATTTTATCAGATATTTTTCTTTACTCTCATTTATGAAATCACTTTCTTCATTCTATTCATATGCATTTGTTCAGTTGTGATGATATAATCACCAGGGTTATTTTTTTTGAGTTATATAATGCAGATGTACAATATTATCACTTCCTACCGAATTATTTGAAATACAGCATTCTTTGAATCCATGTGTGATTTTTTTTCCCAAGCCACAAGTATTCATTTCCAGAAAGTAAAGATTTAAAATATTGATCATGAAATTCATAGATGCTACAAACTATTGATATTTAAAAGATGAGGTTATACTGCCTTGAATAATGAATGAAATTGTGTTATAAAATTTTTTTTCCCTTTTTTTTAGCAGACTCTTATCAGATTACTTCTGTATCCCAAACCATCATTGCCTGAGGCCATTTCTGGCTGATGTATATTTCCAAAGAGGACTTTATTTTGAAAAATAAAGTGACTAGTGATTGCCCTGTAATATGAGGCACTGTGTAAAGGCTCAAATATCAATCAACTCTTTTTTCCTAGAGGATTATTTTAGAGAGAGACCCTCCTCCCATCTTCTCTACATTTAGTTGTTACATATGGTGAGGTTCATTTAGAAATGAAGCCATGAAAACAAACAAAAATGACAAGGAAAAAAATCTAAGAAGTTCCACAGAGAAAACTGTATGCATCAAAAGGCTTCTGAAGGCGGGTGGTCTCTGGAAGGCTACTCTGAGGTCTTTCAAGACTCCCATATAGCAGCATTCTTTTGGTGAATTTTTGCCAATGGACACAGCTGTATTCACATGACAGTGCTTGGGGATATTAAACATTCTGCCATATAACCAACTTGCATTTTTCTGATTTTACGCTTAGCTAGCAAATTTCTGATAACTTGGCTTCCTGCATAGTTTGCTTATGAAAATATAATATGAAGATTTGACTTGTGAAAAGATAACATGTTACATGGTGTCAGTATTTTCAATGATTAGACCTGACATTTGCCTCCATGAATTTCCCTCTTGTCTGTCTTTCCCAGATTGAGCAGCTATCCATTAACTGGTTTACTATCTTCAGATGTTAATACATTTAGTGAAGTTACAACCAAGATCTGCTAAGCTCGGAGACATTTGACCCCTTCAGGATGACTTTTTATGGCTTCTGTCTTATATGTTAGGTGATAGATTCAGATAAAAAAACTTTAGCAGTTTAACACTCAGAAAGTAGTCTTATTTTCCACTTGGACTAGACATTTGTAATCCCTGAAGAGGTATGATTAGAAATTGTGTTTCCTTTCACATAAAAAATTGTGGAACTTGCCAATAAGGAAGTCAGACGATGTTGGTTTTCTACATTCATTCAGGAGCATCCTCCATCAGTACTTATGAACTGGAAATACCTTAGAATTAAGACATGAAATTGTAGGATTTCTGAGATAGACTACAACATGTACTCTTCAATATCAACACTAATTTTTCAGGAAACATATATTGAATATCTACTGTGTGCCAGATGAGGTGCTATGTGGTGAATATATAAAGAAATACAAACCAAGTTGCTCACCATCTGTAGCCGAGTGGTTCTCAACTGGAGGTTATTTAGAAATGAGACCAGGGCATCTGGGTGGCTCATTCAATTGGGCATGATTATTATCCAAAGGATTATTATCCAATCCTTTGCCTTGGATTGTGATCCCAGGGTTCTGGGATGGAGCCCTGCATTGGCTCCCTGCTCAGTGGGGAGCCTGCTTCTCCCTCTCCTCCCTGCTCATGTGCTCTCTCACTATCTGTCTCTCTCTCAGATAAATTAATAAAATATTTTAAAAAAATGTTTGGAGACATGTTTGGATGTCACATCTCAGGGGAGGTAGTGACCTCTAGTGTCATCTCATACCATTTAGGGATGTTGCTAAACATTCCACAATGCACAGGACAGCCCTCCATATCAAAGAAATACCCAGTCCAGTAGTGCCAACGTTGAGAAATTTTGACCTAGATGTTAAAATGAATGTAAGTAATTTTTTTGCATGACGTGTTAGTGTATCTAACAGAAGTACATGTGGCATATTAAGGGAGCAGCCTCAGCAGAAATGTTTTTATCCAATTGATATTTATTTTATATGTTGCTTATTACATACTACTCCAGGAAATGTTGAAGTCTCCGCAATAGTACTTTCACGATTCATATAGATATCATGTTATTACTTGATAAAACTTGATTAAAAGTCCAGTTTCCATACATTGATTCCTGTTAGCTTTTATTGCACAGATTCCAAATCCCTGACTAGAAACAGATTTTCACTGTCACATAGAGAATATGAAAGTAATTTAGAGGTTCAGTGAGCTTTTACTGACTTTTGGGAATAGGCAAAATGTAGATCAACTATAGGTCGGTTCTTAAGTCTCAGTAGTTTATTGCCCAGGAAGTATGTAATTTAATAAAGTATTGCTTATGGTGAAAATAAGATTTTCTACCTTCTGGACACTAGCAACATCTTTTAAAATAAAATAAAATAAAATAATAATAATAATAATAATAATAATAATAATAATAATAATAAAAGAAATCCACATGCAAAAATTCCCACAAAACTGTATTAGATGTAAGCAAAAATAAATAACATTAAATTTTTAATCTGAAATTTAATTTTAATTTAATTTTACTGTGTCAAATAAGATAATTGATTACTGACTTTGTGTGTCCTTTTGTTTTCTGGATTTATGATCTTGGCATATCCAGCCTAATGCATATAACAAGCAGATATAAACAAGAGTGAATTGTCTGTAAAAATTCATGTCTCTTGATGAGTTGTTATGAAGAGGCTTTCTCATTCTTCTCTATTTCCTTAGCTTTTGTCATTAGAGAGAAAAATATCTTAGAACGATATACTTAATTCATCAAGAAAGTGCTTAAGCAGTTTGTCAGGAATGAGGAATACAGACAAGGGCAAGACATGATCTGTGCATGTGCATTTAATAGAAATACAATTATAAGTGGTATAACAAAGGCACCCATATAGCCACCATACATGCCAGAATTTCTTTTTTTTTTCATGCCAGAATTTCTAATGCTGTCTTAATGCTTAATGATCTGACCCATAGTGTCCACAAATGCATTTGTATTTGTCAGGCCTCGTGACTGTGCTACTGGGAGTCAGAGAATTGTGCTGTCAATCACCTTTAGGAGCAAAAGAAATCTTAATAGATTAGGCAGGGGTTGGGATATTCTAGGCAGAAGGGATGGGACGTTGAAGGGCATTGCAGTATGAACATACATCACAAGTTTATCAAGAGACAGTCTGTGCCCTGAGGCAAAAGTGGGGTTTCAATCTAGGATTTGAAATATGCTACAGGATGTATTGAGAATTTTAGGATTTATCCAATATGCAATTTAGATTCTTGAGTTTTTAAAGAAATGGGAATGATGTGATCATATTTGCTTTAGAAAAGATAATTCAGACAGAAGTTCATTTGATGGATTGGATAGAAGAAAAATAGAATGATGGAAATTAATTAGGGGGCTAATCTGGTAGACTACATGCCAAAGATCCAAACTAAGCTGGAAGATGATTTTTACCCAGAAGGGTGTGTTTTCCAACAGTGTTTACACCACAAATTGGATGGAATTGATGATGGCCAATTCGATGTCAGAAGAAGAAAAAACAAGAACTTGAGAATGGTGCTGTGGTTCTAACCTGGGTGGCATGGAGAATGTAGACTGCAGAACTGTTTTGAGAGTAAGGATGGTTTTTAGTTGCCTATGTCACATTAAGAAAGCAGTTGAGAAAATTGATCTGACCTTAGGAGAAAAGATAAAGTGGGAGATTAGGATTTAAGATTCCTTAGCAAATGTGGTTCTGTTTCTGAGAGGGGAAGAGGCTGCACAGCACAGGGTGCAGTGAAAAAGGGGACAATTGACAGAAGTTAAAAGGGAGAGCTGAGGAAAGGAGCCAAGAGCTCAGAATTAATTCAATTAATTAAAGAAATATAGATTCTGGGAGAGTGTTTTCATAGTAGTTAAAAAGAAAACAGGAAAGCTGGAGAATTAACAAAGATGTTAAATTTTGCATCAAGTACAAGAAAGATAAAGACTATGAAGAGCGCCTATCAATTTGGCAACTATGAAACTGTTAATAATATTAGCTATAAATTTTTCCATAATATTTGTGGATAAGATCTAGAGTGTGGGGTTGCGGTAAGTGTTGTAGGGTTGGTGTTTATTTTGATTAGTCCTGGTGAAGATTATTTATCAAATATTATATGTGATCGAACATTATTTTTTCTTCCCTGACTTTTTTTAATCATCTTAGATAATTTTTCTCATCCAAAAGTATGTACAGACACATAAAAGAAAGAAGAGGGATATGGAAAAGGAATTTGTAGATTATTTTTATTGGCTTACTCAATTTAGAGAGAAGGAAATTAGAATAAAAAAGGTTAAGTGTCTTGCCCAATATGTGCACACAGTCAGTTGTAAAACAGTCTGGGATTGGTCTCCTGATTCCTGGTCTGGTATATTATCCATTACTGCATGAACAGAAAGATAGAGGTCATTTCTATGCAGAGAAAAACAAATGAGCTGTGTCATTGAAGAAATGTTCTGCATGGTTTGCAGCCATCTGTCTTAAAGCTCAATCTGTACTCCCAGGAATTGAAACTGCTGAGCTGCATTTAGATGGACCATGTGACAGGACATGGAAAATATTTTATTTGGAGGGTTTGGTTATTTCCATATATGGAACATGGGAGATATTCCCATATTCAGGACAAGATGAAGACCCTAGAACTATGGAATTCTTGAGAATTGACCTTGATTTCCTGTTATGTAAGATTCTGGCCCTGTATGTCTTCTTGTTAGACCTGCTGCATTTTATGCATGTTCAAATGCTTTTGGAATAAAATAATAGACATTGCATTTAGAGGGAAAATGATAAAAGAGAGCAGGCACTAGGATGGAAGTCGGATAACCTAGACTTTACCCCAAGTGCAATACTTTGTGCCTCTGGATACTTCACACTTTCTGAGCCTCAGTTTCCTTATTGGGCTAGGTCAGGATTTGAAACTGGAGGTCTTTGAAGTTCCGTGAAGACTTATTTGGTCAAGCTCAGGCAACTTTTAAAGTTTTAATGTCCTCAATCGGAAATGCTTTCTCTAGGATACCTTAAGTTCTCTTGTACTATGCCATGACCTCCGTAAGCATTTGGCTCTGTGAACCCTGATGTCTACCTCTCTTTCAGTTTGGCCATTCAATGATTCTACAATAGAGGGATTCAGAATTAGCAACTTTGTGGAGCCAAGTTCTCAAAGTATTAATTTACTATATCGAAACTACCGAAACAAATGCACTGACACTATATCTATGCAACAACAACAAAATAAATTAATAAACCTATAATTGTTTCCAGGCTTCTTATTTGGTGCCCATAATGACATACTTGCAAACTCCTGGGGAAAAAATTAACCTTAGGTTAAAGAAATATATATAATTGAATGTAATCAAGGTTATTCAAAGATTATCAGAAGAGTAGCACCAAGATGTGATCAATAGGATGTTCTTTCTTAGTTGATTGTGTTTAAACAGCGTTTCCAAATTACTTTCAGTAGGATTAGGTAAACTTGGGAGAAAAAGCAGAAGTGGTATACATGGAAATCTGTGGTGGTGCATTGTTATTAGCTCACTTTTTCCATAGAGTTACCTTTTAGACTAAGACAGGATTTTCGTTATAAGGAGTTACTGCAATTATATGTTTTCTTTCACAGGGGCTTTCTCAATTTAATTTTAAAGGGCTCATAAGATTTGTCCTATATATGGAACATTGGAGCTTTATATTCTATACAGGCATTCCTTGAAAATCCAAATATCACATGAAAAATTAGAAATTTGGTGCTAGGTATAATTTACGTGAAGTTACTTAAGTGTACTGCATCCAGCCAGTTGCGCTGGGTCTTTCTGGATGATAAAGTGGTTGTCATCTCAGTCAGATGATAAAAAACAATTCTCCAGAGTCCATCTGAACTCCTTCACCAAAGAGGACTGTTGAACTTTTAATAGTTTTGGAAAATGAAATAATCAGGCATTTATTTGTCAGAAGCTTAATATAAATTTATTTCATTTGATTTTATCTGGGCATTTTTATTGAATCTTACTTGATTTGATTTTTCTGACTCTTCTATGAGAATGGCTTTTTGCTTGTAAGTTTCACTCAAATTGACATTTCGATGGTTTAACACATTAATGAAATTCCTAGAAGGTAGGCTACGTTCTTTGAAAAATAAAATATTGACAGAGAACACTAAAGGGACATTTTAAAGTACATTTTTATTTCCTTTGCAGCTTGATAACATATTTGCTGCTGTTTGGTAGTTCCCTAAGCCATACTTTCCACTACATGTCCAGATGATATTTGACAATGTTGCAGTACATCTTTCTGTATCTAGATTTATGTATGCAGATTGAGTTCTTGGCAATCTGTGAATGCCACAAAACCCTCATCTCCCAGTCTAGCAATATGGGAACAAAAGAAAGTACTTTCTGAAACCATGAAGGATCTTTTCCATAACCACTGAATCTTCCAGACCACATAAAATATCTAATTAGCTTCACAAAATTGTTTATTTTATATATAAAAAACCCAAACCCCACAAATGCACATATTGATACTGTCAGAGTACTATGTGCCAGGCACTCTTCTAAATTATATATATATATATATAATTCATTTCATTTGTTCTAGATAAGATCCCTATGATATAGGGTCTATTATTAGACCTGTTTTACAGATGAGGAAATTGAGGCACAAAGTCACACAGCCAGCAAGAGACAGAGCCAAGGTTCAAAAAAATGGCTTGCACTCAGGGTTGCTAAACCTAACCAATAAACAGTGCTGTACAGCTCTGACATAAATGGGAAAAATACTCTGTAGGAGTGTAGTTCTCAGGCAGACAGTAGACTTATCAGAAGTTCATACTCAAGCCAGAATTCTGCAACGTACTATTTTTTTTCCCATTAAGAAGACATACATAAGCTCTTTCCCTTTTCACGAGTGAGTAGCAGATTAAGCTAAGCCACTCTGAAATAGGCAAGAAATTTAGAGAATGCAAGGATAGGATAATTCAAACTTGAACTAGTAAGTAAATTGAGAAAAAAAATTTTTCATTGTAATCAGGTAAAACAAAACAAAACCAGTATTAACAGTGTGGTATTAAGTCTGCCCACAGGAGTTCTTGTCACTCTGCCTGGTTGCCCTGCTCTGAGCCATGCTCTTGGATGGCAGAGCTGCTGTGAAAGCTCTTCTTGTTAGCTTTGTTGGTGTCACTGATGCTAAATCTAGAGGTCAGTACCCAGAGGAAAACCTTTGAATAAGTAATCAGGAAAATATGGAGTCCCTTTGGAAAGTGTAATACTGAATTTAAAAAACCTTTCAAAATGCTCAAGTTGTCTTGAAAAGTATTATCTAAGTATCAAAAAGCTTCTGTTATTAATGTAAGACATTGTTTATATTTTTAATTACCTTGATTATAATAAGGAAATCATACGCCATGTGATCTCTCATCCAGATTACCAGACATTCAGAGGGCTGTCTAGAGTTGGAGAGCACGATGGACAACTGTGGATAAAAGGCCAGAGCAGGAAGATTCCAAATGACCAGTAGTACGCAGCAGATCCTGGAGGGATTTCTCTGGCTCTTACAGATCTATAGCCTGAATTTTGTATGGGGTTTTTGTGCTCTAGGACAGGCAGTTAAGGGCACTGAGCCAGGTTGGGGTCATGAAGAATCCCTGAGAATCTCTTTCCCATGCTAACTACTTACAGAATCAGAGCCAAAGTTTCAATTATTGTTGTGTGGTTGTTGCAATTACTGTTGCTATTATGGTGGCACTTTTCAGAACAGTTAACATCAGTGCTGTGCTGAGGGAAGCATAGTCGGATAATGGCTTTTCTCCTTGCTTTATTGATTCTCCATTTACAAATACACATTTTTCCCTATATTCTTACAGTATGGATCTACTTCTAGAAGCCAAATACCTATTGTGCCAAGTTATAAACTGGTAAAGCACTGTTCTCAGCTCTGGGAATACAAAGATGAATAAGAAACTGCCTTTGCCTTAGCGTTTAGAATCTGATAGCAAAAGAATGTTTGAAATACAAGGCAATTGGTATTTGAAAATAAGACTGCATTTTATTCCATTTGTTTGTCTGTCTCTATGATTAACTAGTGAAAAATGGGAAAATGGGGCTAATGTCCTATTCATCTTAATATGTCCAGGGCCTGGCACATTTACAAGCTTTTCCAAAACTGAATCAGATGAACATCTAAGTTCCTATGTTCAATTAAATGTGCGATAAATCAACATTTAAAATTTTAGTAAATTGTTAGCCACACACAATCATGTGACCTTACACAAGGCTTTTGGTTCTCTGAACTTCTTGAAACATCTATCAGGGGAGGTCAATGTACCATCATAAGACAGAGAATGAAATTAATCCCCTAAAAGAAGTAATCTTTTATTTATGTATAATAGCTTCAGTGCTTACACAGAATTTACATACCATCATGTCTCTTTCCTATAGAAATTTGCATTTTTAAAATATTTTATTTATTCATGATAGAGACAGAGAGAGAGAGAAACAGAGAGAGACAGAGAGAGAGAGAGAGAGGCAGAGACACAGGCAGAGGGAGAAGCAAGCTCCATGCAGGGAGCGCAATGGGGGACTCGATCCTGGAACCCCAGGATCACACCCTGGGCTGAAGGTGGCACAAACCGCTGAGCCACCCAGGCTGCCGAAATTTGCATTTTAAGATGGAATTATGACACACATCCAGCAAATATCCAATATAGATGATGACTCAGACACTGTGGACCTAGAAGGAAGAATTAGAAAATATGGAGACATGAATATTGAGATGATCTACATGGACGAAATTCACATGCAATCGACTCTTAGCTATTAAAGGATTGTGAATTATAGAGTTATCTTTTATTCTCCCCAGTTTACTTCTTGTTTTTGGCCATTGTTCAGCTTACCCTTCTAGTGGGTAATCAGGAAAGAAGGAGGTAAGCCTTTAACACAATCCAATAATTTCCAAAAACTCAGTTATAAAGAGAAGTAATATCAGAAATTGCTAAAACTAATGGTTTAAATGAACTTTTAAATTATATATAGCTTTATTGATGCATAAGTATTCTTGTTTTCAGTTAATCATAAGTCTATGGGTAGCTTTTATTCTAGATGTTAATCTATAGATTGACAGTACATTGCTCTCTAGCTCTACTGCTTGCTCTGATATCATTCACAGGCCTCCAGGTTATGTCAGAAGACAGAAAAAAATTTTAATTTTGCAGAAAAACAAGGAAAAACTTCTTTAGGGAGAAAACAAGAAGGAGTTAATGATTTATCTGAACTATAGGCTAAAGACTAGTAAGTCAATGCATTGTTTCAGCAAGTTACTACAAGTCTATTACATGTTGCATTTTTCTTATAAAAAAGAAATTTAATTCCGTTGGGGTTTGATTTAAATTATTTATATTTGAGTTTTATGCAGGCATATAAATGATACTTTGATGTAATAACATAAACCATAATATAGTTATACTTCAATGCATACCTAAGCTCCATTTCAAGATGTCATGATGCATACAAACCAAATTACACAAAAAGAACTTCTGAAAAAACAAAAGCTTAAAATTTTAATCTACGACATTAGAATATGATCTAAAATGCGAGCACATATTAGAAAGCTTAAAATTTAGAACATAAATGTTTTTAAAGATTATATCCTTCAAATAAATATATTTTGTATATTTTAATATGTATCATTAATGTTCAAACTCATAATTTTACACACATTTTGGATTACTGAGATTTTAGATACATAATTTAAAATATACACTGACATATGCCTAAACCACATTATTTTTATTTGTAGTAGGACAATGAATCATATTATCTTACTTTTACAATCTAAAATCATATTTAATTTCAGGGATAAAAGAAATGAGATATATTTGTATATTACTAATATTTAGACATGTGGATTACATCATCACTATGTACCAAAATTGATCACTGTTTATAAACATAATGGGCTTGATTAAATTAAATAGTATTCCTTAACAATTTTAATATATGTGTATAACATATATATGTGTAGATAAGTAGATAGGTAAATGAGTACATACATATATCTATTCAGTGCCTTCAGATGGTTATTCTATAATTTTTGTTGTTTAATGAAGTGAAAAAACATGAATAGTACCCACATGGATATATTTAGCTTATCTACTCATGAACATACTGTATTTTTATAAGTCAGTTTAATTTTATTATTACTCCTTGTAATAGTGAAATAATTGCTCATGAAATAATCTGTCATTTGAAAACATTTTCTAGTCTTACAGTTTTGTCCAATTCAATTACTTAAGACATTTTAGTAGTAACTATTTTTTTTTTTTTTAGTAGTAACTATTTTTAAAAGAAAGTTGTTTCTAGGTATAAAAGCTGTAACAGGGCAGCCCGGTGGTGCAGCGGTTTAGCGCTGCCTTCAGTTCAGGACGTGATCTTGGGGACCTGGGATCGAGTCCCATGTCGGACTCCCTGCATGGAGCCTGCTTCTCCCTCTGCCTGTGTCTCTGCCTCTCTCTCATCTCATTCTCTTTCTCTCTCTCTCTCTCTCTCTCTCTCTCTCGTCTCTCTGTCATGAATAAATAAATAAAACCTTTTAAAAAATAAAAAATAAAAGCTGTAACAACTTGAAATTTAGAAATGAGTAAAGAGGATAAAAACCCATGCTTTCCATCATATGCCCAATGATAAAATTGTGGTGTGGTGCTGGAGAGATGATGAGCAACCTGAGAACTGAGATGAGGTCTGAGGAATTGGAAAGTAAGAGGTTTGGAATGACTTTGCAGAGCATTCCACTGAGGGAGATCAGGAAGCAAATTTGAAGTGCAGGAGATCTGTGTGAGAGGTGAGGGAGACTGTGAGATTTTCCACTTTCACTTTGTATCAGATTTTTATAAACCAAGGGCTCCCACCAAGAGATTTTATTCACATGATAGGTGGTGGGGTCCTACATAGGCATTATTTAAAAGCCCCCAGATATTTTTTAATGTGCATCAGGATTAAGAAAAATTATTCATAGTTTTCAAACTTTGGAAGCATCAAAATCACTTGGAAAGCTGGCTAAAATTAGCTCAGCCAAAAATCAGCTAAAGCCAAAAACAGGTTACTGGACCCCACCCTAGAGTTTCTGATTCATTTAGGCTGATGCTGGACCAGGATTTTACATTTTCTGATACCATCTCAAGTTTTTGTGATGCTGTTGGTCTGGGAACCCCACTCTGAGAACCACTACTCACTATCCCTATTGGTTTTAAGATGTAAAAGAGTATTGTTCAGGGATCCCTGGGTGGCGCAGCGGTTTGGCGCCTGCCTTTGGCCCAGGGCGTGATCCTGGAGACCCGGGATCGAGTCCCATGTCGGGCTCCCGGTGCATGGGGCCTGCTTCTCCCTCTGCCTGTGTCTCTGCCTCTCTCTCTCTCTGTGACTATCATAAATAAATAAAAAAAAAAAAAATTAAAAAAAAAAAAAAGAGTATTGTTCAGTAATTAGAAAGGGTATTTTCTCAAATCCTCCATCAAAGAAGTTGGTATCAGAAATAGATATATAAACACACACACACTTCAAAATGAAGTATATGGAAATAGTTTTGTGCTAGAAAATAGTTAAGGGAGAGTAAGATATGCAAAAGTGTCTCATGGGATTTGAGGATGAAGAAACTATTAATGGTGCTGTGTATCAGAGGAATATAAAACATGGGTAGAAAGGAGCAAAGATATCTCCCATACCTTCCCCAGACAGCGGTTTGAAGCATTTCATTTTTGAATATTACTTTTCTAATTTCCCTTTTTGAGCACTGCCAACCCACAGATTATCTTCTGTCGGGTTTTTTTTTTTTTTAAGATTTTATTTATTTATTCATGATAGTCACACAGAGAGAGATGGAGAGGCAGAGAAACAGGCAGAGGGAGAAGCAGGCTCCATGCAGGGAGCCCGACGTGGGATTCGATCCCGGGTCTCCAGGATCACGCCCCGGGCCAAAGGCAGGCGCCAAACCGCTGCACCACCCAGGGATCCCTCTTATGTCGGGTTCTTACTCCCAATTCATAGGTAGGCATTCACATTCAAAAATTACATTTTGCCCCTTTATCTTGACTAGACTTAATCCATGCTGGGGATAGCCTTTGGCAAAGATAATACGTGGTGATATTTTAACTTATCAAAAAGACCAAGGGAAAAAAAAAAAAAAGACCAAGGAAGTCAAGGATGTGTGGAGTTCTGTGGTTTTTGAAAACCCATGGGGTAAAGGATCAAAACACTGGGGTGAGTGACAGGAAATTATTCCTCCTACCATAACAATGTGGGTTAAGTCTTGGGCATGTGTGGAATGAGAAAATACAAGAAAACATTGAATTTGAGGTCATGAAGTTTTGAAAGGGCCATCCATATCGGATATTAAAAGTCTATCTAGATTGGATATTAAAAGTTTATCTAGGGTGATGCTAAATGTAGAAAAAAAACAGATTCTGTAAAAACATTGAGAAGTGGCCTGCATACCGGGGGATGGTAATGAAAATGGGTGGAGATGGATAAGAAGACAAGAACATTCAAGGCTTTAAAAGGGGGCTACTAGGCAATATGTCTAGATAGTGTATATCTGTCTTGCAGAGACAACAGGAAGAATGAAGAGACTCCTGGACTGCTGTTTTAAAAAGATATTTGGAAGAATGCTCAATTCTTAGAGTTGAAAGAATATATTGTAATGTGGTATGGGAAAATCTGGGTTCAGGTTCAGAGTAGGTCTGTTTATAGAAAATTGGAGGTCAGTTTATCAGGCCACCTGCAAGTCCTCCTATTTCTATCGAATTGATAAAGTCTTCTGCTAGGAAATTCAGTCCTTGAATGAGTAGAATGAGTGATTAAAATGTAGAGATCACACATGGTCAATACTACTTATGAAAATGACCAATACTGATACAAAGATTTAAGAGAAATTTCAAAAATTGTGATAGATTATATCACTGACCATATCACTCTGAATTCAGTATCTTTAGTTTCTCGTTGAAAGGAAAAAAATAAAATTAAAGAAGTAAATCTTTGTATCTCCAACCTCATCTTGTTCAGCTCCTTCCTC
This sequence comes from Canis lupus dingo, assembly GCF_003254725.2. Classification (NCBI taxonomy): domain Eukaryota; kingdom Metazoa; phylum Chordata; class Mammalia; order Carnivora; family Canidae; genus Canis; species Canis lupus. Next base: position 31,632,383 of record NC_064254.1, read on the forward strand.
ATTCACCATCCTGTACCAAGCCTTCTGGGGCTCATTTTAGTAACTAAAAATTCACCTTGACTTTTCCTGCCTCATGATCTTTGTTCTGTCTGCTTTTAATACTACCCCCGTGTCACCATTCTCCCAGACTCTCTTTAGCTAGGATCATTGGCTATTAACTCCATGACTATCTCCTTTACAAAACTTACACCTGACATTATTTGTCCAGTATTTTTTCCCCTTCTAGCCTGCTACCTCCAAGAGGCAGTTGAGTCTGTCTTATTCACTGCTCTTATGGCATGTCTAGTATATATATACCATGTGATAAAAATGTTAGTTGAATGAATGATCAAGTTCTAGAATCAAATTCTAGAATTAAGGTTATTAAATAAAATGTGGAATATAGATAGTAAAATCTCAGGCATGTCTGACATGAAAAAATAGGTTTATCCCAATTTCAGAAAGCTTATTCAGTGCTCAGAACTCAGCACTTTTCTGTGATAGAAGATAAAATGCTGGTCTGATGGGATCCAAGAAAAATTAGACTGTATTACATTTATAAGCTGTATAAATATATGTAATAGAGAAGAAAACAGGAAAACATAGTGTTACAGATTAGTGATAGAAAATACATATATTACTTTATTAAACAAATGTTTGTAAAGTACCAAGGAGGTTGTGATGATCCTGCAATACAATTATGCCTTTATCAAAATACTTTGGAAACTAAATATTTGTCTAATAAAATTGATTACAAATTTTGGATCTTTGTACCATGCTCAGTGTTGAGATTGTAACAAAATGAGGAGGGATAAATTTTACCTTCAAGCTTATTCTCTGAAAAAGGTTTGAACCTAGATACTAGAGATTACCCTGTTACCATGCCTTTCATGAAACTGTTATTCAGTGGTGGGTTAAGACATTAGACTGATTTAATTTATAGAGAAGAAGATTGCATAAGTCCATATTAGGGGCAAATTCTTAAAAAATACTTTTGTTTTTTTTTTTTTCAAGTTTCTGTCTTAAAACAGATGAATGCTTCAGTTTTGGTGAAAGGTTTTGAGTGAAAGATTTTTAATCCACGTAACACAGCAACCACTGAATTCTCCTCTTCCCCTAAAAAGTATTTTATTATAATTGTTTTCCTTGAATTTTGTATTTTGGGTAGAGAATGATGGGTTTCAAAGAGCTTATCAGTGTTTTATAGTGGAATAGACCTATTTAAACTTGAAATCATTATTATGATAATAACAAGATTACTGGAATCATTATTGTCCTTCTTATCAGAGTCACAGGAAGTTGAAATAGAACTTCTTAAAAATTTACCATCTAAATAAATGTGAATATTTCCATGAAAATAAAAATATATTAAATTGTATTAATATGAGCCCCACTTATCTCTAATTGCTTATGTCCATTGATAGCAAGATTTGCTTCCCTGTAATTTGAGTGGCTGTGCTAGTTGAGCCTTATTAATTGCATATATATTACTGTTCTGTGTAAATACTGTTAAGATTAATTTAATACTGACCCTCAGGTAAGGACCTCTGGATGTATAAGTAACAGGGTGGGCCTGGAACAGGGAGACTTGACTATGATGCTTTGTAGAAGTTTTGGGCACTTACATGACTAAGGAAGAATAAAGCTTGAATTATGTGAAAATAAAAGACTGGATATCAAATAATTTTAGTTGCTTAATTAATATAGCATCTTTGAATTTATCTACATTCCTAAAGGGAGTAGGCAAATATTTAAAAACTACTATTAGTGTAATAATTTTTCGTAGTATTTTTAATAGCAATAGTAATTGTAATTTTCATAATGCTAATGTTAGAGTAGTCCCAACACCCAGAGGCACTCATTGGCAATAGTTGTTATATTTTGTCAGTCAATGTCTCTATTTTTAACACATTCTTAAGTTATTCATGTTTAGCATTTTAATACCCCATACCTTTAGATAAGAATATTTTAACTAGGGGCCCTGGATAGCTCAGCCAGTTAAGTATTTGCCTTCAGCTCGGGTCATGATTTCAGGGTCCTGGAATCGAGCCCCACATCAGACTCCCTGCTCAGTGGGGAGTCTGCTTCTCCCTCTGTGTGTTCTTGGGCGTTCTCTCTCTCTCTCAAATAAATCTTTGAAAAGAGAAAAAATATTTTCCATGATACAATATAATAAGTACTTTCCTACATAATAGGAAATACTACACATGACTATAATATACTCTAGCATCTGAACAAACCATATTTTGCTTAATATTTTAAAGAATGGTCATTTTTTAATGTTTCAGTATAACATGTGAATATGAGTACCTTCATGGTTAAATATTTATGTGCACCTCAGATTATTATTGCTCATAACTAGAATTACTGTATGAAGAGTTATTAATACTCTTATAGGAGTTGTATCAAATAATTTTCCCTTCACCAGTAACCAGCTCTCCAGAACCTTCATAGCACAGAGTATTTTGTAACATGTTATACAGTAGTGAAAAATTTATATCAATAGTGATTTGCATTTATTTTATTAGTGATGTAGCACACTTTTTAGATGTTTAAAAGTCATTTATTTTTCAATGGGATTTTGTTGTTACTTGTTTATAAATCTCCATTTGAAAAGTAAGGGTGCTGTTTCTTAATAATTCTTTAGCTCCTTAAGGCTAGCATCAGGATTTGAATTTGGGTATTCAGGTTTGAAAAATAGAAGTTCCTGGGGCAGCCCGGGTGGCCCAGCGATTTAGCACCGCCTTCGGCCCAGGGTGTGATCCTGGAGACCGGGGATCAAGTCCCATGTCAGGTTCCCAGCATGGAGCCTGCTTCTCCCTCTGCCTGTGTCTCTGCCTCTCTCTCTCTCTCTCTGTGCCTCTCATGAATAAATAAATAAAATCTTAAAAAAAAGAAAGTTCCTGCCACTTTCCCCCCCCCCCATATGCAACATGGATGTTACTGTCAGGCATTAGATAAGAAGGCAGGAGTGGTGGGGGGTCCGTGGAGATCCATGCTAGGAAACTGAGGCCAGAGAAACTGAGGTTTCAAACAGAGACTATCTCTCCTCCCTTGATGATCTGGTAGTAAACTTAGTGGTCAAAAATAAGCTGAACTTCCCACCCATAAAAGATTCTTTCAAACTAAAGCTAAGAAATACCAAACTGGAAGTCTCCGACAATAAATATTTATTGAACACTTCCTATGGGCCACGCACCACTGTAGGGGTTAATGATACAATAGTACACAAGGTACACAAGAAATAATGGGAATCCATATTTTAGTGGGTAAGAGTATACAATAAACACATTCTCCGTTACTTATATAATCTGCCAGGTGGATGGAGAAAAATAAAAGAGAAAAGGAACAGTGTTGCTGTGGAGAATGGAATAAAGTTCTAATAGAGTGTTCAGTAGGGCCTCAGTAAGAAAATGACATGTGAGCAAGGATCAGAAGGGGTATAGGAGTGTACCATGCTGCTATTTTGAGGAATCAGTTAGCATCAGAAGAAATAGTAAATGGAAAGACATAAAACAAGAGGATTGCTGGCAGTTTAGAAGAAGAGCGTCAGGCCACTTTGGCTTGTACATACTGAAGAAGGGAGGGAATAGTACCAGATGAAGTCTGAGGGGAAAGGAGAGAGCCAGAGCTAATATTATCACACATACCATTATGAGAACTTTGGTTTCTCTGAGTTAGATGTGAAATCATCAGAGGATTCTGTGTAGAGGAGTGACATTTTCTGATAGTTGTTATAAACGGATCACCATAGTCCTCAGATAAGAATAGTTGGAGGACAACACTGGAAGCTGGGAGACCACTTAGGAGGGAGATAGTTAGGAGAGCATTCCTGAAAGACACGAGAGAAAACAATTGTACCTGTGCTGAATGAGGGTGGTAATTGTGGTAGTTGGGAGAAGGTAGTGGAGATGGTGACAAATTGTTAGAGTCTGGCCGTTTTCAGGGAAGAGCCAACAGGATTTCATGAATGCTTAGACATAAAATATGAAAATAAGAGGGTAATCAGCAGGGCCTATCAGAGGTTTTGGGCCATAGCAACTTATTTACTGAGATGAGGAAGACCATGGGAGAAGAAGGTTTTATAGGAAGGGTACTAGTTTAGTTTGGCTCATTATAAACCTGAGATGTGTATTTCACATCCACATAAATGCACTGTCCATGCTACTCTGGAGTTCAAGAGAGGTCCAAGGTGTGATAAAAGAGATAGAGGTTGTCAATGGATATTTAAAATTAATAAAAATTGTATTTCTTACCTAGAAAAGTGATTCTAGATAGAGAAGAGAGAGGTTTGAGGACTAGGACTTGAAGAGATCTGGTTACTTCAACATTAACCTTTGGAGACACGAAGAGGATTCAGCAGAGACTGGGATGGACTGATCAGTAAGATAGAAAACTAAGAGTGTGGTGTCCTGTACTCTAGTTCAAAAAAGCGGAATGGGCATAAGCAAATGTTTCAAATTATGCTGTCAGGCAAGTAAAGGAAGACAGACCACTGACTGATGACTTAGCAACATGGTGGTCACTGATGACCTTGCTGAAAGTTCTTCACTTCTGTGCAGTTTTAAAGGGCAAAAATCTGCATGACATAAATGGATTAAGATTGGGGCACCTGGGTGGCTCAGTCAGTGAAGCGTCCAACTCTTGATTTCCACACAAGTTATGATCTCAGAGTCTTGGGATCAACCCCCACGTCGGGCTCTACACTCAACTCAGAGTCTTCTTGTCCCTCTCCCTCTGCATCTCTCCTGCTCATGCTCTCTCTCTCTCTCTAATAAACAAATAAATAAAATCTTTAAAATATGTATTAAAAATGGATTAGGTTTAAGAGTAAATGAGAAGAGAGTGATTGGAAGCGATAAATAAAGACATCTCTTTCAGCATTGGAGAGTCGAGCAGACAAATGAATTGAATATTGGGAAGTTATGTGTGGTCTGGTGGGAGTTTTGATTTGTTTTTAAGGTGTGGAAAAAGTTTAATGTGTTTTAGTATACTGACAATAATTATACTGAAGACAGGAAAAAATTGATGACATAAGGAGCCAAGAGGATAAAAACTTGCCCTTAAGTAGATGAGAGAGGGATGGTTTTTGATGCACAACTGGAGAAACTTTCTTCAGATAGGAGCATGGAGGGAGAGGAAGGAAACCAGAATCTACAGGTACAGATGCAGGTAAATGATACATATGTGAACTTGATAGTACTTGGAAACACTTTCCTGCTTGTTTCACTTTGTAACTATAAACTCAGCTGTGAGTGGGGATGGGTGGTGTTGAAAGTCAAGAAGGAAAGGAGCTACAGATTAGTTGACGAATCTGTATGAAGATAGGAAAGTAAAGTAAGGAAAGTAAATTTTCCTTCCTTAACCCTGACTTAGTTTTTAAAAATCCATACTACTAAATACAATTTACATAATGTTCACATGCTAAATTGTAGGGTTGATTAATGGACATCAAGCCATCCCTTGTAGTTCATTGTATTTTAAGCTATCAGAAGTCATTCAGTTTCATTTTCTCACCTACTCAGTATAACTGAGTAACTTTCTTTGCTTTGGTTCAACTTTCTGTATTAGTGATCGTAAAAGATAGTAGCCTGTAAAGGAAGATGTTCAATAGGCATTTTCAAGTCAACAACAATATTCATCAACACAGGCAAAATCGTAGGAGATTAATGCCAATTACAGACAAATGTTTTATTATTGTCCTTCACTTTATTGCGCTTTGCAAATATTATGTATTTTACCAGTTGAGGTTTGTACATACCTCAATACATACTGGCAACCTAGTATGGAGCAAATCTATCAGTGTCATTTTTCCAACAACATTCACTCACTTTGTGTCACTGTATCACATTATGGTAATTCTCCCAATATTTCAAACCTTTTCATTAGTAGTATATTTGTTGTGGTGACCTGTGATTAAGGATCTTTAATGTTACTATTGTAATTGTTTTGCGGCACCATGAACTGCCCTCATACCATATGGTGAACTTACTTAGTAAGTATTCTCTGTTTTGTGCCTGCTCCACTGTCTGCCAGTTCCTTGTCTCTTTCCCTTTCTTCTGGCCTCCCTATTCTCTGACACAAAACAATATTGCAATTAGGCCAATAACCTGCAAAGGCCTCTCAGTGTTCCAGTCAAAGGAAGAGTGCATATCTTTCACTTTAAACCAAAAGCTGGGGGGATCCCTGGGTGGCGCAGCGGTTTGGCGCCTGCCTTTGGCCCAGGGCGCGATCCTGGAGACCCGGGATCGAATCCCACATCGGGCTCCCGGTGCATGGAGCCTGCTTCTCCCTCTGCCTGTGTCTCTGCCTCTCTCTCTCTCTCTGTGACTATCATGAATAAATAAATAAAATCTTTAAAAAAAAAAAAAAAAAAAAAAAAAAAAAAATAAACCAAAAGCTGGAAATGATTAAGCTTAGTGAGGAAGGTATGTCAAAAGTTGAGATAGGCTGAAAGCTAAGCCTCTTGCAGCAGATACTAGCCAAATTGTGAAGGCAAAGGAAAAGTTCTCAAAGGAAACCAAAAATGGTACTCCAGTGAACATAAGAGTAATAAGAAAGTGAAATTGCCTTGTTGCTGATATGGAGAAAGTTTTAGCGGTCTAGATAGATCAAAGCAGCCACAACATTCCCTTAAGCCAAAGCCTAATTAAGAGCAAGGCCCTGCCTCTTCAATTTTTTGAAGTCTGAGAGAGGTGAGGAAAATTCAGAAGAAAAATTTGAAGCAAGTAGATAGATGTTGGATCATGAGGTTTAAGGAAAGAAGCCATCTCCAAAACATCAAAGTAGAAGATGATGCAATCAAATGTTGATGTAGAAGCTGCAGCCAGTTATCCAGAAGATCTAACTGAAATAATTAACAGAGGTGGCTACTCTAAACAACAGATTTTCAATGTAGACAAAACAGCCTTCTATTGAAAGAAGATGCCATCCAGGACTTCCATAGCTGGTGAGGAGAAGTCAATGTCTGGCTTCAAAGGACAGAGTGACTCTTTTGTTAGGGGTTAATTCAGCTGGTGACTTTAAGTTGAAGGCAGTGTTCATTTGCCCTTCTGAAAACGTAGGGTCTGTAAGAGTTATACTAAATCTACTCTGCATGTGCTCTATAAATGAAATAACAATGCCTGAGTGATAGCATGCCTGTTTATAATACACTTTTACTAAATATTTTAAGCCCACTGTTGAGAACTACTGTTCAGAAAAAAGAATCCTGTCAAAATATGACTGCACATTGACAATGCGTGTGGTGTCCGAAGAGCTCTGATGGAGATATTCAGTGAAATTAATGTTTTCTTGCCTGTTAAAACAACATCCATTCTGCAGCCCATGGATCAAGGAGTGATTGGGACACAACTTTTTCTTTCATTTCTATCCTCATAAAAAGATTGAGTTTGTGGGAACTGAAACATAGAGGCCAAGTAAATCCTTTACATGACTCCACCTCTGCTCCTAATTGTCATGAAAATTATGATCTACGTTTTAGCTGAAGGAATCAGGAAGTTGATCTGGATTATTACAAAAAATAAGAAATATTTTGGTTTTCTAGGAAATACTGTTTTATCCACACCATACAGATTATGAAACTGAGGCAGAAGAGTCCAAGCCACCACCCCGGGGGTTCCACAGCTAGCAGGTGGTGGTGTTGGTATTTGAGCACAAGCAGCCTGGCTTTCTTTACTACTAGATCACACTGGCTTTTCCATCCAGATATGTGGAAAGGTAATCTAATAAAAAACTGGCTTATTGAGGGAGCATGTTGAATTCATGTTGTTAACTCCTTAGAGCCTAAAAATTTTTTAAATATGTATTTCTGAGGATGTGTTTTTTACATATTCTTTTCCGTCTTCCATTTTCTAAAAATTGTTTTCCTTATAATATTTTAGCTGTGTGTGAAAATTCTCTTATTCATCACTCAGAAGTGATAATGTTCCATTAGTAAGAGGGGAACATGAGAAAGTTCTTAAAAATTTTAAGCCCAAACTCCTTTGTCAGAAGTTCAATTAAAAACTGAATATGCATCTATCTAATATGAAGAATTTAGCCTAAAGTTGAAGAAAGCTACATAGCAACACTTTTTCTGAAATAAGAGTTGTAAGAAAAAAAAATAGTTGTAAGAGTAAGTGATGTCTTTCACAGACTACTATTGCCTTGCAACTTTTGGAGAAATCCTAGAAAATAAACTGCTTGTGTGTTATTTTTTTCAGTCTTAACATAAATCATTTCTAATGAGAAGCTTCTTCGTGTTATAAAATAGTTTAAATTCAGCATACATTGTAGATTTTCCAACTCCTATTTAAACATACTGTCTATATAGTGTATCACAACATAAATGTCTGAATGAAGAGTTGAGCCTTTCTGATAACAGGTGATATATGTTTAAATATAAATGACAGTTTTCCTACTTCCTCTGGTAAGAGGAGACAGAGAAAAATAAAAACACTATCTGTACCCTTCATTCTGAGAAATAAGGTTTTCTTTGAAAAATGAGTTGGTATAGTTGAAAGAGAACGGAGAAAAAGAGTAGTTATTGTTTAATGGCTATTGATTTTTCAGAATTCAGAGATGAAAATGTTCTAGAGATGTTTCACAACAGTATAAACATATTCAATACTACTCAACTATACACTTAAACAGTTAAGAAGGTAAATGTTATGCGTGTCTTCACAACAATAAGAAAGTATTAAAAAAAATCCATATCCTTCTATGCTTTCACAGGAATTTTGTGCATCACATACATATACGTCACTTATATATTTATCTTGTATCATATATTTGTATCTATATATATTTAGAAATGAATTTAGAATATACCTAGTAATAATATAGTATAAACATATCTAGTTTTTGTTTTCCCCCAATGAGATCTTATTATTTATTGTGTGCCGCACCTGGCCTTTTGCACTTCACAATATAACACATCTTTCCTTCTGTGTCTTTTTTTTATAGTTTGTAATAAAGGTGATGTTGATCATAATGTCCGTTATTGACAGCACAGCATTTGTCAGTCACTGTTTGCCATTCTTCTATTGATGACCATTTTTATTGCAAAAAATGCTGCAGTGAATGACTCTGTACAAATTTTCTTACAGAAGCACTCCTGTAATTGGAATTCTCAATCATAGATATGGATATTTATGTTTTCCCATTTTTAAAAAACTTAGTGCTGCAAATTAACCTTCATAATACTTAAGAATATCCTTTCTGATAACTGCCTTGCCAACACTGGGTAATATCAATTTAAATAATTTATCTAAAAAATTAACAATATTTGCTAATGTAATTTAATGATCATATTATTGTTTCAATTTACTTTCATTACTATGAGATAAGAAATTTTTAATGTTTATTGGTGATTTACATTTTTTCTAGGTATCTCTTCTTCATATCCCTAGACAACTTCTCCCTCTTTGTTATGATATTTGTATCTTCTTATTAATTTATAAAAACCTTCCTGTAATTTGTTAAGGAAGAATCTCACTATAGAATTGGCTATAATTTTTATATAATCAGATAAATTAATGGAGCTCAGGCCGCAGTGCCCTCTGACATGAGTTCTCTCACTGGCCCTCTAGCATTCTCTTTCTTTGGTTGCAAAACTGTTCTGCTTTTTCATTCTTCTTTTCTCATAGAGCATTTTACTATTTATCCTTGGGCTTTCTGTCTTTTATTTATTTTTTCTTCTGTTGGTTTTCTAGACTCTTCAAAAGCATTCATTTAGTTTCTTTTGTAATTTTTTGGCTCTCTAATCCTTTTAAACTAACATTTAAATTTTATTTAATACTCTTTGAAGATAATTTGATTTTCATATACTCTAATATATTATATTTACTCTATTTTCTTAGTCCCAGAGTCCACTTGTTTTCCCTAGGGATTTTTGAACTTGCCATTATTGGGTTGTTGTGTCTTTTAGACAGAATATATCTGTCAAAAAAACAACAGGCTCAGAGCCATCGTCAGCTTCTATAAGTCACTGCCTTGTTAAGGCTGCATATACTAGTGATGGTTCATGCAAGGTTCAGGTAGGCATGACAAGAGGCAGTGAGCCCCTCAGGAAATAGGAAATTAAATTTTCTTCTGTGAATTAAATTATATAATTACATGTAATATGTAAGTTTATGTATGTATATGTTTATACATGTATATGAAAAACCGCTGCAGATATGAAAACAGTCTATCTGAAGACTCTGGTTGTGTGGACAGAAAAATAGGCTCATGTACATGTGATGCTCAGTATTGCTTCTCAGAGAGCAGTAAGTCATCTGTATATGCATGGTGTGCAGCACAAGTAGTGAAATCATTCAAAGGCAAACATTTATATAACATTCATATTCATGCCAGAGTTTGTGGTAATGGAGCAATTGATTAAGAACTCCTTGCTGCGGGAGATAAAATTTTTAACATGAAAGGTTATTAAAACTGCCAGATTCTATTGCAAAATAAACAAGATTATTGTCAATAGACCGGTGGAAGCTGAAATAGAGCACTTTAAACCTAGACCCTTTGTTGGTATCATGTTCTGAATCTCTACCCTGATGGGCTTTTGAAATAACAGCGGAACAGCACAGATTCCTTTGAATTCAAAACAAGGCTCAGGCCTCAGACATTTTGATTTTAGGTTCTAAAAGCACAACTAAAGGATCTGGCACAGGAACCCCAAAGACTTCACTTTCCTGAACTGCGTCTACAGAATCAGGATTTCTTGAGAGAAATCATTTTCGACAGAGACAGAGCATAAGAAAAAGCTTCAAACTGATAACAGAGTAATTGCTAGAAAACACCTTCTTTCCCTTAGCACTGAGGACGTGCTGGACAAAAAGTATTTTTAAAACAGAACATTTAGGGGTACCTGGGTGGCTCCGTGGTTGAATGCTGCCTTTGGCTCAGGTTGTGATCCCAGGGTCTCAGGATTGAGTCTTGGATCGGACTCCCCTCAGAGAGCCTGCTTGTCCTTCTGCCTATGTCTCTCTCTCTTTCTCATGAATAAACAAATAAAATCTTTTAAATAATAAAATAAAACAATATTTAAATATAATCACTAATGAAATGTAAATTTTAAATAAGTGCCTGTCATACAATCATCACTATTCTCCATGCTTGTGAATTCATTCCTGCCCCTTATTTCTCTTCCAAATGCTCACTTTACTCTTTTTTTTTTTTTAAGGTGACTGTCTATCACTGAATTAAATTTAAACCTTTAGAGAATGGAAGCTGGTGCCATATATCTTTCTTTTCATACAACCTCTAGTGAATTAAATTTTTAAATCTTATTTGGCTTTCCAATCCAGTTAGAAGTAACTTTATTTTAAATAAAAGAGGAATTTACTTATCCTAAAAGAAAAAAAAAAAAAGGACCTTCTTGTTGCGGTCTGCAGTCAAATGGCATGCTTTTTCATCAGTTATTCTTTTTATCGATTTGAATCTATATAATCCTTTTTCAAGCAACAGAAGGAATCTTCTAGAATTGACTCAGAATCTAAATATACCATTTCCATATACTTCAACATAGACTTATGTTTCCGAACTGTGTATAAAATCATTTTAAAAATTTCATTTGCAAATTTAATATTATAAAGGAGTAGGGAAGAAGGTTGATATGAAAATGTGAAATGGCCCACCATTTGCTTCAACGTGGATGGAACTGGAGGGTATTATGCTGAGTGAAATGAGTCAATCAGAGAAGGACAAACATTATATGTTCTCATTCATTTGGGGAATATAAATAATAGTGAAAGGGAATAGAAGGGAAGGGAGAAGAAATGGGTGGGAGATATCAGAAAGGGAGACAGAATATAAAGACTCCTAACTCTGGGAAATGAACTAGGGGTGGTGGAAGGGGAGGAGGGCGGGGGTGGGAGTGAATGGGTGACGGGCACTGACGGGGGCACTTGACGGGATGAGCACTGGGTGTTATTCTGTATGTTGGCAAATTGAACACCAGTAAAAAGTAAATTTATTATTTAAAAAAAAACAAAAAATAACAAAAAAATAAAAATATAAATATAAAAAAGAAAATGTGAAATGGAAGAACCCTTGAATAATTTATAGGAGATTATGAAACCTAGAAATAGAATTATCTAATTGAAAGTTTTCTTGGCAACAAAATGCCCACAGGCTTCATATTCCCATTTGACAAAAATTGTCATTAGCAGTATTACTGTTTCATGGGCAATATTGCATATAAATTAGTCCCATATTGTAATGTTGAATAGAAGTGGTTTCAAATAACTACACCACGGTGAAGTTTTATGTCAGTGTGAATCTGTCCAATGACACCGGTTGTCAGGAAAAAAAAAAGTGTTGTTACATTTCATAAATCATGGAATATTTTTCCATCTCTTTGTGTCTTCCTCAATTTCTTTCAGAAGTGTTCTATAGTTTTGAGGGTATAGATCCTTTACATCTTTGGTTAGGTTTATTCCTAGGTATCTTATGCTTTTGGGTGCAATTGTAAATGGGATTGACTCCTTAATTTCTCTTTCTTCAGTCTCATTGTTAGTGTATAGAAATGCCACTGATTTCTGGGCATTGATTTTGTATCCTGCCACGCTACCGAATTGCTGTATGAGTTCTAGCAATCTTGGGGTGGAGACTTTTGGGTTTTCTATGTAGAGTATCATGTCATCGGCGAAGAGGGAGAGTTTGACTTCTTCTTTGCCAATTTGAATGCCTTTAATGTCTTTTTGTTGTCTGATTGCTGAGGCTAGGACTTCCAGTACTATGCTGAATAGCAGTGGTGAGAGTGGACATCCCTGTCTTGTTCCTGATTTTAGGGGAAAGGCTCCCAGTGCTTCCCCATTGAGAATGATATTTGCTGTGGGCTTTTCATAGATGGCTTTTTAAGATGTCGAAGAATGTTCCCTCTATCCCTACACTCTGAAGAGTTTGATCAGGAATGGATGCTGTATTTTGTCAAATGCTTTCTCTGCATCTAATGAGAGGATCATATGGTTCTTGGTTTTCCATGCTCATGGATTGGCAGAATTAATATTGTGAAAATGTCAATGTTACCCAGGGCAATATACAGGTTTAATGCAATCCCTATCAAAATACCATGGACTTTCTTCAGAGAGTTAGAACAAATTATTTTAAGATTTGTGTGGAATCAGAAAAGACCCCGAATAGCCAGGGGAATTTTAAAAAAGAAAACCATATCTGGGGGCATCACAATGCCAGATTTCAGGTTGTACTACAAAGCTGTGGTCATCAAGACAGTGTGGTACTGGCACAAAAACAGACACATAGATCAGTGGAACAGAATAGAGAACCCAGAAGTGGACCCTCAACTTTATGGTCAACTAATATTCAATAAAGGAGGAAAGACTATCCATTGGAAGAAAGACAGTCTCTTCAATAAATGGTGCTGGGAAAATTGGACATCCACATGCAGAAGAATGAAACTAGACCTCTCTTTCACCATACACAAAGATAAACTCAAAATGGATGAAAGATCTAAATGTGAGACAAGATTCCATCAAAATCCTAGAGAAGAACACAGGCAACACCCTTTTTGAACTCGGCCACAGTAACTTCTTGCAAGATACATCCATGAAGGCAAAAGAAACAAAAGCAAAAATGAACTATTGGGACTTCATCAAGATAAGAAGCTTTTGCACAGCAAAGGATACAGTCAACAAAACTCAAAGACAACCTACAGAATGGGAGAAGATATTTGCAAATGACGTATCAGATAAAGGGCTAGTTTCCAAGATCTATAAAGAACTTATTAAACTCAACACCAAAGAAACAAACAATCCAATCATGAAATGGGCAAAAGACATGAAGAGAAATCTCACAGAGGAAGACATAGACATGGCCAACATGCATATGAGAAAATGCTCTGCATCACTTGCCATCAGGGAAATACAAATCAAAACCACAATGAGATACCACCTCACACCGGTGAGAATGGGGCAAATTAACAAGGCAGGAAACAACAAATGTTGGAGGGGATGCGGAGAAAAGGGAACCCTCTTACACTGTTGGTGGGAATGTGAACTGGTGCAGCCACTCTGGAAAACTGTGTGGAGGTTCCTCAAACAGTTAAAAATATACCTGCCCTACGACCCAGCAATTGCACTATTGGGGATTTACCCCAAAGATACAGATGCAGTGAAACGCCGGGACACCTGCACCCCGATGTTTCTAGCAGCAATGGCCACAATAGCCAAACTGTGGAAGGAGCCTTGGTGTCCAACGAAAGATGAATGGATAAAGAAGATGTGGTTTATGTATACAATGGAATATTACTCAGCTATTAGAAATGACAAATACCCACCATTTGCTTCAACGTGGATGGAACTGGAGGGTATTATGCTGAGTGAAGTAAGTCAGTCGGAGAAGGACAAACATTATATGTTCTCATTCATTTGGGGAATATAAATAATAGTGAAAGGGAATATAAGGGAAGGGAGAAGAAATGTGTGGAAGATATCAGAAAGGGAGACAGAACGTAAAGACTGCTAACTCTGGGAAACGAACTAGGGGTGGTGGAAGGGGAGGAGGGCGGGGGGTGGGAGTGAATGGGTGACGGGCACTGGGGGTTATTCTGTATGTTAGTAAATTGAACACCAATAAAAAAATTAAAAAAAACCCAAAAACATTTCATAAATCATCATGGTTTAATCCCTGTGGTTACCTATTCTAACATTTCTGCAGCAGCAGCCATGGAATAGTTGCAAGATACACATGCAAAAAAAGACTCTGGTATTCAGAATCAAGGATTATGACTAGTGATGAATAAGTGATAATAGTCAAACATAGGTAACACCTTCTGACCTGGTGCACTAGGCAGCATGTTTACGTAGCTGTAAGGATATTGGTGGACATGTATGATCCTATTATAGCACAAGCTCCTGAACACAATCTGAATCAATAAAAAATTAGATTGTTTATAACAAATGAGGAATTAACTATTTTAATGTACTCAAATTCTTGGATACTTGGTGACCCACATCATACAACATCTTTATGCAAACCAGGAAATTTGATTAATGAGCATCTATCTTGTGACCATTCTGGATAATTAAAACAAATTACATTAAAATTTCAGCAGCTATATTATAAAACTGGGTTTATTGAAAGTCATCAATTAACATTGCTGTCATAAACATCAGTATCCACATATTTTGTGGTTAGAGTAAAAAATATTGGTCTAAAGAGAAGTAACAATTTGTAGAATATTTTATATTTGAGTGAGCATTAAAGTCTTGCATGAAACATCGGGATTTCTTGTAATTGCTGAATTGTAAAAGCTTTTTTATGTTTCTGAACTATACAATATTGAGTACATGGTTTCAATCTATGTGACTTGAGGGGAGGATGGATTTGTGGGAGAGAGTAAGTAAAAATTGGGCATATGCGTTATTGACTACACAAGAACAGTGTTTTTGTATTCCTATTCTTTAGAGCCTGTGAATAAATTAATCCATAAATTAGAATGCATTAGCCCTTATTTTTCCATATTAACAAATGTACTTCTTCTATGTATTTGCACTGAAGCAAAATATTAACAAGAAACTGGTCAATTAATTTTTAATTTTATCTTGCTTACAGCTTTGTTCATAACACTTTTTTTTTCCTTTCGCATTTAACAACAGTTTCTTTATACTGCAAGACACCCATTCATTTCTGCTTTATTTTTATTTTATTTTTTAAAGATTTTATTTATTTATTCATGAGAGACACACACACACACAGAGAGAGGCAGAGACACAGGCAGAGGGAGAAGCAGGCTTCATGCAGGGAGCCCCACGTGGGACTCGATCCCGGGTCTCCAGGATCACACCCTGGGCTGAAGGCGGTGGTAAACCGCTGAGCCACCTGGGCTGCCCTCTGCCTTATTTTTAACAATCTCTTTTGCTGTGTGTTTTAAAACCTACCATTGACCAGCAGATGGAATGGGGGTAGAGGCGCTGTTTGCGGAGGGGTACGTATAGATTGATGGAAGATGTGTTTAATAGGGGTCAGATAAACAGCACAGTTTTAAAGCATTTAACTGAAATGTTACAGATATCAGACATCAGCTTTTAATGCCCAAAACAGCCATTTGTCTAGACTGCAGCATGCCCAACTGCAAGAAGTGTGTCCTTTTCCAGGCTCCTTTTTCCATGTATTTTTGGGAGTCCCAAGGAACTCTTACTTTTTCCACTCATCTGCCTTGGGTTACTGAGACTGCTGTCCTGCTTTTCTGGGGTTGTTTCTTGCCCCTCAAGGGCAGCTTCCATCTCCTAGGATGGCTTTTCTTCCACCTGGACAAACTGCCTGTCACTCAGAGAGCATAGCTAAATCCGAGCTTGACTATCTCACAGTACTTATTGGAAATGCCACACACAGGCAAGAATGACCACAACTCAGTTCTACGTACAACTGCTCTCACGTTCCATAAGACAAGACGTCCCTCGTTGAGCAAGGGTCCTTTGCTTGTCCTTCAGCCACGTTTTATAGGTCAGTTTACCTCCCCCCCTCAATAAGACTGTCCTTAACTAGGTCACTCCCAAACAATTAGGACCACTTATCTGTCCACTGCATCCCACTGCCCTTAATATGCCCAAGCTTAGCAGAGGAAAGCAAGTTTCTACCTCATCTCCCTTTTGCCCAGTCAGACCAGCCTTCATATTCAAATAAAATAAAATAAAACAAAGTGGCAGAGTTATAAATTCAGGGAGACAGGAAGAAACCTATTTAAAAATATATCATTATGCAAAATAGTTGTCTCCTAGGTATTATAACACATTTACATAACCAAAAAGCGTATTAAATTTTCTCTCATATCGAGGAAGCATTTTGCAGGCAAATAATTCAAAATGCAACCTGTTAGAGAAATAAGAAAAACTGATGGTTTAAAAAGAACAACATAAATATATCCTATCCTCACTCCCCTGTTTGCAGCCATGGTCAAAATTGGAGTCCATTCACTGCTAGAAAATCCTATTTCATATGTAGAAAGACTAAATGCAGGAAGACATACCTCAATTACTTTAAGTATTAAGTATATATGATTATTTATAGAGCACAAACTTTGTGTGTGACACCACTGTAAATCCTCTGTCTACAATAACATAAAGTGCCCTGAGGATGTAATGTAGTAAGATGAATGACTGAGAACTAATTATATATTTCCTGTAATTCTGTGTTAATTCAGTTCAATTATCATTAGCGGACTACCACATCAGCCCATGCCAGATACTGTCAAAAATACAGACATTTATAATAAAGGTTCTAGCTGTTCAGGAATCTGTGATCGAAATGGATAAAAATTTGTGCTTGAAAATTTGAAGTGATAAAATAAGTGATGTATAAATAAATCACAAGGTAATCCATTATAAGTATTATAAGAAATTAAAACTGGGATTTGGGATCAGCTTAGTAAGAGATTATAGGAACTGGTTTAGCCCCCCAAAAAGTAATGGCTTTTCAGTTATGGTAAATATTCCTGAACATGAAGGCATGAATTAGCAAGTATTAGAAATATAAAGACTAAATAAAGGAAATATGTGAAATGAGAAGACGGGTCCAGTTGATAGATAATTTTTTTAAAGATTTTATTTATTCATGAGAGGCAAAGAGAGAGAGGCAGAGACATAGGTAGAGGGAGAAGCAGGCTCCCTGTGGGGACCCTGATGCAGGACTCGATCCCAGGACCTGGGATCATGACCTGAGCCAAAGTCAGAGGCTCAACCACTGAGCCACCCAGATGTTCCTGACAGACACTTTTTAAGTGTCATACTGAACTGCTGGGTTTAGATCAAGAGGCAACTTTGAAGTTCTTACTCCAGAGGGTGCAGACACATACATTCCATGTTTGATTCATTATTTTTGGTTGATCAAATCATATTTTAGTGAGTAAATCTGGTATAGATCTGTGAAATATTTTAATGATGGGAGAAACTAGAAGCAAAGTCACCTCAAAGATTTAGGTAGACCTTGGGCTATAAAAGTATGGAGCTGGCTTTGGAAATCTTTAAGTAGCTGCTAATGGAAAGTTAAAGAGTTGTATTCACTTTTAACAGAGGTAGCATTTGAGGTAGAACACAAGAAACAGAGGTACCTGTGACCTGTGAACGATGTTAACAGAGTAAGCCTGAATATATGACCACACATTATCAACATTTTCATCAAAACCAGGAAGAAAAAAAAAAAAAAAAACAGGAAGAGTTACTATGGGAAAGGCACAACCCTAGATGATAGGATACAGTGTGGTATAATACACTATGCATGATTTACAGGGAGAACAGTTTGTGCACAAAAATACCAGTGACAGTGTAAGGGTAGGGTAGTGAAAATAAAGAAAAATCATTTTCCTAACCTGGTACATTTTTAAAATGGTATGTCATTGACAAAAATAATGTAGCCTGGTGCTGGTTGGAGGGGCTGGTGAATCCCTAAGTCAACATGACAAATTTGGTTTGAGGTCTTGGAAGGTTACCAATTTGGAAATTTTTGCTAGACTGTTAGAGATGCAATTTTTAAAAAGCACAAGGTCATTTTAAAGTGGGATTTAGAAATTAAATCACCTTAAATAGAAGGACTTTGGGAATCAGAGAGGCTATATCATTCTGAGGTAACAGCTAAAAATATGAAGTGAAAATAAATCCAGAGGAAATGTGAGTTCTATAAAAGAGCAGGTCCCTGGGGGGAAATCTTAATGTCACATTGTGGTTTGGGTCACTCATTCAGCTAGAAAGCAAGTTTAACTCTTCTCTGGAAGTCAAAGATTAAAGCTAAGGATAAAAAATGTATAAACTTCTTTCAAGTACAGTGTGTGTTTGATCCTCATTTTAATCATGAGACAGTGTTATCACCATAACACTGGAATTAGGAAAATTAGACTTTCGTTGGTCTGTGAACACTTTCCTTCTCTGCCAACCCTCTGGCCGGAGGAGAAGGATCTTGAAGACCAGGAAATGAGAAAGGCAGGGAATTTGGATAAAGGTGGTCGATCATTAAGTGTAATGGAGAATCCTGGAGGTGGAAGTGAAGCCTTTCTCTTTTGCGGTCCACTCCCATGGTATGCTGCGCTTCTACTGCTACACCATTCACAGCTCTGTGCCTATGCTGGCAGACTCTGAAAACAAGCACTGGGTTTTATTTGTATTCTTTACTTCTCAGCATTTAACATAGCACCTGATGGAAGATCAGTAAATTTTCATTGTATGCTCACTATCTGCAAATTATTGTTCCAGGGGAATTGAAAGATAAGAAGTGTATAAAATAGAAAATATGGTTCCTAAGCTCAAGTATCTCATAATCTAAATCTAGATGAGACTCTCTTCATCTGATATTAGGAATGCTTATATATGGGATGTTACTTGTGAGTAGAGAATAAGGAAGCAGAGGGAAATTTGAAAAAACAACATTTGAGAAGTTGTGGATATGAACATGGATGCTGTCACTGAGATGCAGAGCAGAAGTTTGAGGACTGAATCCTGAGCAGTATCCTTTTTTAATTTTTTTAAGGTTTATTTATTCATGGGCAGCCCGGGTGGCTCAGCGGTTTAGCGCCACGTTTAGTCCAGGGCGTGATCCTGGGAACCCGGGATCAAGTCCCATGTCTGGCTCCCTGCATGGAGCCTGCTCCTCCCTCTGCCTGTGTCTCTGCCTCTCTCTCTCTGTGTCTCTCATGAATAAATGAATAAAATCTATGTCTCTCATGAATAAATAAAATCTTTTTTTTTATTCATGAGAGACACAGAGAGAGAGAGGCAGAGAGACATAGGCAGAGGGAGAGAAGCAGGCTCCCTGTGGGGAGCCCAATTTGGGACTCGATCCCAAGACCCTGGGATCATGCCCTGAGCTGAAGGCAGACGCTCAACCGCTGAGACACCCAGGTGCTCCCCCTGAGCAGTATTCTTGACTTTGACCCAGTGCTCCCCTCTGAGCAGTATTCATACTTTGTATGGAAGGTGTTGGAAAAAAAACTAGGCAAGTTGAATATAACAATGTCAAGCAGAAAGAACCCTAAGACCATGGGATGTATGCATGCATGTCTGTCCATAAGAGTTTTTGTGTGTGAGTGTGGCTGCATATGTTGTGGCTGAATGGATCTATAAACATGTTTGTAGATGACACAAATGAGTGGAGCAGAAGCCAGTTTGAAGGCACTAAAGAGAGAAAAACTGAGTCTCAGAATGGCTACATGAATGAGCATTAAAGTCAAGTACATTTTGATGGTAGAAGATGATTCTTCATCCAGATTATTTGTAGATATGAGTATGTTTAAAGACATGAAGGAAGGAAACAGACAAATGAGACAATATGTATGCTACCTTTGATGAGGATAAGTGAGAGGCCACCTCAGAAGGAGTAGATGTTGGTCAGGTGTCTGGGACGTTTGGCCTGACCGGGAAGGATGGGATGTCTCCATTTTTTAACTTGGAAAGAAGGATAAGAGATAGAATAGGGTAAGGATAGGATGAGGAAAATTATTGGTGGAAGTAGAGGGCAGCTCTAGGACTAAGCTCATGATAGATTTGGTGGTCTCTCTGTATTTTTCTTGGAGAATTAGATGGTGAAGCCACCTGCCAAGGTTGAGGTTGATGTGAACCTAAAGGAAAGAAAGGACAGTTGAAAACAGCTGCGCTGTGAGAGGTGGTCAATGAAAGATGAACAAAGAGAACAGGAGTTTGAAGGGAGCAGAGTTCTGCCCAGGGAAAATTGAACCTTCAGTATTTGAAGGAAGGAGGGAAGAAACCACAAGGTGAGAGAGAAATTCAAAATATTTATGATAGAAGACAGAAGAGAAGAAACTGAATGCTTTGTTTGTCAGGCAGTGGAAAGGTTGCAGGCAGGAGAAATATTTTTCTGAAGAATTCACTCAGGGCATTTGCTTTGTAACATTGCACCTAAGACTTTCCATTTTCTGATAAACAGTGTTTTGTTGCTTTGTGTCAGCCCTCTGATTTAGACATGGTCCATTTGTTTAGCTTTCCACTAGAATAAAATTCTTTTAAAAAATAAGCACTTTAAAGGAAAGATAATTCTCAGGTAGAGGAAAAACCCTCCTGCCTTTTTCCAGGCTCTTTCAAAAAGAGCTTTTAGAAAACATTGATATATGTGTTCTCTAAGTCTAGAGTTCCGATTAATGGGCATGTTGGCATGTTTCCGCTTCCTTCACCTGCTGACTAACTCAGCTCTGGGAAATCTCTTCAGGTCAAATTAAGGGTAGAGGACAGAGTACTAATGCCCCAGGAGATGGCTGTATATAACTTCCATTTAAATGCCACCAATGAAAAAATTGCTTTGGTATAATTTAAAACATTTGGTTAAGGAGAGAGTTACTTTATAATTAAATAACACTGCTTCCTTCCTATCTACCCCATGGGTATGAGAGTTAAGAACTAAAACAATTTAATAAGATAATATTTCAAGTGCATACAGTACTTCCCTTTCCCTATGCAGAGCACTTTAAATCCAAGGGGAATGATGTGTGCAGAGCAATATAGAAAGCTAGGCTTGTGGAAGAAAGCGATTGCCTAAATAAATATGGAAAGTAACAAATAAAAGCACAGTCTCCTTGTTTTCAAAATCTGTTTGATAAAATGGCCATGGCTTATTTTCCTGTAGTGCAGGTGCTCACTTTACTGCAGGCCATATTCGATATAAAAAAAAAAAAATCACTAAGGGTATACACAGGCTGCCCATGCTACACAGAGACCAGATGGGAGCTTGGGGTTGTTTTGTTTATCATATGGCCTCTAATGTTGGAGGAAGTTGCCTCAAGGAGCAGGGACTGTTTAATTCCAAAGCCCTTGGTATTCTAGTAGTTGCAGATACACTGCTTCTGCACAGAACACATTTTTACGTTTATGGAGTGATTAAAATTGTTTGGGTATATTTTTTTCACAGTGTGATAATGGACATTTAATCACATAACATGTGCCGTCACATAACATTGTGAAATATCCTGTAGCATTCAGCCAAGTTCATGGGATTGGTCCCAGCTCCATTTCTCATATCTGTAGCATGCCTTAATATCCCCAAAATGGCTGTTACATATCTTCTGATTCTTCTCACACCTTTATACTCTCTTCTCCACCCTGCCAGATTCCTACCAACTGAGAAGTTAGAAAACATTTGTTGAGGATTACTTCAACTTCCTTCTAGTTTGGTCATCTGTGTAGTTTTCACAATCATTCCTCCCTTTATTCTTTATCAAAGAAGTATGCAAACCCTTTCAGAGCATAATCTCTTTTGACCAGGACCCTGTCCTGGTCTTAAAGTCTTCTTTCTCCACCTGCCCAGATGTGTGAGTTTTATCTCTCCTGATTTCCCTGTTGCTGTTTTGTTCACCTCTCTCAACTTTATATGAACTCTTTATCTGTCTGCACTTTGAAAAATGATTTCATCCTTGGACACTGCCTTTTTCTAAGCAGAGCCTCTGAATTTAGTGCCTGAATCTTGGCAGTTCCCTTATTTCTACCCCACTACTGTAACTAATTCTTAGTCTAAGATTTATTCTCTACCTCATCATTTATTTGAAAATAAAATGCCTCTAGTTTCTAAATCTGTGACTTTGGCCAACTTAATTACCAGTGTTTTAATCACACACAGTTTCATTTCCCTAGTGCTATGCCCCTTCATTTTCCCATATACTCCTGAAATTTTTTTCTCACCTCTTACAGTTTTTTTTTTTTTTTTGTAAGCCCTGAAGATGCTTGAGACCTTCCTGTTGTAATAAGCACAAGGGAAAAAAAAAAAAAAAACATCTTTTAATATTGCCTTCTTCCTTCAAATAACACCGTGTCTCTCCTTATATCCCTAAAAACTCCTGGATACTTACCACCAGTGTTTCAGTTCCTTATAGTCCAGCTTCCATGGTTACTACATAGGGAAACTGTTCTCTGACATCACCAGTGACCTCTAAAATGACTGATTTTAGTATATGTTTATCATATTTGTATACTTGTTACTTGATTCTTTTTGAAGCTTTGACAGAAACTCCTCATTATATCCTCTGGTTTTTAAATTGTGTGCCCTTTCCTATCACAAATGGGAATCACCATGGTGACAGTCTAAATATATGGGCTATTGATTAGAAGGGTGTTTATGGCAGCATTATCAACAATAGCCAAAACTGAAGAATAAAGAAGATATGAGATAGATAGGTAGGTAGATAGATAATGGAATATTACTCAGTCATCAAAAAGAGCAAAATCTTGCCATTTGCAATGATGTGGGATGAAGCTAGAACATATTATGTTAAGCAAAATAAGTCTCTCAGAGAAAGACAAATACCATATGATTTCACTCATACATGGAGTTAAAGAAACAAAACAGGTGAATATAGGGGAAAGGGAAAAAAAGAGAGAGGCAAACCATAAGAAACTCTTAAATATGGAGAACAAACTGAGAGTTGATGGAGGGAGGTGGATGAGGGATGGGCTAAATGGGTGATGAGTATTAAGGAGGGCCCTTATAATGAGCACTGGGTGTTGTATTTAAGTGATAAATCACTAAATTCTACTTCTAAAACTAATATTGCACTGTATGTTAACTAACTAGAATTAAATAAAACTTTGAAACACGGAAAAAAAAATATGGACTGTGGAGCCTTACAGACCTGCTTTCCATTCTGGCTGCTGATACTATGTGACCTTAGCAGAGCTATTTAATTCTTCTAAGGCTTATTAATCTCCTGGAGACAAACTGTTCTCAGAGATTTGCTATTAACATTAGGGGTAAAGGAGGCAAAAAAAAAAAAAAATAACGATGATGGGTTTAACTTTTGGCAAATTCATGATCTGTGGGAAGAATTCAGTAAGCAGTCACTGCCACACTTGTTCCTGACATCACTAACTCCACCATCACCATCACTATCACCATCATACTCCACCATCACTGCTGTCACCATCACCATATAACCATTATCATCACTTTAGTTGTCAGACATCCAAGGTTCTCTGTAGTCATGTTTTCACTCAGTTATTCTTTTCTTGACACATCATCTGCTTCCACCAACAGTAGCACAACAAGTGTAACAAGCAGTGTTGAAAATAGCTTCACTGTATCACTTCCTTTGTTAAAACAAACTTACAGTTGAAACCCATTGGTCAGTAATATGTCATTTATGTCAGCTATTATTTTGTCCTACCTTCTAAAATACTATTCTGTACATCTCATGTTTCAGCCACAGGACATCACATACTTTCAGTTTTCTGCACCTTAGTTTTTATTGTCCTTTTGGTCCAAAATGTTATTAATCTCTGCTTCCTGCACATGCTGTCCAGCTGAATTATTATTCTCCTTCTTAAAGCAATTTTTACAGCCCCTCATTTGGGAATGAATGATTAAATATTCCTACTGTTATGTTTATTGAGAACTCTTTACAGCTTTATGGTATATATGTTGTCTGCTTTGTAGTATAAGTTATTTATATGTCTATTTGACCACTCTTAATTCCTGTTCTGAAAGCTGCTTAAGATATCTACATTGTTTCATTCATTTTTTAATTACAGCCAGCTTGACCCTCAAATAGGTCATTTCTGAGACTGACAGTTTTATATATACCTGCCTGCGTATAATTTATACACATAATTTCAAGAGTATTTAAGTATATACACACAATTTCAAGGGTATTTAAATATACTAAGTGTCCAGAATATGAAATTCTGGCCATGGACTCTTGTGGGCGTGAAGAATCTGAGAGAGCATTCCATTGGAAGAAGCACCCATGATAAAATATCATAAAACAAGTAGCCTACTTTGACATTTTCCTTACCTGCTGAGAAAATAATAGATACAGAATTATAGAAGATCTAGATAGTTTAAATACATGTTAATACTTAATGATTTGTGGTCTGCTGTTGTGATATTGAATACATAGCTATTCACAGCCAATAAAAAACCTTTATTTTTCTGTATATTTGAGGCAAAATGAAAATATAATTGATATAGTCTAAAATATTTAAATTAATTTACTATTTCTTTATGAGTAAAAAAATTATACATTACTGTGAATTTTTTTTGGTTTTAATTATTTTATTCAGTTCTTGAAAGATAATTCACATATCTCTACCTAATAATCCTTATCCTTACCTTATTTTTTATATCAAATGGTGCTCATGAAATCTTTACATCGAATTGATTCATTTGTTTCCAAGATATTTCCAAAAAAAGTATTTCCTTGATGTATATATTCTTTAAACACAATGCAATTTAAATATGGAATATTTCTTCTATTAATGAAAATCCTCTTAATATGTAAAAAATAACTTTTCCTTCCAGAAAAGTCCAGGAAACTAGGTCAATTGAGAGATGAAAATGAGGGCTGTGGCTGAAGAAAATGAATGTTAATAGCATAAATTATTTCATTACACTACCATATATTATAAAATTTAACCTAAGAAAATTTCACAAATTTTTATTCATTAAGTAAAAGAATTTCTTAATTGTCTGAAATTATTTATTTTACTTTAGTTTGGGTACTATACCTTTGATTTCATTCTAGTCAAAATGTTTTTACGTTGGAAAGTTACACTTAATGACAATTTGCTAGTTAGGGATTTTTTTTTTTTTTTTTACTAAATCTTGATTAAAAGTGCAAGATATAAGCAGAAACAAGCAATTTAGTACATTTGAGCATCATATAATGTATATGTATAGCATTTCATAATGAAGTCATTTATTGGTTGAAAATTATGCCATTTCCTTATGTGGTCAAGGTTGAAGGAAAAAAATAGGTATTTGAGTTGTTTCTGAGAATGGCAGTTACACACACATATCTCAAGGACATTTCTCCCCTAGAAGTGGTTGGCATATCCTTCAGTAATGGAGGAGATTAAATTCCTAGTAGTTAGTCGGATAGGTCTTTTTCTAACAGAGAAGCTAAAATATATTTAAAGCTAATTAGGAGTGTATAGAAGGTTAATTTTCCATGCTAATAAAATAAGTAATTTATAAAGTATCAAAAAATTGTTTTGGATAAAACTAAATATAATGACGCTACCAAGTATTGTTTCCTAAAAATAAAATAGGAGCTAGAAAAAGCAAATGAAGGCAAAAATCTTAAGTCCAGCTCATCTTGCTTTTTGTCAGAAGGAAAACAACAAGCATAATGTCCACACAACTCTATTAAATAGTGGCTGCTGGCAAAGAATCTGTGAAGTAGCAGCTGTCCATGCAGGTGGACTGCATCCCTTTTAGAATTCTAGCTAGAAAAAATCATGCCATTTGCCAGGATAAATTTTCCCTCAGCAAAACGTAACTGGGTATGAATTCTAGCTAGATTCAGTGTCCAATTACTGAGCCTACCACAGGACACTATAATAGCAGTATGTCCAGTCCTCTGAATAAATTTGTCAGCTGCATTCAACATGCAATTTAGATATATGGCATATAGTAGAAACCAAGAGGAAATATTCAAATACTATAATTTTTCTTTTTGCCAAACTTATAATTTCTAAAATATCCTTTTTAATTTTGCTTCAAGCTAAATAATTTGGGTTATTTCTATGCTGGAAAAATAAAGTTGATTCCATTGACATCTTTTCCCACTACCTCCTACAGTGGGTGTTCTCACTCCTTGGTGGTCCCCAAGGACAGAGCAGCTGCGTCTGGCAGCAAACATCAGTGTAATTCCTGCAGTACCAGGCAGCAAACAGCAATGCAATTCCTGCAGTCCCAGTTCAGCTCACAGGCCCTGTCAGGCCAGTGAATTCCCCATCTCCCAGGCTCCAAGTGAGAGGCAGCAGGGAGAGAGGAAACAAGAGGCCAGCAGTGCCTCTTGAGTTTGAGAACATTTGGAAATGCTTTGTTTACATATTTATACAAATGTCCTAAACCCTTTTGTTTGTTTGTTTCCTTCTTTTGACTCGACCCACGTTCTCAGGTAGTAACTCCTCATGGACAGTTTCTGGCATGCTCATTCAGTCCCGCAGTGCTGGCTCCTTGGCTTCTTAATCAGACTTTTCTGTCTGCTGGTGTTTCTTACACGTGCCAGTGAAACACAGGTTGCACTTTGGCATCCTTGGTAGCCAAGTTCAGTCCCTGTGTGGGCTTTGCTTGGTGTTCTTCAGTGGTCCACATTATGTAGGAGCCGTTTATTTTCTCTTATCATATAGGCTATAATTGCTGTCATATTGGCCTGTTTCTCATCCCTCTTTTCTTTCGGTTTCTTTTCTTTTAAGATTTTATTTATTCACGAGAGACACATAGAGTGAGGCAGAGACATAGGCAGAGGGAGAAACAGGCTCCCCACAGGGAGCCTGATGCAGGACTCTATCCTAGGACTCCAGGATCACACCCTGAGCCGAAGGCAGATGGCTCAACCACTGAGCTACCCAGTGCCCCCTTCTTTAGATTCTGTTATGTTTTAGGGGATTGCAAACTTGTTTTTCCTTAGATTAAGATTTTAAAATATGAAAATGCTAATATATTTTACTGGCAGATTTTCTCCTCATCATTATATATATTCCTGTCTTCCAAATGATAGTTGAAAATGGAAAATGTTCTTGTGATGCTGATTAGATAATGCTTGTGTCAAGTTTGCATTTATTTGGGAGATACTGTAACGTTATATCACATATTTTTATATAAGAATGACAGATTTTCATTATCATTCATATAGTGACTTAAACTATGACACAACACTGAAAGGCTACTTTAATGTAAAATGTCCACCTAGTAAATATATAAAAACATATAAACATTGTAGAGATTTACCATATCCATGGGTGGTAAAACTGGGTAATGTAAATACACCACCAGTTTTCCAAACTACTTTTTAGGTTGGATGTAGTCTTTTTAAGGTTGACTTTTTCCCCTCTCATCTCCTCTCTGCTTTAATCCCATCTCCTCTTCCCCTTTCCTTCTTCTCCTTTAGCTTCTCTTCTCTTTTTCCTCCTTCTTCTTTTCCTTTTCCTACCCACTTTCTAAGAGCTTTGAAAAATAATACAGGTGTATGTGGAAGGGCAAACGGGTGAGAAATAGCATATGCTTTTTTTTAAAAAAAGGTGAGTAATAATGAACAATTTGATCTACTATGTGCTAAACCTCATTGTGAACTCATAATTATTAGCATTGTACAGATAAAGCATTGAGATAAGGGAAAATTAATTACCCTTGCATAAACCCAAGTATGAATAAAATATAGAGTGATAAAAGTGACCAAATAAATTGATAAATCAAAGATTTGTTCCATAAATAGGACTAGTAAATTAATTATTTGAAAAGTAAAGGAAAAAAATGTAACAAAGGAAAGATTGCTTTCTCATCATTCACCAAAACATGAAAGCAATGAAATAAATCATAAACATATTTGCGTAAATTTTAAGTGCTATAGTATATATTTAAAGACATCCACATGCAGAAGAATGAAACTAGACCACTCTCTTTCACCATACACAAAGATAAACTCAAAATGGATGAAAGATCTAAATGTGAGACAAGATTCCATCAAAATCCTAGAGGAGAACACAGGCAACACCCTTTTTGAACTCGGCCACAGTAACTTTTTGCAAGATACATCCACGAAGGCAAAAGAAACAAAAGCAAAAATGAACTATTGGGACTTCATCAAGATAAGAAGCTTTTGCACAGCAAAGGATACAGTCAACAAAACTCAAAGACAACCTACAGAATGGGAGAAGATATTTGCAAATGACGTATCAGATAAAGGGCTAGTTTCCAAGATCTATAAAGAACTTATTAAACTCAACACCAAAGAAACAAACAATCCAATCATGAAATGGGCAAAAGACATGAAGAGAAATCTCACAGAGGAAGACATAGACATGGCCAACATGCATATGAGAAAATGCTCTGCATCACTTGCCATCAGGGAAATACAAATCAAAACCACAATGAGATACCACCTCACACCGGTGAGAATGGGGCAAATTAACAAGGCAGGAAACCACAAATGTTGGAGAGGATGCGGAGAAAAGGGAACCCTCTTACACTGTTGGTGGGAATGTGAACTGGTGCAGCCACTCTGGAAAACTGTGTGGAGGTTCCTCAAACAGTTAAAAATAGACCTGCCCTATGACCCAGCAATTGCACTGTTGGGGATTTACCCCAAAGATACAGATGCAATGAAACGCCGGGACACCTTGCACCCCGATGTTTATAGCAGCAATGGCCACGATAGCCAAACTGTGGAAGGAGCCTCGGTGTCCAACAAAAGACGAATGGATAAAGAAGATGTGGTTTATGTATACAATGGAATATTACTCAGCTATTAGAAATGACAAATACCCACCATTTGCTTCAACGTGGATGGAACTGGAGGGTATTATGCTGAGTGAAGTAAGTCAGTCAGTGAAGGACAAACATTATATGTTCTCATTCATGTGGGGAATATAAATAATAGTGAAGGGGAATATAAGGGAAGGGAGAAGAAATGTGTGGGAAATATCAGAAAGGGAGACAGAACGTAAAGGCTGCTAACTCTGGGAAACGAACTGGGGGTGGTGGAAGGGGAGAAGGGCGGGGGGTGGGAGTGAATGGGTGACAGGCACTGGGGGTTATTCTGTATGTTAGTAAATTGAACACCAATAAAAAAGAAATTAAAAAAATAAAAAAATAAAGTTAAATAATATTATCATTTGGTAACTGATAATTGGAACCCAGATAAAATTTTCAAAGAATTAGACTTATAAATAATAAAATGAGAATTATGGTAATAGTAATAATAATAAAATAGTACGAATATAATGTATTAATAGCATATACTTTTATAATAATATATTAATAAAATTATATATATAGTCCTATCATTTGCTGAGACCTTAAATTATGTCAAGAACTCTGATAAGTGTTTTACTTATATCACATTTAATCCTTTATGAATCATGCTTTATAATCTTTATAATCTTCATGAGAAGGGCATTGGGTTTAGACTTCAGGTACCTCAGTAAACTCTAAGTCATAATTTATTTTTATTTTATTTTTTTAAAGATTTTATTTATTCATAAGAGACAGAGAGAGAGAGAGAGGCAGAGATATAGGCAGAGGGAGGGGAAGCAGACTCCACACAGGTAGCCTGAAACTCCAGGATCATGCCCTGAGCCAAAGGCAGATGCTCAACCACTGAGCCACTCAGGCATTCCTGAGTCATAATTTAAACCTTAACCTGACTCCTTACATTTGTTGAAAACACTAAGTATGTAGTCACTTAGGTTGGTTTCACTTTAATGCAGTTATGTGAGCTTCATGATACACACATTTGCACACACATGTGCTTATTAAGAAATATCAATTTAAATATTGTGTTTTAACCATTCAAAAGAATAAAGTACTCTCATTTTATTCATGTAATGTCATATTGGTAGACATTTATATTGCTTGTTGATTCTTCCCTTTACAAATAAATTAGCATGATAATTTTCTTATTCCTCTCTTTTGAAACATATTGAAGGATTTCTTCCTTCTAGTAAAATTACTGGATGATATGGAGTGCACATTTTATTTTATTTTTAAAGATTTTATTTATTTATTCATGAGAGACACAGAGAGAGAAGCAGAGACACAGGCAGAGGGAGAAGTAGGCTCCCCACAGGTAACCCAATGTGGGACTCTATCCCGGGACCAGGATCACACCCTGAGTCAAAGGCAGATGCTCAACCACTGAGCCACCCAGGCGTCCCTGGAATGTACATTTTAAATGTTAACTAGATGTTATTAGAAATATCAGGTACTCATATATTGTTCTTGATCTTAATACATTCTTTTTTACTTTAATGGAAGTACAACTGAACATTGACCATTAACCTCACTTTAGATTTTTTTGTTTTGAAGGAGGTTTTTTTTTTTTTTAGTTAAGGAGATTGTTTTTATTCTTAAAAAAAAAAACTAGCATTTTTAGGGGCACCTGGGTGGCTCAATTCATTAAGCCTCCAACTCCTGGTTTCAACTCAGGTTGTGATCTCAGGGTCATGGTGTCCAGCTCTTATACCCAGCTCAGAGTCTGCTTGAGAATCTCTCTCTCCCTCTGCCCCCCTCCTCTAATAAATAAATAAACCTTTTTAAAAAGTTAATGTTTTTGCATGCAAACAGGCATTGGCTCTATAAAATGTTTCACCCAATTGTTCTCTCATATAATTCTTACAATCAGTACTTAATGCTAATGCAAAACCTTTTTGACAAAAGATCTTCTAGTTCTGTTGAATGAAGTTCTGGAGCAAGTAAAAGAACATGTCAGAATTTTGGAGTAAATCAAGATTTAGTTAGAAAAATATATGAAGATTGTGGTAACTGAGCTGTAACATCTCAGGATACCACACATGTTATGACTATTATTCAAAATGAGGGTGAAAAGAATAAAGAAGTACATATAACTCCTGTCAGGTGTATAAAGGCAAAATCAACCAAGCAAAAGATTAACAGAAGACAAAGAAGAGTGATAGCTTCAGCAAGGGTTGACAGGATATCAGATTGCTGAGGCTCATTCTGAAAGTGATTATAAAATTCCAGGACCAGAATCAAATGAAGATGAGGTCACCAAGAAGAGTCAAAACAGCAGCATTAGAAAAAACTAAATGAATTTTGTACATGTTTCCAATGAAGAGTAAGAGCCAGGATGTTGGAGATGAACTCCTTTTAAAAATATCTTCTAATATACAGAAATCTGTTGCATCTGTACACTAATAATGAGACAGCAAAAGAAATTAAGAAAACAACCCCATTTACAATTGCAGCATAAAGAATAAAAGGTGTAGCAATAAATTTAACCAGGGAAGTAAAAGACCTATACTCTAAAACGTATAAGACATTGATAAAAAAAATGACATAAACTAATGGAAAGATATATATATATATATATAATGCTCATAGTATTTGTTTTTAAGATTGTATTTATTTATTCATGAGAGACGAGAGACTCTGGGAGAAAGGGAGAGACATAGGCATAGGGAGAAGCAGGCTCCCTCCAAGGAGCCTGACATGGGACTTGATCCTAGAACCCCGAGATCACGACCTGAGCCAAAGAGAGACACTCAGCCACTGAGTCACCAAGGTGCTGCTATGCTCATAGTATTGATGAGAATTAATATTGTTAAAATATCCATACTACCCAAAGCAATCTACAGATTCAAAATTTCAACAAAATTTTATAGGTAAAAATACCAGTAGTATTTTTTCACAGAACTAGAACTAAATAATACTAAAGTTTGTATGGAACCACAAAACCCCCAAATAGCTAAATCAATCTTGAGAAAGAACAAAGCTGATGGGGGTATCACAATTCCAGATATACTACAAATCTATAGTAATTAAAAATATATTTCTGGCATAAAAGTAGACCCATATATCAATGGAACAGGATAGCCCGGAAACAAACCCACACTTATATGGTCAATTAATTTGTAACAAAAGAGCAGTAATGTACAGTAGTGAAGAAAGTCTCTTCAATAAATGGTGCTGAGAATACTGGACAACTTACATGTAAAAGAATGAAACTGAGGGTGCTTGGATGGCTCAGCTGGTTAAGCATCTGCCTTTGGCTCAGGTCATGATCTCAGGTCATGATCAGGGTCATGGGATCAAACCCCTAGTGTCCCTGGAATCAAGCCCTCCCTTAAGTGGGGATCGTCTTCTCCCTCTCCCTCTGCTTCTAACTGTCCGCTGCCACTTGCGCTCACTCTAATAAATAAATAAATAAATAAATAAATAAATAAATAAATAAATACATCTTGTTAAAAAAAGAATAAAACTGGACCACTTTCTTACTCCATACACAAAAATAAAATTAAAATAGATTAAATACCTAAATGTAAGACCTGAAACCATAAAACTCCTTTAAAAAATTGTGTCTCCTCAGGCAAGGGAAACAAAATAGCACATAGGTTATTGGGGCTCTACCAAAATAAAAAGCTTTTGCACATTGAAGGAAGCCATCAAAAAATGCAAAGGTAACCTACTGAATGGGAGAAGATATTTGTAAATGATACTGATAAGGGGGTAATATAATACCCCAAATATATAAAGAACTTACACAACTCAATACCAAAAAAAAAAAAAGAAAGAAAGAAAAAACAAATGATTTAACTAAAAAAATTTTTAAAAAAGGCAGAAGACTTGAATAGACATTTTTTTCCCAAAGAAGACATACAGATGGCCAACAGACACATGAAGAAATGCTCAGTATCACTAAACATTAGGGAAATGCAAATCAACAGCACAATGAGATAGCACCTCACACCAGTCAGAATGGCTAATATCAGAAAGACAAGCAATAACAAGTGGTGGTGAGGATGCGGAGGAAAGAGAACCCTCATGCACTGTTAGTTGGAATGTAAATTAGGGCAACCATTATGGAAAACAAAATGGAGGTTTCTCAAAAAAATAAAAAATAGAAATACCATTTGACCTAGTAATTCTCCTACTGGGTATTTCCCCAAAGAAAACAAAACATCATTCAAAAAGATATAAGCACCCTTTTGTTAATTTCAGCATTATTTACTATAGCAAGCTATAGCAGCAACCTTAGTGTCCATTGATAGATGAATAGATAAAAATGTGGTCTATTTTTAAAATGGAATAATTCTCAGCCATAAAAAAAGAATGAATTTTGTCATTTCTGACCCCAGAGATGAACCTAAAGGATATAAATGCTAAGTGAAATAAGTAAGACAGAGCAAGACAAATTTCACTTATATGTGCAATCTGAAGAACAAAACAAATGAATAAACAAAACAGAGTCCTAAGACAGGGAACAAACTGGTGGTTGTAGGGGGTTTTTGGGGTAGAGGATGAGGGATGGGGATAGGTGAAATAGTGAAGGGGATTAAGAGGTACAGACTTCTAATTATAAAGTCAGTCATAAAATGAAAAGTACATGTTAAAAAAAAGAAAAGTAAATGTTGCATGGTGACAGATGGTAACTACACTTATCATGGTGAGCGTTGTACCATGTATAGAATTGTCTAATCACTATGCTGTACATCTGAAACTAATATAATTTTGCATGTTAACTATACTTCAGTAATACAGATTTTTGAAAAATCTGTGCTTTAAAATTATGTTCCATTCTTTGCTTTAATAGCATTATCTTTATATCACAAAAATGCTCTTCCAATAATTCCTGATGAGATTTTGATTAAGATTGAATTCATTGATTAATATAGGGCAATTAACATCTTTAAATATTTTAACACATTACATTGCCTCATTTATTCATGTCTTTTTTTTATGCCTTTTAATAAAAATGTATAATTTCATTTGCAAAATGTTTCACATTTTGGTAAGCTTTATTCCAGTATATTTTATAAAATTTTATTCCTCAACTTTACTAAAATTTATATTCAATTACTGCTGTTTTAATAGAATATCATTAAATTTAACATGCTGACCTTTTATCCAGCAACTTTTTGAACTCTCTCATTATTCTAATAGTATCTGTATAGATTCTCTGCATTCACATAATGATTATAAATGTCTATTTTCTGCAAATGTGTTAGTTTTGACTCAATTTTATGATTCTTATACACTTTCTTTACTTTTAAAACTATTTTTGCTCTGGTTAAACTTCTAGTATAATGTTGAAAAGCAGAAGTAAGAGCAGGTGTTTGTGCATTGATTCTTATCGAATGTTGTAAAGTTATCCCATTAAAATATCATATTTAAAAAAACGATCATATTTATTTTAAATGTGTCTGTTTTGGGAATAGGGAAAACTATTTTTAATAGATTAAAGAAGTTACTTTCTACTCTGGTTTTTTATAATGCATTTAGTCATTTATATTTGTGATAAATTTACATTGGTAGGTTTTCTAAATGTGGACTGTCATTGAGAAAACCCTTCTTGTCTGTGATATATAAATATTTTAAATATACAACTGGAGCAGAAGGTTGGTTAATTATGCTCCATAGTTCACAGTGTGTTATCATTATTGATCCCTGCAAGGTTCTTGTCTTATTTAATTCATCTTTATTTATAAGGTTGACAAGCTTATAATTTTATTTACACATGATGCCTTGTATAGTCCTAAGATCAAGGTTATACTAGTTTATACAAGTTTCATAAAATGGGATACTTTTGGATTTTTTTCTATATATGTATATAAGGATTATCTATTTATTTCAATTATGGGAAAAAAAGTTCTTGCCAAACCTTCTGGACCAGGCACCTGTTTCTATTCTTTAGTCAGTTTCTGATGATTTGTATATTTCTTATATGCTTACAAATTTCTTGAAAAGTATTGTTTCTTTTAGGTTTTTAAAACTAGTGACATATTTTAATCACAGTTTTCAAATTTTAAAATCACAAATTTATATGTGATTATATCCACTTATATTTTTATATTATATGAGCTTTTATTTTATATTTGTTTAGTTTTGACAGGTATTTTGGGAATTCTTTAAAAAAAAACGGAAATTATTTTTATTGAACACATCAATCACGTTTTTTGTTGTTAGTTTCTATTCCATTTTTACACATTTTTCTCTTATTTTCTTTCCCGTACATTTCTTATGTTTAATATATTTTTCCTTTTTAGCTTATTCCATTGAATGCTCAGATTATTTATTTCCAGTTTTTTATGTTTCCTGTTAAATTATTCTTTGGTTAAACATTCTTTTTTTGGAGGTACTATTAGTATAGTAGCTGCTTCCTCCATAGTATGAGCTTTTTAAGGGAACATATGCATATTGATCATTATCTTACAGACATCCTGCCAATTTATATATACAACAGTTCCACCTATGAAAGCACATGGTTTTTGGTACCACATCATTTCTAGACTACACATAGTTATATTTCCTAATGCCAGGTGAAGTAGATTCTTTCTATATTATCTATTTTCTCTATAACTTTAGACTTTCTTTAAAATGTAAACTTGTTTAAAGGCTCAGTATTTTTAACTCCTTAATTGTATGTTTCTACATACAATCAATTATTGTATCAATTATTTGTTTTAGTATCTACACATCACTGACATCGAAATAATCAGAGTAGGTTGGCCTATTTTTCACACTTTATGAATTAGAATAAATAACATTATAGTACTGTTGTAGTTAAATTAGGAAATTACCACTTAAGATATTTAGGAGCAAAATTGTACATAATTAATTGCTCCCTTGAAAATAACAGTATAACTTTTTGTTGAAAAACAAGTTTTAAGTTTTAATTAAAAATTTTAAACTTAATTTTTATACTGTTAACATTTATAATCAGAATAAATGGCTGTTATGTTTTATATGTCAATATATCCTAGACGTTGACAATAAAGAGAAGGATAAAATTGGAAAATATTAGTAAATCAGCAGATCCATCACGAAGCATATAACATTGAATAAAATAATAGGTATTAAAATATCGTGCTTGTTATATTTTAGAATTTCTACCTCACACTAAATTATTTTTCTAGAGGTAATGGTTGAATTTGTTCTAGAATTTTTCAAATCATTTTTTAGTTATTTTATGTAAATATCCTTTAGGTTAAAGAGGGTAAAAAAGAAAGATGTGTATTCATTGTCAACACTTAAAAAACTTCATCTAGGGGCACTTGGGTGGCTCAGTCGGTTAAGTGTCTGACTTTGGCTCAGGTCATGATCTCTGGGTCCTGGGATGGAGTTCTGAGTAGGGCTCCCTGGTCAGCGGGGAGTCTGCTTGTCCCTCTCCCTTTTCCTCTGCCCCCTCTTGCTTGTATTCTCTCTCTCTCTCAAATAGATAAAATGTTAAAAAAGAAAGTTTCATCTAATTAAACTAAAAACGAATATGTAAAACACACATGCCAGTTTTTTGTCCCTATTCTAATTGCAAGCATTTGTATGTAAATAAAGTAAATTAATTTAGTATGCTGCATAAATAAGCTTACTGAAGATATTCCAGCCTATATTAAGAACTCTAGAATAAAGTTTCATAAATCATTTCTATAAAATTGATGAGAATTTTGATCTAATCATAGCATTATTGTTTTTGAGAATATTAAGTATTAAAAATAATACTTATTTTTAATACTTAAAATAAGTTTCTTTAAGTTTCTTTTGCTGTATTAAGGAAAGGAAGCTCTGATTAAAAAATTTTAAATTGTATTCATAAAAAAACATTTAACAGAAGCAATGCTATCAATCAGGTAAAACTTATTTCTAGACGTTTTCCCCTCTTACTCAAGATAGAAGAAACCGAGAATTCACCATTGAGAGAATGTCCTAAATTTTTCATAATTTCCTATTGAAATTAAGTGAGGCTGAAACATTAAAAACATGGCATATCTTTAGGCTTTTGGTATTTTGAATTACTCTGGCTCTTATTCATTTTCAACTGACAATCACTGTCTTTACCATCCTAATAGGATGAGAAAAAGAAATCTGCATACTTTGTTTTCTGCTGTTTTATACACAAACCTCAGTAATTGAATTCTGCGACTCCATGCTCATTTTTATCCCAGGGCTCTTATTGATTATTTGGCCAGTAAAACAGGCACTCTGGAAGGAATACATTAAAGGAACAACAGTGTCTGATAAGTGGTTGCCAAAATCACTGATGTTGTAATTTTGGTAATGAACATCCCTGCCTTGAGTTATAAAGTCAAGAAGATGTGGACCCTTTTTCTATCACTTTATGTCTTATCTGTTGCCTTTTTGCCTCGTATTAGCATCTGCAATGTATTGTGTACCTAAAAAGAATTAAAAATAACCAAAAAGAACTAAAAATTTTTGATAAAACTATTGGTAGACTTTTATATTTTTATACTTGATCCATACCTGATAACATCATACCCATAAGCAATGTAGATGAAATAATTAACTTTCTCTCCATGTGGGAACTTGTTAGTAAACTGGTTTGGTGGTTATTTGCAAGGAGGACTTATATTCTGTTCTTCCTATCATGCAGACTTACCTTCATTTTGTTTCTAAAAGAGTATATAAAGATTTGTTCTCAGTTTTAAGGATATAATGTAGCGTTATTCTTTAGATCTCATTATAATTAGAAGAGTATTTATCAAATGTTGCCAGCCTGTTAATTATAAATAAGAAGAAACTGAAGTTCCAAGAAGTTGAGGTTAGAGGTAAGGCTAGTGTTGGAACCCATATGTTGTGATCCCTGAGAGTGGGCATGGGGTAGTGGTTCCTTGGGGAGAGCTGAGTCCTTCCTGCAGTCAGACACACCTGGCTTCATATCCTTGATTCATTGCTTTGTGACATTGGGGACTTCATTCCTTCAGCAAATATTTGTGCAAGAGTTCCTTATTAGGCATTAAAAAATTAGTTACTCCTTCTGAGCTCCCTATTAGCATTCATATAAATTTAGAGAGGGGTAGGTACAATGTGACTAGCCTAGCATAGGTGGTCAGTAAATGCAATTTATTTCTCTTAGACCACAAACACTAAGTAAAGGTTCTTTTATATTGATCAAGTGAAGAGTACAGCCATTAGTAGATCACAGTAAATTATCTTGAATTTCTTTTACATTTTTGTTTTATAAACTTTTACTTTGATTATGGAAATATTTCAGTTTTCATGTGTCAGATTTTGGTGATTTCAGAAACAAAGTGAGCACAGAAAGGTTTTTCTTTATCCCCCTAAGTAACTGAGAAGTGAGCAGTAATAAAAATCAAATACCCAATATATGCATATAATTTAATTTGATTCACCATTTTTGAACATCTCTAGAGAGTCAGAGATCATGCTGGAGTTCTAAAGGGGATATAAAAAAGACGTGTGACTATGCTCATATATAGATTATATTCTAATTGAAGAGATTTAAATGTACATATCTGATTGTATTTTAAAGGCTAATATGATAACAATCCTATTCATCCATTTCCCCAATAAATACTATTTTGGTCCTTCATCTGAGTCTACGTTCTGACAATACAATAGTAAATGAAACAAAGTCCCTGTGCTCAATGAGCTTATATTCTAACAAGGAAACACAGACAATAAACAAGTAAGCAAGTTAATAACATCTCACAGTTTTAAGTGTCCCTAAAAAACCACAGCAGAATAAAGAGATTGAGAATGGCATTTCCTGGGTGTGCTAGGTTAGATAGGATAAGTAAGGAAGGAGCTCTCTGATCACCTTGACATCTAGCTAGCTAGGGGAAGGGGAGATTGTAGGACAGGAAAAAAAAAAAAAAAGTAGAACTTGAGGGAGAAGAGGTTATTTCCCAGCCACAGTTGATCAAACTGTATGGGGTTTTGAGTTGTTGATAAAGGAGTTTGGCCTTCAAAGGGAGTGGGAAGCCCTTAATGGCTCTTTTTATTGCTTGCTACTATTTATAAGCAGAGGACCACTGTGAGGAGAGTGGTACTTAGGAATGGAATATTGCTCCATGGGTGCTTTGCGGGAGGAATCAGAATAGCAAAGAACCCAGCTCAGGTAAACCAGTTAAGAAGCTTTAGCAACTCCGGCAAATGAGTAGTGAAATTGTAATAGAGAAGACTGATGTGAATCATTGCAGAAGCAAAACTGAAAATGCTCACAACATAATGTGTGTGCAAGAGGGGGTAGGTGATAGGGATAAAGGCTGAGAGGACTGCAGTTTCTTCTGAAGTTTTGAACCAGGGTAAGTAAAGCTATGGTTGGGACAGGCAATTTCAGATTTGGATTTTTGAGGAAATGGTAGGGCTCTTTATTTGAGATATCCAGGAATCTCATGCAACTAGGCCGAATTTTGGAAGAAAGCATGAAATTCAAGATGCAGATTTGGGAATGGAGATGTTCAGCATAAAAAAAAAAAAAAAAAAAAGGCCTATCTGGAACATGTGATTTTAAAAAATGCCAGTAATTAATTATCATACTAGTAATCAGTTCTGAGAGATCTGTAATTCTGTCAGTTACTCTAATGAGAAAAGTCAAGATACTTCAAACAGAATAAAAATCAAAAATAAAAAGACAGCTTGGTAGTGTTGGCAAAAATAGCTCTAACAAGTTAACGATAGTAATTACACACCATGTAAGTAGTTCTTTATGAGTTGTTAAAAGAAAAAGTTTTGCAGAGGGTGCCAGGGTGGTTCAGTCGGTTAAGCATCTGCCTTTGGCTGGGGTCCTGATCCTGGGGTCTTGAGATACAGCCCTGCATCAGACTCCCCAGTAAGTGGGGAGCCTCCTTCTCCCTCTCCTCTGCTGTTCCTCCCACTTTGTTCTCTGGCTATCTCTGTGTCAAATAAATAAAATCTTTAATAAAAAAAACATTTTCATACCTTATCTCATTTTTTCCTCAACAACAGCCTGTAGGTTCAATATCACTATGATTCTCATTTAACAGAGAAGGAAGTTGAGGCTTAGAGAAACTAAGTAATTTTCCCAAAGTTGCCCAGTCGGTACATGGCAGACTCCAATCTGGCTCCCCCTGCTACTATTCAACAGTTACAAAAATGCAGGTTCTATTTTCTACCCTGTGCTATGCTCTATTTTCTACCCTGTGCTATGCTCACAGAATTAATATTGTTCTAAACACTCCCAACCCTGAATCTAGAGACACTGATGAAACTGATAGCTAACTGTTTGTAGTGCTGTGCAGTTCATGAACCTTGACAGGACCCATTATTAGTGCACAGTGAGTTAAGTCATTTTTGTTCACTAATGCATCCATTCATTCAACAAATATTTACCTCTGCTGGATGCTGGGCACCGTACTAACTCTAGAGCTTAAAAATATGAGTGGGAAGTGAATCTTTCCCTCATTTGCTTGGTTTTCATGAAGGGTACAGAAAAGTAAGCAGGCAGTTATGAATATTGTGTGACAACTTATGCTCTGGGAAGTCCATGTGCTATGAGAACTCAGCAAGCACCTGTAGTCCAGATTGGAGGTTCAAGGGAGACTTTGTGTGGGAAGTGATGCTTAAAAGTAAAACCAGAGGTGTGACCTGGGATGAACTGGGTTCATTGAGACAGCAAGGCATGACGATCTAGATGTGAGAAAGGCAAAGAAAGGCTGATAGAAAGAGATATATAATGTTTTGGAACATAAATGGTAAGGTGGGTGGTTCATATGTAAACTCAAAGAGGTAAGGAGGGGAAGACAATTTATATCTAAACTACACACACACACACACACACACACACACAAAAACCCATAAAATTACATGCAGTGGGTTATCTATAAAGAAGATAGAGTGATGCCAAATACAATTCAGGTTTCTATCATTTTTTTAAGTTTGTAAAGCTTATTGTTAAGTTTTTATTTTTATGGACTATTACTTTGTGTGATTTGTGTGAACTAAGGATTTCCTGAATAAGTGAGGGAACCCTGTGATTCTTTAAATGATGGTCTGTTAAGCAGAGAGATCAGGGTTAAGAGTTGAATTCCATAATTCTGATAATCTATTTTTGTGTAGCTTGGAGTCTTTTTTGGTATAATAAGGCTGAATTTCCACTTTGCCTCCTTTTCTTTTGGGGAGGACAAAATCACTGAGTTTTGAGTGAATTTATTTACTTTTTTTTCTAAGATTTTATTTTTAAGTAAACTCTACATCCAGGGTAAAAGTGGAGCTCACACTCACAACCCTGAGATCAAGCCTCCTATGCTCCACCAACTGAGCCAGCCAGGCACCCCTTGAGCAGATTTATTTTAGTATGAATCTCCTCAGAATAGTTTCCAGGAATAAATGAATTTAGTTTTAACAACCCCAAAATTAAAGTAGATTAATCACCCCCCCCCCAGTTTTGTTTTTAAAGTTATACACACTTTTAGATATTTTAATTGCAAGAGAAAGATCGCGGGCACTGGGCATGCAGTGGCATGCAGCCTAATGTTTATTGCTGTTTTATTTTTTACTGATACTTCTGTTCAGGAAAAGGTAGTGGTTCAGTAACCTTTGTTCCTGAGAAACATTTCTCAAGATTGGAAATACAATAGGAGGCCTAGAAATCCATCCCAGTTGGCCCCCAAAATATGTTATTTGGAAGCAAACAGAAATTACAATAGTAACATTTTATCAACAAGTCTATTTGTCACAGGAGCAAATACACTTTTAGCAAAAACCTGTTCAGGATTCAACAAATACATTCCAGACACTAAGCAAAATCTTGACCTATAAATGTGCCCTCATCCTATAAGGAGAAGAGTTCTAGAAGAGAGCATATTTTTAATAGGCAAGAGGCATTTCAGCTTTTTAAGAGAATAATTGAGCAAAAGACATGGAAGTCTAGGAGATGGGGAGAAGCTCATGACTACTGCCTCACCTGTAAAATGAGAATAAGAGAATTTACTTGTGAGGATTAATTAAGTCACATTAATCCTTACTTAGAAATCTGTCACAACAAATTGCTTTGGGGGGGGGGGTGTGGAGAAAGTGTTGGTTTCCTTACCTGGACCCATTATCAACTCCACTCTACTTCTCAGTGGTTCCTGACAGGTGGTGGGACTGGGGATGATCAGCAGGTGAAATGAGTAAGGAACCAGACAGGGGGAGTTAGTGCCCTCTTGCATTTCTTAGACTTGAGAGAATGGAATGTGGCTGCCTCTGTTTCAGGTGCCATTTGTGGGCCTCTAACCTCTGCAGGTTGCTGGATATGGCCTTGGGGAGTGAAAGGCAAACTGCCTTTTTTTTTAGGGAGAAGAGAGGAAGATTAAGGTAGGAACTTCAACTCCTTTGTGCTAAATTCCCATCAGACAGCATCTGGCCAGGGAAAACTTGATGCCATATTCTTTAACAGTAGCCCCCAAGTCTTAACACTTACCCTTGATGTGCAAGGTTGAATGAATTAATATTTATAAAACAGAACAATGATTGACATGCAGTAGGAACCATGTAACTGTTTCAAATAAAATAAAAATAAAGACTTCCAAAATTTCAACAATAACACATAAAAATAGCAATACTCTGTTTTGTGCCTTACATCTTCTTTTATATGGGCTGCCACAGATTTCTCTACTTTAGCCACTACCAATTATGACCTAACCATGAGAACCATCCTCTCTTCTGTTCCTCAGTTCATTTTGAATCCAGGCAGCCTCTCTGCCAAAAGAGTTTTTCATTTACTTTTCTTTTTTTTTTTTAAAGAAATCCTGATTTATTAGAAAACCAGTGTATCCATACAGTATTTATTAAATAATAGATTGTTATTTTGTTGTGTTGAGTGGTATTACAAGTAAGAATTTGGAGGTCATGTAAAGTCGTGCTGTGTCACTCCAGCATTCATTAATGTGGCCAAGTATTTTTCTTACATGCATTAGTGCTTAGAGTACGTATTCAGTGATGATTCAGAAGTTGAGACAAACACAGACTCTCTATGACTGTGATAGCTTCTGTTTATCCCACTACCCCCTTTACTGGCTATCTCACTGCTTAAGAGTATCTCAATTTTAGTTGGATACAAAAAATAAGGGGCTGACACTTGCCGTTTTATTTCTGGTCAGAAACTCTATGAAGAAGCTTAGTGCAAAAAGTCATGCAAAGAAAAAAATTGCTTGCAAAATTAAGTCAGTGATGCTCTTCTTAACCCTCAGCGATAGACAACTGAAGAGGGATTACATATAATGATTTTTAAAAGTAGGATATAGTTTTCCTGCCTGGAGTGGCTTCAAAATAGACTAGGAACTTG
Organism: Canis lupus dingo; assembly: GCF_003254725.2. NCBI lineage: Eukaryota > Metazoa > Chordata > Mammalia > Carnivora > Canidae > Canis > Canis lupus. The sequence goes on from NC_064254.1 coordinate 31,675,788, forward strand.
AAGGCTAGGCATGGATGGAGTAGTTGACCTCTCTGGCTTCCTTTCAAGTCCCTTGATTCCGTAATTTGAATGCATAATTTCACATGCATTTATTCAGAAATATGTGCACCCAGACTACTTTCTGCTAAATGTAGACTCCCACTCTTAAACATTGGAGAGAGAAGCCTGTTAACTGACATTTGCAATTTCAGGATGGCACCGTGTGGGAGAGAGAACTGCCAATCATTTCTGCCAACACCATTCTCAAGGGGAGTCTAAACGAAGCTAGCTTGGTCCAATTAAAAGAAGCAATTATGAATAATGGAAAGTAAACAAATCTAAGAAAAATGATAGTGCCAATTATAGTGGGTACTCACAATAAAAGGCTATGGTCTAAGTGTCAACATTTGTTTCTAAAGCTATTAATCTACTTTGATTTTTTTAAAGATTTTTATATGAAATGATCAAAAAGAAATTTTTAATCTTCATTTTATAACTAAAATTCACAGTAGTGGAAAAGTTAAAAACCTCTTTGCAGAGCTTTAATTAGGTCAAATTTCTACATGGCCTTTGGGTTAGGAAAAATATATAAAGTGTTACATCGTGACCCATTTAGATGCTTGATTATAAAAAAATATTGCAAAACAGCCTAGAAGACCTACATACCTTTTTCTTTTTGCCAAGGTTAAATATAATATGTGAAATCTGCTTTTGTGCTGTAATGCAATCCAACTATCATAAAATGTAGATTTTGATAAGCTGCATCATTATGCTTTCCCCTATGTGCAGGGGAAATTGAACTTTCCATTGTAATGGCTTGTAACTGTGTCTTCTTATCTCTGAAAGCATAATGGTATTTTTACCATTGTCAACAAACTTTGTGTTAAATTCACTGACCTTAGTTCACTTGCACAATGATGCAATTAACAAATGTCTGCAGACATAGACATTTTGATTGTATTTCCTGAATAGAAAAATAAGCCTGCCCCTATGTTTTGGTAGGAATGCAAAAATATTTTTTTCAAATTGTTTTCCTTCTGTGAATATCTTTATAGTTGGGTCATGCAAGATAAATTTATATTAGGGAGCCAAGTACAAATTCATCCTCCAGTGAAAACCGGAATGACCAGTGATAAAAGGCACAGGAACAAGAGGAAAATGTGTTTGGACGCATGGAGATGGTGGCAAGTGACTGAAAAAGAAGAAACTCAAGACTTTTTAATACTAGAAAATTGCTGATGGAACTGAAGGTAATAGGGAACAGAATAGAGAATAGGGAGCAGAATTGGGAATGGAGGTCAATTAATTGATCTCTCCGGGAACAAAAAAAATGACTAAAGGTAGGAATGATTTGCTAACATGTATATATGGAGAAGATTGTGAACTATCTCTTAAAGATGTTTACAGCTGACTCCCAACGGAGAGGAGGTGAAGGTCCAGAAGATTTGTGCGCAGAAATGTACATTATCTGCTTCAAAAAATTCTAAATTGAAAGCTGAAGCTAAATTTTGATTTAGCTGATATCAGGAGCATGCTGAAAAGTGCTATGTTGATAAGCAATGTAAAGCAAAATCATCCTGATCTAGTTAGTATAAAGCTAACACATCCTTAAAGCAATAAAGCAACAAAGCCTGTTGATGCCAGTTTCAGTAGTTAAAAGGCTACAAGTGTAGGTCTACCCATTCTTGTCTATGGAACTGGCCATTTAGCCCGTCATGGCCGTCACATGAGGCATCCTGAAGTAGATGCTATTTCATTAGCTTGACTTACTGCCAGCAAATGACATAGTCTTGGAGCATAGCCAAGCTACTGTCATGAGAGTTGTGTGAGTGTTTCTGGACTGACCGAATTTCCCTAGGGAATGGGTGAAAGCTACCTAGTCTGGTATTTGGTGAGAGATGTTATGAGAGACAGATGAAAAAGCTTCACACACCCCATGTTTTTGGGCAAAACAAAGTGTTTCTGAGTCCCTTTATTACCACAGTAAGACAATTCCTTGAAGCTTGTTCATGTGTGTGCATGCTAACTTAATTCTAACAGCAATGCATTGTCATGCACACTTTCCAAATGAAAAAGTTGAGGCAATCTGTAACTTTGAAGCTGAGGTATATTTAGAATACATCCATGTGCAGATAGTGACTATAACCACAGACTTGCACACATTCTATGATTTGTGAGTTTGTTTTCAACTCTTGCAATGTCATGTAGCAGAGCTTAGGTAGTCATCCAAATATTTTTAATTCAGGCAGTTTCAATTGTTTGCTTTTTTATTTTTGCATAACAGTTGTGATGAGTTTGTACAAAACACCTACATTTCATTTCTTACTAACCAACCTATTTGTCAGTTTTTTCCATAGCATAGCAGAAAATATCAAAATTACATACTTCTATATCCAAAATACTACCACCACCATCACCCCCGCCCCCATCCCTTTTTTCTGTCCTGATGCGGGACTGCCATCTGGTGGAACAGGGAAGGCACTTCTGGTTGGGACCTAGCAAAATTGTATAATCATGGTTTCTCTATTAGGTTTCCAAAGGATCAGTATAGCAAATGGGAACCCTATTTCTGATCTCAAATGGAGATAAGCTTACAGTGAAGAAAGAAGACACTGATGATTATTATAGCAGCTGATAGTCTTGGAGCTGCACTGATTATAATGGGCAATGAATTGGCAAGAAGAGATCACTCAATTTTATTAGTCAAGAATTTTTTTAAAAACGTGTATATGGGGATGCCTGGGTGGCTCAGCGGTTGAGTGTCTGCCTTCAGCCCAGGGCCTGATCCCAGAGTCCCGGGATCAAGTGCCACATTGGGCTCTCTGCGAGGAGCCTGCTTCTCCCTCTGCCTGTCTCTGCCTCTCGCTAAAAAAAACAAAACAAAACAAAACAAAAAAAACAAACAAAAAGAAACGTGTATATGTATATTTATTCACAAAGAATGCATGCATTATATATATGTACATTATGGGCGCATATATATGTATATGTATGTGTGTGTATTAGACTAGGTAAAGAAGAATCACAGCAGAAAAAAAGTGGCCCTGAAAGTTAAAGCAGATATGATAGAACTACCTTTCTCCCTTTCCCCTTCCTCAGTCGTGTACATCTCATGCCCACCCCCTAGAATCCCTAAAAGGGTCACACACAGCCCATGAGATGCTGCCTGGGCAATGTTGGGTCTCTAGAGATTTAGAAGCTTCAATTCTTACTATGCTGCTGCCTTATCATCCTTAGCAATAATGTCTCCTTTGGAGAAGACTTACTCTGACAAACCATGAAGTACTACTGGAGGGAATATTTATCAATATTTGGCATACCTGCCTTTGAAATAAAAAGTCAGTGTGAATCATCAGTGGGAAGAAAGAGCCAATGCCCAGGTATTTTTCTGAATTATATGCCTACCTCTGGCTTTTTAGTTTTCAGGAAGCGGGCTTCTCATGTGCCAAAAACTGTGACAAATTCATGTAAGCTAATCACAGACATTAGACATAAGATACTTTATTTTTTATACGAGTAACAGAGAGGCTAAGAACTTTCTCAGACAGCATTCATTTATGCCACAGATGGTGCATTCCAGGTAACTTTTTACACAAGAAGGAAGAAATAAGAGGAACAGTCTATTGTCTTTTTACTTCCCTTACTTCTTATTCAAGCTGTGCCGGTGTGACAGAAGTGACATTTTAGAAAGAAATAATGTCCCAGGACAGACTATAGAGCAGTTTTCTTATGAGTTTGCTTCATTGAAAGGAATATCTTTGAAGGTAACAAATTTCATCGAATCAGAGAAAAGTATGTATATATATTTTTCACCTGGAGGAAAGTCAAAATTGTGTGAAATTACATAGTCGTACTCACTATTAGAGCTGGGGTTCAGGGGTCTTCCTGAGTCTGTAGGAATCCCTAGACTCGGAATGGATATCCCTAAGATATCTACAAGCCCAGTCTCAAACATCTGCAGAGTAAGAATACAACTGTTCTATTTGTCCAGATGTTTCTTCTACTTCTAGTACTCAGACTGAGAGGTAAATATCACGAGGAACTGATCAGAGTCTCTTGTTTGACTGATAGTTATATGGCCTGTTTGTCATTTTGAAAAGTGAGCTGTGGAGAATTTGGTGACTTGTTGTCCTTGGGTGTTCATGGGGGATGACTAGAGCTCAAGCAGAGGAGCTTAAATTACTTGGAACCCATGGCCAAATGAAAGATGGATCAGAAAAAAAAAGAACATCACTTAAATGATAAAAGACATCAAGAGGAAAATGTGACAGCATATCCAGTGCATAATGGCTTGACAGTACATATTTGTGGAGTGATTTTTAAAATGCATCAGTATATTAGTTATGTAGCAGAGTAAGAACTGCATTTCTAATTTCATGCAAAAAGTCCTTTTAAGGCTTCAAAATTTGCACTTCAACTTTTTAATGGATTTTTTTCTGATATATTATACATCCTCTTGACATACTAAGCACAGTATTTTTTTAAATTATTTTGAAATAGTTTTGGATTCACACGAAGTTGCAAAAATAGTACAGAAGAGTTCCTAGCTTCCCCCAATGATAAAATCTTATATAACCAGAATACATTATCAAAACAAGGAAACTTACATTGGTTCACTAATAACTTGTAGACTTATTTGTATTTCACAATTATACAGTTTTTTAAAAAATATTATTTAACATGTCTTAGGTTTTAATTGTCATCTTAATTATCTCATTGTGATTAATAATCTAATTATTTTATTGATTTATTTCAGATAGCTGTTCTGTAATATGTCTTTATTCAGAACTCAAAAATTTACTTGAAAGTTGGAATTTCTTAAGCCAAGCAAAGCCTTACTATCTGCATTTGTGTTTTGCTTTTGTTTTTATTTGTGTTGTTTTCAACTAAATGGGTAATATAACTTGCCATTGTATGAATTCTTGTGGAGTTTAATGTGGTTGCTCATCTGAAAAATTAAGACTTGGAGGAAAGTCTAAGGTGGCTGTTGTCCAAGTAGTTACTTGTCTTCAGTAAAATCATAATTTTCACTGTTTCCATCAGTGTCTTCTGACTTATGAGCTCATAAATTTCTGCTATGCCGAAGTCAGTTATCTTTTGGACTTTGTCCTCCCCTTTATTCAACCGTGTAAGTTACAGGCATGGTGTCTTTGGAAGACATCAGGATCGCTTAGAACATCACTGCTATAGATCAGTGAAGCTAACTTGTCCCTTCGCAATCAAAAATATTAAGAGCAAAATGTTGTATTTGTACAACAATTTATATTTTCAAAGTACTTAAATGTCCAAAATTTTCTTTGATCCCATGCAACGGCTCTGTGAAATACAGCAATATATTATCTCCACTTAAACTTTGCTGGTCACTAAGACTAAAAGTCAGATCCAAAAAAAAAAAAAAAATTCCTGGTTCAGCTAGAAAGACATATTTCTGCCAGATAAATCAATAGAGGGAATTTAATGTGGAGAATTTAATATGGTAGTTAGAATGAGATAGAAGAGGTGAAGAACAAGTACAGGAATGCGAAGCCATCCTAAGATTAATGATCACCACATGCTGTCTCCATGCCTCACTCAGGAGGGACAGAGAAGAGGTACAGTTGCTGAATCCCTGCGAGCAGAGGCACCTTGTTAGACCAGCGCCACCCACTGGCCAAACCTACCTGGAAGCATACCAGCGAGGAAGCCAGGGAAACCGTTGCATACCCACAGGTGTCCCAAGCAGAAGAAGGGAAGTGTGAGGAATTGAGCTCAGAGCAAATATACCAAATAGTGTTGTGCTGGGCATACTCATTGTTAATAGAAATACGACGTGATGGCATGTTGCAGAGCACAAAGGGTAAAGAGGAAATGGGCATTCTCTCTGCTGTGAAGAAATTTTCACTTTTATAAGGGGAGATGATCATGTAAACAAAAACCACTCTCAATATTACTGCTGCTAACTCTTGTTGAGTACTATTTATATGTCAGGAACTCTAATGAATGATTTAAATACAGCTTCTTGTTTCACTCTTTGAATTCATTCCATTTTACAGATGATAAAATTGAGACTTTAAGAGGTCAAGAGTCACAAGACTGAATAGCCACGATTCTGATGCAGACTCTCTGACTCTAAAATCCATGCTCCTTGTCATGCTCTATATTGCATCCCTAGGTATAATAAGTTTTCAAAGTTCTAGGATAGGTACCAAAAAAGAAGTGACCAATTTGCCTGGGAGGCAAGCTTCAGAGGACACCAGACACTCAAGTTGAACTGGAATAGGAGTGAGGATTTCTCTAGGTGGACCAACAGGCAAGCACAGCAGCATTATCAATCATACTGCATCACATTTTCTAAGAGCCTGGCAAACACGGCTACTGGCGGATTAATACAGAACTGTTGAGGCACAGTTTAGCAGGAGGAATTTGGAAAAGATAAAAGGCAAGGGAAATAAGAATCATTCAGAAGCTGTATCATACTCTGGAGACACTACATTGACAAGGAAGAGGGAAATTGTTGATGGCTGTGTGCCAGTTTTGTTTTCGGACTACTATCCTGCCTGCAGAGTTAGGTGCCTATCATGAACTGCATGTATAGCACGTGGTCACTGTTTAGGCCACTGAGTGAATATTAGAAGGATGCCCTGAAAAAATGGATTTGAGTTTAAATGTTACCCATGCCACCAGCTCCATCCAACCATTCTTTCTCAATTTCTCAGTGCTTGAAAATCCATGTTCTAGATAAGAAGTTGGAGATATTTGGACAGGTTTCAGCTATAAAGGCTTGATTGGGCCCTTTATTAATTTAATTTAAAATTAAAACAATAGTATCAATAAATGGAGCTATAGAGCTTTATATTTTACCACAGAACTTTCACATGTAGTCCTCAGATAATTGAGGACTATTTAGTATCATAGTCCTCAGATAATTGAGGACTATTTAGTATCATAGCTGTATTTGCTACAATTTGAAGATGAAAAATGTGAAGAGCAGCAAGGTGAAATTTTTGCCACAGACCTACTGAATAGCACAGCCAACACCATCAACTGGCATATTTGTTCAAGCCAGTGTTACTTTTTGTGTATTTTCACAGTTTTCTTGGTAATTCAAATTATCTCTCATTATTCTGAAATAATTATGCTATGTGTATGTTTAAAGGAATTAAACTACTATATAACTCCCCAATTTTTCTATATGGTGTGCTTTCCCTTCATATCTATATACCATTTATTGCTTCTCAGTAAGAGACTTTGTGATGGATTTAATTTTTTTTCCCCTGGCAATCGTCTACCTCTCAGAAATGTCACCTGTCAAGTATATCAATTTCTTCAGTAAATAGAAAGCTATTTAATACTTTTATATGAGCCTTAAACTTAGCTTCACCTGTTTTCCATTATGTTGCAAGGTGCTTTAGAGGTAGAAACGTGTTTTTGGTCTGCTCACTAACAGGTGAAAAATTATTTTCTTGCTTTCTTCGATCTTACTTTCTTGTAGGCACTCATTTGAGTTATACATCATCTGTATTAAATGGAGCTAACTTTGTATCAGCAGAGCAGAAGGAATTCTTAATACTGGAATAGTCCATGTCCTCTTCTTGTTTTCTTTTCCTTTGCAGCATTTAATAGTATTCTTTTTTTAAGATTTTATTTATTTATTCATGAGAGAGAGAGAGAGAATGAGAGAGAGAAGCAGGCTCCATGCAGGGAGCCTGCAGGGAGCCCCGATGTGGGACTCGACCCCGGGACTCCAGGATCACGCCCTAGGCTGAAGGCGGTGCTAAACCGCTGAGCCACCCAGGCTGCCTGTGTTCATTATTTTTACTTGAATGTCAAAATTCTCTAGATTATTGCCATGTTTTGTGATTAAAGCAGTTTAGATAAATGGAAAAGAGTAGAGAAGCGAATGAATTTAATTATGGCTAATAAGCACATGATGAAGGGATGGAGAACTCTCTGGTTCTCCTACAGCTTCATCACCACTACTTATTGAACAAAAAAATTTAATATTGATGAGCTTATATTGGAATTGACTTATGCTTGATGAAAGAAAAATAATCTGAGAGCCTTAAATGACAATGTAGTTTCCTTAGTAATATCTTCTAACTTGCCAATAGGCTTCATTCAGAGGAAAGAGTTAAAATTGTCAGTATCATGATTCTAAAATGAATATTCATTTATGTGTTTCCACACGATGGTCACATGTATATGTATTCCCAGAGTGATTCATGACTGTGCAGGTAATGATAAGAGTTTTTTCTCGGGATCCCTGGGTGGCCCAGCGGTTTAGTGCCTGCCTTTGGCCCAGGGCGCGATCCTGGAGACCCGGGATCGAATCCCACATCAGGCTCCCGGTGCATGGAGCCTGCTTCTCCCTCTGCCTATGTCTCTGCCTCTCTCTCTCTCTCTGTGACTATCATAAATAAATAAAAATTAAAAAAAAAAAAGTTTTTTCTCTTAAAAGGAGTAAAAAGATTGTGTGCATATCTGTGTGTATGTGAAATACAAATCTATGCAATATTAGTGTGATGAAGATATACAATATAAAATGCTGAAGAAATAAGTTGATGATTTTTATTCCTTTTTTTTACTCCTTTGGCTGATATTGTTTCAATGGAAATTGACTATTTAGGAAAATTCAGTTTCCTACTGTGGAAAATTAAATGCTGGGCAGTGTACAGACACTGCAGATTCTTTAGTTAGAAGATTTGAGCTTCACTTCTAGCTGTGCCATTAGAGAGCTGCTGGCTTCGAATGACAAAACTATGACTCATTCTCCACATATATAAGAGTATGAGCATGTCTTCCCAATCTGAACTGGTTTCCTGAAAAAAAAAAAATTAAAATAGAGCCCGCAAGAGATTTTGATGAAAAAGGGAAAAGTATTATTCAAATTATAGGTTGGAAATGATTTTTTAAATGTTTAAATCAGTTAATGTAGAAGTCAGTTAAATTGTACAATATATCTGTTAGCCAAGCCACGGATATTAAAATAATGTTCATGAACAAATCTAAATGATAGTTTGGAAGATCCAGAAAGGCAAGTTCTAGGAGTGAAATCAGAGTCCAAAGTCTGAAGATCACTATAAGAATGGACAGATGGTCAACCAGAGCAGTGTTAATATAACCTAGAGCTTAGCCAGAGAAATAATCTTTGCTACGAAAAAAATTTGGTTAAAAGATGAATATTGCTTTCCTTCTTTTACCACCTGTAGGCTTAGAATCTTGACTAGAAGAGTTACATAAGGCATTCCTGAGCCAAGTATCTCTAAAAATAATTTTACAAAAATTATTTTAAAATTCTGTGTATTGGCGAGAGGGATTGACTGAATTCCACACTCAGTAATGATGCGGGAGTACAGCTTATTGATTGTGAATCTGTGTGTGCCTTCCTCCCTGAGGAGCTAGCATAAACAAACAGCAGACATGACTTCTGGTTCATTGAAGATCCTTACCAGTGATCAGCAGTGCTCCTGTCCCGAGAACTAGAATGTTCGGTCTTATTTCACAGCCCTTATTGCTAAGTTATAGGAGGTGCCTAGCTTTTTTAAGTGGTCTTTAAATTCTGAGTAAGGTCTTGCTTTTCTTTCCCTGTGATCTAAAGTGACTGTTGCCCTGTGGTTCTGCAGCCCTCCATCTCTCTGACCTGAATTCTTTCACGTCTGTGTCAATGCTGTCCTGGCAGCTTTATTTGCTCTGCACAATCAACATTTCCTCTCACTGTTAAGAGCCCTGGCATTTTATACCCCTTTTGGCAGAGGCAGTTTAAGCTTGGAGTCTGCACTGTAAATATATCTCTTGTTGGGCAGAAACAAGGATACTCTGATGCTTCTTTTCCATCAACAGTCAACAACCCCCCTCCATACAAACCCCGCCCCTGCCCCACCACACTCCCACTCTTCACCCTTGCAGTAGCTCAGATGGATCACAGTTGAAGTACTCTTGCTCTCTGCTCTCCTTTTATGCCTCCATGTCATTTAGGAGGACAAGTCAGATTTTCAAATGTTCCACATGAAGCTCCATGACGACTAGTGTGGGGAGGATTGAAATAAATACGAAAATACCTCACTGAATAGTCCATTGTAAGGATCCCTACATGCTCTTACCTAGGCCTATGCCTGCTATCCTGTTCTAGTGTACTTCTCATCTTCTCCCTCTGTTTAGACCCAGAACCTCCAAAAACCCTTTTCCTGGTATTAAAATGTTAGTACAGGAGAGCTGCACAGAATACTCTCTTATATTAATAACTAGGATACTTAGTACCCCAGCTAGAAGTGTTTGCATTCAGATACCTGAGAAAATGCCTAGACTTACCCCATGGACAATGTGTGATGCCTACATCACAGAGAAGACCCAGCAAAATAATCCTTGCACAAATATAATTCTCTACCTCCAGGAAGCATATTTCTAGATATTCTAGATAACAGCTTCTTCTCATGTTTATTTTTGTCCCCTTATTTCTTAGTATCAGCATTCAGAATTATTTCTGGTAATTTTTTTTGTTTTCTTTAAAATATTTGCTTTATGGTTCAATGGAGGACCCCTAATAAGCCTAAAGCAAGACTGCATGGGTACTTAGTTGTAACTAAGTAGAGGGAGATGGCACAAGTTCTTGTGTAGTAGGTCTTCTAGGCTGTTTGTATATTGCAGGGCTGTGCTGCTGAAGCATGCCACCCCTGTGGGGAGATAGCTGGATTTTGATCTTTAAAATTACTCTATCTTTTGAATTCTTTGTATGAGTGTATGTGCATTATATACACTATTTATAGCCATAGATTATCCATTTAACTACATAGTACAGTGTGAATTACTATCTTAGCTCTATGTGTGCATTTGTTCTTAGGACATCCATAATTTTCTTCAAGGTTATACTCTGTCTTTAAAATTTTTAATTGGATAAAATTATCACCCTATTTACAAATTAGTTTATATGAGTTACCATCGCATTCATCATTGAAATAATCCTTCATATTTTAAATCTGGAAACTAGGTACAGTTAGTATTATTTACTGCCCTTCCATCCACGACAGAGTAAGCCTTTCCACTACTGCTTTCTCAAGATGCATGTAAAGCTGTCTCATTAGAACTCTAAGTGTTAAAAATTGCCTGTGCTGTTTGGGACTTGTATGTGAGAAGCAGTATTTCAGCTTAAATATCTTGTTTCTTACTTTCTACAGTATAACCAAACCAACATCAGGACTCCTAGATGGTAAAACTGCTTATGTATACTAGCAAATTTTATGTGTCCTTTAAATTTGGAAATGATTCAAAGAGATAGCCAAAGCAAATGTGGATATCAAATTATAATCCCTTAAGGGAGAATCATGTGACATTAACCCATCTTAATATTTTGATAGTGTATGCTTATGCATGTGTGTCCTATTTCATACTAATCCATAAATATAGGTTAATAAAATATAAGAATTATTAAAGCTATGCAATCAGTGTGAAATGCAAGCCAACTCATTTTATTCTATAAAATGAGATGCAATGTGGAGTAGAAATTTATGCTGTGGTAATAGCTGCAGCATATTGAGCTCATATCATGTATCACTTTATACGCTCATCTACTTAGTATTCACAACAACCCTATAAAGCAAGCACTATTATTATTCCCACTTTACATATAAGGTGAGGCCTAAAGAAATGAAATAGTTTACCCAAGATGTGACAATTAGCACATCTACAACCTGGTGGTCTCTTTTAGTGGCTTTATTTCCTTTGTAGTTTTGAAGTAAATGAGAGCTACAGTGATGCACTATATGCCTGTTAGAAATACAATTCAGTAAGAGTCTGAATCAAGGATTGGAAGCTCTTCTTCATTAATCCTCCCTGAGAGATCTGTGTGCAGAAAGGATCACAAAGGTATTGGAGTTCTGTCGCTTAAATCCAGCTTGATCTTGTCCTCTATGTGACTGTTAACTGTACTCAGATAATTTGAAAGTTTTAATGCCAGGCATTATTGGAGTCCTAAGATAGTAGAATATCGTATTTCCTCCTTCAGTTGACATAGATCAACCAGAATGTTCTTGATTTCCTGGGGAAATTCTATGAAAATTTTCATAAATTGTTATTCTTAACCAAAATTATTTTTGCTAATTTTGAGATAACATAAAATACTGACGAAAGCCATAGGTAGACAGGTGGAGCCAAGTAATGGGGATTTTTGGTAACATGCTCATGAAAGTGAAAGTGAAGTTATGTATAGCCATTAAAACTTCAGGGCCCCTGGACTGTAAGGTGTGTTCGTTGTTACTGTTAGCCATTCTTTCATGAATATGCCATTGGAAACTCATGACTTTAACAATCACACATCTTTAGTTCTGCAACCAGCCAGACATTTCAAAAGAAGGCAGATAAAAATAGGAAGTTAAAATTATCTTTTATAAACTAATGGTAAATTAAATTATCCTGGAGGAAAAACATATAACTTGAAATAAAATATATAGTATAGAAAGGCACAGAGGTCCAAAACAAAGGAAATATATTCTTTCCAAAGATTGATAAGACATTCAAGAAACTAAAGGTTACTATGAAAAACAGGAGTAATTATATATTTCTTCTTAAAATAATCAGATGCAAGGATACAGTGATAAAAATGCAAATCATAAGATGCTCTTAGCTAGCTAGAGGTCAAATCAATGTTTTTCCTCAAATCAAAACATCAGAATTTTTCCTCAGTCAAGTTTTAATTTTTAAAGGTTGAATATGTATGGGGAATCTAAAAGCTAAAATTGTCACAAGTCCTTGGAAAAAGGTTAAGATTTAAGTATTAAGTAAACATGAAATGTTCATGAATGAGCTTGAAGGTGTCCATGAACACCTTGAATTAAAACGCAAAGCATTCTAAAGCAAAGTTTGTACCTTTCATCGAATTTCCAACAGTCCAAAATTTCTTAATAATTATTTTTCTAGAGCAGTATTTTTCTTTTTCTTTTCTTTTTTTAAAAGACCTATCGATGAACTAGACACACTTTCAGGCTTCATACTTAAAGTGTGTTAATGGCTTTATATAATGTTGTAGAATGTTTGATTCGTAGAATTTCAGTCTCCATCCTCGTGAATCTCTTCTGGTTTTGCTGCCAAGTAAATGATAAGCCTGTGCTTAAGAATCACGGGTGTGAAAAGTGTAAAAAAAGAAGCCTTGGAGCCAGGGAGATTTGAGTTCAAAGCTTCCTTTGCTACTTGGTCAGGTTTCATAAGCTTCTTGAATCCTACTGTTCTGCACCTGTAATAACGATAATTATAAATTATAGGGTTATAGTGAATTAAATGAAGAAGTATATATGTGTTTGTATATACCACTTGGCATCTACCTAGAACTCAGTATTAGTCCAAGATATTTCATTCTGTGTGTTACCACTTACTAGCTAATTCTTATGTATACAACATTATTGACTGGAATCTGCCTAGATGTAATTTTCCTTTAGTTCTTTGAAGGCCTGTATTCATACAAATCTAAATGCTACTCTGCCTGACAACTCCTCCATTCTTTGTATTCTCATTATCTTTGCCATTCTTTTGAGAATTATTCATATGTTTCATACCAGAGTAACTATAGTAATTCTGCTCCCAGACTTTCCAAGTGATTTCTGAGAAATTCCTATTTTGTCTGAAAGCTCCAGTTAAGCACTTTATGAATTCACATCTTCTGGGACTATGTTTGCCCCATCTTTGAGGTTCACTGCATAAGTCTCAGGTTGTCTTGGTGACAGTTCTACTATTATGACCCAAATTCAGAAAACTGTGAAATGAAATGTTTGCTTCTATAACTTCTGATACAATCAGTCCAGGGGATAGCTTTGCCCATTCATAACAATTTAGGCACAATTCTTTCTGTAAATCAAATAAAACAGAATGAATTGCCAGACATGAGGGTGAGATTTCTTAAGTGCCTATTTGTAGGTAGCCTCTGTGAGGAAAAAGTAGTATAGAAGAAAAAGAGAAAAACTCATAACTTTTATGCATACTTACATCTGTGCTACATATGCTCCTTTGTAAAATTAAGAGAAAAGAATGTCACAGGTGATATAAAAGCTATTTGAAAAATATTTCCAGAGACCTAAAGTGTATCTGTTTCCCTAAGTTCCTAGGGGTTTTTGGGGGGGAAAACATTCTATGACTAGAATGTCTACTTCTCTTTATCTCAAGGCCTATCTAGGAGCTAAAGTAAGTCAGTATGCAAAAATGAATGAGCCATGATAATAATCCCTTATATTTGTCATTTCTGTATTTATTCCACAAGTATGCATTAAGTGTCTAGCATCAGTCAAACATCATAATAGAAGCATCTGGTACATAGGGGAGGAAAACATGACTCCTACTCTCTCACTGCCTAGTAAGAGGAGACAGACATATGAACAAATGAGTTGTGGAAAACAAACCATGTGCAGAAATGTTCAGTGCTTCCTGGAGCTGTAAAGGAAAGCTTTCTGAAAATATTTTTCATTTGAGTTTCAGCAGCTGAAGAACGGGCCAAGGTAGGGCATTTCAAGCAGAAAAAGCTGCCCTTGCGGAAGTGAAGAGAGATGCCTGCACACACTGAAACCCTAGAAGCATTCTGGACCCACTGATGGGCAGGGCCCTTGGTCCTTAGGAATCATTTTCCCATTTTACAGAAGTGAGAATGGAGACTCAGAGTACTTAAGGGCTTGGCATGGAGGCTCCAATTTATTAAATTAAATCACTGACTTGAACTGGAGGCTTCCAGCTCCCAGTCTACCAAATGCTTCTGCTTGGTTTGGCTATCTGGAGACAAGGCATCCTTCCTTTCCTCAAGTCCTACTCCTCAGATCGGGATTTGGATTTTTCTAATGTCCTTTATGCTTTCACCTCTGTTTGGACAGTAGACGTTAAATAGGGAAGCTGAAATCACATAATATTTTTGCTTTATTAGTAAACCATGTAAAAGCATTTCAGTTTGACTGATACATTCACCTGGGTGAATGTACCTAGGTGCCTTTTCTATTCTTATCATGCTTTCTGTCTTCCTACTTGTACTTTCTTATTGTGGTGTTCCCATTGTTCTGATTTCTAGTGTGAAGCAATTCTCTACAAGATGCACTTTGAAATTAAAGAACTTCTTCCTGCCCCCCTCTCCTTAGTGACAGACTTACTTTGCAAGCCGAGGGATGAGATGTTTAAATAAAATTTAAAATAAACTCATTAAAATGGATGATTTATTGAAAAACAACTAACACATACATAAGTTTATGGAAGTGTATATTCATAGAGTTCAGCAAATATTCATGTATTCAAAAGCCTTCTGTGCTTCAAGTCTGTTCTAGGTCTTCATCTAGACGTTAAGAAGATGAATAAAACATTGTTCTCACCTCTAAAGAGTTCTCAGGTTAGTAGGAGAGGCAAACATTTAAGGTAATGATTTGGAATACCAAATACAGAGTGCAACAGTAGAAGCACATTTAAAATACAGAAGTGGTACTGAAGAAAGAGATTCAGTCCAGAGACTAAGAAAACATTTCTTGGAGAAAGGAACTTCAAAATTGCATTTTTAAAACGGCAAGAGTTTTCTAGGAGGAGGAAGATAATGGGAGCAGGATATTCGAAGTAGAAAAAATATTTTGTACAAATATGTTGATGGTTGAAATGTCCTGTGTGGCTCAGGAATGCTAAGTCCATCAGCTTTCAAATTCTAGCGTGAGAGCACCGGAGGTGGTAAGGGGGGATTTAAAGAGAAATCCTGGTCAGGCTAGGAGTTAAAAGTTTTGGATATCCACTGATTCCTCAGACATCCTCCTCTGGTCTATCAGAAGACAGTGGAGGGTTTAGAGCAAGAAAGATAATTGAACACACTCACAACATAGAAAAAATAATTTTTCAGTTTAAAGAACGTAGTGATGGGTAAAAGGAGGAGAAAGGAGTGCAGATGTAGATTAGGGAGACCAGTGAGGAAATTGTTACAAAATCCAAATACAGGTAATAAAATATTAAAACAGAAACACAAACTCACAAGCCTAGTTGCCATTACACTAGGGCAGTGCCATAGAGAAGGGAAGAGATTATTTAGGAGGGAGAATCTTACCAGTAACTAGTGGCTCATTGGATTTCAGCAGTGAGGAAGACAAGCCAAACGTTCCTTCTAGGTTTCATACCCTGGAGGAAGAATAAGAAGTGGTACTACTCACAAGACAGGGAATGTACAATAAAGAGGTTTTGGGGAAAATAGTTATTCATTAATTTAAGAAATATAATTGAATAATTACTATATGTCAATAATGCTGTAGGTGCTCTATATATAAATAAAATATTGATTTTCTGTTCTTAGGTAGTTTACATTTACAGAGGAAACAGTGTGCAAAAAAAACCTATATAATTCTAGATAGTCATAAATTCTATAAAGAAGACTAAAGCAGGTAAGCAAATAGAGGGAGGATGTCCACTGGAAATTCTATTTGAGATAAGATGGTTAGAAAAAGGCCTCTCTGAGAAGGTGATATTTAATTGGAAAAATGAATGAAGCAGACACCTGTTTGAAGATCTGGAAAAAACACATTTTAAGCAGAGTGACCAGTGACTACAAACATCATGAAACAGAAATAGTTTTGGCATGGGATGGAGAGAGTCAAAGTGGGGAGTAGGGAAAGAAATGAATTTTGGAAAGATAGGAAGTGACCTTGTAGTAGAGAAGAGTTTGGACTTTATGCCAGTTGAAAAGGAAATCCTGAAGGGTTTGACCATCACATTAATAAGCTTTGATTTGTGTCTTTAAAAGATCATGCTGGCTGCTGGGCATAGAAAATTGATTGCAAGAGGCAAGAGTAGGTGCAGAGAAACTAGTGAGAAAGCTCCCTCGGCACTTTAGGAGGGATATCATGGTGTCTTGGAGCAGGGAGATGGTGAGGAATTAAGGGGTGTTTAGATTCAGTGTGTATATCAATATATTGATATATGGACAGATTCAGTCATTGTGTGGGAAAAAAAGATCAAGAAGGAATACTAGATTTTGGCCTGAGCAGTTAAGATGTGGGAAGAGCAAAGTTTGGGGGAAATATGGAGAGGGAAAATTAAGAGTTCTTTTTTGGGTATGTTTAGCTTGTGATGCATTTTGTACATTTACAAAGAGCAGTTAGGTGCGTGGTTGGTCATCTTCCTCAGGAGTTTGGAGAGAGATCCAACTGGAGATAAGGTAGGACTCATCAGCATATCTGCTATTGAGAACACTTAGACTAGAGGACCATGGGGGGCAGAAAAGGCAGACAGGTATTGAGCCTGGAGGCATGCTACACCAATCAGAATCAGGGCACTAGCAAGGAGAGTCAGAAGAAACAGGGAGAGATTTGGGGGATCCTAGATGTTAATTTCAGTCATAAACATTTTACTAGAAAGAGGGCATGGGCTAACTATGTCCATTGCTACTGATATGTCAGAGAAGTTAAACATCGTTAGTACAGAGTTGTAAAAATTAACAATTCTGCCTTTGAACTAGCTCAAAAATTACTAATTTTTGTATGAAATTATTGTACAGAAGGAAGAATATCATTATGGGTGCAAATAGCTATTGTGGGACCACAGAGACAGATGTGTGTCTAAATGGGAGAGGGAAGAGGGAAGAACAAGCGGCTGACTTCAGAGCCAGAAATGCCTTTGGCCAACTAGGCTTGCTTACTTACTTACCCCACAAACCATGTAATATAAATACTTTATTCTGAGACAGAAGCAAAAAGGATTCTGTGCTGCTGATGAGATCATGACCAAATTTAATTTCAGTTTTCTCTAGCTCCACTGGTCCGTGTGTATAGGCTTAATTAATATGTATAGCATTAATTTAATTATTTTGCTTGTTTGTTGCCCATGTGTGTAATGGAAAAACTTAGTCTGGTCCTCTGCCCTGTGTTATTTCTCGGAGTTTCCAGGGCATGGGTTCATCAAACTTTCTGGTCTTAAAAGAAATGTTTCTCTTCCCTACTCAGTGTCATGCTTTTTTCTCAGAGGCTGTAAGCACCACTCTCCTTCAATTTGGGACTTCAAATAGATTTCAAACTCAGCAAAAAGAGAGTCACTATCCTTTCCATTTTTGATCTTCCCTATAATTATTAACCAAGAGCACAGTGCTCACCCTTTCTTTGTTAAGCCAAAGAAGGATACCCACATGGAATGCATAAATCCACTCCTCTTCAGTCTGTCCCATTAGTTTGACAAATGTGTCCAGACATGTCTGAATCACAGCAGAGGACACAGCCTACGATTAAGCTGACCGAACCTTTTGCCACATAGATTATGGGATTTGCAAGACATTGAAAACACACAATAATGAATTAGATTTTTAAAAAATGAGTAGTATTTTAGAGCCTCAGGCAAGGAAAGGAAATAATCCAGTTCCTTTATTTTTCACTTGAAGAAATTGAAATACAATAAATTTAACTGATACAATGAAGGACACAAAACTGAATTTTGTAGAACTCATACATGTACCCAAATCTCCAAATCTCAGACTATTTCTCTTTCCAGTTAAGCAACACACACACGCGCGCACACACACACACACACACACACACACACACAAATGCCACAGTAACTGAATATTGAATACAGTCTAAATACATTGAGTAGATGGATTAATTTTACTATGCTCTTGGAAATGAGAGCACTATTTGAGATGGGAAGCAAACATGGCAGTATGTCAATGTGTCACATTATGGATGTGGAAAGAAAAGTGGATGCTTGGTTAACTTTTTGTGTTCCAAGCTTCACATTGTATTCAATTGTAACATGGAAGCAATAATTTTGACCAGTTCTGCTTAGAGAATGGAGAACTCAAAAAACGTTGATAAGGAATGTAAAATCTTAATATTTAATTTCTGAACGTTCATGAACTTGTGGAAAATAGCATAGTATAGCAAAAAGTTCATACTGATGTGTATTTACTGAAACAACTGGTCAGCTGAAATACAAATCTAATTGAACTAATTATTTGATTAATGAATCAACTCAATCAGTTAAGCTGAGTAAGTTTTTAGAATTTATTAGTGCAAATAGCTGGGAATTAGATTTTCTAGGTAGATGGTTCCATAAATACAGTCTCCATCAATCTAATCTGGGTTCCACATTCCTGCCAGAGTTACCTTTTTAAAATCCTCTGTTTAGTTCAATTCCCTTATTAATAACTTTTCCCCTATTTGCCGCAGAATGAGTTTCAGGTTTCTTTTTATGGCAGTCAGGGTCCTCTCCATTGACTTCAATTTATCTTTCTAGTGGTGTTCTTTTTTTTTTTTAAGATTTTATTTATTTATTCATGAGAGACACACAGAGAGAGATAGAGGCAGAGACACAGGTAGAGGGAGAAGCAGGGTCCATGCAGGGAGCCCGACGTGGGACTTGATCCTGGGTCTCCAGGATCACACCCTGGGCTGAAGGCAGCGCTAAACTGCTGAGCCACCAGGGCTGCCCTAGTGGTGTTCTTATTCTCCTTTCTAGCCATAATCTTATTTACCTTCTTTTTAATATTCTACTCTATATCTTTTATTGGACAACTGCCCCCCAAATTATTTTGCCAAGAAACCTCACATACTTTGTCACCTCTGGGCCTGTATGTTTATCTCTCTTATGGAAATGCCCTTGTCATCTTTCTTTACTTATTGAAATCCTATCTCTTCTTCAAAGACTCAGATCAAATGTCAATTTATCTGAGAATCCAGTAACTACTTATTGACTCCAATACAACTCATAATCTCTGTCTTCATAGGACCTTTCCAGGATACTTTGCTGTCCCTTTTCCTATCCAGAATGACATACATTTTTCATTCCCCACAGCAGCCAATTCAAATCTCACTACTTTTTTCAACCCTTCAATCCTACTACTGTTACCATTGAGTTAACTCACTGAAAAACCCACTGTTAGGTGTGAACTCTACCAATTATATCCCTCAAGCTCCAAACATACTCATGTTCTCACTCCAGCTTCTCTCTCTCTCCCATGAATAGTGTCCCCTTCCAAATCTTACACCTGTGTTCTCAGTTGCTTTCTGGGATTTTGCCATATTTCTCTCTCATACCTTTGATATTTTCCTTTCCACTGTCTCCTTCCTGTCATCCTACAGTATACTTGTTTTTGCTCTTATTCATTTTAAACAACAGTGTCTTTCAGTATTTCTGCCTCTTTTTCAAACAACTGCCACATTGCTCATGGCTTGTTTTTTTATTTGATGAACAGATGTATGTAAATGTTAGTTGATTCAGATGACCTTGCTTTACTTCTGTTTATTCTTCAATTCCATGAACTCAGGTTTTCACTTCCACTGCACTGGTGGTGCTGGAGTCCAGATCAGTGGTCTTCATCTGTGTTCTCATGTTTTTCACTGTTCTCCAGCATTTGATACCATCAAGCACCTGTTCTTTCATGAAATACTAACAACTTTTAGCTTTCAGAGTATGGATCTTCCAGTATCGCTCCTGTTTTTCTTTTTTTCTTTGTGTGTGTTAGAAGCTCAAGTTCTAGGACAGGCCTGATCATTCACACCCTTCATGAAATATCATCAGTGGCTCCCTATTGTCTTTGTAACAAACATCATACATAGCCTTTCCCAGTCCTAATACGATCTAACTTTCATGCATCCTTTTTAGCAGCCACACCAAAAGGCCTCCAAAATATCACACACCTTCAGGCCTTGGACTATGCTGTTGCTTTCTGTCTAGAATGCTGTTCACACTTTTCAACTTGAAAAAGTCATGCTTATCTTGCAAATTATCTCCCAAATATCTTTCCCATGGTGCCACTTGCTTCCTCTGATTATTACATGGAAAATTAGTAACTGCCTCTGTGTTGCCTTATACTATTTATGTACATTACAATTTGGAAGTACTTAGGAAACTTTTTCTGTTTCCCATTATACTATTCCCTCAATTACGTTAGGGTTTATATTAATCTCTGAACTCACTGTGCTTAGCACAGTGTAAGTCATCACTAAGTATCGGTTTATTTGCCGATAGTCTTTCCTCCATCAAAGCTTTTGATGAGGGGAACTCTATAATATTCTTTCATATGACATATATCCATAAAAAAATTAGTGACAGAAATTGAATTTAAAAGTTTCTCTGCAATTGAAATGGTGAATTGGCTATAATTAGGGGAAATTATTTATCCTCATAATTACTACAACCAAATTAAATATTTTAAATCAATATTTTAAAGTATAATATTTCTCAGTGTTTATTTTGCATGTTAGTTCATCCCAGTTCAATTAATACTAGCTGTAGCTCTTGTTTTTTTCATCTTTAATGATTTGTCTTGTCTGACTTTTCTCTGATTTCTTATTCTATTTTAATATGTAGACCATGTTCTGAAAAACTGCCATCTTAAAATGAGTCGATACTCTGAACGCACACTCAACAAGGTAGAGTGTGAACATTTTACAAATTCTTAATCTCCCCAAAACATTGATCACTCATCTGATAGCTTACTTCTTTACTCAGTCTGATTTTACTTCATTTACTTTCTTGAACTCCATCCTGCTAATGAGTGTAATTAAATGTTTAAGAAAGCCTCATATGGGACAAATGCCATCTTATTTTACATTAACCCATGAAAGAACCTCCCATCCCACAAGGAGCAGTCTGAAATTCTCATCCACTGAGAAGCCAGAAATAAAAATTCCTGTTGCCTATGGCCATTGAACTGTGGGAGAACCAGATTATACTGTTCAATCGGCAGGAACTATGTCTCAGGTGACTGAATAAGGAACTTATGTGCCAGAGCCTAGTACAATGGTTGTGTATTATGGATGTTTGTAAATGAAATAATGATGGCTATGGTAATTATTTTCCACACTTAAACTCATTATGTGATAATTCCCGTGTATTTTTAGAATTTTAAGAGTTTTTGCATTTTCAATGTTTATGATCGATACAATTAAGGTATTAAGTGAAGATGGATTACTTTTCAACTCCTGGGATTTGCTTTTGTCCTTTTAAAAATATGCAGACATCATGCCATTACCTACAAGCAAATATAAATAAAATATCCATATTATTACACTTGTTAGCTTTTTAATCTAAATACTTAGACTCATGTAGTCACTACCTACATTCTAGTTTTATAGTCAGTAAGGACCTTACCAATTTACCAGATGTTCAGAAATAAATAACTACTGAATGTGTGAACTTCAAGATAGGATTTTAATATTTATAGATTATGATTTTGGATGTACATACCTGAGCTCAGACTTTTTTTTTCAAACAACTTTGTAATAGCATTAACATTTAAAATGTTAAGGAAAAAAAAAGCTCATAATTCCAGAACTTAGTACTAAATCATTGGCATCAGTGTCCTATGTTCCATTACAGATTAGTTTTATAATACGTTGGAATCTTAGCAGGATACAATTTTGTGTATTCATGTATTGCCGAACAGAATTGTTTATGTTTCTAAAATCTTTTAAATTTTTATTTTAATTGTGGTAGTATAGTCTAGAGATTTGATGTTCTAAAATTTACACAATCCTCACAAGATTGTTTATTTACAAATACTCATATTTATTGTAGAGATACATTTCAGCAAGCAGCCTGAAATAAGAAGACAAATTCCATTTCCCAGAGACAGTAACTGTTAATACATAGAATATGTCTTGAATATTTTAAATATCTGGCTATCTTCCTTTCCAACTATGTCTACAAATATGCATATAAAATATTATGTGTATTTTTTTAAATGTGAGCATCTAATAAATAATAAGAGTACACAAATTAGGGATCCCTGGGTGGCGCAGCGGTTTGGCACCTGCCTTTGGCCCAGGGCGCGATCCTGGAGACCCGGGATCGAATCCCACGTCGGGCTCCCGGTGCATGGAGCCTGCTTCTCCCTCTGCCTATGTCGCATGGAGTCTGCTTCTCCCTCTGCCTATGTCTCTGCCTCTCTCTCTCTCTCTCTCTCTCTCTGTGACTATCATAAATAAATAAAAAAATTAAAAAAAAGAGTACACAAATTATAATCAGAAATTTTATAACATTACATTTTGACCAATCTTCACATCTATAAATCAGACTTATCTGCATAGTGTTTCCTTTTTGGAATATATCATAGTTTTTTTTTTTTTTAAGATTTTATTTATTTACTCATGAGAGACAGAGAGAGAGAGAGGCAGAGACACAGGCAGAGGAAGAAGCAGGCTCCATGCAGGGAGCCCAATGTGGGACTTGATCCTGGGTCTCCAGGATCACGCCCTGGGCTGAAGGTGGCGCTAAACCACTGAGCCAGCCAGGCTGCCCCTCAAGTGATAGTTTAGTGATTCAACACTTAAATACAACACCCATCACAAGTGCACTCCTTTATCCAGTTTAACTCATCCCCCACTCACCTCCCCTCTAGTAACCATCAGTTTGTTCTCTATAGTTAAGAGTCTGTTTCTTGGTTTGTCTCTCTCTTATCTTTCTCAATGATTGTTTGCTTTGTTTCTTAAGTTCCACATATAAGTGAAATCATATGGTATTTTCTTTGACTTATTTTGCTTAGCATAATACTCTCCAGCTCAATCACATCATTGCAAAGGGAAAGATTCAATTCTTTTTTATGACTGAATAATATTCCTTTTGTGTGTTTGTGTGTGTACCACATCTTCTTAATCCATTCATCAGTTGATGGACGCTTGGGCTATTTCCATAATTTGGCTGTTGTTGATAGTGCTGCTATAAATATTAGGGTGCATGTATCCCTTCGAATTAGTATTTTTGTATTCTTTGGGTAAATACCTACTAGTGCAGTCGCTGGATAGTAGGGTAGTTCTATTTTGAACTTTTTGAGGAACCTCCATACTGTTTTCCAGAGTGGCTGCTCCAGTTTGCACTCCCACCGTGGTTCCCCTTTATCCACATCTTCACCAACACCTGTTGTTTTCTGTGTTGTCGATTTTAGCCATTCTGACAGGTATGAGGTGGTATATCAGTAAAAACAGAAACCAAAAAACTCTTTAGCTCAAGTTGCTGAATTTGCTTAAACACATAAAATATCTCAAATAAAACCGTTTTAGTTATAAACATTTTGAGATAATGGTTATATTGAAAATATACCTTTCATATCACATTGAAATGGTTATAATTTATCTTAGCATGACAGTGACTAGTGATATATTTGTCACTTGATCATAAATTTCAAAATAAAAGTAGAAACAGTGTGATAATGATGCACAGGCAACAGCATCCTAAGTATCAGTAGCTTATAGACAAAATTCTTTCAGATTAAGGCATTTAAAAAGTGTTTATGTAGATTTCACATAAGTGAGGGTTCAGAAATCTGTGAAATGTTAAGAAAAGCAAAAAACCTAGAGTTTTTTTTTTTTTTCTAGGAGATTCTGTTCTACTTTATAAGTGGAACCACTGAGAATAGCTCAGTGAGTAAATTTATCATTAGTTAATAGTTGAGTTTCATGGACTGAGAGTTATGAAAACATTTATTAAGTATGCTACTTCCCATTTACTCTTCCTGACTTTAAAATCTAGTCACAATAACTTTGTTGTGCTTTTAAGAAAGCTGTAAAATATTTGTAAAATTAGTTCTGTAAGAATATTTCAAGGCCAGATGGATCTAATTTCCTTTTTATCCCTGGAAAAATAAAGCCAAGTAAAATTAAATCAGGCCCCATGTTTTCCAGTATGGTAGTTTCTGACCTGGCATTTAGTGGTGTCAAAAGTACAATCAAAGGCAGAAGTGCTTGTTTCGTTGATGTCATTTATCACCTTGTCAGCTGGATACAAAGTAGAGATTTGGCTTCTAGTTCAGATAATGTTATTGGAATAGTTCTCAGGCTGACAGGCTTGTTACCCATATACTCTGGTAAGAGAAAAATGCATCACATTTCAAGACCTTTCATTTGCTACCCCTAACTCGCAAGTACATTTAAGACTTTTTCTAATTTAGTTCTTTTCTTTTCTTTTTTTTTAGTTCTTTTCAATACTATCCCGAGTGTATCTTTTTTTATCCTCCAAACAGTCTCAATTAAAAAAAAAAAAGATTTTATTTATTTATTTGAGAGAGAGTGAGTGAGAGAGAGAGAGAGAGAGCACGAGAGTGGGGAGGGTCAGAGGGAGAAGCAGGCCCCCTGCTGAGCAGAGAGCCACTTGTCAGGCCTCCATCCCTGACTCCAGGACTCAGATCAAGACCTGAGCTGAAGGCAGACGCTTAACTGCCTGAGCAGTTTAGGCACCACTCTCAACAGTCTTTATTTTGCACATAGTACTGTATGCTATGAATGGATAAAATAGAATGTCTAGTTAAACTTCAGATGTAATAACTGTATATGTTATGATATCCCTCAGCATGCATTAACATCCAAGAGATACTATAAAAGATAACTTATGTAAAGGACATTTTGTATCTATTCAGTGGAGACTATCATCAGGGAGGAAGAAGGGGCTGGAAGGATGAAAAAGAAGAAATGGGAAGGAGACAAAGAGGAGGAGATACCATGAGTCCTTAGTGAAGAACAGAAAGTCCTTGCATAGGCTGTTAGCAGAGAATTAACTACAGCAGGATTTTTCCAAGGGTGTTCTGAAGACAACCTGGAAAGAATAACACTGTGTGCTTGTTAAAAGTTGAGCTTCCCCTATGCTACTCTGTGTTGCTAAGTTAGATTCCCTTGGGATGAGGCTCAAGGATCTGTATTTTTCATGAGCACTAGAAATGATCTTGTGGCCACTGAAATTTGAAATCTATCGAATTAAAATGTAAAGTTAATTGAAAATTCTGACCCATGGCCTGATCAAAAAAAAAAAATTGTATTGGCTTAGAAAATCTATTAATAGATTATGACTTGTCCTTAAGCATTAAGAAGGGCATAGAACACTGAACGAACCTAAGAAAATAAAGTTTTTGTGGGGAACACACTGGAAAGCAGAAACTGCTGTGGACTTACTCACCCTGCTCTGTTCACTGCTCTTGGAGGGTGCATTCTTTAAACGCCAGCAGGAGAATTTTAGGACAAGATGACTTTTTACTTACAGAGTGATTTTATTTCAAGAGAATCTACATGATGAGTGTAATTAATGTTTAAGTAACACAATAATTAAGCCGCATAGCTACAGCCTCTCTCTGAATTTCTGAAACATAAAAATTATTTTAAGAATTTGGATACCAACACTGTTTGCATACCAACATATCTACTATAAGTCTATTGATGTTGAAACATATTTTGTTCAGGAAAATATTATAAATACAATCTGAATAATAGATAATGGCTGGAGTTTGATCTTTGTTAATAGTGATTTTCCTTAAATTAAAAAAAATACATTTGGGGGCATATTTTAATTATGACTTCTGAGAGTATAATCCTGTTTCTCTATATAATTAAATAAAATTTCTCATAGATTAGCATAAAAAAACAAGAGATGAATTCACAGTCCAAAAGGTCAAATGCTAATTTTGGACTTCCTTCATTTAAAAAAATATTACCAATATCAGTGTTGAAAATATTGATTATTAATGAAAAAACACATTTCCTATGGAACTCTTTTTGACAGGTACATTTTAATCTGTTAAAAACATATTAATCTCTGCCTCTTTTCCCTCTAATGTTTGAAGTTGAATTGCAACACAAGGATATTATGCAAATCAAGACAATTCTTTTCAAAGCTTTGAAAATTTAATGTCAAAAAATACATATTTTAGCATATATTATTTAGTGAAAAGTTCATTTTTATTTTTTCTGCAAAAGTGCTCTAAGCTTTGGAGTAAGAGAATTTTGTGGGTGCCTGGTTATACCATATGTTTTAGAAGTTTTAGCTTCCTCATGAGGATCCAAAGATTATTAATATTTGACTATTTTCTGGCATTTCACCAATTTCATTTTCATTCTGTCATTATTGTTGTCTCATGTAGAGGTGTAAGTGGAAAATCACTCAAGGGATCAGTGATCGACAACCATCTTACTGTGGTCAGTAACTTGGGCTGTATTGGGAAGACTGTGATTCCTATGAGGAGTAAGGCATGTCAGAACTGTTAGGATGGAAAAGAATAAGGTTGTCTGCAGCTGAAATGTCCTATAAAATGTAGTGTGCCAATTATATTTCAGTGAAAAAAAGAGTCACATAAATGCTTTTGAAAAAATCACCACCACCATCACCAACCCCAGCCCATTGAGAATCATTGCCCTGAACACTACAGCAATGACAAGATCTTTAGTTACTTATGGACATGGCATGAAGTAGGTGCTTATCCAAAAATGCCTGAGTTGTTGATATTTGGGGCTGAGTGGGCACATGATGCAGTAAAAAGACCAGTAGTAGAAGTTAGGAGACTGATGTCCAGCTATCACTGTCACTAACAATTTGACTCAGAGAAAATCAACTTATCTTTCCAGGCTTCAGTTTTCTCCTTTGAAGAGAAGTGGTTTGGGGTAGGAGATTGTGAATGTTTTCTCTGGTTGCACAATACACACATGGTGATAAGAAAAACACAACATGTGGTGATGAGATAGATAATGATTAGATCACAATGAAGTTAAATGGAAGAATATTAAAAAAGGATAATTAGAAAAATTTTATGAAAAAAGCCTAAATATGAAACCTGTTTGGGACAGAAATAAAATAGAGTAAGAACAATTAAAAAAAGAATTATGAAAGTATTTTTAAAACAGGAAGGAGGGGCACCTGGGCTCAGTCAGTTAAGCATCTGTTTTTGGTTCAGGTCGTGATCCTGGGATGGAGACCCGCAAAAGGCTCCCTGCTAAACAGACGACAACCTGCTTCTCTGTCTGCCTCTCTCTTTCTCTCTCATAAATAAATAAATAAATAAAAATCTTAAATAAAAGTAGGAAGGAAATAGACAATGGTAAAAGGATCAGGTAAAAAAGAAAGAATAGCAGTATTTTTCTCTAAACTTGTGGGTAGTTAGAAAGCAAATTGATAAAATGGTATTTTAAAATGTGCTTTTCAGTACACCTGCTTTAGGAATTTTAACCATGTTTTTAAAATTATTTGAGAAAAATAACAACATGTATTCATTCTGTAGTTTCTCACCCTTTCCTTTTTATGAGGACTACTTTAAATATAAAAATATCTTCCAAAATTGATAAAAAGCAAAACTCCATTTAACCTCACATGGTCAATAGATTTTAATGCCTGAATATATTACTATACTGTACTTTTTTTTTAAGAGTTTATTTACTTATTCATGGGAGACACACAGAGAGAGAGGCAAAGACACAGGCAGAGGGAGAAGCAGGCTCCATGCAGGGTGCCTGCCGTGGGATTCGATCCTGGGCCTCCAGGATCAGGTCCTGGGCTAAAGGTGGAAATGAACCACTGAGCCACTGGGGCTGCCCTACTATACTGTACTTTAATATAAAATTAGCACTTATGTCTACTTCCATTCTTTGAACTACACTCTTTTATTTATATAATAATAATAATCTGGGATAATTTTAATTCCTAGGCTCTTGCATTTTCTGTGTATTGGAAACCTGTTGCGTTTTCTGTATCTATATATGAACAGACAAAATTACCTAAGTTCATATATGGCATAAACCTATATGATATGGATCTGACTAGGATTTGTATTTCATATTTATTAATACTGTTGGACTTTTCATCATGCCACATCATTTTTTAAACAGTTGCTTATGGAACATCAGAATGAATAAGGCACTTTTCTGTATACTATTGCATAAATGGGATATAACATAGATATAGAGATAGATAAATGATGGTAGAAAAATAGACAAATAGACACACAAAAAACATTGTAGTATTAAAAATCTAAATATTGTTTGAGTGATCAGGTCAGTGAATATGAATTTAGCTAGAAAGAGATCATTTTTAGCTGTAGTAGATAAGGAAAGATTATAATGGTAAAGTTAGAGTTGTTTGGCTCATACTTTTATGGCTTGTGGGGTTTCAGCAGATGCAAGAGGTGCAGAGGGAAAGGCATGAGTAAAAAGTGTCAGTTTGCAATGTATAAAGTGGTTTTGGGGACATTGAATAACTTATCAGACTAACCTATTTTTGATTTAACTTTTAAAAAAGAATATATATATGTTGTAGATAAGTATATTTCAGAGAGTTTAAATATTTCTGTATATTAAATTATTTTATTAAGTGCCAATGGCAATAGAAGCATTTGAAGTACTTTAATAGTACTTTATAGATAATAGTATCACTGTCATAGTTACTTATCCTTCGTATCTTGCCTAATGTGACCAGGTCCTTTGGGAATGACTATACAAGACAGTGGCCTTATATATTACAATAAGGCTTATTCTCATCACAGTCCTTTAGTAGGTGCTGAATTATGAATGTTGCTCCCACCAGGCAGTATACCAGGCAGCTACGTAGGGATTTTTTTTTTTTTTTTTTTTTTTTTTTTACGAATTGAGTCCAGGGAATCTAAATGTTTTTAGTATCCGCAATATAGCACACCACTTTTGTGCCATATAATTCACGAGGCTCAATTGTGTTTGATGTAGTATGAGCTAAATATGTTACATAGTCACAGGTACAAACAGGCTTCCAAACATAACAGATACTAGATCTGATAATACAATGTAGCAAGTATGTAAGCTCACATTAACTCAGTTCGTGCAGGAACCAAACAGTGAAAAGAATTTGATTTGCCATGAATAATGGAATGTTTTGTTTCACATCTGTTAGCCTATCCTTTAGGCCACTTTACTCAAATGCTCTGACTGTTCCATACAGAGTTTGAGTTAGAACTTAAATTTCAGTTCATCTTTTCCTTTGTTTATTATGTTCACAAACTAAATACTGAATCTCAACACATGGGCCTTAGTTGTAAATCCTTCTATCAGGTAATTAGAGCATTGATCTAATTAGCCAACAGGCTAAATTTATCAAAGTATACTGAACTTCCTAATATTTATGAAAGAAGCAAACAGCATTCTCTGTAATTTTATTGATTTAGGAGATCCTTCTTATCAATTTCCCAAAGAGAATATTTCATTTCTTAGTATTGTTTTTATTAATTCAGAAATACTTTTAGTACTGAAGAGTCATCTTTCAAAACACCTGCATATGACTGATTTGATTATCAAGAATACCTATATATGTGTGTGTGTATATATATATATGTGTGTGTGTGTGTGTGTGTGTGTGTGTGTGTATAGTCCCAGTTAGATAGAGTAGGTCCATGAAAACTTTTCCTGAATTATGAAATTCAGCCAAAGAAAAAAATTCATGGGCCTTAAACATAACATGAATGTATAATTGCAAAAAATAAACCTATGTTGAAGATATACAAATGGAAATCCTCCACAGAATTTTAATATTTGCATTGCTTTACATATTTCCTAAAACAATGTAATAATTTGGCTATGTTAAAGCTATATTCTGACACTTTAAAAAATATAATAATGACCATATATATCATACTCAAATTTATAGATAATATTCACCAGACTCTTAAAATAATTTTACATACTGTCTTTAGAGCGTTATTAAAGTTTTCAGCTGAAAAATGTTATCCTCCTCAAAATAAGGAACTTCCAAAGTGTTTTTGCAGTTTTCTCTAACATAATAATGTCCCACTATGTCATAATTTTAGACTATAAAAATACTTTGGAACAACATATTTTTAAAAAAGAATATGGTAAAAGGAGAAAATTACCTTTTGAAATTGAAGTTTATCTGATAGAATTAAGGAGCCTTTAAAATAGGATCAATTTATGTTTTTCAGCTTTCTTTTCTATTTGTTGGAGCATATGTGCTTTGGTTTTAATCTGATTATGATAAAACTGTATATCTTGAAAGAAAATCTTTGATAGTGTAGGCGGATATGGGGAGGAAGTCTTTCCGCATCCTTTCTTCTTTTTTTAGCTTTGAAAGGTCCCAGAGAAATCAATCAAGGATCCATCCCTGGAAGATGAATAAAATTTTTAAAAAGATCAAATAAAGTTAAATACAGTGGACAAAAGTTTCCATTTGAAAGTACAAAACATCAGTTGACATTATATGAGAGGAAAATAATGTTATTTCATTGATTTTAAAATGCAAACTAAATTAAATTGACTCTGAATAACTAATTTAGGTACTCTTTAATATACCAAGATGTATTAAATCTGAAATAAACCTAGAAATTTTAGTTTAGAACAAATAGCCAATGCTTATTAAAATAAAATTATGATTATTTATTATCATGGAAAT
Source organism: Canis lupus dingo (assembly GCF_003254725.2). NCBI lineage: Eukaryota > Metazoa > Chordata > Mammalia > Carnivora > Canidae > Canis > Canis lupus. The sequence continues at coordinate 31,706,838 of NC_064254.1, forward strand.
GATTAAGAATCTGTGCTGAGTTATGACACCGTTAAATGGAGAGTTATTAGAAAACATAACAGAGTATTAATATCTAATTATAGAAAATTGATTTGTAATTAGCTCTACAGGAGTGCAAAAATAATTCTGCAGTATTAATGACAACCAGATTAAAGAGGAAAGCTCTTTCCTCCTCACTCTAATTAGTTTGGTTTACAAATTCTTATTTATGAAATAAATTTGTTACTTATTTTCCTCTGAATGTTTATGGCTCTCAAGCTACCTCTCCTACTACATGAAAGCAGGTCTGTTCTCCTTACTTTGCCTTAAAGTTATTAATTTAATCACACCAAAAGAATGACTAGTGAGAAGAAGAAAGGGCAAAAAACCAGGCCAAACCCTAAACCAATGTGTGAATTATTTCCAAATGTTGTTTGGTGCTTCCTTTATTTCCTTTAATTATGAATCCCAATCCCCTTCCAGTGTTGGGAGACTTCGGGGGCACCGTCAGCATCAGTACCACCTCTCCCACTGCACCCAGCCTACCCTCCTCAGCCGAGATCTGGGTTTTGCTTCTCCTGACTCCCGTGCTTCACTAAAACTCTGCTCTGTTGGATATTATTCCACTATGTCTTTCTAAATTTCATGTTGGCAATTCACTACTCTGATATGAAACTGCTAAATGCTGTTCTCTCAAATATTATTTGGGAAATATGTAGAGAAAATTTCCTAACCCAAAGAGACCTGTTAAGATATTCCTTGGCTTTGATCTTCACAACACCCAAGATCTTGTATATGTTTGTATTCCATGCCTTTCTTTCCTGCTAGATTATAATTTCTGAAGGTAGAACATCTGTTTTACTCACCTTTGTATTCTTTAGAGGCTAACCCAGTAGCAGTGCCATGTGCTTGGCCACTGTTGGCATTTTATAACTATGTGTTGAATAAATGAGGAAAAGAAAAACTCACTATCTAGTATCAGTATTTCAGTAACTTGAGATAATTGCCACTAGCAAGGGTTTATTCAATTATGAGGTAACTAATGGCACAAAGGGTTTATTATTTCTATTCATCCTTATATGTATGAAATTTGTGACTCTGTATTCCTTCCCTTTAAGGCATTAGTTTTACTCCTCTAACTAGCTTCTCCCCTCCCACATCTGAAAACTTTTTCCAGCTGGTACCCCTGTACAGTATAAAAAGACTGTTTAATGTAGAGATGCTACCAGAATGGTAAAAGAGTACTTATCAGTGAAAGCATTACAAAGACTGTATGTAAAAAATACCTAGGGAAACACCCAGCAACATCCAAAATGCTTCTTGTAAAGTAGGCCTTCTAATAATTCTTAAGATGGCTATAAATTTTAGTGAAAATGTTTATGTGGTATATGGGATAGTGCCTGGCTTCCATGGTAAGTCCTAAATAAATTGTAACTGATTGTATTTCATGCTGATTTTCAAGCCATATGCATTTGTGAGTAGCAGAGAGACAATTAAAAAGAATGGTTATGATACATGTAGGAAAGTTGTATGAGGGAACTTTGAGGGGGAAAATGATCTGGTTTCATAATTTTTGTTGTCATGTGCCTACTTTGGTAGTTTACATGTATAGTGTCATGACTGGTGTCTTTGGCTGGAGGTGAAAGGAAGGAGAAGAGATGAGTGACTGAATTACTCTTTCTCACTCTTTTTCTTTTCTAAAGCAGCCAAACTGAAGGAATAAAATAGCTTTTTGTAACTGGGACCAATTCCTTCTCCTTTGCTATGTTAGGTAAGAGGCTCACAGACCAGAGGATTTAGAGAAAAATAATTCAAATCACATGTGTGGCCCTCAGCCTTCTCCATCCAGACACTCTCCTTGCAGTCTGGGTGGATAAAAGCACAGACTTGGGAATTAGATACAGTTTGTTGGCTCACATCTTTAGTGTCACCACACCTTCATGTGGAACCGGAAACTCTGTGCCCACCTCCTTTACTGAGGATTGAAGGAGCCCGGGACTCATAAACATCCAGCAGCATGCCTGGACTGTGGCAGATCCTCAAATCCCTCCTCCCTTTTCTTTCCTTTGCTAATGCTGGGTCCAAGATGTTGTGATGTGTGAAAATGCTGTTGGAGAAATGAAACAACTTGCAACACTGAGAGAGGGAATTTTAACTTAAAGTCCGTGGCATAACTAGTGTGAAAGCTTTACTGGAAAGGAGTAAAAGGTTCAAGTCTTGGCTATGTCCCACCAGCTATGTAATCTTGGGCCCTCAAAACTTTTTTGGACCTAATTTTTCTCCCATAAAAATACAAGTTTAATTATTTATCACCTGCAGCTCTCATTATCTGCTGTTCCAGAATGAATTATCAAGTCTTCTTGTCCTCAGGCAGATGAACCCAAGAAACGTTATGATATTTTGCTAATGTAAAAATTTGAAATACAGAAAATTCAAGGACAGGAAAGCCACTTCATTCTTTAATCTTCCAGACTTTCTTTCTTTCAAATTCTTAAAGAAAACCAACTCCCTGAGGAGAGATAAATTCCAAGGAAATCTACAGTGTTTCTATAAAAGATTGATAAGTACATGTTTCAGTATATAAAACATTTGACTTAAAAGGAACAGTGCACATGGCAGATGCTTCTTTATCTAGAAATTTCACAGCTGTCATCTGTTGTAGCAATGATGATTGAATGAGTGGGATATTGTTTATTCCGTTATGGAAATTATCCAGTCTTCAGTATATATTTCATATTTCTCACCTTCATATCTGAAAGCAATGGAACACACCTATCTTCGTTTGTAACCGGCTGTGTATTTGCCAGTTAGATGTGCTCCCTGTGATACACACCCTTAAAAATCTAGCTTTGGGGGGACCTAGGTGGCTCAGTGGTTGAACGTCTGCCTTTGGCTCAGGTCATGATCCTGGGGTCCTGGGGTCGAGTCCCACATTAGGCTACCCACAGGAAGGCTGCTTCTCCCTCTGCCTGTGTCTCCGCCTCTCTCTCTCTGTCTCTCATGAAATAAAATCTTTAAAAAAAAGTCTGGCTTTCACTCATTTCGCTCCATTAAAGCTGCTCATTACCATTGCAGTGACCATCTAACTGCCTGGCGATTTTCACTCTCCCCTCCTCAAAGTCTACGCTATTTGGTGCTTTCTCTGGCGTTCTTCCACTATATGTGCTCCTTTGAAGTCTTCTGCACCATCCTGCATGTATCCCCTATTCATTGTCTTCTTTATTAGCCTGCCTTCTTCTGTCTGCAACTACATGGCACCTTCAGAAGACTGCTCTTTGTGTAACTCTTTGGCATATCACTCACTCTCATAAATTGTGTTTGTTTAGTCAGCACCTCTAGGGCCATGACTCCCAAATCTCTGTGTGTCGTGCTGACATCTTCCATGTATGTGCAGCTCCTGATGGGTATTTCTGCCTGGAGGTAACATAGGGTCCTGCAAAGTCCGAAGTCCCAAGGCAAAACTCACTGCCCATGGCAAGTTATTTCTTCTTTATTTCTTTGTTAGTAAATATCAGCTTTGAAATTATAAAGCAAAACTTGACTCTCTGATTCCCTTTTGCTTCTTGTTTGTTTTGTGCTGTAGAATTTCCCTTCATGTCTTTTTGCAAAATCACTGTGTACTTTTTCCCCCACTATCACTCTCCAACTATTATTACCTCTATGGTTAGCCTGAGCTGTTTCAATCTCCGTATCATCTCTCTTCTTGCCCCAATCCATCTACATCTCTCTTGGGATAGGGTTATTGAATATTCTCACTGATTGTATAATTTTTCTTCAAAAGTTTCCATTGACATTTGCGTTGACCTGGCATGTAAGGCCTTACACAGAGGAGCTGATCTATCTTTATACCTAGTACTCTCCCTCCTGTTAATTTAATTGAACGCAATCAATTCTATTGCAACTGTATACATCTCTATACCTTGCTCATGTTTTTCTTTTTTATAAAACTCTTCTTTCTTCCCATTATAATAGGTTATTAAAATAATTATCTCCCTCTTTTCCTTCATTCCTCCCTCACTCTTTTCCTTCCTGTTTCTTCCTCTTCTCTTTTTCTTTATTCAGGTGCCTGTCCTTTTATTTACTCCTATGTCCACCTATTTGACAAAAACTTTTTGTGCATTTATTGTGTGGCTGGCACAGTTTAGGATTTTGGGAATAGAATGTTAGTGTTCTAACATTCTTTTTTTTTAAAGTTTTTAAATTGTTTTAAATGCTGCTTGGTTCCTCCACGAGCAACCACTCTTAAACCACAGGCACATTTTGTTAAAGTTGTTCTTTAAAACAGGTAGAAGTGTTTTGATTGCAGCTTTCATCTGAGAGGCAGCAGTTGGAGATCTGGGGTGGTGGGCACTGGGAAGAAGAAGAGTGAGCCAAGGCAACTGAATATGTCCAGAACACTACTTTCTGATAACTTGGGAACTACCAGCCTAAATGCTTTCTTGAAATCTTCCAAAATTAAATACCCATGATACTGCCTCTAAAAGCTATGAAAATGTGTCTTACTTCATTCCAATGAAGTTGGACTTCCTTCTTTTTTCTTACAATACTTAAAAACTCCTCAAGCAATATATCAGAAGTATTTGGATTTACTAAAGACATCACAGAATCAACAAAGACTGTACCCTATTGTCTCCTACATTTGAGACAAAGACACAGATGATGCCTAAATAGTCACCTACATTGTGTTCAGTACTGAGGATATGAAGGATAATAAAGAGTGTGGAGCTGTCCTTTAGCAGCCTGCTCTGTTGTTCCAGACTCCTTTTAAATATCATCTTTTTGAGGAATTTCTTCCTAATTACTTGACCAGGATATACATTTTTTTTATTTTTATTTATTTTATTTATTTTATTTATTTATGATAGTCACAGAGAGAGAGAGAGAGGCAGAGACACAGGCAGAGGGAGAAGCAGGCTCCATGCACCGGGAGCCCGATGTGGGATTTGATCCCGGGTCTCCAGGATCGCGCCCTGGGCCAAAGGCAGGCGCCAAACTGCTGCGCCACCCAGGGATCCCAGGATATACATTTTGTATACCTGTAAGAATACAGGCTTCATTAAGACAAGGATTTTTTCCCCCATTTTTAATTTAATTTTTATATTCTAAGCACCTTAAGAAGAAGTCATAGTGAATGTTCTATAAATATTAATCAAATGAATAAATGATTGAAGCTCCCAGTTCTTTGTTTTTACCTTGTCCTGGAACACTTGTATTATCATGCTTTATGCCATGTTTATTTGTACATTAACTTTACTTTCCTTTGTCTGTAAGCACCAAAAAGTCAGGGACTACATTTTACTTAGAAACTACATTTATTATCAGAAGGGGAGACAGAACATGGGAAACTCCTAACTCTGGGAAACGAACTAGGAGTGGTGGAAGGGGTGGTGGGCGGGGGATAGGGGTGACTGGGTGACAGGCACTGAGATGGGCACTTGACGGCATGAGCACTGCGTGTTATTCTATATGTTGGCAAATTGAACACCAATAAAAAAATAAATTTATAAAAATAAAAAAAAAACTACATTTACTTAGAAAACTAACCTTGCAGTGGCTGGCCCAATGTGCAATACTCTGAAGTATTTACTGAGTTGAATAAACACTATTCATTCAAAACCATCTTAATTGATATATTACTTAAATACAAACGTTAGTCAAATACTCTTGCCATGTATTGACAGTGGTCTCATTTTGCCATTTGATAACATATTTTTCAATGGCATGACTTCACAGCCTCACCTATTTATTTATTTCTATAAAAATTTTAAATGTTGAGTAAAATGGTCCATATATATAATCTGCATTTTATTTTTCTAAAATATTTACAAAATTTAGCATAGCATCATATAAATTGAAAAGGCTAGGAAAAGAATTGCTAATGTTAATACATTCAAATGACAGCAAGATTGCATCATTGTATTTAAACTTTTGTTGCATGAGTGAAGTTATTTTTTTGTATATTTTTTAATTGGAGTTCGATTTGCCAACATATAGATAACATCCAGGGCCCATCCCGTCAGGTGTCCCCCTCAGTGCCTGTCACCCAGTCACCCCAACCCCCTGCCCACCTCCCCTTCCATTACCCCTTGTTTGTTTCCCAGAGTTAGGAGTCTCTCATGTTCTGTCACCCTCTCTGATATTTCCCACTTATTTTCTCTCCTTTCCCATTTAATCCCTTTCACTATTTTTTATATTCCCCAAGTGAATGAAACCATATAATGTTTGTCCTTCTCTGATCATGAATGAAGTTATTTATAAATTCTTGACATGTATCTTAATAAGAAACAAAAGAATTTAGTTCCATGATGCAACTGGATATTTGAAAAGCTGCAGATAATACTCATATTATGTATGCTCCTGATACTCTTCTTAAGATAGACATTAATCCATTTAATATTTTACAACAGTCATGGGAAAGGGCACTGTTATTATTTACATTTATAGATGGAGAAGCTGAAGCACCCAAGAGTTTATGTAAATTGTCCAACATCAGAGAGCTAGTGAATTCTGTGAGTCTGACTTCAGATTCTGTGCCCTGAAGGCTGTTGCTGCACTGGCTCTCCTAGATATGTATGTGCCTATGAGATGAGAAAAAGGAATGCTGAAGGCATTTAGAAAATAAAGAGAAGAGAGACTGATCTCAAATATGTTCCTAAATATGTTAAATGCAGCTTAACAGTTTCTTAAATAACCAATCCCATCATCCCCAAAATAATGAATATGAAAATTAAGGAGAAGATATAAAAAGAGGAAATTAAGGGAGAAATGGAATAATTATTTGTGATTAGATGCATACAATTTTATAATTTATCAGAACACAACGATCGAAAGCAGCCTGGTGAGATCATTATTTTTTTAATATTTCATTTATTTATTTGAGAGAGAGCATAAGCAGGGATAGGGGCACAGGGAGAGAGAGAGGAAGAAGCAGACTCCCCGTTGAGCCCAGAACCTGACACAGTTCAATACCAGGACTCTGAGATCATGACCTGAGCTGAAGTCAGACACTTAACTGACTGAGCCACCCAGACGTTCCAAGATCTTTTTGATATTGGAGAATATCATTCCTTTTTTTACTATTCTCATATTCTCCTATTTTTTACTTTTCTCGTATTTTGTTCCATTTATAATACCCATTATTTATTATATTTGAGTTGCATTATCTTAAGGAAATTTGTTTAAAAGCTTTCTTTAACTATTTTTATATTCCCCAAATGAATGAGATCATATAATGTTTGTCCTTCTCCAATTGACTTATTTCATTCAGCAGTGAAGGGAATAAAGGGGAAAGGAGAAAAAATGAGTGGGAAATATCAGAAAGGAAGACAGAACATGAGAGACTCTGGGAAATGAACAAGGGGTGGTGGAAAGGGAGGTGGGCGGGGGGTAGGGGGTGACTGGGTGACGGCCACTGAGGGGGGCACTTGATGGGATGAGCACTGGGTGTTATGCTATATGTTTTGCAAATTGAACTCCAATAACAAAAAGCTTTCTTCAAATAGAGTTATTGTGTCCTCTAAAGGTCAAAATTCCTATTGTTTTTCTTTTCCTTAAGATTTTTATTTGAGAGAGAGAGAGTGAGGGGGAGGGGGCACAAGCTGGAGGAGAGGCAAAGGGAGAGGAAAAAGCAGACTCCCCACTAAGCAGGGAGCCAGATGCGGGGCTCGATCCCAGGACCCTGGGATCATGACCTAAGCTGAAGGTAGACCTTAACTGACTGAGCCACCCAGGCCCTCTCTACACATTGTGTGTGTGTGTCTGTGTGTGTGTTTTAAGCTTTTATTTATTTATTCATGAGAGACAGAGAGAGGCAGAGACACAGGCAAAGGGAGAAGCAGACTCCATGCAGGGAGCCCAACGTGGACTCCATCCCGGGACTCCAGGATCACGCCCTGGGCCAAAGACAGGCACTAAATCGCTGAGCCACCCAGGGATCCCCACACATTGTTTTTTTTTTTTTAATACAAATTTAAAAACTGCCATTCAATATCCATCTGGTGTTTTTTTGAACTACCAGATCTCATCATGAAGGAATAGCTCATCACACAGATTTAAAATACATAATACATATATATATATGTGTGTGTATATATATATGTGTGTGTGTGTGTGTGTGTGTGTATATATATATATATATATATATATGTCTATTTTATAATATTGCAGTTTAGATCCTTGGACTATACCTTGAGAAACTGTATAGTGATCTTCAGAAGTAAGAATTGTCATCCAAGCATTTTATGAGGCACTTCATTTTAGACTCTGGATTAAATGACTCTCTGGTGATTAAAGTTAGTGATAATTTGAAGAGGCTGCACTGCCACTAAGTTAAAAGTCTTTGGAAGCATCATTTCCTTTCATATCCTACAAGAAGGCCATATGGCTTCCCAAGCTAAAGAATATGCCATCCCACTTGTCAGAATCTGACTGGAAGATAGAAACATAAAGCATAAACAGTTTTAGGCACAAAGATGATGACCACTGTCAAGTAATTTACAGCAACTGAAGAGGCCATCTACAGGAGCAAAGGCAGAATTTGTTTATCCAGTGTGGAGCATTATGTGGCCAATAAAAGGTGCTTGGTAAGGGTGCTATTCATCTTAGTTGAGAGGATTAGAACACAAAATTCTAGAGTCAATATGATCATAATTCTGAAAAGTTGTGCATAGGGAAAAATAGAGCACGTCAAATATGGATATTTTTATATTTAATTTTTTACATTTTGAGTGAGAAATTATTGCTTTTGCAATAAAAAAAATGAAGTTACTACACAATGGTTTAGCAAGTTCTTCCATCTTACTGTTTAAGAGCTTACAGGCTAGATAGAGATAGAGAGGAAGATAAATAGATACTAATATTCTGAGATTTATTTAATAGTGGAAATGCTTATTACAGTAATGCAAAAGAAAGTATATTTTCCTTTGTATGCTCTTGTCTTTATTTTATTTGAGACCTTTATAATAAATAATGATGAGCATTGTTTTTCCTGTCATGGTTATTATTTCTAGTTGTACGTGGGGTGATTTTTCTTAGAACTACTCATATTTTGGCTAATCTTGAAGCAAAACCTTTCAGGCTTGGTGTGGTCTGTAAGATGATGCAAGTAAAAGTTTGAAAAGATCTTTGGAATACAGGAGTCATATTATGAAACAGGAACTAGAATTTAGTTGCTTTATGAAACTAAGTAATTATTATTTCTTGCATAGCACTCTTTCTCACACTTAGAAGTTCCTTCAGCGAGTTTCTGTTAGTGATAAACTTTCTTAGATTTCATATAAAAATGTCATAGTAATTCCTTCATTCTGGTATAATTATTTATGTAGGTATTCGATTCTATGTTATTTTCTCTGAAAACTAAAGATTTTACTACATAACCTTCTGATTTCTCTTGTTTCTGTCTTGTCTAATAGCTATTCCCTTATGGTGTTTTTTTTTTTTTTCTGACAGCTTTTAATATTCTTCTCATTGCCATGGCATGAAGTTTTACTGCTATATGCCTAGCTGTGGAATCTTTGTATTTGACTGCTATAGGTTATGCCTTCTACATCTGAGGTCTTTCATTAACTATGAGAAATTTTATCCATTTTCACTTTGGACATGTCCCATCCTGCATTGTATTAGTTTTCTCATTGTGCATCTCTGTTGGATGTAAGCGAGACCCACCTATTCTCCATGTCTCTTACTTTCTCTTTCCTATTTCCTTTCTTTATATTTCTATGAGGAATTTTTAGTCGTTCTTCAGCTTTATCTTCTAAGTCACTTTTTTTCGTATCATCATTAACCTACTGCTTACACCATCCTTTGCATCTTTCTTTTCATTTTTTAAAAAGATTTTATTTATTTATTCATGAGAGACAGAAAGAGAGAGGCAGAGACATAGACAGAGGGAGAAGCAGGCTCCCTGTGGGGAGCCCCATGGGGGACTCGATCCCAGGACCCAAGGATTGCAACCTGAGCCAAAGGCAGATGCTCAACCACTGAGCCACCCAGGTGCCCCTGCATCTTTATTTTCAATGATTATGTTTTTTCTTTCTATAACATCCTTTAAAATCACCTTTATTGATTATAATTTACATAAAATAAACTTTACTGATTCAAGTGTACAATTCATTAGGTTTAGATACATCTGTATTGTCATGCAACCACTACCATAATGAAAACATTTCTTTCAGTCCTTTTTGTTTTACTTCCTAATATTTCCCATCTTTTTTTGATAGTATATTATTGCTTTCACATGTTTTTGTTCATTATTTGTGTCTTTAGTCATTTAAATGTGCTTATCTTATGATATGCATTCAGTTAGTTTATAATCTGAACCTCTTGTGGTCTAATTATGGTTTTAATTTTTGGTTTGTTTTGTTTTTGGTAAACTGTGCTTATGGTAGCTTTGCTTCCTATGTGTTTAATAAATATGCAGTGTGAGTGAATATTTTTGCACATTTTCATCTGATGATGAAATGACCTTTATTGTATATTCTTCAAGGGGAGATTTGCATTTGCTTTTTCTAGGTGCTCCGCAGGTATCCAAGATTACTTAAAATTTTTATTGTATAATATTTCACATTTAAGCCGAACTTTCATCCATATATACATATATATGTCATATGTAAATAAAACAAAATAATGAAATTAGTATAGTTTTTCACTCTCCATAGAATAAGAAACATAACTTCATAATACCACTTTTTATAATAATTTCTTGGGACCCTAATATTTGCCATGGTCAGTTTTCTTACTGTTTTTGTACCAGAAAATTTTCCTTAAGAGGGAACCATTCATTTATATTTTCAACAAATAGTTGATGTCCACTATGTACCAGATATAGTCTTCAGTGTTGGGAATGCATGAGTTGACAAAACAGACAAAATCCTCTCCCCTTAGAGAGTTCACATTCTAGTGTAAACATGACAATAATTAAAAAGAATAACACACATTATATATCTGATGGCAATAAATGCTATAGAGGAAAAAACTGTGAAAAGAGTTATAGAGAGTGTTAGTGGGGGCAGGACTTATACTTTGAAAAAGGAAGTCAGGGAGGGCCTCTCTGAGAAGAAAGACCTAAAGAAGCTGAGGAAATGAGTAGTGAAGTTATGTGAAAGAATGATGGAGGTAGAGGGAGCAGTAAAAAACAAAAGCCCTAATGGCAGGATATGCACAAGGAAAGGCAACAGAGTCAGTTTGGCTAGAGCAGAGCAGTTATGGAGATGCAGATAAATTTGGAGCTGTAACAGGGGCCAGACTGTGTAGATATTAGAAGAAACTTGGCTTCAGTTCCAAGTGGAACTGGGAGCTTTTGGAGGATTTTGCGAAGAAAAATGATGTCCTTTGATTTGTTTTAGTGGGATCTGCCCCATTGCTGTGTTGAGATATATTGGAATTGCTCAAAGATAAAGCAGGAAGATCTTCCACGAGGCTGTTGTAGTAACCCAGATGACCAGTGGTGGTACTTTCGATCAGAGTGATGTATGTGGAGATGGTGATATGTGGTCAGATTCTAGAGGTATGTTTAAGATACAGCCTACAAGATTTGTTGATGGACTGGTTGTGGGGTATGAAAGAGAAGAGTCAAGAATGTTTTTTGGTCTGAACAATTGCAAGGATTACAATGGGGAAGCTGCAATGGGGAAGATAGAATTTGGAGGAGAAGGTCAGTTTGGGGGATGTTAGGTTGGAGATGCTTATTAGACATCCTAGTGGAAATTTCAAATGGAACAGTAGCTTAGAAGAGAGGTCAGAACTGGAGCGATACATTTGGGTGGCATCAATATATTGATTCTGTTTAAAGTCCTGACATTTGATGGACTCCTGGAGCTCCTTAATGTAGTAAGGGTAGGAAAAAGGTAAATTCTAGGGATTGAGTCTTGGGGAGCTCCATGTTGTGATTCTGGGAGATGAAGAGAAATGAGAAAAGTAGATTGAAATTGATCAGGCCATTTACTAGATGAGAAAGCAGGTGAGTGTAGTGTCTTAGAAATCAGTGAAGGAGTGATCAAATGTGCCAAGTGGTGTTGACAATATCACAGTGACGACTGTGATTTAACCATAAAACTTGGCACTTGAAGGGCAAGTTTGAGGCTGATTGGAGTGAGTTCAAGAGAGAATAAGAAGAAAGAGAAGTGATTTTTTTTCAGGAAAGCAAGAAAATGGGGTCATAACTAGAAAGAAAAGAAAAGTTGGATAAAAGGGTATTTTTTAGCTTGTGAAAAAAACAGCATATTTGTAGAGGGGGAAATTGCTGATGTAGGAGAAAAACAGGCAACTCCTGGGGGTTTGCTCTGAAATAGATGAGAAGGCATGAATTTAATGCAGCATAATTGGAGTTGGCCTTTGCTAAGTGCCCAGAGAGCCTCTGGTTTAAAAGGATGTTTGTTTTAAGGTGTTTCATGGATAGTTTCTTTTTTTTCTTATAAGTCTCCAAGATTGTCAGAAATATCCATATATTGTTACAAATGCAGGGCATCATCTTTGTCAAGGTAGCATAAAATGCCCCACATGCTCTGGTCCCTTTCTTCATGGCCCAGCCACAATGGCCTTTCAGTTTCTGAAAGTGTCTTGCTTCCCTTTGCCACAGAGCCTTTGCACATGTTATTACACCTGCCTCTAGGTCACCCTATTCCTGGTTTCATTCAGTCCTTCAGAGCACTTTTCACAGCTATACTTTTAACATCAGCCTTTACCATTAGGATTTAATCAGTCTTCACCATTAAGCTTCAATGGCACCATTAAGCTTCACCATTAAGCTGGGATCACATCTCTTAAAATGTATAAAGATCATGTAGGATACTGAGTAGCAAACAATAACATTCATTATTTATGGACTGACAAACATGTTATAAAATAAATATTTTTATTCCAAAAATGCACTTATTTTACAATTATATGACACAAAGTAAGTAATACAGGTGCTTCTGTTATTCAGTTTAGGTGGTATAAAGACAAAGTAGATAATTTTCATCATTGTCATTAGTTCTGTGCTGTCTCAATAACATAATTTAGTGAGGAAAATAGAGCAACTATTGAGAGCATCATCTCAATAGAGCAAGAAGTAGTTTTACATTGAAAGATGATCTTCTAGCACTTTCTTCAAAAGAACAGGAAGATTCATAGAGAAAATGATATTTGGCCATCCAAAACTTAGCTTACATTTGAGAACCTTTAACTATGCTTATGCAACTTAGAGACAGCACTGCTTTCAATGTGTATAATATTTGCTCACTAAAATAAAAGGTTCATTGGTCTCTAAAAGTGAGTTTTTAGTGGGGTGTGTTGATGTTGAATTTGAAGTTTGAGTAGGACTATGGGAACAGAGGGTTGGCAATCAAAATCTACACAAAATAAGATTGAATCAGTGGCTCCATTGTAGATTCAAATGCATATACAATTGAGAAAACAAGGAGTAAAACTATGTAGCTAAAATATTTTATTGACACTCAACAATCAAAAGACTTGCGACAATATTTAAAGCCTAGTACTATAAACTATTGCATCAAACGAGGAATCAAATAAAGTAAGTGTTTGGTTCTGACTTTTACTACTTCTGTGATTAGCAGTGGAGTTTAGGGAATACAGACCTCAGTTCTGTAATCGAGCAAGGGAGACGGCTGCATTGCTCTACGTGTGTGTACTGGATGGTCAGTTTACAAGATAACAATGGAAATTACAAGTATGGAGTTCCACAGGAGATTGCCTACTATTACCCTGTAATTTTAAAAAGTTTCCATCAATAAATGGGCAGCTTCAAGGCCCATAGTATCTTTTTTGTTGATGTCCTAAGTATCTCATGCTTCAAGTAGAACGGACAAGTTTGATGTAACCTCTAAAATAAACTGTTAAAAGGTCACTGCTGCAGTACCGAAACAAAATTCAGCCCTGCAAGTTTCTGGCATAAAATGACTGGAGAATTTTATGCAAAGTCAAGGGAATGAAGAAATTAAGGTGGGATGAAGTACTATATAAAATTGCTTGCATCTTTAATGCAATACTCTGCATTATTTTAGCATTAATAGAGAGAGGGAAAGAAAAGATGGTATTCTTGTACTTGGAGCAATATAGAATTAATTTAATATTTTAGAAACAATTTTATCGGGCAGCCTGGGTGGCTCAGCGGTTTAGTGCCACCTTCAGCCAAGGGCCTGATACTGGAGTCCTGGGATCAAGTCCTACGTAGGGCTCCCTGCATGGAGCCTGCTTCTCCCTCTGCCTGTGTCTCTGCCTCTCTCTCTCTGTGTGTGTGTCTCTCATGAATAAATAAATAAAATCTTAGAAAAAAAAGAAATAATTTTATCTTTTTTCAAAGAGTTGTGAATTTTGGCAAGTTGAATGTTGAGGTGGGTTATGTGCCAGGTTTAATTCTTAGACTTGGATTGACTCAAAGTGAAGAGCACCAAAATTCCCAAGTCACCTTGCTTAGTTGGGACTTCTTGTTGGAAAAGAAGTTAATAAACCGTGAGGATGAGAAAATATAAATCATTTAGCATGCTTTTGATAGAGCTGTATTAATAACCAATATCCTATTTCTGATTAATATAAAATAGGAAAAAATTTTATTGACAAATACATTTAGTAATGTCAGGTATTTCTTTCTTAGGATCTGCTTTTGAATTGAAGGGTAATCAAAAGAGCTCACTTAAAAGTCAAATGATTCAGGTTAATTGTTATTAATTTTCCCACATTCATATTTAAATGACTATCACATAACAGAAGTCCTATTTTGCACATTGATTAAAATAGAAGATAATGTTCTGAATGGAATTTACTATTATTAGATGATGAAACGAGATCATCTCATATAAAATAGAACATAATGAGAAGAATGAGTATTTGAAATAGAGAGCTACATCTGCTTTTCAGACATACTGAGTTTATAAAATTATCAGTGAGTAGAATTATTATACATTGTTCAAGAGAAGCAAGAAACTAAGATCTTACTCTCAACAGAAGATGTAATAAGAGCTGTCTAAACTTCCACCTTCAAACAGAATAGTGGTAGATAAGGCTCATTTTAAAGCAAATCTTGATTTCTTGCATATCACAAGTATTTCCATAATCAGAGCCAGTTAACAGTCTCTACTAACAAGTATTATTTTTGACATTTTCAGATCTATGATGGTATAGGAACTGAAAATACCTTGCCCTTTACTGTTACATGGACCAAAAAAATGCTAGATAAAAAAAGAAAAAAGGAGAGAAATTCAAAGTAAGCAAAGGTTCAGATTCAGAATTGGAATTTGTAATGTGAACCAACTTTTCTTATAACCTAATGTTTCAGTTCCAACTGCAATTTCATTGTCTAAAGGAACGTCCATTCTACTTCTCTCAGGTATATGTTATTTGCTTTAAGAAATGTCTTAAAGCAATAATGTCTTTCAGTTTAAATTAAAACAACTGGCGTCTTAAATTTTAGAGGAGTAAGGTAAATCCTCTTACTGAATTTAATTTCTTTGACAATTTTTATGCCCAGGTGGCCAGAAATTGTATATGCAAAAATACCATACCAGCTCAAAATGTCAGGAATTGACAAGAAATGAGTATTAGAGAAGGAACACTTTTGTAAATGTTTATAGAGATATGATAGGAAAAATGTTAATGAACTAAATATCAGTGTAAAAAGGACAAAGATGCCCAAGATGATCACAAAGCTTCTTTCTCATTTACTCAACCAGCAAATGATGAATGTTACAGTAGAGAAGACGAAGGAAAGACTGGTTTTAAAGATTTTAAGTATGTTGTATTTGAAGCATTCTATATTTTTATGGAGTTTTTAGGTGCAAGGTCATTCAGCAGTTGAAAAAAAATGAGTATAATATAGTATAAAAAATAGAGTATATTTATAAATGGGTGTATGTGGGCTAAGGCATGAAGACAATCAAGTGTGGAACACTGAGGAAACCATTAGCTAGAAAAGTCATCAGATTGCTAAGAAGAGAACACGGAGAAAAGGAAACATGGAAGTGAAGGGGGAAGTAAGTTTTAAGAATAGTCAAAAGAATCAGATTCTTCAGGAAGCCAAATGAAATGAAAAATAAATTGTGCCCTAAAGATTGGGGAAAGTAATTATCCTACTTATATCCTAAATTACATCTTCTTGCCTCATATGGAAAGTCCATCCATTCATCATTAGAGTGCCAGACTCTCTTTCAGACCACACATAAATTTTAACTTCCACCATATTTAACTCTTTGACTCACTCTACAGGATCTGAGCCCAAAGCGACTTAATGGACTTACAGAGCCAATGATGACATTGCTGACAGGATCATGGGCAATGATTAAGTATGAACTTAGCAGCTGCCTTTTTTTTTTAAGTTCCAGTATTAAGAAATTCAAATCAGAATATTTCATTTTTAATTGTCTGAACATTAAAACATATATTCTAAATTGGACTTTGTATCCAAAGAATACAGAAATCAACTAGGATTAAACAAAATTAACATAAAATCCTTAAATGTATTTGGCATAAACATATTTGGTAAAAAAACCTGAAATATTCTGAAAGTATTTTTTTCAAGTATAATTAATATACAGTGTTATATTACTTTCACATATATAATAATTCAATAATTTTGTACTTCTCTCAGTGCTCATCAATGTAAGTGTACTCTCAATACCATTTACCTATTTTGCTCATCCTCTCCACCACTCCTCTTACAACCATTAGTTCATTCTCTATATTTAAGAGTATGTTTTTTATCTTTTTTTCTTAGTTCATTTGTTTTGTCTCTTAAATTCCACATATGAGTGAAATGATATTTGTCTTTCTCTGACTGGCCTATTTCACTTGGCTTCATATTCCTTAGATCCATCCATGTTTTTTCAAATGGCCAGATTTCATTCTTTCTTCTGGCTAAGTAATATACCATTGTATAAATGTACTGTATCTTCTTTATCCACTGATCTACTAAGGGGCACTAGAGTTACTTTCATATTTTGGCCATTGTAAATGATGCTATAGTAAACATATATCATGCATATATCTTTTCAGGTTAGTGTTTTCATTTCCTTTGGCCAAATACTCAGTAGTGGAATTACTAGATCATAAAGTAATTCCATTTTTCATTTTTCGGAGAAACCTCTATAATGTTCTTCACAGTGGCTGCACCTATTTGCATTCCCACCTACAGTGAACAAAAATCCCCTTTTCTCCACATGGTCCCCAACATTTATTTCATGTGGTTTTGATTTTACCCATTTTGACAGATGTAAAGTGATATCTCATTGTGTACTTAATTTGCATTTCCCTGATTATTAATGATGTTGATCTTTTCATGTGTCTGTTGGCCATCTGGAGAAATGTCTGTACAGGTACTCTGCCATTTTTAATCAGATTACTTATTCTTATTATTTATTTTTTTCTTTTTTGGTGTTGAGTTGTATAAGTTCTTTATTTTGTATATTAACCTTTTATTGGATATATCATTTGCAGGTATCTTCTCCCATTTAGTAAGTTGTCTTTTCATTTTGTTGATGGTTTCTGTCACTGCGCAAAAGCTTTTTATTTGGTATAGTCTCAATAGGTTAATTTTGATTTTGTTTCCCTCGCCTGAGGAGACATATCTAAAAAAATGTTTCTAAGGCTATTGACAAAGAAATTACTATCTATGTTTTCTTCTAGGAATTTATGGCTTCAGGACTCACATTTAGGGCTTTAATCTATTTTGTTTCTGTGTATGGTGTAAGAAAGGGGTCCAATTTCATTCTTTTGGACACAGCCGTCCAGCTTCCGAACAAGCTAGTGGAGAGACTGTGTATTTTTGCCTCCTTTGTCATAGATGAATTGGCCATTAAAGTGTGGGTTTATTTCTGGACTCTGTTCTTTTGATGTCTGTGTCTGTTTTTATGTCAGTGCCATACTGTTTTGATTACTACAGCTTTTTAGTATATCTTAAAATGTGGGATTGTGATACCTTGGTTTTGTTCTTTTTTAAAGACTGGTTAGCTGTTTGGGGTATTTTATGGTTCCATGCAAATTTTAGGATTATTTTTTCTAGTTCTGTGAAAAATGCTGTTGGTATTTTGATAAGGATTGCTTTGGGTGGTATGGGCAGTTCAACAATATTTGTTCTTTCAAGCTATGAGGATGGAATATATTTCCATTTGTTTGTGCTGTCTTCAGTTTCTTTCATCAATGTTTTAGAATTTTCAAAATACATATCTTTCACTTTCTTGGTTAAGTTTATCAAAGGTATTTCATTCTTTTTGGGTGCAGTTGTAAGTGGGTTTTCTGGACTTCTCTTTCTGCTACTTCATTATTAGTGTATAAAAACCCAACTGATTTCTATATATTGATTTCCTATCCTGTGACCCTATTGAATTCATTTATCAGTTCTAGTAGTTTTTTGATGGAGTCCTTAGAGTTTTTTATAGTGTCAGGTCATCTACAAATAATGAATATTTTACTTCTTCCTTGCCAGTTTGCATGCCTTTTGTCTAATGGCTGCAGCGAGGACTTGAGTCTGGTACTATGTTGAATAAAAGTGGTGAGAGTGGACATCCTTGTCTCGTTCCTGATCTTAGAGGAAAACCTCTGAGTTTTTTTGTTTTTGTTTCTCGTTGAGTGTGATATTATCTGTGGATTTTTCACATATGGCCTTTAGTATCTTGAGGTCTGTTCTCTTTAAACCTACTTTGAGAGTTTTTATTATGAATGGATATTGTACCTTGTCCAGTGATTTTTCTGCTTCTCTTGGTATGATCATATGGCTTTATCCTTTCTCTTATTAATGTGATTTATCACATTGATTGATCTGTAACTATTGAAGCACTCTTGTATCTCTAGAACAATCCCACCTGATTGTGGTAAATGATTATCTTTTATTTTTTTAATTATTAATTAATTAATTAATTGGGAGAGAGAGGGATGAGGAGGGGCAGAGGAAGAGGGAGAGAGAGAATCTTAACTAGGTTTCACACCCAGCATGGAGCCTGACATGGGGCTCAGTTTCACAACCCTGCGATCATGACCTGAGCCAAAATCAAGAGTCAGATGCTTTAACCAACTGAGCCACTCAGTCACCCTGTGACTGATTTTTTTTAAAAAAAAAATATTGTTAGATTCAATTTACTAATATTTTGTTGAGGAATGTCGCATCTATGTTCATCAGAGATATTGGCCAGTAGTTTTCTTTTTTTTTTTTTTTTTTTTTTTTTTTTTTTTTTTTTAAAATTTTTTTTTATTTATTTATGATAGTCACACAGGGAGAGAGAGAGAGAGGCAGAGACATAGGCAGAGGGAGAAGCAGGCTCCATGCACCGGGAGCCTGACGTGGGATTCGATCCCGGGTCTCCAGGATCACGCCCTGGGCCAAAGGCAGGCGCCAAACCGCTGCGCCACCCAGGGATCCCAGTAGTTTTCTTTTTTGTTCGTGTCTTTATCTGGTTTGGATATCAAGGTAATGCTGGCCTTACAGAATGAATTTGGAAGATTTCATTCTTGTTTTACTTTTTGGAATAGTTTGAGAAGAAGAGATATTAACTCTTCTTTAAATGTTTGGTAGAATTCACCTGAGATGGCAACTGCTCCTGGACTTTTATTTCTTGGGGACTTTTTGATAAATGATTCAATTTCATTGGTAGTAATCAATCTGTTCAAATTTTCTATTTCTCCCTATTTCCATTTGGAAGTGTATGTTTCTAGGAATTTATCCATTCCTTCTAGGTTGCCCAGTTTGTTGGCTTATAATTTATCAGAGTATTCTTTTTATAATCTTTTGTATTTCTGTGGTGTTTGTCATTATTTTCCACCTTCATTTCTGATTCTAATTACTTGAGTCCTCTCTTTTCTTTTTATAATGTGTCTGGCTAGAGGTTCCTCAGTTTTGTTGTTCTTTTCAAAGAATCAGTTCCTGGCTTCCTTGATATATTCTGTTTTTATTTTTTAGTCTCTATTTTGTTAATTTCTGCTCTAGTCTTTATTATTTCCTTCCTTCTACCGGCTTTGGGCTTTGTTTATTCTCTTTCCAGCTCTTTTAGGTGTGAAGTTAGATTTTTTTATTTCAGATATTTCTTGCTTCTTGAAGTAATCTTATACTGCTATAATCTTCCCTCTTAGAACAGCTTTTGCTACCTCCCAAACATTTTGGACTGGTTTGTTTTCATTTCCATTTGTTTCCGTGAATTTTTTTTTATTTCCTCTTTGATTCTTGGTTGACCTATACATTGTTTAGTAGCACGTTCTCTAACATCCATGTATTTGTGTTTCTTTCAGATTTTTTCTTATGAATTATTTCTAGTTTTATACCATTATGGTTGAAAAATATGCATGATTTTATCTCAGTCTTTTTAAATTTATTGAGACTTGTTTTGTGACTTAATATGTAGTCAATTCTGGAGAATGTAACATGAGCACTTGAAACGAATGTATTTCACTGCTTTTGGATGGAATGTGCTGAATATATGTTAGGTCTTTTGATTAGAGCATTTAGTCCATTTACATTCAAAGTAATTATCAAAAGGTGTGTATTCATTGCCATTTTGTTACTTTTGTTTTTGTAGTTCTTCTCTGCCACTTTCTTCTCTTGCTCTCTTCCCTTATGGTTTGTTGGCTGTTTTTAGTGATATGCTTTTATTTTTTTTCTCTTTATTTTTTGTATATCTATTACAGATTTTTGATTTGTAGTTACCATTAGGCTTATATATAATATCTTACAAATATAGCAGTCTATATTAGGTTGATGATTGCTTAAATTTGAACCCAATCTAAAAGTGCTAAGTTTTTAGACTTAAAAACTTAAAACCCCTCACGTTTTATGTGCATGATGTCATACCTTAATTTATTTTGTGAATCCCTTGACTGATTTTTACAGATAAAATTGATTTTACTGCTTTTGTGCTTTAACTTCCATACTGGTTTAATAAGTGATTAATCTCCTACTTTTATTATGTTTCTATTTACCTGTGAAATGTTTTCATTTCTTAATTTCTCACTCTTGATTATGGTCTTACCTTTTCACTCAACGAATTCCCTTTAATGTTTCTTGTAAGGCTGGCTTAGTGAAGATGAACTCCATTAACTTTTGTCCAGGGAAACTCTGTATCTTCCCTTGTATTCTGAATGATAACCTTGCTGGATAGAGCATCTTGGTTGTAGGTTATTTTCCTTTCAGAGCTTTAACTATATCATACTGCTGTCTTCTGACCTGCAGTTTCTCCTGAAAAATCAGCTGATAGCTGATGGATTTCTCTTGTATGTAACTGTTTTCTTCCTCTTGCTGCTTTTAAAATTCTCTCTTTATCACTACTTTTTGCCTTTTTTAATATTATGTCTTGGTATGGCCTTTTTGGGTTGATTTTGTAGAAAGATTATATTTGAGTGGTGTTAGCAGTCAGACCAGATACCTGTTCACTGGGCTGCTGGGGCTGCAGTTAATTGATATGTGTGGTTATTTTCCCCTATTCCCAGGGCAAGCATCACTGTGGTGTAATCCTTGCAGGATAAGACTGGGCAGGAGAAGTTTAGAGGGACTCTGGCCAAGTGGAGCATGTTGAATGAGATGAATCCGCAGGAGAACACAGGGGTGAAGTTCACCAAGTTAGCAAGGTAGCTGGATAGTGTTTGTGCTCGTTCCCCCAAGGGCCTAGCTATCTAGATGGTGCAGAGGGGAGAGAAATGGCACCTGTCATCGCTTTTGTTCTTGGGAAGTCTCCTGAAGATCCCTGCCTCTGCAGCACATGCTCTGAGGTTAGTAAGTAATCTCCTTTGTGTACACACTAGGCACTTTTCAAACTGCTGCTTTTATATGTCAGGGAAGGGACTAGTTTCCTATGGCTCTCCCAGCTCCTCCAGAGCTAAGCCTGCTGATTTTTTTTTAAAGTACTTGGAGTTAAGTCCCATTGGTTTTTAACAACTCATAAAGCAAAGCCCCCCCTGATTTTCAGGGCAAATGTCATGAGAACTTGTCCTTCCAGTCCAGGTCCCTCCATGTCTGGGATGCCTGGTATGATGTCTACTTTCTCTTCCTTCTCTGTGCTGGTGGTGTCCCTCCTATTTATAGTTAGTCTTGCTGGGATTTGGGTTCCTGACTGCATCTCTGCCCCTCCTACCCTTAACGATGTGTCCTCCTCTCTATGATTAATTCTGGAAAGTCTATTCTGCTAGTCTTTGAGTCATTTTCTGGATTGGTTGTGCTGATGTGGCTGTTATCTAGGTGTGTCCATGGAACAAGGGGAGCTTAGAATCCTCCTACTGTGTTATCTTCTCCAGCAATCCTAGGAAATATTTCAAAATAATAATGATGCATTTAAATCTAGCTTATTTATTAAAAGAACTATTTATGCTTCTATAAACATGAATAAAGTGTAGTACCAATTATGTTTGCATTTGTTTTAAAGTCTTTATCATTATAATCTCAGTAAAGACATTTGTTTACGTTGTTTTATAATTATTTGGTAGCTATTTCAACTCTTCAACTAATCTCTTAATATACCTGTTGAGAGGACTCCTCTCTGACTCATTGTTGAATTTCTCATATTGCTTTGCTTCCAGATCCAAAGTACAAAATTAGAGATCTAGTAAAATATTTTCTCAATATATCATATCAACAAAAATGATATACCGCATGTCTGGTTTGATGAGATTAATTTGGCGTACTACCTCAATTATAACAGCTCATGCTGTGTTTTACAGTTCTTCAAATTATCTTGTTTAATCTAATTTTCTCATTATGTCATTAACTAATTATTAGATTGGTTAGAGTATGATACCAACAGGATTTACTAAGGGCTCGAATTTTATCTCACACCTTTAGCTGCCTTTCTCAGAGCCACAAGTTCACTCTTAATCTTGGACACATTTACAGCTATGCAATATTGGTTAAAAATAAAGGGGCAGTAGGTGGACAGAAGTGGGGAAATCGTTACAAATCCATTTATATCCTTAGAAAATGAATTCAAAGAACGTTATCTATTCTGTCTAAATCAGTAATATGTTTGTTCTCAGGGACAGCACATTTCTTTGCCCTGCCCTAAGATCTGAATCTCCTGTATTGATGATCCTCTAATATTGACCTGTTAGGTTCTGGCCACAGTGTGTACCTTCCTATGTGTTGTTACCAGTGGAGTGCTCAGAAATACAATCAGCTCACACTTCAGGAAGGAAGATAAACTTGTCTCAGGAAGACTTTCAAAAGACATGTTTATTTCTATGGCGTATGATTTTAAACAAAATAGCCACCGACCACATACATAGGTAATTTAAAAATCCAAGATACCCTCCTGTTTTTTGTTTCCATTTTATACTTGTAACTGTTTATGCTGAATTATTTCAAGAAAACTGTTTTATAAATAAAAGAAATCACTAGATAGGATGCAAATTTTTTTCATTAAAAATTGGTTTTAATATAGTATCTTCAAAACAATCTAAAAATTAAAGAGTATGGAAGAGGAGCTTGAAAATATTATAGTTATTCACTTTATACTATTACTGGTATACTATTACTATAAAGGCCTTTCAGTGTCAGGTCATTCAGTTTGTGGCTTTAGTCAATCTAAAAGTTGAAAATCTAATTGTTGAACTAAAATTTTTTTACATTGTATTTTCAAGTAGTTAAAATAAAAAAAAATCTCTATTTTAACTTGGTAAGTATTCTTATCTTTTAAGATGAAAAAATATTTATATAATTTTTAAAATTAAAAAAAATTTTTTTTAGAGAGAGTGGAGCAGAGGGAGAGGGAGATAGAATCTTAAGCAGGCTCCATGCCCAGTATTTGAGCCCCATGTGGGGCTCAGTCTCCCAACCCTGAGATCATGACTTGAGCTGAAATCAAGAGTTCGACATTTAATAGACTGAGCACCTGGGCTCCCCAGGATAAAAAAGTATTTTTAAACTTGAATCCTTATTATCTTTCTATTTTCCTGAAATTAGTGAATAAATTAGCTAAATATTATTAAACTTACTAAAAGAATAGAAATTCATTAATATTTGTTCACATTTATTTGCAAAATAGATAACTTTTCTTAACATTTAGTCTTTAAAAAGCAATTTGGAAATCATAAATAATTGAACTCCAGTATTACTGGAAAAAATTCATATTCATTACCCCCCAAAATTTAAAGTAAGTATTTTTCTGGAATCAGAAAAGATAAAAAAATAAAAAGAAAATGTTAATTTGTTTGATAGGATAACCAAGTCAAGAGAAAAATATTTTCCTTTATATAAGACAGTAAGCTCTAGGAAGACAAGGATTTTTTTTCTGCCTGATCTCTTAGCACCAATAACAGTGCTTATTTATACACATATTTGACATAAATTGTTAAATGAAGAAAAAGTGAATGATAGTCTGGAAACCAATTCCTATTTACAAATCAACATAATTGTGCTATACAAAGGGGAAAAAAAATTAGTCAGTCTACAGAGTAAACTCTTTGGTACCATTTTGCACAACTCTGGTCAATATTCTAGTCTGTATAATACCCAAAGTCATATGCCTTTACAACAGTATCTTGAGGTCCTCAATGTCCTGCTTTCTTTAATTCTTAATATATAGACACCAAAGTTGTACCAAGTGAAGTATGTGTGGATGAGTACAAAATGAATAACAAATTCACATATATTTTGTATGTATAATGGCTAATAATATACATATACACATATGCTGAGTTCAGAATTATAGAGCAAAGCAACCTGAAAAAACAACTATGTAATGTGAAAAATCAGGAATTTGAAAGATTGCAGCCAAACTGAAATTCTTCAGGAGAACATTTGAACCTGATATTTCCACAGTCTTTTATATCCTGATTTAGGTTTGCTGAATTTATTCATGGATGATCCATCTGTTCAGTGTAGAGAGAGTCTAGAAGAATATGTCTATGGGTGGCCTCTCCTTCCAATCATTAAAGCAAGAAAGTACTATGATCATGCCCAAATTGAGTAGGGTATGTGAAATACTGTTTAAAAAATAAAGTTCAAGACTGTATTTTAAAGAAACTAGGTCAGACCTTGAGCCTTTAAGTTTTGGACAAATCAGGCATAAATATTTTTTCTTGAACTAAAAACTATTACTTAGTTAAATTGAAAATATATGAGTTGAGAAAACCAAAATCTAGATCATTTAAAAACTATCAAACTTATTTATTTCTGGAATCAGAACCCTTAAAATATTTGACATACCCTATTAGAGGAGATTGTAAGAAAAAGTGAAAAAATTACTGTCAACTCCTAAACAAAAATAGAGGTAGTAATCTCTTAGACATTGGCCTTAACAGTATTTTTCTGGATCTGTTTCCTCAGACAAGGGAAACAAAACCAAAGGTCAACTATTGGGATCACACCAAAATAAAACACTTTTGCACAGTAAAGGAAACTATCAACAGAATGAAAAGGGCACCAACTGAATTGAAGAAGATATTTGCAAATGATAAATAATTAATATACAAGTTATATAAGAACTTCTGCAACTCAATGCCAAAAAACCCCAAATAATCTGATTTAAAAATGAGCAGAGGACCTGAGTAGACATTTTTCCAAAGAAGACACACAGATGGCAGATGCATGAAAATATGCTCAATATCAGTAGTCATCAGGGAAATGCAAATCAAAACCACAATGAGATATCACCTCACACCTGTCAGAATGATTGGTATCATAAAGACAAGGAATGGGGCACCTGGGTGGCTCATTTGGTGGGGCTCTGATTTCAGCTCAGGTCAGATCTTGGGGTCCTAAGATGGAATGGTTGGGCTTCTGACCACCATGATCTTGGTGGTCTGGGGAATGATACCCCCACCCCCACCCCGTTTGGCTCTGTACTCAGCAGGAAATCTGGTTCCGCCTTCCCCACCCCCTCCCCTGCTGCTCTCTGTCTATTTCTATCTCAAATAAATAAAATCTTTTTAAAAAGGATAAGAATAACAAGTATTGGCAAGAATATAGAGAAAAGGGAACCCTTGTACATAGTTACTGGGTATGTAAATTGGTGCAATCACTATGGAAAACAATATGGAAGTTCCTGAAAAATTTGAAGCAGAGGGACACCTGGGTGGCTCAGCTGTTGAGCTCCTCCCTTCTGCCCGGAGCATGGTCTGGAGTCCTGGGATAGAGTCCCACATTGGGCTCCTTGCATGGAGCCTGCTTCTCTCTCTGCCTATGTCTCTGCCTCTCTCTCTTGGTATCTCTCATGAATAAATAAATAAAATCTTTAAAAAAAATTTAAAGCAGAAATATTGTATGATCCAGCAATTTCACAAGTGGGTATTTAGCCAAAGAAAACAAAACACTAATTTGAAAAGATATGTGCACTCCTATGCTTATTGCAGCTTTATTTATTATGGCCAAGATATGGAAACAACTTGTTTCCATGAATAGGTGAATGGATAAAAAGGATGTGATATATATATGTATATATATATATATATATATATATATACACACACACACACACACACACACACACACACACACACAATGGAATCTTAGTGAGCCATAAAAGAAGAATGGGATCTTGCTATTTGTAACAACATGAATGGACTAGAGGGTATTACACTAAGTGAAATAAATAAAGACAAATAACATATTTCATTTATATGTGGAATCTAAAAAACCAAAGTAAGCAAACAAAGAAAAGCAGAAACAAACTCATAAATGCAGAGAACAAACTGGTGGGTAGATGAAATAGATGAAGAGAATTAAGAAATACAAATGCCTAGTTATAAATTAAATAAGTTATGGGGACGAAAAGTTCAGCCCATACAGTCCACCATATTCTAATAACATATGGTGACAGATGGTAACTATACTTACCTTGGTGAGCATTGCATAATATATGGAATTGTCTAATCATTTTGCTCTATACCTGAAATGAATATAACATTTTATATCAACTATACTTCAATAATAAAATTTTTAAAAATTGCTAATATCAGAACACTAAACCCTGACCTTCTATAGTGGGACTTCAAGATAAGGTGTTTGGTGTCAGTCTGCTAAATAAGGAGATATTATCTTAAACTCTTTCCATGTATTCACATACTGCTTTCTGGTGCATAGACATTGCCAGATGGCACAGAGGGCCAGCAATTTGGTCATCATGGACTGACACAATTTTCCTGATTCAGCTTGAATTTATATCACTGGCACATTTGAAGAGTTTGATCTTCTGTGATTTGAGGTGACCAAATTTCTAGAGTTTATATTTAAACAAAATATTTGCAAGTGATGTGTGGTGCTTCCTTATTCTTATTTTATATGGAAGTATGTGTTATGTTTCTTTTTCAGTTTTCTATCCTAAATGTAAGTGAAAATAGTCTAGATGAATTATTAAAGAACCAAACTGCATCCCAAATCCATATAAACATAAGCTATGATCCTATTATCTTTCTTTTTCCCTTTTTCATTTTTATTCTGGCTTTTCCAGCTCAAATTTCATCTATGGTACATGTATTAAAGAAGTCACAATTTTGGCAATTTCTTAGGTTTCAAGGACTTTTTATAGTTTCTTGTCTGTTTTACAACATAATTTTTCTGCTATAGACTTTTTATTTGCCATTATTTTTCATGTCATTTTCTCTACGTGTGGGGGTGCTTTTTTTTGGTTTGGTTTGGTTTTGATTAAAATTGGTTTTCTTCCTGAATACTGCTCATCATTCTTTTTACTGGCCCAGCAATTTTGTGAGTGTAACATGGATAGATGAGCTGGAGGGTAGTAATAGTTGATTGCTTCTGGGCCTGGACCTTCTTAGCCCTCCACCCTGCAAGGAGACTGCCTCTGTTCTTGGCTGGTGGGTTCACTGGGTTAACAGTGACTTATGCTTGCATTTCACCATCCTCAGGTATTGCATGCTCCTTTTCTCTCATACACCAAAAACACAGCTGCTTCAGTGACAAACCAAAAGCCCAAGCAGCATTGAAGATTCCATGAATGTATGTTTTCTCATTTGGCTTCACCCTCCCTGCAGACCTTTAAGGAGAGGCTCACCTGCCCACACCCCTAGATCTTGTCTTTCTAGATAAGGGACACTGACTGGCTTGGCACTGAAGGTTATAAACTGCCTGAGAGCTGCAGTGGAATGGGTTCATTTTTTTCTTCCCTGGAGTAGGTCCAATTTTCACGACTCTTGGCAACCTGCCTTCCTAGATAAGGATTCAGGTTTGTGGCATTTTCTAGTTTCACCCAAGATATGTTTTTCTTTCCCGTTTTTGTATTCTTATTGGTTAGCTTCAGAAAGAAGAATCAGCCTGGGACAGCCTCACTTCAGTATTGTAAACTGGACATTTCAACATTTAAATATGGCCAGGTTCCTTTGACATTCTTATGAACTTCTTGCTGCAGGGGCCCATAGATGTTTAATCTCCCTGGAAAAAATGATTTTTCTCAGTTTGTTGTGAACAACACTGTGTAATTTCTTACCTTAGCTTCATGTACTGTATTTTAAGGGTCTAATGTCTGTGAAAGTGGATGTGTGAAATGAAGGTAAAAATCATACGTGGAAATATGGTGCACATGAGTTCAAACTTTATTTTCATTTGATAGTACATTCAGTTTATTAAAAGTCTTTCCTTCTTCAAAAAAAAAAAAAGTCACCTTCCTTTTGAGGATCCTAATTTAGAGAAATTGAAAAACTGTTTAGTTTTCCTCTTCTGCAACTCTCCATTCATCAATCCAGCTATCAACATTCCCCACCAGCTCTTTCATAGTCAGAGCCTTTGATGGAAAGAAATGCATGACTTTGTAGAGTCATATATCGTATACACTAAACCCAGGAATTGGATGAAAAATACTTTTCTCTCTATGTAACTAACTTGCTGACTATTTTTCTGGGGTACGGGAATTAATTAAGGATCTTGATTCATAAGGTTGATCTTTTTGACACTTGCAAACATCATGAGATGGGTAAGAATATAACATTAATCAAAGATATTGGTAATTCAAACTATGAAAATAAGTGCAAAAATGTGTAAAAGTCAGTAATAGTTGATACATTTTGCATTAAAATGAACTTTTGTATAATGAATTTGTTTTGCAATTAGCATTGACTAAAATATGTTATTTGCCCAACTATTCAAATAATCTTATAAAAATAGGGTAAAATTACTGTGTAATTTGTATGGCATGAGGTTGAGAAATGCAATAATTTCTGTAAAGTGCCTGTTCTTTAAAGAAGAAAGGCTTGTCAGTAAAAAGTGTTGTTTGCTCTTTTTGAAGACTTCAGAAATGATGGAAACATATCATTGAGGGATAGTTTATGGCCCTAGCCTGAGAAATAGATATGGGCTTAAAGGTAGCCTTTCCAAGATGGGATTATAGCTTCTCATTTGAAAAATTGGTTTGGTGACCTGGGCTCTATTGCATAGCTTGTGAAGGCCAAGTTTCCCTCTGAGTGGATTTATCATTTAGAAAGCTACCTGTGCACTTGGACTCCCACTCACTCTCTTCAAAGAGAATACTGCTGTCTGAGGATTTAACCAGATTTAAAATCTATTTGTAGTAGCAACTACAGAGCAGTCTCTCAAACTGAACTAGGAGAGCAAATCAAAATTAACTTCCATGGCTCTTCTGATAATCATTGCCTTGATTCTGGATCTTAAATTTTCAATATCTAAGTTTTGCTTTCATGTGAAAAATATAGTCAGAAGGAAAAAGCAGTGTTCAGAAAGAAAGAAAGAAAAAAAAAAAAAAAGCTGTGTCGGGAAATACCAGCCTGGAAAATGATGGATAAGAAATCCCAGGAACTCTACAGTTGTTAGCCTGGATACCAGAATCTGGCTTTAGAAACCAGTCAGTAGAAGCTTGCTGTAAAAGGACTTTACAGAACCTTCATGTATTATCAGGGCTCATCTCCCAAAGTCTCCTTAAAACCACAGCATTAGCATTGGCTCTGCCCATGACAGTTTCCTTTCAAAACAGATTAGAAGGACATTCTGAACTGATTAGATGTGCCTGCTCTAACCCTGGTCCCCTCTCCCCTTGTTGCTCATCTATTAACCACGACATTTGCAGAAATATAACTCTGAGGACATGTGCAGTAATTTGCCTCACATTCTTTTGTCCCTTGTAACCCAGTATTAAAGGAAACAAGCAATAGCAAAAACGGGCTTTTACTCCTGAGCTGAACTGACTTTACTTCATTTCTCTTTTTCTCTCCTGATTCCGTAATACCTTCTTTTCCAAATGTTACCAACTTAGTTCAGATGCAACAGCAAGTAATAATATATTTATTGTATTTGATAAAGTATTTTGTTAGCAAAATTAAAATCACTGCTGTATACTGCTAGTGTACTCTTGCATGCACTCACACTTGCTCTCTAATCAATAAATTAAAAAAAAAAAAAAAATGAGTGCAGAGATGCCTGAGTCCCGAGCCAGAGGCCTGGCTCTCAACCACTCAACCACTGAGCCACCCAGGTCCCCAAAAGCTAGATTTTTAAAGGGGTGCGTATTAAAGAGAACACATCTAACTGGCAAATACACAGCTCAGGTTGTGATCCTGGGGTCCTGGGATCGAGTCCTGCATCGGGGTCCCCACAGGAGCCTGCTTCTTCCTCTGACTGTGTCTCTACCTCTCTGTGTCACTCATGAATAAATAAAATCTTTAAAAGAAAAATTTGAGTACAGACACATTGAAGAAACAATATCCTAGCAGATGAGAGTCACATACAAACAAGATAATGGAAAGAACATTGGTTTAAGCAGGACTCAAGATTGTAAGTTTAGAATTCTAGAACTGTTACTTACATACCCATCTGATTTGTATGAGTAGCTTTCCTTCTCCATGCCTGGTATGCTTATTTGAAAAGTGGCTATGCTGTTTCAACTAATTCAAAGGTTTTTTTTGCCAATTATCTCATGTCTCTGTGTGTTTATTTGTTCACCCGATTTAGCCCAAAATGGGCATACAGAGGCATATAAAATATGAACAGATAATTAAAATTATGTTAAAGCAAAAACTAGACCTAATGTAAGACTGAATTGGCTTTTAGTTCCTAGAAGTCGAAACAAGAAGAAAAACTGAAATGGGTACATGATCTGAAATATTCTCTCCCCCCCTTGCTATAACTAGTCATGAACAGAATGGTTCAAATTTAAAACATGGCCTTTATTTGTGAGCTACTATAGAAAAACAAGTATGACTTCTATCATTTTTTCTTAGGAATTTCAACACCATCTAGCTTCTCACAAAGTCAGGTAAAGTGGTATTATCCTGCTGTCCTGCTCTAGTGTCACAGCATATTTTAGTCAAAGTTTATCTGAAACCATGAACTTCAGAACATACAGCTTGATGATGACTATCATGATGACTTGATTACAGAGAATGTCAAAAGACAGCACTACTCTAAAAGGTCAGGTTTACCATTTCCATGTGAACAGCCCTTATTGTCCTGGGAATGTTTGCGCTGTCATTCTTTCATGGCATTCAGGAGTAAGACTTTCTGATGAACTAACTTTGGATAGATGCTACCTTCTATCGAGAGAGTTCCAGTCTCCTGTTGGTGGTTTGGAATTGGCTCTATTCATAGCCTTACACTCCTGCTCCCTACTGGCCACAGTTAAAGCATATGAAATCAAAAGATGTAATTAAATAAAAGCCATCCTAAAAGGAATTAGTAAAAAAAAAAAAAAAAAAAAAAAAAGGGAATTAGTAGAGAGTTACATTTGCAAAAGAAGAAAAAAAATGATGTAAAAATTTGGGAACTTGAATTATATATCTGAGAAATTAAGTCCAAAAAAGATATCAACATAAAATAGTATTTAACCATGTGAGAGATTTAAATGAGGAAAAGTTAAAATTTATTACCATATTGTAAAATTAAGTAACATGTCACTGAATAAAAATGAAAAAAAGTTTATAAATTGGGAGGACTAGAACACTTAAAACAAAGAATTATGGAGTGATAAACATTAAAAACAACATTAAAAAGAGCAATAAAGGGAGGTGTTAAAAAACAAAATTCAACTGAATAAATTGAAAGGTCATAGTGGCTTTATTCAGTGATTCATGAACGAGGCAGCATTCCATCCGGCAGATAAAAAGGTGCTCTACAGAAAGCTGTACAAGAAGGGAGATTTAACTGGCAAGGGGGTGCGGGGACCAGGAAAGAGCAGATGACCTCATCTTTCTTTAGGGCGGGTGGGAGAGTGCTGTGAGGGAGTCACAGCAGAGATCAGTGTCTGTTGGATGGCTTACCCCACCAGTGCTGACCAGGAAATTCCAGACTTAATGGTTTAAGATTACATTACTGGGAGGGGTTAAAACTGCATTTAGGTAAGGTATTATTATTGGTTTGTTAATAATGGGATTTAGCACAAAGTGACTGGGTTTAAGGCCTATAGTCTCTCTTTTTTAACAGAGGTGAGAGCAAAAGTATAAATCTTCTATGCTAGATAATCAATACTCTCTTCACTTTACCTTGCACTTTGGTAAATACTATATAAATAAAAGACATTTTATTTATTGCTATTATTAATAACAACAATAAAAACTTTCTTCTAAAAAACAGAGGGGAAAATGCTGATCTTCACTCCTAAGAAATACTAAGAAGACAGGTGGAAACTTAAGTTTTAAATGTTTTCATTTAAAATTAGCTTTACCCAGTGAATATGTTGAGTCTTGGGAGTAAGATATTATTTTTTATAAACAGTATTATTTACATGAACAATATAGTGGCTATTCTTTTGCATTGATCTAAGATACTAGCTGCCAAATACTTCTATATATATTTTTCCAAATACTTATATTTTTAAAGGGTCTTTTCTTTCTCAGGTTCATGAGATTTTTTTCTACCAAGATTTATATAGTTTTACTAAAATCTATTTAGGGTTTTAATGTGTCTTACTAAATCTCAACTTCAAAATCAATAGGTAAAGGAAAAATTCTGAATAAGGAACAAAAGCATGAAAGCCATGTTTTTGTTTGTTTTACCAAATTGGTTTCAACTTGAAAGTTATTATTCTCTCAATGATCAATCCTGTCAACATTTAATAAAACGTAACCATTTCAAGTGAACTAACATAAAAACTTTCTCCTCAGATAGGATTAGCATTCTATGAATTGTCCATTGACTTTGAACACTGACAGTTTAAAGACTAACCCACTTTTTGTTGTACCTTCCTAGTGAAGAAAAAGGCCACACTTGCACTTTGCTAGAGAAAGACAGATGCTCTCCCAGGTTGATTACTTTTTTAAAAAGTGTTAATGCTCATTCAGACTTGTGATCAGTGAAACGTTTGAGTTGTTTATCAGAAAGGTTTTGAAACAAATTAATACCTGCTTTGATCTTGAATCGTGATTCTTGAATCATGAAAAAAGGCTATTGGAAAATATCAATGTCCTTAAATTAAATCTTTCCCAGGGGGAATACTTTGATATATTTTTATTAACGTCATTTTTAAATCTGTATCTGGAGATTTTGTAGAAAAGTCTAAAGAATGACCAGAATGCAGAGACTGACATCTAAATTAAAAAGACTGAATGAGGGACACCTGAGCAGCTCAGTGGTTGAGCATCTTTCTTAGGCTCAGGGCATGATCTGGGTCAAGGATCCAGTCCCTCATCGGGCTCCCTGCATGGAGCCTGCTTCTCCCTCTGCCTATGTCTCTGCCTCTCTCTCTCTCTGCATCTCTCATGAATAAGTAAAATCTTTAAAACAACAACAAAAGATTAGCTGAACACCATCCCATACATGTCTCGATGCACCAGTTCCCTTCTGTCTGTGCAGAAACACACCCAGAGATATGAATGCATGGGTGGGTAGATGGATGGATAAATGCATGGAGATAATTTATAATATGGACATCATAGTATAGATGTGT
Organism: Canis lupus dingo; assembly: GCF_003254725.2. Classification (NCBI taxonomy): domain Eukaryota; kingdom Metazoa; phylum Chordata; class Mammalia; order Carnivora; family Canidae; genus Canis; species Canis lupus. The sequence goes on from NC_064254.1 coordinate 31,740,557, forward strand.
TTCTAAATTAAAAATCAACTAGGGTTTTATTTGAATTTCGTAGAAGAAAAGTGACATGAAAATGAAGAAAATTTCTGTCAAGTAAATGATTCTTCAGTCAATATAGTACTTCTAAAAAGTTTGCATCTAAGGTTAAAGGGTAAGGGGAGTGTAAAAGAGGGGAGGAAAGAATATCAAAAGGCAACGGAGAAGAGGACAGGTTAGGATTGAGAAGAAATTATAAACTTCTTTTTAAGATTAGAGTCATTTTCAAAACTACCCATTTCAGTTTTAACTCCATTGATTCCCTGTTTGAAAGAATACATTAGCACTTTCACATCTTTTCATTTTGGTAAAGTATATTATTACTACATGATATGTAAGAATATGATAATGTCCATATTCTGTTCTGTAACCTCAGATACCCTGAAATTTCATTAACAGTTCTGTCTGTAACTCATTTCAGTGTGCCCCAACAGTTCCTTCTCCCATAGATTCTCAACTCTTCAGTGTTTATTTTCATTTATCTCTTAATTGGATGAATTGATCGTTTACTTTTTTTTGTTTTTTTGTTTTGTTTTGTTTTGTTTGTTTTTTTTTTGTCTTCGTGAAAACGGCTTCTGGGTATTGCAGTATCTTAATTTGCCCCTGTTTGAGAATACCTGCCAGGTGCCTTTACACATGAGTAACATCTTAAGTGGTTATGGAGCTCTTGGATTACACTACTGTTCTCCTAGACCATTGGAGGCATTGGTTTATTAATTATAAAGAGCTGAATGTTGGAAACATCTGCTGCTAGCCTAATGTTTTCCATCCTGTGAAGTAATATTTTTGAGGAGGATAGGGAATCTGGGGAGTGAGTAGGTTGACTAGGTCACGTCCTGGTATGGACTGTTTTGTACTACATTTATTTGAAATACAGTATATTCTTCAATGTTTAGGTTCAGGTTTTGTTTTGTTTTTAATTTGAAGGAATTATAGATTTAAAATGCATCTTCTCTTGCATTTGTTGGGCTCTGTACTTCACAGACACAAATTTATGCTTGATTCCCTTTGTCTTGCTTCTATATTTGTTTTGTTCTAATCATTTTAATCTCTTACACTAAAAAAAATCAGCATTCACTATGTAAGCCTCAATGTTTCTTCAATGTCCTTATTTGATTTTTCATCAAATCAACTTTGTTTCTGCTGTTTCTTAATTATGTATTGTTATATAATGGTGGAATTTTGATCTTCAGTTTGTTCCTCTCTCTTCTCTCCTTCCTTCCTCCTTCCCTCTTTCTTTGTTTCTTTGTGTCTTTCTTTCTTTTTTTTCTTTCTCTTTCTCTCTCTCTTTCTGAGTATAGTTGACATGAAATGTTACATTTGTTTCAGATGTACAACATAGTGATTTGACAACTCTATACATTATGCTGTGCTTACCACTAGTGTATCTCCCATCTGTGCCCTGTCCCCATACAACACAATTTCAGCATAATTGATTATATTCCCTATGTTGTACCTTTTATTTCTGTGAGTTATTCATTCCATAACTGGAAGTTTGTATCCCCTACTCTCCTTCACCTATTTTGTCCATCCCTTCCCCTCTGGCAGCCATCAGTTTGTTCTCTGTTTATGTCTGATCCTGCTTTCTGATAGTCTCTTTTCCATTTGTTTTTTTTTTAGGTCCTCATATGAGTGAAATCATATAGTATTTGTCTTTCTCAATCTGGCTTATTTCATTTAGCATAATACCCTCTAGGACAACCAAGAATACCTGACAAGGTTATCATTCAGATTTGAAGAAGAGCTAAATAATTTCCCAGACAAACAAAAGTTAAAGGAGTTTATCCCCACTTACCCAGACTTACAAGAAATGTTAAAAAGACTTATTTAAGTGGGAAAAAAGTCATAATTAGATATAAGAAAATTACAAATTAAGAGATGTAAAACATGGCAGCATTGGGCCTGCCTGGGTGGTGCAGTTGGTTGAGCATCCACCTCTTGGTTTCAACTCAGGTTGTGATCTCAGGGTCCTGAGATTGAATTCTGTGCCCAATGTGGAGTCTACTTGAAAGACTCCCTCTCCCTCTGCTCCTTCACACCCCATGCTCTCTTTCTCTCCTTCTCTCTCTCTAAAATAAATAAATAGATGTTTGAGATGAAAAAACATGACAGCACATACATGAAACCTGGAGGGGGGCGCAAAAAACTTCGCTAGAATATAGTTGACATGTTTACTCTTCCCATTGTCTCTGAGACCACAGTTAGTTTTTCTTTCAAAGCTGTAGACTGAAGGCTGTGCATTTGCTTTTTTATCCATACTATCTATAGCAGGAGGTAACGGCAGATGAACATATGGGGAAGGCTAAACTGGGGTGGTACGTAGTCATTGTTAGATTTTTTTTTCTCCATCTGAAATTTTATCAAATGCTCAATTCTGGATTCATTCCCTCTAACTTTGGGGATAAGGGGTATATATGATTTCCAACCCTTGGACTTTGAGCCCACCCTCCAATTTATTTCCTATCTCCAGAGTCTTCACTTATGCTCTGTTTTACTAATATGGATACGTGCTTGGGTTACTTTTAAGCACTATTAGTGAGGACTGTCAAGATTTGTGATTCTGCAATGTGGACTGTGGAAGCAGAATTAGATGCCAGTTGTACTGCTGTCAGCAACACCACACCAGGGAGCATGTGTCTGGTCAATGGTTTGTCTGTCCATTTGTCTCTCCCCCTCCTCTTCTCCCTCTTACTTCTCTTCTTCTTTTTCCAAGTCTTCCTCCACGTCATTCCTTTCTCCCTGTCTTGCTTATTAGTTTTGGAAGATTATCGTATTATGTTAGCCTATTTTGCTTGTCTCAATACCCTGGGTAATTTTTTATACAACCATTTGTTGTTCATTTTATTAAGGATCAGTGGAGAAAATTTCCATAAAGATATTTTAGCCGTCTTAACTCAGAAGTCCCTATTTAATCTCTAAACTTCAACAAATACTTTGTGAAATGATTTTCCAAACACCAAATATAATCTTTGATGATCATTATATTTCTGAAGCAATTGTGCTACATGAACTGTGGCATTTTTAAAATATCTTGCATAAAAATATTTGTCGTTAATGACAGAAAGTTTATCATAATGTTTTGGAATGGTTCTTAAGTATATCCTGGCTTTATTCCCCTGATGATTTTAGGTAGGTAAAATGACTTTTGAAGAGTTTCAGCATGGTAAATAGAAGTTGCCTTAAACATACAATTTTCATGGAGATAGTTTATTTTCTCTTTTGGTATGGTCAACTGATTCATAAACACATTAGCTATTAATTTACATTGAGCAATGAACCAAGCTTTCTTTTCTTATATGAGCAAGATACAAGCACATGTTCAAAATTTCTATGAATTATTAATCTCAACATTGACTATTACAATCTATTGTAGTAGATTTTTAAGTCTTTCCACTTTAATCCAGTGGTAACTTTGTCACTTCCTTAATAAATTGACAGTTTACATTTCTTCTATTTTAAAACCAAGAGCTTAGAAGTCATGTATCAAATGCCAGGTACTTACTTACAAATATGTTCTAATCATGAGTGTCCAGATTTATCTATTTATTTTGTAATAGCATTGAACTCTGTATTAAAAAATTATATTTGTACTTTGTCTTTTATTTTTAATTAGTAAGAGCTCCACAGATAAAAGCATTTTTGTAAAGAGGTTCAGGAGTCTTTAAGTAGCTAAATTAGTCACATTGAATATATTAAGTGAAACTAATATAGGGAAATAAAAGAAATGTGGTAATAGATCTCTGATTAAAATACTCAAATTATCTGTATAAGTAGTAGAAAACTGAATTAGTATGTACCTAATAACTTGTGTGTCTTTAGACTATAGATAAACACCTCAATTATTGTCAAAAAGTTAATAAAGGCCATAGATTTCTTCCAGAGGTAAATAAATGCATTTTGGCTTCATTAAACATTTGGTTATAAAAAGAGATCCACCTTTTGGATTTATACCACACTCAGTGGTACCTTTTTTAATAGTGTCCCCGGGAAGGGCGGGGGGGGGATCTACATAAGCAAGATCTACTGTGTTTTTTCAGTTTTAAGCATATATTTTTCATTGTATAAAACCATGTAGCTTTCAATGCTGTACACTGTAACAATGCAGCCTGTCAAAGTCTGGAGAACTAATTTAGCTAGAAATGAATTAATGCCATCCTCATCTCACATTAATTTTGTTAGAATTGTGTCTCAAGTAGAAAATGTTGGCTCTGAGTATGGAATAATGAGTTAGTTCTTTAGGCTCAATGGACTAAAATGCCAGGAATGGAAACCATGTCACCTTTGTGACTAGAATACTAAATGATGAGCTACGTGTATTGCTCAGCAGCAGAAATCTCCTTAATGCAGATTGACCGGCCAAGTTTGATATTTAAATTAATTCCTGAAATAATATATAGTTTGCATTGTATACATTCTATAGCCCAGATATTTTTTTCTGATGGAACTCTTATTCATTAGTATATATAATTTATTTTTACCCATGGGTAAACTTTTAATCTTTTATGCAATCATGACAAGCCAAAGCAGAACCAATTATGATATATCATTGTACAATAGTATCTGACAGAAATTGCCCAGAGTAAATATGAAGAAAAATTTCATCTGGGAATAAAGCAATTAACTTATGTTATAATTGAGTGGAGATTTCATAATCTATATTGTTTTCAAAAGATTTTAAAGATTGATATTTAATAATCATATGTTTGAAGTAAATGAACATTTTCATTCATCTTTTGGCAAAACATTTTATAGTGTTTTCCATTCTGTAGTGATTCTTATCCTTCTAAGTAAAAAACAAAAATTCGGGATCCCTGGGTGGCGCAGCGGTTTAGCGCCTGCCTTTGGCCCAGGGCGTGATCCTGGAGACCCGGGATCGAATCCCATATCAGGCTCCCGGTGCATGGAGCCTGCTTCTCCCTCTGCCTGTGTCTCTGCCTCTCTCTCTCTCTCTCTCTGTGACTATCATACATAAATAAATAAATATTAAAAAAAAATAAAAAAAAATTCATTATTGGAGAAAATAGGAAATCTGAAATGTTATTAGATGGAGAAAAGACACATGGGCAATGGGGAAAACAACTAAAGTCTTAAATATCCCTGTTAATATTTTGGGCAAAAAATGTAATTATAAAGGACTTGCTTTGTTAAACATAGCTCTATAAGGAGTGCAGCACTCCTTATCTGCTCAGCCTGGGAATATTCTCAGCATTTGTCAGCTTGGGATCTATCTGTTCCAAATATCTTCATTTAACACTAACTGAAGAGGTTCTTCTAACGTGGACTTGCAGAATACAGCCTAAATGATGTGAGAATGGCTGAAATCACACATGGAATACAATATTTATGATTTATTAGACAGTTCACTGAAACATGAATAAGAATCAGATGGATAGCACATGATGTTTCCTTCCAGTCTCTCAGAACTGCGGAAGTACTGAAATCCTTAGCTACATGTGTGCAAAGAGAATTTTCTTCAACCGTGTGTTCTGCAGACCTTTTATTAATCATCCTAGTTCTTAATTCTGCACCACCTGCTCATTTCTGGCTGTGTTTGTTTTGTAGTGATCTATACAAGGATGGCTACTTCCTCCTATCAAGACATATTCTAAAGGTTTTCTGTCTTTGCTTAATCAAAGGTTCTGTGTGCACAGTCTGTCTACTGTCCCACTATAGCACTGATTATTTCCTTTTTTTGTGCAATCTTTGCAGATCTCAGGCTGTGGCTGCCAGTTTTCTGGAAATAGTTTTTCTCTATTTAGTTTACATCTTTGCAGGTTCAAGGGCTCAGCTTTTCGAGCTCTGCTGGGTGGTGCAGAGAGGTGATCAGCCTGGATGAGGCTATCCTCATCCCTACAAAGGGTTTGGCTGTGGAGAAAAAAAAATGACCTGCTGGTGCCAGCTTTTTCAGATTTAGAGACTGAACTGCCAGATCTTATCCACTGCATATTAAGCTTCTTTCTCTTCAACTCTGAAGCTCAGCCACACTCCTCTCTGTGTTTTTGTTGCTTTGCCCTTCTGATTTGAACTTGACCCAGTTTCTGCCCTCTTCTGCACCCCACCCCTCCCGCCATTGCTGCAGAGCTCAAGGTCTTTCTCAGCTTCTCAGCTTGCCGTCCTCACCTCTCCTTGGGGCAGGAACATTCATGGAGAATATCCAGCTCTTTCTGGACCCTGCTCCTGCATGGAGCTTCTCATCTCTCCTTGTCTCTGCCTAAGGAGCTAGACCCAGGCAAGACAGCTCTGGTCAAAAAGGAAACTGCTTCCAAACTTATTTTGACCTAAAAGAGCATCCCCCCCTGTGCCTCAGGTCTTTGGCTGTCCACTGTATTATTAAATATAACCTTAATGAAAGTTTGAGTTCTCTGTTTTACTGTTTTATGCCTTCCTCTTATTAGATATAAACTTTTAATATTTTTGAATATCTATAGCCAAGAGGATTGTGGATTAAACTTTTTTAAAGAGAACAGGAACTTTAATTTTAAATACAAATAGCAAGTTGAGCTTTAATTTATACTGTCTTCAAAGTTTTATGCCCATTGTTGATATGAAAATCTGCCACAATAGGAACTTCATGATCCATACAATTAATTAATTTCAATATTTTAGGGAAAACAAAACAAAATTAACAGCATTTGTAATTATTAGTTAAATAACTTGATATTATTAGTGATTTCTTAACAGTATCACACTAAAAGAATACCCTTTTTTCCTTGGATATTATATAGATTGCTCTTCCACTTGAGATGATCAGATACTTGTTTTTTTTTTTTTAAAGATTTTATTTATTTCTTTATTCATGAGAGACACAAAGAGAGACAGGAAGAGACACAGGCAGAGGGAGAAGCAGGCTCCATGCAGGGAGCCTGATGTGGGACTTGATCCAGGCACTCCAGGATCAAACCCTGAGCTGAAAGCAGACTTTCAACCACTGAGTCACCCAGGCATCAGGATCAGATACCTTTTTTATTTCCCAGTAGGTGCTATAATCAAACAAAACAATTTCTAAGAGTATGCTAGATTATTACAAACTCTACTGTGCAAAACACAATAGAAAATAACATTGTAACTCAGAGACTTCATTGTATTACCAAATATTAAGAGTGTACTGGATTAGTAACAATTCCACAGAGTTTATACAGTTAAGTAACATAGTCATTTAGAGCCCTTACATGTAGAATGACATACTTTTAAGTTGCAATTAAAAATAATTTTTTTTAAAGATTAAAAAGACAAAACAAAACCTTGTACCTGTTATTAACAAAATGAAGGGTGGAAGTACTGGTCTTTATTGAGAAGCTAATATGGGCCGATTTTTCCCAAACTTTTTGGACTCAGAACTACTTTTCATCCTTAAAAATTACTAAGGATCCCCTCAACTTTTTGTTTATGTTGGTTATATCCATTAATTGAAATAAAACTGAGGAGAATTAAAAATGCATTAATCCATTTAGAAACAAAGATACTACATTTGTGACATTTTAAAAGCAATAAAATCTTTTATGAAAAGTAACTGTATTTTCTAAAACAAAGCAAAAAGTAGTGAGAAGAGTGGCATTGTTTGTTTTGCAAATATCTTTAATGTCTAGGGATATAGAAGATAGTTGGATTTCCATATGTCTGCATTCAGTATGTATACAATTTTGACTGTGTATATGCTGTATGACTATGATGATATCACTATGTATGTAGCATATAACCTATGTGTAGTCATATATATGTCATAGTCTATATATATTAGACTGTGTGTGTATAGATATGCTGTTTTGACTATATATAAGAAGAAAATCAGTCCTCACGCAAGTAGTTAGAAAAAAGTCTCTAATATCCGTTTCAATAATTATAGGGAGTTTTTAGTAATACCCTAAAGTTCAACATTGCACATCACTTATACCAAAAACCATTCCTCTGTTTTGTGCTTCAAATGGATCTTTTACCTATGTATGATTTTTACCTCATGGACCCCTGAAAATGTTCTGGGTGTCCCATGGAATTCCTGGGCCATACTTTGAGAACCACTTTGCTAGTCTTTGCTTTTTCAAAGGAAAAACTCAATATTAAATAAATCCTGTTATCCTCTATTTGCACATTATGAATCTGAGTACAGTGAACTTTATATTTCAGTTGTCCTGGGTTTGCAGCCCAATTCCACTAATTACCAGTTCTCTGACTAAAATATTCCATGTACTTCTCAGTATACCACAGCCATAGAAATATACAAATACATAGTATTTCATTTTCAAAGAGATCATATGAAAATTAGCCCCCCTCGGTTTTCTTATTAGCAAGTTACTTTATTTTGATTGAACCCCATTGTAAGTGATAATTAACCCCATATAATTTTGAAACCCATGGGCTCTTGGAGACAAATTTTCTCATTTTAAACCCAAGTAATATCATTTTCTATCTGTGTAACTTTTGGATTCCTCGTGCACTTTATGAAGTTGTGAGAATTAAATAAGATAATATATATTAAGTGCTTAGAACAGTGTCTGGAATGTTGTAAAGGCTATATTAATGCATGTTAATTTTTTTTAACTATTATTCCCATCATCATAATATCCTACAGCCTTTGGCCACTCTTGCTTCTTCAGAAGTGAATCAGCCACTGCCCTCCCAAACACAGATAATTTATTTCAAGCTCTCTAATGTATCCTGTTACACTCTGCACCCCCATCATTAGTTTTGAGGAGAAGGAGAAGAGACTCTCACTCTAGCAATACTTTTCTTTAGAATGGGGACTACTATGACACTTTCCAGATAAAGGTCTTCACAATCCCCTCTGCTTCACATCCTAAGCAGATATCCTTGATATCAAGCATCTTTGATATCCTTGATCTGTCCAAAAGTTAGGATATTGGTTTTCAACCGTTTCTTTATAAAATCTGTCTTGGGGATATTTATCTCACTCATTTCAGTGTCTGCTATCTATTCTATAGATGCCATGGATGAAATAGAAACAGAAAGTGGCCCATCCTAATATTCCATTACACAAATAATAATAATGCAGGAGAAAGCAGAAAGGGACTAAGATACTTTGTGCTTACCGTAAAGCAAACAGTGTTAACACTATACAAACGTTTTCATCGTGAATCTGTGAAAAAGATAGCCCATTTTACAAAGGTGCAGTTAGGACACCAAAGCTCAGAGAGACTGAGTAACTTGATGCAAGTCACAAAATGTATCAGAATGTGGGACACCTGAGTGACTCAGGTGAGATGCTTACCTGAGGCAGTGCCGGGTAAGCATCTGCCTTCAGCTCAGGTCATGATCTCAGGGTCCTGGGATAAAGTCCCTTATCTGGCTCCCTGTTCAGTGGGGAATCTGCTCTTCCCTCTCCCATTGCCCCTTCCCCTGCTTGTGGCCTCTCTCTCTCTTTCTCAAAAAACAGAATCTTAAAAAATAATAAAATGGCTATGAATCCTAGTTACTAATATTCAGTAAAATTTATAGTCCTCTTAAGTGAAATGCAATCAATTTATAGTCTCATACATTTAAAAAATCTGTATATACAAGGATATGGAAGTTGTTTATTGATGAACACACTTAGGAATATGAAATTAAACTCTCAACTATCTAGCTTATCTACAGAATGGGTTGTCTGGATAGCTGAGTTTTCCAAATGCCTGATGATTATTGCCTGTAAGCATAAAAATTAGCTCAGCTTATCCATGCCAAAACTGGATTACATTTAACCCTGCCTTCCTTAAAGGATCATAACCTTTTGAAAGCTCATAGTGAACTTTAGTTATTATTTCAGTAGTACTTGTAGGATAAAATGATGAGTGAATGGCATGTGCCTTATATTAAATATTTCTTGTTTTTGTTTTAATTTAAATTCAGTTAACCAATATATACTTCGAGATCTTTGTGCAGTTTGAGTGGTTTCTTTTTCTTAATTAGATTTCCTTTCAAGCTACCAAAGCTCATCCTAATTCAGTATGTTTTCTTTATTATCTCTTCTACTCTTTCTTATATTGGTTACTTCTTTTTAACTGTGAGCTTTATACCCTGTAATCAAAATTGTTTAATCAGGGTAAAAACCGATAGGCAGATATGAAAGGTTCTTGTGTGAATAAAGTACACCAAACTTAGTGCGTGGAGTTATAATATTATTTGGACCACCCATAATACATGTATTCCCAAATTCCTAGCTATGACTGTATCTATGTAGAGTTCAGCTTGCCATAAAATGATGTATTAACAACTGCTAGTTGCTGATTGTTGTTAGTTGCTCTATATATTCTCTCCTACAATAATAGAACTTTCACTCTCATCTGGGGCCATAGGGGCCAAGAAGGAGCCACTTTGTGACTGAGTTCTGGGCAATGAGACAGAGAGAAAGTGCACCATCTCCAGGACGCGGCCTTAAAGGAAGCAGTGAGGCTTTTATGCCCCTCTCTCCATCTAGCTGCTTAGAGCTCAGAACTCCCTCCTGGACCAGAAGAGGGTAAGAGTCACACTCTAGAGATGGTGGAGAGAAAGTCAACAATGAGGCCACTGAAGTAAGAGCAAAATAAACTACTTATCTTTTGTTTAAGCTGCTGTTATTTGGAGTTGATGTTATGTTTCTGCTCATTAATCCTAATTAGTATTAGTGAATAGTTAATTGTGTGAAGACAGCATCTTCTCTGCTTAGGGTAGTGGAGGAACTGGCCAGTTCATTTGTTTTGGGAGCCCTTGGGTTCAGTTAAGACCTTGATACATTTTATTTAAATCCACCTACTCAGGCCCTGAAGTTTGAAATACTAGTTTTCTGAAGATAGTTGGTTGTCTTGAGGTTATTAATTTGTAAGGTAAATAAGAAAGCAAGTATGGCCTGAGTGAGGTGTTGATTAGACGCAGGACTCCTTTTTTTAAAGGTTTTATTTATTTATTCATGAGAGACACAGAGAGAGAGAGAAAGAGACATAGGCAGAGGGAGAAGCAGGCTTCTCATGGAGATGTGGGACTTATTCCGGAACTCTGGGATCACTCCCTGAGCTGAAGGCAGATGGTCAACCACTGAGCCACCCAGGCGTCCCTAGAACAGAACTCTTATTCTCAGTCTTCATAGGCTCTAACTCCAATGGAAAAATGAAACATAATATCCTAAATTCTCTTTATTTTGGCCTGTTGAAGGATTTGAAGGAATGATGAATTTGCCTGTCATCTATTCTGGTGGCTAAATCTTGGTCTGCATTAATCTTGCATTAATCTTGGTCTGGTTAATTGTACCACTGGTTTCAGCTACCTTTTCTTCAAATATACACTCAAAAAATCAAATAAACAGACCAATGCTAACCTGACTCTTGATGTAACCCATCTTTATTGGGGTTAACTCAGGAAGGTGTTTAAATATGAAACAGTATTTTGTCCCTTCAATCTTTCATTTGTCTTCAGACCCTTTCCTATCCCCTCACAGGATTTTGAATATATTGCTCAGTTTTCCTGTGAATATGGTTTTTAAAACCCTTGTTCAGGTAAACACTTTATTTCCAACCTAATTAAACTGTTATTTTCTCTTCTTTCCCAAGCCCAGACTTGACCGTGAGTGAGAGGAAAGTGGTAAGGGATGAGAAAGATCTGTCTGTTCAGGCCTCATCTTGTTCTTTAGGGCTTACTTTGTCTATGATGAGAGGATGGAGTGCTGGTTCTCTTGTGAGACACATAAGTACATGCTGTGGAGGATCCTGCAGGGCTTCCTGCTGCTCAGTTCCCTAGGTGGGAGGAAGAATCCTTCTGGAACATGACCCTTTAGCCCTCTTACCCTCACCATGGGTGGAACACTTACACCCTCTAAATGCAGAAGTCCCTTCATCTAGTGAGTAGATGGACTACTGGCAGAGTAAAACGTCCTCTGCCCTCTTCAGTATCCCTAAACTGACACATCTTTCCATACCAGATGCTGAGCATGAAGGTGGTCCAGGCCTGCCCTTTTGTGTACCCTCCTTGCTGTCACCCCTCCAATTCTCTGTTGCTCAGAGGCCTGAGTCAGATGAGCTCGATCTATTGTGTGAGCAGATACTCAGCCAGGCAACACCATGGTAGGCCTTCCTCCTTCTTTCCCCCACAGAGAGGAGAGGCAATTGCCTCTGACCCATAACATAAAATTGTTCAGAAGGACTCTTACTTTACCTCTGTTCTTTTTTTCATCTATTTATGAGATAGGAAAGGAGTGAGGAGGGTTCAATGCCTGTAATTCTTGATTCTTAGAGATCAAGGGGAGAGAGTTCTGGTACCAGTTGTAGGCACTTCTCTTCAGAAGGTGGGTTACCTAAAAAAAAAATCTTTGTGTCCGACTTTGGCACTAGTGCTGGTCAGCATGCTGTTAGTTCTAGGAGGACATTCTTAGTGGGGACCACAGATCATTTCATACAGAATAAAACAGTTTTTTAACTGAAACACAAAACTGGCTTTAACAATAATATGAGAGTTTCCCAACACACATTTAAAACAAACATTTATTTTCCCTTGATCCCAAAATGCCTTTTTTAAGAGAATATAAAATGCTGCTATTTTTAGGTTTTATTTTGGAAAATCTAGCTAAGGGAATTGTCATAACCTTGATAACTATTATTATCTTTCTCTGAGATGTTTTGAATAAATATTATGATACACATTTGTGTGATTTCTGTGTAGGCATATGCCAGATGTGTGATGACGTGTAGCCTTGCAATACAATAATACAAACTCCTGGAAGAATACTGAGAAGTATTTTATATACTGAATATATAACCCTAGAGACAAGACTTGCAGATAGGTGTGTGCATGTGTTTGTGTGTGTGTGTGTGTGTGTGTGTGTGAGAGAGAGAGAGAGAGAGAGAGAGAACTTCATCTCAATATCCCATCCAGCTCTAAAATTCTGTGCTTTGGTTTGCTGATGTCCTCTTAACGCACAATGAATCCCTTCCAGAAGATCCCAAAGAAACTAATGAGTTTAACCTCAAAGATTTTATCCTTCTCAGCAGTCTGAAAGGTAAAGTACATCCAAGAGAAACTAATTACAAATTGCTTGCATTTCAATTATTCTGCATTTATCATTGCAATTACTAATTCCATCTATCTTTCACTTGCTAAATATGGGAAAATGAAAAACAAAGACTCCTAATCTCATAAGGCCTTCAGAAATGTAAATAGTTGATACACACAGTTCTTTATATATGTATCACTTTAGCTATGACTACAACTATCGTTAACACTATTTAGAGAAATTTTCTGCAGTAAAAAATTCAAGGATATCTGTAATGGTTTTGAGTGTGCCGAATGCATGGTTCAAATTTAGAGTGCATCTATGAAAGCTTACATTTTCTAGACTGGAAAACTGAGAGTGAAATCATGCAAGAAAATCAAAGATCAATTTGTGCATTTTTGATGCAAAGAATAAAAGCTAATAGTAAAATCTAATAAATAGTATTTGTAGAATCAAATCAGAACTTTCAATTCACAAATACGATGTAAAAGCAAATGTAACGTAAAGAATCTGAGAAAACAATTTATGTTTCAATCCTACTTTATGTAGGGGACACATACACACATAGCTTTGCATAAAAGGTAATATTCCTGTGCTGTAGAAGGCAAACTCATCCTTTTAATATGGTTAGCCACATGGTTTTCACTGGATGACCATGGTTCAAAACCAGTGGCATCATTTTCTTAGGTTTTCCTGAGAAATGGCATTAAATATATGGCCAGGTTGGTATTATGGATGAGTTTTAGGGCATTGGCTCTGGAAGAAATCATAGAACTCTGCTGGTTGAGAAACTACCAACTAGTGGCTCACAGGAAGCATTCAACCACAGTTGTTCTTGGCCTATTTAGTATTTTTAACATTTGGAACTTTCATAAGCTTGAGTCTCAGCTTGTTCTGAAAATACACTGGGCTTATCTAGCCATTAAGTGAATCTCAGTTAACTAGTTTCTTTAGAAGAAACACATGTCCTCCAGGTTTCTACAGTTCTCATCATCCCTAGTATCCTATCAACAGTATACTCCACTATTTAATGTCTGTATAACCTCCAAAGACATTTAAAATTTTGACCCCCGAGCTAACCCATCCTTCACAGGTGAAAACATTGACATCTCATTGATCTCCTGAGTTTTCTAAATAATGAATGCAATGGGTAGGTAAGATTAGCATCTCTGGAGTTAATGTGCATGGCCTCGAATCCCAGCTCAGCACTTTTATCAACTCTGTGACCTTGAGCATGTTACTGAACATTTCTGGGGCTTAGTTTCCTCATCTCTAAAGTAAGAGGGAAAATAATACCTGCCTCATTGTGTTTTGGGAGTCTAGATCAGTAAATATATGTGGTTTACTTGCAATAAAGCCTGGTGCATTTTATATTCTAGGTGTTTGATATTGTTATTAAATCACTCTATCAAAGTCAAGGCCAATATAGCCTGCTCAAAAGGATAAATCCAGGTGTCAAATTTAAGTACTGCTTATATAGTCCTATCCATTTTATTCTTACTTTTGGTCCGTAGTATTCCAGCTGAGTATTTAAGGGAAGGTTTATGCATCATTGGTGTTTATGATCTTCCACTACTCTTGGACAATGTGACTTTGAATATGAAAAAAGTACTACGTTTGGGAGAAAAGCCAGTTCAACATATAAAAGATAAGGGACAAAAGCGCTGAAGAAGAATTAAGTATTAATTAATTAATTAATTAATTAAGACATTTATAAGTACTGCCTATTTTTAATTTCAAGGAAGAAAAAGAATTACCTTTTTTTCCATTTTTATTTAATAAATGCATTATTTATATTAATGTTTTCAAAAGCTAGATACAGATCACTCATTGAAGAGGGAAAGGGGACTGGGCAGGAAGACTTACATTCCTTCTCTTGCAAAATGATCTTTAACTTGGTTAGATGAATTTAAATGATTTTTTTTTTTTTTTTAGAATTGTATTGATTGTATTGAGGGGGAAAAGATCTTTTTTTTTCTGACTGCATACTATCAATTTTTTACTCAATAAAGAATAATGTTATTTTGAACAGATATTTATAGTGCATCATAAGTGTTTTTCTTGTTGAAAGAGTTGTTCGTGTCAGAGTATTAAAATATGTGCTCCCAAATGTCCTTTTCCTATATTGTGTATTTGGGGATGACTTCTGAACATCAATGTGGAGGTTCTGTTCTTCTAAAATGTTCTTCTTTAAGTAAATGATAAAAGGTTAAGTTTTTTGCATGCATTAGTGTATTCACTGATAAAAAATCCTTGATAGTCTTTCATATAAAATTTTGTGTGTTTTTATTTTTTATGTAAATTATAGTTAGTTAATATATAGTGTAATATTGGTATCAGGAGTAGAATTCAGTGATTCATCACTTAAATATAACACCCAGTGCTCATCACAACAAGTGCCCTCCTTAATGTTCAACACCCATCTAGCCCATCCCCTGCCCCCTCCCTTCCAGCAACCCTCAGTTTGTTCTCTGTAGTTGAGTCTCTTATGGTTTGCTTCCCTCTCTCTCTTTTTAATGTTTTTCTAAAGGGAAGTTTCTTGTATGCAACAGATATATATTGGACATACGTCATACTCCTCAACATGTGAGACCTCCATTACCCTCCAGTTCAATTAAATTTGTTTTATTATTCCAGAATCAAGAGAGAACCTTTTTATGGAGTAATATTTCACTAGAGTTAAGTCTGTTCTTCTTTACATTAGATCTGTTTCTTAGTAAGATCATTTATGCTGCTTAAACTTGTGCTAAGATTTTCTACAGCAGATTAAATTATTTTTCACTGATTACAAATGATTTTTATGATTTTAATTAAATTTTATGAATTAACTTTCTCTTGCTGTACTTTTCATATAAATAAAATATGTAGATACCCATATTTTAAGGCTCTGACATTTGAACAGTGTTTGGAAAGCATACTATAATTCAGTTAAGGAAATATTTACAATATTTGTAAGTTAAGGATTTTTGTTAAATTGCAGGAAATGAGAATCTCTTAGAAGATAAGACTGTGCCAGTCTTAGGTAGCATTTGTTTGCCTGTGGAAGTACTGTGTGATGACTTAGCCACCTGTTATTTCTTTTACACAATTCAATAGCTAGGTTGTTATTAATAGGAGAAAAAGAAAGTATGGGGAAAGCGAAAATAGCAATTGTTAGGAACATATGATTTGAACAGAAGAAATACGGATAAAAACTATTTTTAATAGGAAATGTATGGAAGAGAAAGTAAATAATAGAAGTAAATAATAGAAATAGAATAATAGAATAATAGAATTTGTCAGATAGAAAGTGTGTTGTGTTTTTTAAGCTTCATTTTTCTTTAATTGCCTTAAGTAATACCATTACCATATTCCTCAGATTCCCCAGATTATGCTTTTCTAGTGTTTAGTGTATGGTATGTAATATCCCAAAAAGATTGGTAAGAGGACTTTGGAAAGGAACACTTGAGTAATCCTGGGCTTTATTTTACCTTATCATTTGAATTAAGGATACAATTCTTAAAATACCATACCCATAAAAACTATAGTACAAGCTGATTTATGGTTATACTTACTCTTAAGTGTAACCCAAAGTATGACTTCAAATGGACTTTTTTAGTGCATAACTGCTCTGAACAGGAAAAACATGGTAGTTCTCCATTGGTGACCTATTTGGAGACACCTTGACAAATGCTAGGTATCATAGAATTTTAACATATTTTATGGTTGTTTGAGCAAGCTCAAACATTCTCGGATCATTTATATACGTGTATCTCTGTGTGTATATGTATGTATGTATATATAGATATGTGTGGATGTATGTGTATATGTATACATAATACATACACACACACACACACACACACACACACACACATACACAGGTGTCCCCTGCTATTTGAAAGCAGATTGTTCCTATAAAATCTTCATAAGCCAAAATAAAGTGAAGAAGCAATTAACATTAATTTATATGGAAAAATATTTTAGCATTCTCAGACCCCAAAATAACCTCTCTTAGACTTTTCTGATACCTTAGGATACATGTTGCTAACGGATGCACACAGTAAGTGAAGATCAAGCACAGAGCTGCCTGATGCTGAGCTGCTGAGGAAGGAGTGTGGTGGGGCCACCCTTGCTGCTCAGGATGCCAGATGCCTCTGTAATGGTTCACTGCAAAACGAGCACTGAACACTATTTTTTATTTTCACCTTCTTTGGAAAAGTGAAAATTTTCTTTGGATCTCTTTCAGCTAGTGAAAACAGGTACTAATGTAGGTCTTCCTTAAAAGCAAAATGGTGCAACTTTCAAAAAGCAGAGTATAACTGTATGTATATGTATGTACACACACACACACACACACACACACTCATACACACATCTCCAAAAGAAAGGTTTGGAAAGACATGTATTGAATATTTGGGTGTTTGTACTCAGAAATGGAGTTACCAAATGGCTATAGACTCTTTCCCTGGTTTCCACAAACTCAAGACCAAATGTGTTTCTCTCTGTCCTTAGCTACTAGAAGACATGCTGACTTTTGGAAAACATCACTACTGAAAATCAAAAGAACTGAGATACCTATTTTTAAATTAAAGATTGCAATTACTAAAATTGTGATAAATCCTCCAACATGTCTGAAAAAATATAGTATTAACATGTGGTATGATAAGCTTTGTATTTAAAAAAATGTTGAAAATCATTTCTTAACAGCAAGTGAATATATTATGATTTTAGGTTTGGCTACTTACTCTAAGATTATGGTTTGGATTACAACCAGGTTTCATGCATTTTTTTTCTCTGAAAGCTAATGAAAATCCCCTAGATGTAATGCCATTAATCCCTGGAGCAGAAATAACTGGGACAGCATTTAGTAGAACAGATGTGATTGCTAAGTGCCAGTGATAAGATAACCATCAGTTTATTCACAGTAAGGATCAAATAAGAAAAGTTGAGAAATGGTGAGTAAAGGTTCTTGACCCAAGGGAAATTCTATGACAAAGCAATGCCTTCAATTGTTATTTTCAATAATGTAAAAGTAATAATGCATAAGATTCAACCTTAAATTATTGACTATGAATTCCAACAGTGAAAAGTATAAGATGCCATTACAAGATCTAAGGTTCTTCACCAAAGAAGCAATATTAATAAAATATTCACTCTTAGGGAGGGAAATGAGAGGAAAGTAAAATTATGATAACTTCATTATACTAGGAACTTTATTAAATATTCAAAAACCCGATATTACTTTTCTCTAAAGGTAATTCAGTATGTTTCGAAGGACATTTTTATTTTATAAAAATTTAGCATATATTCTCTCTTTATACCAAATTACTTAACATAACTCAGAAAATTCTAAATATTAAATGAAAACTCTAAAAATTATATTGGTTGTTAAATAATAAAATTATAATGATTCATTACTTAACATTTCTGGACGTTAATATTCTGCTCATCACAATATGTGCCAACTCTGAAATTTGACTTTCAGCTTTGCTGGCTCTGTATATTTCATGTGCCATGTGACATTGTTGATAGTGTTAGGATTTTCTAATATGATGGGATAATATTCCCTGTAAAAAATGCTATCATTTACAAGTGTGATTTTGGCAAGCATAAAAATGTATGATTTCACATAAATGCCACTGTCACTGTTTTCTTAAAACACGACTTTCTGGGAAATAACATGTTACACTCATGATTTATTATTACATTTCCAAGTAACACCTCAAGTTTCTATGCCTAACTCTTCTGACTATAAATTCTACAAATATATGTATTATGAATTATGAACTATACACTGTTCAATAATACTTTTAAAAATTGCTACCTCAAGGACCATTTAGTCTGGGTAACACCCTGCCTGTCCTCTTAGAAAGTTAATAGTAAATAAAACTTTCTGTTTCCTGAATTAGCTTTATAGGAATCAGTACATTAAACTTCATATTTAGGCAAACTTGAAAACACTATTTATATACTTTAAACAAAAACCATATAATTTTAGGAAGATTGAGAAGGCAAATATTAGTATTTTAGTAATTCAAATGGATAAAGCCATATCCTAGCATAATTCCATATATGAAATTCAAATAAAGCCTCTGTTAATTAATTATTAACATTGATGACTGTGTATTAAATAACTATTAGGGACTTCCGTGGAATTTACAACTAAATTGTTCAATTCATCAGTCTATATATGAATGTGTCCTCATAACTTTGTGATCATGATTCACGTAATACATTTGTTGATGTTGGCTCCTCAAAATTTTGAATTTAAAGAGTCATAATCAAAGTATGATTTTGACTGAACATTATACAGTGAGGAGCACAGGTATAAACTAAAAGCAGATTTGATCCTGCAATGCCTAATGTTACCAGCCAAAACTCATATGTGTTAGGGTAAGTGCTTCTGATGCAGATGGTAGGCACTTCCTGTTCCTTCAGAGCCCTGATGATGGCTCACTGCAAGAATCAGTGTGGGTAGACATGAAGTATTTTCTTTTATTCTTTTTTTTCTTTTTTCTCATAAGCAAAACAGTAAAGAGAACATTGGGTCTTAGCTTTCTTTCTTATCGATACTTGCTTGAATCTGCTGATAAATTTGCTGGGGATAAATGGGAAGCTTGAAAGTGAGCTATTGCACAGAAAATAATGGGCAGTCCTGGATGGCTCGGTGGTTTAGCGCCGCCTTCAGCCCAGGGAGTGATCCTGGAGACCTGGGTTCGAGTCCCATGTCGGGCTCCCTTCATGGAGCCTGCTTCTCCCTCTGCCTGTGTCTCTGCCTCTCTCTGTGTGTCTCTCATGAATAAATAAACAAAATCTTAAAAAAAAAAAATAAACAGTTTCCCCAAGCTAATGACGTGGTCATAGGATCACATCTAGCAAAAAATGTACATAGAATTGTAAGAAATAGCTTGATTTAATTAACAAGCTTCTTCAAGAACTCTTCCTGACATATGTCTGTCATTTATTGAAATTTTGCTTCAATCACTGTTGTGCTGACATGATGTTCCTATGAGGGTGTGGGTATTATTATTGCTATTTTAAGGATTAAGAAAACTGTTTTACTTGAGATATACAAAAAGGTGGGATTGGAGTCCCAAGTGTTAAGAATATTTTAGACGTTAATGATGTTAATAGTTGATACTATTTTAATCACATTAAGAAATAAATATAAACAAATTACTTTATTTCAAGTAAATGGTTTTGGTTTTAAGAAGAGAACATTTTCCTGAAAATATTTTATTAGACAAGCAGTTTTGAGGTTTTCCTTTTAATTCAAATAGGAAGAATAAGAAAATGCAAACTTATTAGTATATACCAATTTACCCAATAAAATTACAAGTCTGTACATTGTGTGCTGAAATTAACTTGTTAATGTCTCCTAATCGATGCGAAAGCATAAACTAGAATGAAGTACAAGTTATGTTGGATGCAAATTTTAAAAATTTTATATTTGAAACATTTCTATTCATATCTAATTTCATAAGCAACTATATAATCTTAATTTTTAAGTATAAAAGATTCATTTATTCGTTCACTTGATCTTAGCCAAAAGGCTGAGAAGCGATCATTTATTCATTCAATAAATAAATATATATTGAGTATACCAGGCATTGAGCTTAGAAGTTAAATGAACCATGGAGCTTCCTGTCCAGTGATTGCTATATACAGCCACAAGATGAATTACAGCTAAAAAGATATCAAACCAACAAGTGACCTGCTATTTAGTGAAGGACTCCCTACATTAACTGTGGGCTCTGCAGAGTCTTCCTTGTGAGTTCTGAAACCGAACCTTATCAGTCTACCTAGAGATGTTCAGGTTTTGATAAACACATCCATCTTAACTAATCTCATAAGAAAAGGATATAAACATCAAAGCAATACGTTATTTATTTCTGCAAGATAATGACTTCATAGGAAGTGCTTGGGACTTGAACTTATTACTAGAAGGTTTTGGTAAATATATAGTCATTAGTGAAGGGATTGAGATAATGTCATCAGATGGATAACCACATTTTCTTCTAGGGTATTGGCTCTAGCCTCTTCCTAGAATACTTTTTACTTGGCCAAAATACTTATCTTTATAGACAGTGATGAAAGACACTGAAAATGCTTATTGTTCATTTTTGTTTTTGTGTATAATTTATTTAATTGTAAATTATATAATTTAATTTGTCCAGTTTATTGAGATATAAATTACATATGGCATTATGGTGTTGTGTGAATTTAAGAATATTGTATTGTGCATTCTTTTTATGGGTTACTAAAAGCACCATTACAAAAACATTAAGTTAGCTAATAGTTGCATTTAAGTATTGTCTTTCTGTGGATATACCCTAACCATCTGATTTAGACCTGGACATTTGCCTCTAGCAGAATATTTGCAGACTGAGTGTATTCAATATTTTTGTATATGGCTAAGTTTGCTTTTTATCGATAATTTTAACTAGTTTGAATTAATGACTTCTATTGACCTTTTCTCTAAATTGGAAATATCCTTTTGTATCTAGCCCATAATGCATTGACTAAATGGGTTCCATGTAACTGTATCTTAATCTGAAATGTTTGATCAGCAAATAAGTACTTCAAACCTTTTTTTTTTTAATTTATTTTTTATTGGTGTTCAATTTACTAACATACAGAATAACACCCAGTGCCCGTCACCCATTCACTCCCACCCCCCGCCCTCCTCCCCTTCTACCACCCCTAGTTCGTTTCCCAGAGTTAGCAGTCTTTACGTTCTGTCTCCCTTTCTGATATTTCCCACACATTTCTTCCCCCTTCCCTTATATTCCCTTTCACTATTATTTATATTCCCCAAATGAATGAGAACATATAATGTTTGTCCTTCTCCGACTGACTTACTTCACTCAGCATAATACCCTCCAGTTCCATCCACGTTGAAGCAAATGGTGGGTATTTGTCATTTCTAATAGCTGAGTAATATTCCATTGTATACATAAACCACATCTTCTTTATCCATTCATCTTTCGTTGGACACCGAGGCTCCTTCCACAGTTTGGCTATCGTGGCCATTGCTTCTATAAACATCGGGGTGCAGGTGTCCCGGCGTTTCATTGCATCTGTATCTTTGGGGTAAATCCCCAACAGTGCAATTGCTGGGTCGTAGGGCAGGTATATTTTTAACTGTTTGAGGAACCTCCACACAGTTTTCCAGAGTGGCTGCACCAGTTCACATTCCCACCAACAGTGTAAGAGGGTTCCCTTTTCTCCGCATCCTCTCCAACATTTGTTGTTTCCTGCCTTGTTAATTTTCCCCATTCTCACTGGTGTGAGGTGGTATCTCATTGTAGTTTTGATTTGTATTTCCCTGATGGCAAGTGATGCAGAACATTTTCTCATATGCATGTTGGCCATGTCTATGTCTTCCTCTGTGAGATTTCTGTTCATGTCTTTTGCCCATTTCATGATTGGATTGTTTGTTTCTTTGGTGTTGAGTTTAATAAGTTCTTTATAGATCTTGGAAACTAGCCCTTTCTCTGATACGTCATTTGCAAATATCTTCTCCCATTCTGTAGGTTGTCTTTGAGTTTTGTTGACTGTATCCTTTGCTGTGCAAAAGCTTCTTATCTTGATGAAGTCCCAATAGTTCATTTTTGCTTTTGTTTCTTTTGCCTTCGTGGATGTATCTTGCAAGAAGTTACTATGGCCGAGTTCAAAAAGGGTGTTGCCTGTGTTCTTCTCTAGGATTTTGATGGAATCTTGTCTCACATTTAGATCTTTCATCCATTTTGAGTTTATCTTTGTGTATGGTGAAAGAGAGTGGTCTAGTTTCATTCTTCTGCATGTGGATGTCCAATTTTCCCAGCACCATTTATTGAAGAGACTGTCTTTCTTCCAATGGATAGTCTTTCCTCCTTTATCGAATATTAGTTGCCCATAAAGTTCAGGGTCCACTTCTGGATTCTCTATTCTGTTCCACTGATCTATGTGTCTGTTTTTGTGCCAGTACCACACTGTCTTGATGACCACAGCTTTGTAGTACAACCTGAAATCTGGCATTGTGATGCCCCCAGATATGGTTTTCTTTTTTAAAAATTCTCAACAAGATACTGGCCAATAGGATCCAACAGTACATTAAGAAAATTATTCACCATGACCAAGTAGGATTTATCCCTGGGACACAAGGCTGGTTCAACACCCGTAAAACAATCAATGTGATTCATCATATCAGCAAGAGAAAAACCAAGAACCATATGATCCTCTCATTGGATGCAGAGAAAGCATTTGACAAAATACAGCATCCATTCCTGATCAAAACTCTTCAGAGTGTAGGGATAGAGGGAACATTCCTCGACATCTTAAAAGCCATCTATGAAAAGCCCACAGCAAATATCATTCTCAATGGGGAAGCACTAGGAGCCTTTCCCCTAAGATCAGGAACAAGACAGGGATGTCCACTCTCACCACTGCTGTTCAACATAGTACTGGAAGTCCTAGCCTCAGCAATCAGACAACAAAAAGACATTAAAGGCATTCAAATTGGCAAAGAAGAAGTCAAACTCTCCCTCTTCGCCGATGACATGATACTCTACATAGAAAACCCAAAAGTCTCCACCCCAAGATTGCTAGAACTCATACAGCAATTCGGTAGCGTGGCAGGATACAAAGTCAATGCCCAGAAGTCAGTGGCATTTCTATACACTAACAATGAGACTGAAGAAAGAGAAATTAAGGAGTCAATCCCATTTACAATTGCACCCAAAAGCATAAGATACCTAGGAATAAACCTAACCAAAGAGGTAAAGGATCTATACCCTCAAAACTATAGAACACTTCTGAAAGAAATTGAGGAAGACACAAAGAGATGGAAAAATATTCCATGCTCATGGATTGGCAGAATTAATATTGTGAAAATGTCAATGTTACCCAGGGCAATATACACGTTTAATGCAATCCCTATCAAAATACCATGGACTTTCTTCAGAGAGTTAGAACAAATTATTTTAAGATTTGTGTGGAATCAGAAAAGACCCCGAATAGCCAGGGGAATTTTAAAAAAGTACTTCAAACCTTTTAATCTGGGCAGTCCTGGTGGCTCAGCGGTTTAGCGCCGCCTTCAGCCCAGGGTGTGATCCTGGAGACTCAGGATCAAATCCCATGAGGGGCTCCCTGTGTGGAGCCTGCTTCTCCCTCTGCCAGTGTATCTGCCTCTCTCTCTGTCTCTCATGAATGAATGAATAAAATCTTAAAAAAAAAAAACTTTTAATCTGTAAACTGATCTATATAACATCTTTTTAATTTTTATTAGTCATAGTATTATTAGTATTATTTCGATACATATTTAAGTCATTCTTGGTTTATTTACTTTTTTTGCTAAAGTCATTGATAAAATTTTATTAATAATTTAAAAGTTTAGATTTATCTTCAGAAAAATTCATATAAATGAATGTATATGTGAATTGATGTTTGGGTGTAATGAGATAACTGGATTTTTGTATATCTTCAGATATTGTACTTTTATTTCTAGACAATATTAGTCTGTACCCAACTTTAACCTTTAGGTGGCAGCATTTGAGAACAGTTATATATAGAAAGTTGGCACCATTTAGAAAAATATGATGAAAAATAATAGTACATATGTTCAAAAGAAGCAATTTAGGATTTATCATACTTTTTTATTTAGATCAAAGACAATCCCCTATCAAGAGATAGCTCAGGATCATAATTTGGTACATCAAAAAGTACTTGCCTATCCACATAAAAATACTTTATTCCCATAAAAAGCCCATCATGTTTTTCACTGATGTTTATTCACTGCTTATGCTTTATTGAAGGCAGAGGTACTTAGGCCTCAAAATATCTCCTATCTTAATGAATCTTGGCTAATTAAGCATATCTGAAAATTCCTTCTGAAGTTATCGAAGATAAAAAGAAATCTTCCTGCTTCTACTTCATCTGTTTAAAAAAATTTTACACTGATGTGTAATAGGAGATAAAAGGGGAAAATATGGTAGAAAATAATTTATATCAAGGATTTTGGTAAATAATACCCCTTAGTTACTAACTAGAATAATCATCATAAAAGGTAAATTTTTTTGCATAATTGACGACTCAGTTGATCTGATCTGTAACTCAAATCTTTGTTTTCTTTTTCAAAAATTTGGGGCAAGTAATTTTATTTCACTATTCAAGTATCTAATCAAGATTAGGCCATTCATGACTAACTTCATTAAGAGACCAAATAGGGGCTTTTCGGTGGCTCAGTTGGTTAAGTGGCCAGCTCTTAATTTTAGCTCAAGTCATGATCTCTGAGTCCTAGAATCCAGCCCCCAAGTCTGGCTCCATGCTCAGCATGGAGTCTGCATGAGTTCCTGTCTCTCTCTCCCTCTGCCTCTCCTCCTGCTTGTGCTCTCTTTTTCTTTCTCTCTCTCTCAAATAAATAAATAAAAATATTTTTGAAAAAGAGATAAAATGACTAGAATCTACGATATTTAGTTGAATTTGTGTTTTTAATTTTTATAGGGGATCATGTCATTTTCCCACAGACTATAATTCTTGTTGCTGTAAGAATTTTCATTTAGCAATTGAGCCTGGGATTGAGCCTCACATTGGGCTCCCTGCTTAATGGGAGTCTGCTTGTCCCTCTGTCCCTCTCTCCATTCATGCTCTCTCTCCCTTCTCTCTCAAATAAGTAAATAAAAAATCTTAAAAAAAAAATAAAACCCAAAATTTATTTGATTTTATTGTATTTAGATTTTGATACATTCAAGAAAACCTTTTAGGATAACTTTTTATATAGTCATTCTTTTTCCTTTGATCCTTATGCTTTATTGGAAAATGTTCTAATGTTTTTGTTCTGGTTTAATTTCAGAAGATTTTATTAAAAGATTATTTCATTATTATAGAAAGACATAAAATTTCAAGTAACTTCATTAAAAGCCAAATTTATATAGCTGGTCCAGAAGGTTAAATAATGTACATCTTTTTATTTTGTTTGTCTAAAAAATTTAATAATTTTGCTGAGAGTACAGTGTTTGCAGTGATCTCCATTGATTTATGGCAATCACCCAGTAATTATCTAAAAAAAAATATAGACATAATCTAAACTATAAAAATGCTTCATGTTTTAGGTGTTCATTTCTGTGCTACTTGTATTAATGAAAATTTGGAGGGAACCTAATGATCTATGTGTGGGAGAATGGATAATCTGTTAATTTATATTATGAGATATATGCAGTCTTGATGAATATAGGATATAAAAGTGTATGCATTCTTTGACAACTTCAGCTCTTTTTGGGATTCTTTCCTTTGCGTAAGTTACTCAAAATGGCTCAAGCAAGAGAAAGGGTTTATTGACCCTATGGAATGAAATTTCCCTGGGGCTTGAAGGACAGGATCTAGGTGCTCAAACAATAATGTCAGAAATCTGACTCTTCATCTCTTCCCTTTGTTTTTCTTTTGGTTGGCTTCATTCTCAGTAAATATCTTCCAGCAAAGTTTTCCACCACTCTTGACTGGCATCCTTGGCA
The DNA here is from genome assembly GCF_003254725.2 of Canis lupus dingo. Taxonomy (NCBI): domain Eukaryota; kingdom Metazoa; phylum Chordata; class Mammalia; order Carnivora; family Canidae; genus Canis; species Canis lupus. The sequence goes on from NC_064254.1 coordinate 31,767,002, forward strand.
GAAAAAGCTTAGGTTTGTCTTCCCAGTGTGCTAATGAAAGTTCCAGAGAGGGTTTTCATTATTGCAACCTGAGTTATACTCTCATCCCTGAGATTATCATCATGAGTAGGTAAACTCTGATTGGATGGGCTAGGTCCCAAGTCTTCTTAAGAAGAGAACATGGTTAGCATTAGCCCCATCAAACTACATGGACTAAAGCAGGAGTAAATGTGGTTCTCCAGAGGAAAAATGAGAATCTTTACTAGAAGAATGAGTGTGTGTGTGTGTGTGTGTGTGTGTGTACATACATATGTATATGCCAGAGAACCAAAATAATAGATACCTACCACAGTACCGTAAAAATTAAGTAAGACTATTTTGTACCTTGAGAGAGAAAGAGAAAGGAAGAAAGAAGCAGGGAATGAGAGAGAGAGGAGAGTGACAGAAATAAAAATAAGGAAATAAAAATAAGATGGGTGGATTAAGTGTTCTTGAACCTATTTAGGATCACATAGTCAGTACATAATCAAATATTGATGACTAAAGTCAGTTACAGGAGCAAGCCAATTAACTGAAATCAAACAGAGTACAGTGCAGATTTTGCACATAACATTTTATTTCTAAAAATTCTGAAGTTGTTATTCTACCATCTTTAAACAGTTTTATAATAAAACCTTTGTAACAGTTGTCAGCTGTGTGTATTGGTATAATGAAAGGCATAGCTCGGATTTTTTTAAAAGATACGTCACATAGGAATTCTAAGCAAATTGCGATAAAGGGAAATGATGACAGAATCAATCTCAAAATTGGGGTAATTTGAGGTAGAATATTTACATTTACTCTGGATCTACTTTAATTGTAATTGCTATAGAGCTGCAATGTTTGGTATAAAACTGTTTCCTATTCAGCAAGATGAGGATATAATAATACATCACTTTTATAAAGATTGAATTGATTTCAGCACAGAAACTCACACATTGAGGATTTTCACCCAATGGTCATGATATAAATAAAACTTCTGTGATAAAAAGTATTAAAATTATTACCTACCTTCTAAGACTCAGTGACAGAAAAAGTAAAATTAGGATTCAATATATTCTTTTTTTTCTTCTCTTTTTTTCTAACTTTATTCCCCATGACTTACTTATTTTATACCTGGAAGTTTTAAAATAGTTTGTACCTCTTAATACCCTTCACCTATTTCACCATTTATCCCCCGGCAACCACCAATCTGTTCTTTGTATTTATAAGTCTGTTTTGTTTTGTTAGTTTATTTGTTTTGTTTTTTAGATTTTACACATAAGTGAAATCAGAAAGTATTTGTCTTTGACTTATTTTGCTTAGCATAATACACTGTAGGCACATCCTGTTGTTGCAAATAACAAGATTCCTATTTTTGTGTCTGAGTAACATTCCAAGGTGTGTATATATCTTATCTCCTTTATCCATTCATCTATCAATGTAACAAAGGTTATTCTTATATGTTGGCTACTGTAAATAAAGCTGCAATGAGCATAAGGATCCCTGTATCTTTTCAGATTGGTGATTTTAATTTTCTTTGGGAAGATATCCAGAAATAGAATTGCTAGATCATATGGTATTTTGGTTTTCTAATTCTTTGAGAAACCTACATCCTGTTTTCTATAGTGGCTGCACCAGTTCACATTCCCACCAACAGTGTGCAAGCATTCTCTTTTCTCTACATCCTCACTAATACTTGTTATTTCTGGTCTTTTTGATACTAGTCCTTCTGACTGGTATGAGGTGATACCTAATTGTGGTTTTGATTTGCATTTTCCTGATGATTAGTGATATGGAGCATCTTTTCATGTGTTTGTTGGCCATCTGTATGCTTTCTTTGGAAGGATATTTATTTAGGTATTCTGCCCATATTTTATCAGATTGTTTGTTTGGTTTTCAGTTATATAAGTTCTTTATATATTTTGGAAAGTAACCCCTTATTGGGTATGTCATTTGCAAATATCTTCTCCCATTCAGTAGTTTATCTTTTTGTTTTGTTGATGGTTTCCTTTGTTGTACAAAAGCTTTTTTAGTTTGAGGTAGTCACACTTTATTTATTTTTGCTTTTGTTGCCCTTACCTGTGAAGACAGAGACAAAAAATATATTGCTGAGGCTTATGTCCAAAAATTTGCTACCCATGCTCTCTTTTAGAAGTTTTACAGTTTGGGATCTTACATTTAGCTCTTCAGTCCACTTTGAATTTATTTATTTATTTATTTTAGTGAAGTAGTTCCCATTTCATTCTTTAATGTGTAGCTATCCAGTTTTTCTAACACCATTTATTGAAAAGACTATCTTTCCCCCATTGTATATGCTTATTTCCTTCATCATAGATTAATTATGTAAGCATAGGTTAATTTCTGGGCTCTCTATTTTGTTCCATTGATTTATGTGTCTGTTTTTGTGCTAGTACAATACCATTTTGATTACTATAGCTTTGTAGTATAGTTTTAAATCAGGGCGTGTGATACCTCCAACTTTGTTCTTTCTCAAGATTGCTGTGGCTATTTGAGGTCCCTTGTGGTTCCATACTAATTTTAGGATTCTTTGTTCTAGTCTGTGAAAAATGCCATTGACATTTTGATAGGGATTCCATTGAATCTGTAGAGTGCTTTTGGTAGTATGGATATTTTAACAATATTATTTTTTTCAATCCATGAGCATGGTACATCTTTCCATTTTTTGTGTGTTGTCTTCAATTTCTTTCATCAATGTCTTACATTTTCATGATACAGGTCTTTCACTTCCTTGGTTAAGTTTGTTCCTAGGTATTTTATTCTTTTTGGTATAGTTGTAAATGGAATTGTTCTCTGAATTTTGCTTTATGATGGTTTATTATTGATGTATAAAAACTGCAGATTTCTGTATATTAATTTTGTATACTGCACCTTTTATAAATTCATTTACTAGTTTTAAAAAGTATTTTTTTGGGGGGGGGTTGGTAGGATTTTCTTTATTTAGCATAATGTCATCTGCATATAGTGAGAGTTTTACTTCTTCCTTACCAGTTTGAATGTCTTTTATTTCTTTTTCTTTCCTGATTGCTGTGGCTAGAACTTCTAGTATGTTAAATAAAAGCTATGAGAATAGGCATCCTTCTCTTGTTCCTGATCTTAGAGGCAAAGCTTTCAGCATTTCACTTTTGAGTATGATGTGAGCTGTGGGTTTGTCATATATGCTCTTTATTATATTGAAGTATATTCCCTTTATACCCACTTTGTTGAGAGTTTTTTTTTTATCAAAAATGGATGTTGAATTTTGTCAAATGATTTTTCTGTAATCTTTAAAAAATGATTTTATCTTTCTTTTTGTTAATGTAGTGTATCACATTGATTCAATATATTATTTAAAATATAAACCTATCAGAACTTTTTTATGCACAACTAAATTAAATCCCTTAGTTTTCATTTTCTAGTTGCCTTGTTTAGAATAAAGTCAACATTACAGTGTGTCAGGTAGGGTGGAGGAGTTGGGAGAAATAGAGGGAGGGAGAGAGAGAATGTGCATGGGAACACACCTAGGTGGATGTTACTCTTTCTCAATGATCTTGTCATTCAATTACTTGCTTCCCTGTGATTATATTTCCTATTCTGTATCTAAGAGTCTACTATCTCCAAATTTAAAATAGCCATATCTGAAAACATTTGGTTTTGTGTAGTATGTTATATATTTAAGTAGTGAAAAATATGAACAAAATGAGATAATTAATCAACAGTTTAATTATGCATGTTTCCTGAATTCACTCTGTGATTAGACTTTTACATAAATTTTAGATCATGCACTGCCCAAGTCATTTTGGGGCATCAGTTGATCTTTATGTTGAATAAAAGTTGAAACAAATGAGCCAAAGCAGATATTGAGTCTTTTCACATTCTTTCAACTGGCACTTTGCATTTAAAGCATGTCTACCTGACAGCTTAACAAATTGTTGATTACAAACCAGTTTCAATAAAATGGAATTGTGTGTGTTGTAACACTTTTATAATAGTAGCTAGGTATGATCAGACTGCTTGAATCTCTATAAAGCAGGGAGATTCCTAAATCAGGGGACATTGTTATATTACCAAAAGGTTTGGTATGCCAAAGATGCTGTTTTTTGACTTCCAAATTAGCACAGCCACTGCTTAGGGACACGGGGAGAATGTGATGGGGTACTGGCTCATAGCTCAACATCATGAAATGTTAAGTATAGGCTGCCCTATCTGATAATAACTTCTACAGTCAATGTGAAGCATGGCAATAAGTTTTAGTGTCAGAGATGGCTTGCATCATCTGTACCACATGAATAGTGTCCTGTTTTCCTATACAATTACATAATGTTATCACTTTAACAAAGGACATGTAAGTCAAAATGTTTCCTAAAGTGTAAAAATTCTTACACAGTCAAGGCTTCTGTTGCATTAAATTATCTTTTTTTCTGCCTCATCGTCCTAAGCATCTCTTTCCACTCCATCTAACAACACTTTTATTTCAAGCTTGCTAGATATTCTGTGAATACAGAGGACACCACAAAATTCTCCTAATTCATAGTACAGTATAAATAACTACGAAGTCAGTTCTCCTCCAAAGGGTTTGTATTTTCATAAGGAAGACTTTCAAAGGAGACACCAGAGAGGACTTTGCAATTAAAATTCAGGGTGAGACACTTTTAGTAGACCACCTACAGGAAAAAGAAAATCAAAAAAGCCATGATCAAATTAATATAGTTTATTCGTATTTTTATTCTACAAATATTTGGCTGCCTATAATATCTAGGCATGAGAGAGATATTTTTTACTTTCTTAATTGGATTTTTGGTGATTGGAAACTATGAGCAGAAATATATATATATATATATATATATATATATATATATATATATATTTTTTTTTTTTTTTTTAACCAGGAAAATGCCATATACTAGGAGGGTTAATTGGATGGCACTCTATTGCAAGTTGAGTGGGTCTGGGGCAAGGAGTTTAATAATATGATAGTCCAATTTTTAAACTACCATTCTTCCTGAAGCTATTTAAAAGAAATACTAAAAAAGTATGTGTTGAATATTTTTATATATTTAGGGTCAACTCCACAATTTAGAGCCTGATAAATCACAAATCTTGCTTCCTTGCATCTTTCTGTATGTTACAGGGTCATCTCTCTCAAAAGCTAACTTATTTATTATTGTGTGCCTTCTCTACTCTTCAACCTTCACTATCTGCCTCTTGTTCTTAGGACAGGTTCGCTTGTGTGTTCTACAAGTCTCTATCATTTTATCCAAGGCCATCCCTCCAGCCTCATCAGAGACTGTTTCCTCTTTATTCCTATATGTTGTTATTTTGGATACTTTTTAATTCAACTAACACAGCATGGTAACATTTTTATTAAGCACCCCACCTTTACCTGCCTACATCCTTCTCATTCATCAGGGCTCACTTTGTCTTAATGTCTTCCTTCAAAAGGCTTCCCTATGTAATAATTCACCATCCAGCATCCCATGGCATGCTCTTTTCATGTATCAGAGCACCTTGCACACATTATTGCAGTTGCTTTATTACTCACTGTCAAGCATTTAACTCCATGAGGGTAAGGGCTATATTTGTTTTGTTTAGTGCTTAACACAATGCTAGCCCATAGTAGATTCTCAATTAGTGTATGTTTAACAGGTGAACTATGTTCAGTTTACTATATACAGTTGATCCTTGAACAATACGGGTTTTGAACTGTGCAGGTCCACTTATAAATGGATTTTTTAAAAATAAATACAGTGCAGCACTATAAATGTACTCTTCCTTGTGATTTTCTAAATAACGTTTTCTTTTCTCTACCTTATTATAAGATATAGTATATAATGTACATGTAGTTTACAAATATGTGTTAATCGACTATGTTATTAGTAAGGCTTCTAATCAACAGTAGGCTTCTAGTAGTTAACTTTTTGGAGAGTCAAAAGTTCCACATGGATTTTCAACTGTGTAGGAGGTGGGATGGTCAAATGCCTCTAACCCCTTGCATTGTTTGAGGGTCAACTGTATTTCCAGAGGGAGCATTGGTATGTAAGGCACTATTCTGTGCAACATAAAGGTGACTAAGACACATTCTTTCTCTTCATGTAGCATTCTGTTTAGTACCTTTGGGTGCTTGAGGATAAGTCATGACAGAAATCCTGTTAAAAGGGAGTATCACTAGGGCCAGAAAAAGTCATAAACAAATGGTTACAGGGATTTAGTCTCAGAGATCAGAGGTCATGGAATCTCTTGAAGATTAGACTTCATTGTGGAACAGTTTGGTTAGTGTTTTGCAAGGTAGCCCTTTCTTTGAAGAGCTAGCTTTTTTTTTTTTTTTTAAGATTTTGTTTATTTATTCATGAGAGAGAGAGAGGCAGAAACACAGGGAGAGGGAGAAGCAGTCTGCATGCAGGGAGCCCAACACGGGACTCAATCCCGGGTCTCCAGGATCACGCCCTGGGCTGAAGGCAGTGGCAAACCGCTGAGCCACCGGGGCTGCCCGAAGAGCTAGCTTTTAATTAGCTTTTTTGATAAATGAGTAAAACATGGCTTTATTTCCTTTATATTTCAGTTTAAAAGAGTAAAAATTATTATGATATTCATCTGTTTCATACTGAGGTCAACAAAATATTTGATGCATATTTAAGTATTGTTGTAATTACAGTTTTTATTTTGTTAGGCAAGTTGTATCCAGATTTTGTGTACGCAGGTCTGTGATTATAATAATCCATTTCTAATTGCTTCTGTGAAATCTATGAATCCTTTTTTTGTACACTGTTGTATCCTCCTAGGTGCTGATAAACTAGGTCCATTAGCAATCATTAATGTTCTCTTAAGGTTATTTGACTTTGACTTAGAAATGTTACATTCCTATTCGTTTCATGAATATTCCTCTAATGCTTTTTCTAAACCTGGCACATAATATGGATCTTATTTCCACAGAAAATTATGGATATTATCAGTAATTGCTCTATTACCACAAGAAAAAAATATATTTAGATGTAGAGTCTCAAGGTATTTCAAAAGATCTTTTGAAGCAGTGATTCAATATTGGAAATATAGTAGTTTGCATACAAATAATAGTTATTATACTTTCATGTATAACATTTAAGCTACAGGATACTGAAGTTCTCATTTCCTGTTGGAAGTTTTCCATGTAAATGTAGGACTGTTCTTTTATCTGAAGAGCTACAAATTTCCATTTTATTGGAAGCATACAGTGGAATGATAATGTTTTGGTGTGATTTTTAAGAAAATTATTATTTTGAAGGTCTTAAAAGAAGGCTATGTTTCTTTCACATTGCATCATCTTACTCTATTCTGTATTAATACCCTTTATAATTGTCTCTCTAAATTGAATTTTGCTCTGTGGATGGGCTCACCCTCTTTCTTTTTAGTGGCCCATAGACTCCTCCTTTATCCCATTAGCTGCCACTTCTATTATGGGTTTTGTAGTCCAATGTGAGGAACCAGCCTGCAGATCAAGAAAATGTTCATGATGGCAAATTTGCTTTCTCAGGTGCTCTGTGAAACTGCTCGTACAGAAAGGCACATAAGAAGAATCAATTTTCTTATGTATCTCATTATCCTTACTTCTTAATTGACCATATTATAATTTTTAATCTTTCTGGGGCACCTAGCGACTTAGTCAGTTCTGGGCATCTGGCTTTGGCTCAGGTCATGATCCTGGGGTACCAGGATGGAGCCCCACATGGGGCTTCCTTCTCAGCAGAGAGTCTGATACTCCCTCTCTCTCTGCTCCCCACCCTACTCGTGTTCTCTTTCTCTCTATCTCTCTCTCAAATAAATAAAATCTTTAAAAAATATATTTATCTTTCTTTCTTTTAGGTAAATGATTAAAAGAAAGATCAAGACTCTTCAAAATACTAAAGTGAAAAAAATTAGCTATTTTGTAATGTGTTTTCTGATATACTCACTAAGCTGCTTTTCATGAACCATCATGTTTTATAGATGGAAATACTGAGGCTAGATAGCTTTAAACTATAGACATCTTATTTATTTAATTAAAATGAGATTTAGTGAGGCTTGAACTCAAACAAGAAGTTAGGCATATGCCTAGACTGACATTATGTCCATGGATATTTGTTTAATCATATATTATGATCAAGAATGGAAGAATTCAAAAAGACTTTGACAGGAATGCAAAGTGCATATTAGTGCCTGCTTTGTCTCTCATTTAATGTGGGACCCAAGCTCCCCCTCCATGTCTAACATGAGATCACTGCTTTGGTTTCCAGCATTTCCAAAATTCATCTAAGTTTTAAATAGATTTCATTTTTGGAATCAACACAGACCTTTATATATTCTCTTACTTTTTCAGCAGATAGTTTCTCAGTACTGTCTTTATGCCAGGCACCTTGCTAGGCACAGGGATGGAGTAGTTCCCATGCGGTGGGGTTCTGGGTCTGGGAGGAGACAAACATTGCATAATCACACAAATAAGGAGCCAAGTAGCAATTGTGATAAGTGCTGCAAAGATGTCATAGAGGGTGTCCAGGGAGGCAATACTAGAATAAACCTAAATTAAATTGTGAGTTGGGACTTGTTTCTGTAAGAGAGCAAGAGCTTAAAGCTGAAGCCCAAAGAGTGAGGAAGCCGTAGCCAGGTGAAGAGGGTAGCCAGTGTTCCAGGTGGAAGAGAGAGCTCATAGAAAAGCTCTGAGGTGTGAAATTGTCCACAGGTCCAGCACATGGTCTGAGATGAAGTTGGAGAGAGGGCAGAGTGTACATCATGGGAAGCCTGAGGCATGAGTAGGGCTTTCAACTTAAATACAATAAAGATCTGAGAGTGACAGATTGAGAGGGGAGGTAGGTGTGGAAGAAAGGTGTGTGCAATGCACTGAAGATAAGATTCTGGATGGGTGAGAGGTGTGTCTTCTTTCCCCTTTGTTTTAGAAATGATTTGCCTTTTTTCTAAAGGCTCAGTTTTCAAGGAGATAGTTTCAGGCAAGAGTACAATGGAATTTAGGAATCTTAAAATGTTACTGAAAAGACTTCCTGTGCCTCCTGAGAGTATTCATACCCAAACTTGAAGATTACTGATATAAAACACAATGTCTGCTCTCAGAGAGTTTGTAATCCAGTTTAATTGAAAAGATATGAACATATGGAAAGTTAATTAATCATAAAAGATTTAAATAACAGTACAGAACAATAATAGAGGAACAATAATAAGCAAGCCACGTACAATTACTTAGTTAGTTGTCAGAAGCCCATGATGCTCAGGGAGTTCTTTTCGGATCTTGAAAAATGGAAAGAATTTGAATGATTTGAGAAGAGGATTTATGACATCTCAGGACTAGCAGTAATGGAGATGATAGAAAAAAAAGTGGAAGATACTTTGAGGTGATTGAGATTTGGTGGAATAACCAGAAGTCAGGCAATCCGATTGTGAGAAATATGGAATGCTAGCCTTCAGATTTTGTACTTTATTGTATATGTCGAAGGACCATTGTAGGCTTTGGAGTGGGGGAATGCTAGAATCAAAATGACATATCCAAAGTATCTAGAGAGTCTTAACAAAGAGATTGGAAAGAATAAATGATCATTTAGAAATTTAGAAGCCTTGAGTCAAAATCCTGGCCTGAGTCAGTATAAGGCTGGAGTGGTAGAGTGATGGATATGAAAATAGGAAAGAAGAAGTATTTTTGAGAGATCAAATGAAAGCAAAAAACAAACAAACAAACAAAAAACAACTCAACAACAACAGCAACAAACAGAAAAGACAGGACTGGGTAATTGTTTGGATATGGAACTCAAGGAAAAAGTGAGGTGTACTAAAAGGCAGAAATTCGTATCTCATAAATTTGGGGAATGGTTTCTATGATCATTTAATCAACTGGGATGTTTGATAAACTATATAATTCATTAAGTTAACATTTTCCAATAAGCTATATATCTTACACACCAACTGAATATACTATTTGTAGCCTACATTTCACTTGCTTGTTATGATGGTAGATGAAAGCATCTGTATTTTCAAGGTTGTCAAACTCTGGTATTTTGGCCTCCTAATATAGCAAGCTGGTGTTTACCTTATTTGCCATTATTTACTCACCCCCTCCCTAACTAATGTTTCTTGTAAACCGGAAAGTACAATGATCATTACTTATTGGCCATATTTCATTAATGTGACTCCTCACATGGCTGTCTTCCAATAGCACAGTTCAGGCCATCATGACCATAAGTAACTGTTTCTGTAATTTTTCTCTGCCCAGAAAGTAAAAGTGTAACACTTGTCAGAAATAGAGATTGTTTCACATATATTCTCTCTTTGTCTTTGTTCAGTAATAGGCTTTCAAAAATCATAGTTTGACCTAACCATAGTTCATTTCCAAACAATGAGTTATGATTTAATATACTGCCTAAAACCAAAATATCTTATTTATTATTAGGAAATGGTTCAAAGTGCTTTTTAAAATAAATATTTTGATAAAATTATTCCTAATTAAGAAAATTAGAATTTAAATCAGCCATATTCATACCATCCAGAGATAACTACTGTTAATGTTAGCCTAAATTCACCTCAGTTTATTTCTTCTGCATATACTTAAAATATACTTCTGATAAAGAAATGTGATTCATATTTTATATACAGAAGATGTGATCATTCTGTATGTACTATTGTGTGACCTGCTTTTCTGAATTCATATTAGTTTGAATGTCTTTTCAGTGACTAGCTGTAATCAGTATCATTCCTATAGCCTCTTTGAAATTTTGTTTCATAAATTTCTTGTTTTGTATGCTTAAATGGTTCTCAATACTTTCTACTATAAATACAGTTGCAAAAATATGCAGTCACACATATAGATTTAGGAATATTTTATTACAACACTGTTTTAATATATATATGAATGTACATACACATACATACCTGTATATGTATGTGTGTGTGTGCATATTCACACACTTGTCTGATTATTTTTTAAAGTGACATCATTCCTAAAAGTGACACTGTTGGGGTCAAAGTTGTACAAATTTAAGACTTGTCATATGTAATTTCAAACTGTCTTATATCCCCAAGAGAATGTGTGAATAGCCATTTCCACAACAATAAATCAATGACCAGTCTATTAGCAAGAACATATATCTTAGTTTGCATTTGAGGGGTGACCTATATGTGAACATTATATTTTTCTGTTATTGCTCATTTGTATTTTTCCTATTCAAACTGCCTATTGATATTCTTTGCCCATTTTTCCATGAGTATTCAAATCAAGTTCTTAAATATGCTTTATGATCATCAACCAACACAACCAGTTTTAAAAGAATATTAAAATAATTAGATTTTTTATGTATGTCCTTACATTGCAAAATAGTTTTCTGTGCCATAGCAAAAAAATACTGAATATGGCAAGACGCTAAACAACTGGTCTTGTTTAACATTAATAATTTAATGCTAATTGTAATAGTGATTTAGTGCTAATTTTGCTAAGCTCTTTATTCAAAATCAGTTTTATTTTATTTTTTTTTTAATTTTTATTTATTTATGATAGAGAGAGAGAGAGAGAGAGGCAGAGACATAGGCAGAGGGAGAAGCAGGCTCCATGCACCGGGAGCCCGACGTGGGATTCGATCCCGGGTCTCCAGGATCGCACCCTGGGCCAAAGGCAGGCGCTAAACCGCTGCGCCACCCAGGGATCCCTCAAAATCAGTTTTAATTAAAATTAATAAGGGCAGCCCGGGTGGCTCAGTGGTTTAGCGCCAGCCTTCAGCCCAGGGCCAGATCCTGGAGACCTGGCTCCCTGCATGGAGCCTGCTTCTCCCTCTGCCTGTGACTCTACCTCTCTCTCTCTCTCTCTCTCTCTCTCTGTGTCTCTCATGAATAAATAAATACAATCTTTTTAAAAACTTAATAAAAGTAGTGGCATTTGCCAACATTACCTTATATAAGTTAATTTTATTCTTTTATGAGGACTCTCTTCATAAATGCACCCAAACATACCAAAGTGATATATCTTGTAAAAGTTAAAAAGTTAAGTAGTAGCCCCACACCACCACTTAGGATGAATCTTATTTTCACCAATAGAGGAGTAGGCAGCATAATGCAGAAAATTTCAAAGTTAGTTAACATGAATAGTCATAAGAATTAAAATCTTCACTCACACACCTGAGGGGCAAAAGGGAGTGAGTTCTTACTCTTCTCACATTAGTACTTCTTCCCAAGTGTTGTTTGCTGTTTGCCAAGATAATGCCTTTCAGTTTCTGACACAAAATATTAGTTAAATAAAGAGTAAGAGAATTTAGTCTTCACACAGCTAGAATTATAGGTGGAAATTTAGAGATATGGGAACAAGTTGAAATTGTGGGAGATCAGATTGCGATGGTGTTCATGGACCCATCAGGTGAGAGCAGAGCAGACAAGGGAGGGTAAGAAAAAAACACTGCAGTGTGTGCAACCACATTTCTCAAGTATTCACAGGAAATACAGTGACAGGTATGGCTTATTAATGCAGATTAATCATCTTTTGTGTATTAATAAGAAGAGATGTAATAGTATGAAGTTTATTCCATAATCAATTTATTTATGAATATAGATTTCCTATGTGATTAGGAAGAACCCCTATCATGGGTCTCTAAGCATTTGATCATAAAGTCTTGAATATATAAATTATTTGGTCTCATTATTTATTCAATTGATGCTTATTTATCAGGTGTCAAACACATTTTAGAGCATTGGATACACAACAAAGAACAAAGCTCCTGCCCTCCCTTTACATTTTTAATTGAGAAATTGATAGCAAACACTTATGAAATGTAATGAGGGTAATGATATTTTTCTCTAAAGTAAAATAAAGCACAATAAGGGGATAGAAAGAAGTTGAGGCTCCTATTTTTATATGGATGGTCAGTAATGATTACTTTGAGGTAATGATGTTTGAGCATTTAGAGTAAAGAGCATTTAAGACTGAGGGAATAGCAAATGGGAAGGCCCTGGGACAGGCATATGATTGGTTCTTAGCATCTTCAATAATTATTTGGAAATTTTGTATTACTTCCTCATTTTCTTATTGAATTAATGTTTCTAGAATTATATTCTGAAATGGTAAATATAAATGATTTAATAATTAACATCAAATCCATTTATAGGTCCAAATGGATATAAAATAGGAAATATAAAATTGCTTTTAGGCACACTGATCTTTTAGTTTTATTTTTGATGTAAGAAGTGATTCACAGATAAAGGTTCATTGATGTCAATATCAGAGGAAAGATAGGATCAATTAGGATAGGTAGGATACTTGGACAAACATATAATTTGTTAGTGTATAAATTTTAGCAGAAATATTTTAGTGGTGTAACTAATGACCTGTAATCACTAAATGCATTAACACTGTTCTGCTTATCCAAATATTGAAACTGAGATCTTACTTCAGCTCAGCATCTTGATCTACATGATTTAAGTTATAACAACAGCAACAACAAAAAGTAGCATCTTAGAGCAGTAACCTTTCTAAAAATTATATCCACATTTGGTTCTGGGATTTTCACTGATGGCTAATCAGCCTGAGAATATAAGCATATACAGTGGGCACCTAATGAAACCGGTTATATATGATATCTATTTTCTAGACCTATGCTGTTTGTTGCTCCAGACTAACATCAAATAACTAACTATTCCTGATGTCTAAATGAAAGGCAATGGCCATGGAGCATGGAGGTTGGCAATAGCACTTGCAGATTAATCCAAAATTATGGAATACAGTTTCCATATTCCTTTGTATTTCCATACGTGTTTTGGATATATAGCTATATATAATCAGTATTAAATATATAGAGATATGAATAATGAGAAGTAATGTTGTGAAACTCTGTACGTGACCATCAAGTAATTATGAATTGATATATAGCTATATATAATCAGTATTAATATATAGAGATATGAATAATGAGAAGTAATGTGAAACTCTGTACGTGACCATCAAGTAATTATGAATTTCAAAATATTTCAAATGATTTCTACGAAAGTATATGCAAATAATAACACCTCAGTGATGTTTTCTGTACAATTTGTGATTTAAACAAAGGCACTTTTTAGTTGAAATCATTTCATTTAATAAACCCCTAAGGAAACAATAAGGGAATTAGTTAATCAAGATGTCAGCCTATCTATTTTTCATTGGGTGTACCGCCCATCAAGAGAACTGTGCTAAGAGTCCAAGAGCAAATCATGACTTTTACATTCTCAGGCATTCATCTTGGGCTAAATAATTTGGGAATTGAAATCTTGGCAAAGGTTGACTTACAGGTAAGTACAATCACTTGATAATTTCACATATGATTTTCAATTTATCCTTAGCAAACACTTTTGCCCTGACGAAACAGAACATTTTATGCTTCTTTTCACAGGTAAGAACAATCCATCTGAGTGACTACCAAAGTGACTGCAGCCTTCAGTTCTCACTCCCAAACTTTTTTAAAGGAACATTGTTACACTAGAAAAATCTTTATAAAGACATTTGACTTATTTTCATACTTTGATAAATCAAGGCAGAATATTTCTTTACAGCCACAGTAAAATCTGTAATGAACTTGAGGATGTTTGTATACTCTATTTAATTCAATCAAATAACAATAGTAGGTGCTGCCTGGGAGATAAATATGTATATGCTATTCTTACTGTCAGAGATTATAAGATATAGTACATTATTAAATTCTGTAATGCAAGATGGGAAACTTCAAGTCAAGAAAAAAAGACATTTAAAAATTGTACTGGGAATCAATCTGAGTAAAGATCAGGTTTTAAATCTAACAACAACTTCAGAGAGCAAACAGCATTTACAATGGGTATTAAATAAAGGAAAGTTTGGACAATCATAAATGGGAGTGGTGTCTCGCAGACAGGGTAACAGGAACAAAGTTTGAGGGTGAAATGCATAGGGCAGGTTTCTGAAACAGCAAACAAGCTATGGAAAAAAGTAGAAAACTATAAAGTTAGAAATCCAACATTTTTTATAGCAGTACTTGGAGAACATTATGTTTCTTTGAACAATATTTCTCTTTGAAGACCTTGGTTCAAACTTTACAAAGATTTAGCTGCAGATGCTGATTTGGAACTAATTTTATCAGAAATTTATAACTATAGCCTAGGCAAGAATTAATTAGGCAGTTTTGGAATTAAAAGCATGCAAGAGGCATTATGAAGGTAGATTATTTATGATTTAGAGACTGAGTGAATGCTTGCTTGAATGGGAAAGGAGGACAGATGATTTGAGACTGGTGGCACCCCAATAAAAAATACAGGAGGAAGGACGAGGTCATGGTCTTCCTAAAAAACAATATGTTTATGAACATGGAGAAATTAAGTTGCCAACGTAAGAGCCCTATGAAGCTGTACAACAGGCTGTGTCTGGAACAGAGGAAGAGAAAAGGCAGAAGCTGATGAGGAAAGAGGCATAGAGATAACCATAGAAATAGAAGAGACAGGAATATGAGAAATGAAGATGAGGAAGCTAAGTGTAACCTTACAGCTAGCAGATTCTGTAGAGAGGTGGATAAACTGAAGAATGGAGACCATGAAGATAAGGATAATATTCCTGAGCAGAAATGCCTGGAAAGATGTCCCTGTACTGATGGAAATGTGTCTATCTGTGCTGTCCAGTATGCTGGCCAGCAAGCACGTATGACTCCCAAGAAGCTGAATCTTGCTTAATTTTAATTAATTTAAATTTATATAGTCATATGTAGCTAGTGACCACTAAATTGATAAGCACCATTATAGAGACTTAAAACAACTTGTCTTAGTACACTCAATTTTAGTCCACTCAGCCACCAGGTGACATCCCTGAAATATAAATTGGGACATATCCTTCCCCTGCTTAAATTGTCCAGTGGTTCTGGAGTCTGGGAATAACATTCAAACCACTGAATCACAGCTAAAGAAGAGGTCTCCAACTTCACTCTCCCAAACCAAAGCTCTAGTTACAACAGCCAAGTTCCCCAAATTGACTGATCCTTTTCCAGGTCAATGCCTTTGTCCTTGTTTCTCTAATGCTTCCTGCTATTTCCACTACTCACTTCTTTTAGTAGTTTATATCTCCATTCAAGTGTCAGTCCTCAGAGAGGTCTTCCTAGAGTCCCTTATCCAAATTAGCCAGATTGCCTCTATTATGCTCCCACTCAGCACTCAATTTACTTCCTTTATGCCACAGATTGTAATTTGTACGCATTTACTTCTTTATTCCCTCAGCCTCCCTGCTGGATTGTAAACCTCTTAAGGGCAGAGATCATGTGTGTCTTACATCTCTCATTGCCTATCAGAGTGCCTGGCCTATGGTATGTGAGCAGTAATTATTAGTGGAGTGTTGATCATGTATCAAAAAAAAGACTGCCTGATAATGAAAGAATAGGTGACTACTAAACACAAGTTTCCATCAATATTTTTTTGTTATTGTTGAATGAGTGCATTTCAGTAAATGAAAGCTCAGAGAAACTTACACAAGTTGGTAAAATATATATCTCAAAGTTTCTATTTAAACAGAAGAAACTAAAATGATACCAGATGAAAGATACAATTTGGATAGTACTTAGTAGATAAGGAATTTGCATAACTTTTATACTTTATAAAGCCTCAAGTCTAGAATTGTTAGCCTCTCTAGTTCTGCACAGTTTCTTCCTACCTTAGAGGAAGATTGTGTTTCTTAGCTACACACCTAATGCCTGCCTCTGATTTATTCTTTGAACTTCTGTGACCCTTGAAAACACTGGAAATTTTTTGCTCAGGGTATTTTCTGGAATTGTCAATGATAATGGAAGATAGATACTACTGTTACTACTATGTAAAAAAACAAAATAAAATAAAACCCATGGTTCTCAGATTGGCAGTTTATTAGAGAAAGAGAAAGGACCGTTATTGCTTGGAAATGTATGAGAAATAAGGACCAATTTATCACCCAGAAAAACAAGTTGTTTACTTTCATTGTATGAGTGAAATAAAGCAGCTGGCCTGTTGAACTGCTTCCATTACTTGAGTAACCAGGGAATAATACTTTCAATACAATTATATATCACTAGGAATGAAATTGATGGGGCAACATTTTAAAGTTTTTAAAATAAAAGACCTTTGTCTAAGATATATCCTTTAAAAGGTAAATATAAAAAGAATTATATATACAAAAATCAGTATTTTTACTTAGCATTGAAAATGAGGGTTTATAAAATTAAAAAATAATAATAAGTAAATAAAATAAGGGTTCATATCTACTAATAATGAAAAAAAGAAACTCTGTCTCCAGGGCAACCAGCTGATTTTTTTTTTTCAGTATTATGTTTCCTGTTCCACTGCTATCAAGAGTTTAAAAATAAAAATGAAAAAAAAAAAAAAAAGAAAAGAGAAAGAAAGTGAAAGAAGGAAAAAAGAAAGGAACAGTATAACCCAATAGTTAGAATGAAGTGGGCAAGTTTTCAACCCCAAAGTATGAGTCGAATAAATGCTTAATATATTTCCAAATCGAAGTTAAAATTTAAATCCCATGTATTTAATTTTTTATGCAATGTATAGTCTTTATGAATACTAAGGGTCTAGGAAATAAAGTTGGATTCTTTTTTTTTTTTTAAAGTTCGGATTCTAAGAATAGATTCTAACTTTAAATTTATCCAAATACTTATAGATCTTCCTTCATTGAGGCTTAGTCCCATAACCAAATGGGTAACTACAGGAGTCAGTTGGAAAAACATAAAATTTCTTAAGTGAGCATAGATAATATAAGTATAGACAACATATGTGATTTACTTTTAAATGATATTTTAATAATATAAAATTAAGCTTCAATTATAAAAAGAGAAGGCCAGTTATAATTGTCCCCAAATTGTAGATAATCTTATGAATAATACTATAAAATATCTTTTCTTTTGAAATCTCTTTTCTAATTCTTTCATTTTTTTATTGAATTAAATATAGTCACCCTGTGACCCATTACTTAGCAGGCTGTGTCTGTTAAATTAGATAATCATAAAACTTCCACACATGGAAATAACTGCACTTCCCTGCTAATGTCCTACATTAAAAAATGAAAGGAAAATGGGCTTTTGTTTTAGCAATCTGATAACTTGGGACATAAAAATGGGACATATTGTTTGAGCTATGAAAGGTTTTTCTGATATAATTGTTGAACTTCCAAAATGTCTATTCTGGGAAAGGAGTCTTATATTATGTGAGTTAGAAAGTTTATGTCGTTAATTTGTTGCTTAAGTATGCCTCCTATGGTAAAGAATTTGAGAACATAAAAACAGATGACTCTCAAGTGGTGAAATTTACAGCATGAGTCCTCAAGAGACTATGTGCTTCCTTTATTTGCCTCCCTTGCCCAAAGGGGCATGGAAGAAAGTAGATAATTACCTTGTGAACTCATGTTGTATACACAGATGGATTGGTAAGAATGAAAAAAAAAATTGCATTAATGGCCTGTGAAATGCAAATGAAGTAATTATTTAGATAGCTACGTCAAAACACTAACTCATTCTGAACTCAAAAATTTAAATGAGTCTAAGGAACATGTGGTGTGCCCCAGTAATTTTGACATAAACATTTCACTTCAAATCATGAGTTAAGACACAAGCGTAATTTGTTACTTCAAATAACTATTAATCCACTTGCTATGTGAATTAACATATTTTTATATCAATGTTCAGTGTGTATAATCAGATGAAATTCCATTTATCATTTTGTAATCCCTAACCAACTGCATGCTTTAGCTTATCAAAAGCATCACTTTTGGAAAAACAAAAACAAAAACAAAAAAAAACAACTCACTGTTGTCAAAATCAAGATCTCATAGGTAAAGGGAATTAGTGGAAAAAATATTTGGTGTGGTATTATATATATATATATATATATATATATATATATATATATATATCCACAGGAGACAAAAAGTCTGGAAGACATCCTCTTCTGCAACAGATCATATTTATTAGCATAATCCTTCCCCAGAGGTTTCTCTACTTTGGCATCTTCTTTTCCGTAGTTCAGAAAATATTCCATTGGCTTCACAAGCTGCTGAATCTGATAACTCTGATTTTTTTTTTCTTAGTTCAATGTTGTGCAGACTATGCTTCTGGAAGTGTCAAATTATTTGAAATAAGCCATACTGACTTGAAATATAATGTCCTTTACACATGCATTTTCCTTTGTTTTAATTTTGCAAGTCTTGTGGAATGGATACTTACTGTCTAGGATTTTGCAAATTTTTGTATTACTTAAGAAAACATCATTCTGAGTTTGGCATTCTACAATGCACCAACAAAGTAGAATTGAACAAATTGGTCCATACAATACTCTGTAGCTGTATTGTGCATTCTACAGGAAAGGAGGTATACACAGTGTATGCTCTTACTTAAGAAGAATAAGTTGAATCTCCCTCACATTAAAATATTTCACATCTTAAAACATGAGCATATAAAGTCTTGCTGTCTTGAAATTTGATACTGATAAAGGATTAATATACTACGTAGCATGTCAATTATTCAGATTAATGTCTCTAAGCATTTCTTGAGATTTAAAGTCAAGAAATTTGCCAAAAATAAAGAAATAAATACATATATATATGCATACATATATGTGTGTGTGTGTGTGTGTGTATATATATATATATATATATATATATATATATACACACCAAGGTAATATTGGTGTGGTATTTTATATATATATATACCAATATTTATAAATAAATAAATATTTAATCTAATAAATTAGAATAAAAGTAATTCTCTTATCTGAGAACCAGTGTGTGTATATATATATATAGAGATAGATAGATAGATAGATAGATACACACACACACACACACCAAGACCCACAGCAGATCAATGAAATCTAAATGCCTAAGGGTGGGGACCTGGGAATTTAAGTGATAACGTTTTTCTGTTGAATGGTTATCAACTTATATATTCTTGAAGAGACAGTTTATGTTATTAACAAATCTTATCTATACTAATACACAGAAAAAACAACAAAGAGTCAAGGTAATAATTTTTACAAATAAAATACATGATTATTTTTTATTAAAAGAAATTCTGGAACCATGGGCAAGAGGCAAAACAAATAACAATGTTATATCTTTGTGTGGGCAACAATTTCATGTGGATAACTTAAAGTTCTGATACAAAGACAGAGTCAAAAACAAGATTAGTACAGCCTTTTTTGTGGATTTAAGTGATTGGAACTGGAAGCTTCCTTTAAAAGGAACATGTACATTTAATGATGAACAAGAGTAAGATAGGAATTAGAGTGTAAGTAATCCTTGAAAGCTATTCTTCTCTTAGAACTTGTTGATCTGACAGCTAATAATCAGTTAGTTTTAAAAAAAAAAGTGTATAAAAGAATTGAAGAATTTATAATAGTTTCTGAATGTCCTCTGTGTCCTGGTACATGCTATATGGAGGGAATACCAGATGAAAAATCCAAATTACCTTGGGATCATGGTCGGAGATTGCCATGAAGGGATACAACAGTCTCTCTTTTCTGTGCTCATCCTATAATTGCTCTCAGCTAGTTTAAAAAAAAAAAAAAAGACACAGAGAGATATAAATAATTAACTTTTTTCCCCAAAATGACAATTTTAAAGTTAAATAGCAAGCAGAAATTCTGAGAAGAATTTTGCTTTAGTCAAGAACCAGTTTTTTTCTTTTTAATTGACTACAACTTCTCCAAACTATTGCCTTCCTGCCTTAATTAATCGTATTTGTAAAGGTAAAATTTCATAGGGGTATGAGTTTCACAATCAGAAATCTGTTCCTTCAATAGCAAACACAAAATATGTGGGTAAAGAGAGAATCATTTAAGAGGAATGAGAATGGATATGGGGATTTGAACATCTGATATCTCATTGAGAATTTTAAAGAGAAATAATACTCAAAATTCTCAACTGATCCAATGTTATCAGGGATAAAAATCCCTGTCTACTAGGTGCTTGGTTCTGTTGCCACCCTCACTAACATTCTTGCTAAGGAAAAGTGGTTTCTAACACTTGATTTGTGGAATCAGAACCTATTACTTTAAACAAAGCAAAAAACTAATTCTCTTGTTTGAAAATCAGTAAATCTCTTGGTCCCTGGCCACACCCCACAGCCACTTGAGGTAGCTCTTCTAGGTTACAAGATCAACCTTAGACTTTATTTTTCCCAGCATTTTTGAAGTATTAGACTTTAATATCAGTCCTGCTTTACCCAGGCTAAGACACATTTAGCCATAAGCCAACCAATTGATCTAAATTGGTGTGAGTAGCTGTGGGAGAGTGATTAGATAATGGAAAGAGGATTGCAGAAAGAAGAGCTGGAGGTAATTTTATTGTGAAATATCAACACTTCAGGTTTAATATGTCTACTACAAGAAATGTAAAGACACACTTTGGCAAAACTTCAGAGTATTTGCTTTGAGACAAGTTATTTCTGGCACTATTTTAAAATAGTGGAAATAGAGCATGACTCTCCACCTATCAGATGCAGACTACAGATAGTGAGTTCCTGTCAAAGAGTACACTATGGAAAGAGGGGAAAAATAACTTTACTGTGGAGAAACCAGTGAAGCACTACCTCAGACAGGTGATCAGGGTCAACAACAACAGTGATAAGTCAAGTTGATAGCATCTACCCTTGATATGATTTGATGAGAATGGCACTTTACCTCTGTGACCTTCCTCCGCAAATCCCATAACTTCAGTCAAATCATGAGGAAAAAAGCAGGCAAACTCCAATTGAGGGACATTCTACATAAGACCTAACCAATACTCTTCACACCTGTTAATGTCATCAAAAACAAGGACAGTCTTTGAAATTATCACAGCTGAAGAGGAGCCTTAGGAGTCATGATGACCAAATCTAATGTGGTGTCCTGGCTGGGATCTTGGAAGAGAAAAAGGACATTAAAATCTAAGGAAATCTAAAAAATATGGACTGTGGTAATAAATTGAAGATTTTTTTACAAGTTTTTAAATTTTCATTCCAGTGCAGTTTAATGTATAATATTATATTGTTTCGGATGTACAATCTGGTAAACAATGATTATAATCATTATTCAGTGCTTATTGTGATAAAGTGTACTTTTTAATCCCCATCACCAATTTCACCCATCCCCCTACCCACCTTCCCTATGATAACCATCAGTTTGTTCTCTATAGGTAAGATTCTGTTTCTGGTTTGTCTGTCTCTCTCTTTCTTTTTCTGTTTTGTTTCTTAAATTCCACATATGAGTGAAATGATACAGTATTGATTTTTTTTATTTATTTTGCTTAGCATTATACTCTCTAGATCAATCCATGTTGTTGCAAATGGCAAGATTTCATTCATTTTATGGCTGAATATATATAGTATACATATAGATGTATAATAGTATACATATACTATGTACATATATATAATGCAATACTATTATATATATAATTACATATATAAAGGAATACTATTATATGTATGTGTAATAGGTATATGTATATTATATATATGTAATAATATATATTATTACATATACATTATATATTACACATATAATGTGTATGTTATATGTATATGTAATAATATGTATATATTATATATGTACATATATACATATATAATGCAGCCTTATCTGAAGAATCAACTGATGATGTAGTGGAGAGGGTGATTCTCCTTCCAGGCTTGCTCACGTGGTTATTTGCAGACTTTAGTTTATTACTACATGGGCCTTTCCATGACCCTCACAACACAGTGGATGGCTTCCTCCAGGACAAATGATCTAAGAGAATGTGAGTTCATACTCAATAGAAGAATCCACAACCTTTTTCTTTTTTTTTTTCACAATCTTTTTCTATCCCAGTTTAGGAAATGGCATCCCACTACATCTACTATTTGCCTTCCTTTCTTGCCTTCCTTTCATCTAATACTGAATGTCCAGTGTACTAGCAACAGAACCTAACACCGAGTCTGTGATGTGCCATGATTCTCTAAGAGGCTCAACCAGTCGGACTACTTCCATTATGCAAGGGGCAGTACTTATTCTTACTAAAATAGACACTTACTCTGGACATCTACTATACTCTCCTTGGGGGGACTACATAAGGGTGAAGGGTGTGAATGCTATGAGGTCGAGGTTATTGAGAACCATTTTAGACACACACTAAGTAAATAAAAATGTTTAAAATGTAGATATCATGTTAAATGTACTTACTACAATAAAATTTTAAAAAATGAAGATAATATTTTTAAAATGCCCTTTTTATCATGACTTATATATTACTGCTATGAAATTTTAACAACTTAAATGCCAAGCAATAGGACAACAAAATCATACATTAAAATGCAAGTTAAAAAAAAAAAAAAAAACTTAGAATAATCATGTATGCCACACAGTGTGATGGAAAATTCTTGTAAAGTGATCTTAAACAGAAACACAGAAAACAAAATTATCCAAATATATATAAGGACAAAGCTTAGAAAGAAAGCTGCATAAAGCAAAACAAGGGGTACCTGGTTGGTTCCGTAGGTAGAGCATGTGACTTTTGGTTTCAGGATTGTAAATTCAAGCCCCGCACTGGGAATGGAGCCTACTTAAAATAAAAATTAAAAATTAAATAAAAAATTAAAAAGCAAAACAATGTACTGAGTTAGACTGGTAATATTTTTATGGTTAAGGGTTTTCTCTAAAAATGTTTAATATTGTTAAAAGTATTTTTACATATTTTTAAATGAGAGAAATGGTACTATATTGGTAATGTTTATGTTAATTTTTTACTTCGTATCTGTAAGAAACATATTCATAATACATAAATTAATCTTAGGAAGTATAAGAAAATGGGCATGACTAAGAGTATGGATGACTCACTGCAAACCTTTTATCACTCATGGCATTAGGTTTTTAGTAACATCATTCTAGTGTGAGTAGAATCCACAATTTTGTACCATGTGTTTTCTTATCTATATTCTGAAAGTGGTCTCCCCATAATTAGGCATTATTCATACTGCTACCTTGCATTCAAAATGGCAGGTATAGCCATACATATTTTATTATTTAAACCACTGAAGACTATGTCTACTATCCCACCAAAAGATGTACTAACTAAAAGTGGGTTTGTTCCCTGCAACCTTTTTAGGACACTAAATCAAACCATCTGTAGTAATGTTTTGGGTTTTTTTTTTTTTTCTGCTTGGGAAATGATTGCTAACATATGGCAGTGTCAAATGACTTTAATTTATCTTTCATTAAGCAAGAAACAGCATGTCATCTCTTCGGTAGCTTGGAGATTGTTTGCCTTTTTCATTATGAATCACTAATCAAAGAATATTGCCCACTACTCTTCCCCATATGATATCAGAACAATTCAGAAATTCAGACTTGAGATAAACATCTGCACCATTCTAAAAGCCAGGGCAGTGTTGTGGAGGTGTTCAGTGACTTTTCACTATAGTTTCCTATTGTGAGAATCCCTTTCTTGGTCACAGTTCCCTAATTCTCATCTTTTAAATAACCAATTCCCTATAGGTGCCAGCAAAACCAGAACCACCTCGTTTATAGCTGCCTGTAAGGTATACAATCTCCTCTTACATTTATGTAGACTTACAAGGGTTAGGACCTTTCTTAATTTTCCTCTACTTGACTGATTTTTTTTATAAGCCATAGACTTTTAACAAAAACTGTTCAGTGCCCATTTTTAAACTTTTATGACCCTAGCTGATACATGAATATATTTATGCTCATTGTAAAACCCCAAAGAGTACAAGAGTACTCTTGTACTATTTCTTCAACATCCCCCATCTGACTTTGCTACAGATAGCCAATACACTGTTCATGTGTCTTCTGAGGCATTTATGTGTGCACCCACGCAGACACACACACACACACACACACACACACACACACATTTTGGTGAAAATCTGAATAAATGGAATCAAGTGTAGTTAATCTGACACACAACAATGTGCCTTGGAGTTCCCTCCAAGCTAATACACATAGATCTGCTTACTTTATTGCTTGCAAAATATTCTATATTTTGGCTACATCCTAATTTATGTAATTCTTGCTTATTGATAGACATTTAAGATGTTTCTGTGGACATACTTTCAGCTATGGAGGTCCAGGAGCTCTCTGTTCTGACTTACATCCTTCCCGTGGTCCTGTTTATAATACTGAAACTAATTTCCAATGTGATTCCTTCCTCAAGCACCCAATCTAATGAAGTTTTATTGTGATTTCTATTACTGCAGCAATGTTAGGACTATTAAGAATGTCAGTCTTTCTAACCTCTTAATTTAAAATGAGGCATGTTTATAAAATTGATGATGTTACATGGGAATTGAATTTTACCCCATTTATAAAGATGGACATGACCACTGTTTATAGACCACAGATATGGGACTCAAATTGGATGACATCCAAATGAAGAAAATGAATGTTGAGGTTGTTGAGACTTTCTCCCATATTTTATATCATCTGGCCAATGTATAGCATCATTATACAAGAAACATATCTTTATTAATAGTCCCCAATAGGTCCAAGACTATGTTGTGGTTTTTGGAGCTCTATTCCTAAAGATGAACAACATATCATTTAGGATACACATAAGGGTTTTGTAATTCATCCTCAGGTCTACTTTGTTAATGCTGCTCTTATCCTTTCCCCAGTTGACATAAACTCCACAAAGCCTCTTCCTCAGCCTCTAGCTTTCAGAAAAATTAATAGTAAGTTAACCCTGTTCTCTATGACGTCTCTTACTTTCCTGTCCGTGAGAATTGAGCAAAAACTCTTTATTGTGGACCAAAACTATAAGGCTACTTGGGAATAGATGTATTTTGCAGCAATATATGCTGTGGTCTCTTGATCACAATAGCAATGACAACTCTAGCAGGCTTCCCTTTCTGCTTGATTGGCCAAGCAGACAGTTACAGGTGTCCCACTTGAGAGACTACCTGCTGCAGGCTGGTCCATGACCTCCATCTTCAGCCTCATCATTCCACAGCACTGAGCAGAAATGGTGATCACCCCCATGTCTGCTTCACAGCGGTTCTTTGATTGTCTTCAAATGAGTTTTGCAAATTAGGTTAAAAAGTTTCCCAAATATTCAAACTCTAGTCTTCCCTCTGGCTATTGTCCCAATTGACTCCTTTCTTTTCAGTTACAGAATGAATGAAATTGATCACCGTATTCATTTCCTCACTACCTACTCTCCTTAAATACACAAATTTAGTTCCCCCCCCAATTTAGAGAAACTGATAAACATCAACTTTTAAAAATGTTCCTTTAATGACTTTTTTAAATATTCTATAATCATTGTGGATAACCTACAAAGAACAATGAATTATAAAGATACAACTATAAAGATATGAAAATTTTTCTAATCTCACAAAAACAAATACTGTGGGCCTCTTTATTTTTTTCTTTTTAGATTTTATGTTTGATTTTGTTTCTGTTTTTACTGTTTATAAATGTAACAAGAACATTTTCCTTTGCCATTAAAATTTCTTAGAAAGTGGATTTCAAGTGCTGCATTAATTTCATTATTTACTAGTTCTTCCTTAGTTTTTAATTTTTTGATATTACGGGTGATTCTGCAATATACATTTGATCATGCATGTTTGACCACATCTCTATGATTTCCAATCAGATACATTTAAGAAACAATTTCTGAATCAAAGGATATTGACAATTTTAAAGTTCCTAGTAAAAACTGCCAAAATGCAAAAGACTAAGTTTTGAAATAGTTTGAATTCCAGTAGCATTCTTTGACCACTTATTTCATGATGCTCTGAAAAGTACTGTCTAACTTTTAATTTTTGCTAATCTCATAGATTAAAATAATTATTCTTGGGGCACCTGGATGGCTCAGTCAGTTTAATGTCCTACTCTTGATTTCAGCTCTTGTCATGATTGCAGGGTAGTGAGATCCAGCACTGCTTTGGGCTTTGGTCTGGGTTTGGGGCCTACTTGGGAGAATCTGTCTTAATGCCCCGAGCCCCCCGTCCCACCTCATGCTGTCTCTTTGTCAAAAAAATGTTGTTATTATTATTATTGTAGTTCATCTTATTTGGGTTACTAGTGGAGTGAGCATGTTTATTGTTATTATCGTTTTGGTTTTGGTCTGTTAATGATATGTGCAGGCAACATTGCCACAGATATCTTCCCTGTTTTGTTATTCAATCTTAGATTATGATGTTTCTGATAAAAATCTCTTATTATGTACAGTACATCTCTCACAGCAGAGTCTATCACATCGCTGAATATTTGCCTGTGCCATCACCACTTCCTCTCCCTCTTTCCTTCCTATTTTCCTTCCCTCATTCATCCTCCCTCAGCCACTTCGCTGTGAGACATCAGACAAGTTTTACGTCTTTCCATGCTTCAAAGGAACATGAAATGTAAACAAAAGATAATTGTAAGGAATAAATAAGATAATATGGTGAAGCACTAGGCAGCATCTGACACACTCAGTAATTCCGATTAAAATTTGTTTTGCTTCATATGGCTTCTGGATATTTAGTGTTAAATTAATTGCTTGTTTCACACTTTGTTTTTAGTATGTTTTTAGAAATTATTTGTAATTTACATTGATGTAACAAAGCTATTAATTTGAATATTTGTATCACATATTTAGGCATAATGAACTCTTATTAATTCCACCAATTTTAAAATTGGCCTTTCTAGCTAAGTAATTCTGTTGCCTGCAAATACAATTTGTTTCTTTTCCTATTGTTGCATGTTGTATAAATGCTTTGAGTCTAATTGTGGTGAATTGACTTCCAAACCAGTATGAAATAATTATTGTTGTTATGAGTATCCTTATTTTGTACTTATTACTTATGAGGATGTCTCCAGAGTTTCATTACTAGGTATGATAGGACTATTGATTTGAGGCTTGTTATATTTCCTAACCATATTAAGGATTTCTACTTTTAAATAATCCTAATTAGGAAAAGTTGGCAAATTTGAGGCTTCTCTAGACCTATTTAAATGTATTTTTCTCCAAGATTTCTTGATATTAGCATGTTTTCCTCAAATAGACCCTACTTAGTTGTGAGAGGTGTTTTTTCCCTTTCATGCACTATTAATTCCATTCTAGTATTTTATTTAGGATTTTCACATAAATCATTTTGCTTTATGGTTTTTAATTCTAACCATCTTTGTCATATTTTGCTATCCATGCTTTCCTAATTTTATAAAACAAATTAGGTAGCTTTTCATTATTTTCAAGTCCTATAATTTTTTGTATATATCAGAAAATAACTTTGTTATAAAAGTTTAAGAGTAAAGTCCACCCCAATGTATATGAGTCTGGTCCTTATTTACATTTAGTTCTTTAACCACATTTTCTGTCTCCTTGATTTATTGGACAACTAAATATTTCTCTTGCTTCTTAAATTGTTATTGCTAATTTTTCTGAAAATTATTAATTTCAAAGAAATCCTAATAAGAATATTTATAAATATGTTCTCTTTAATATTAAAATCAATATTCTGTAGTTATTTATTGTCTGTTTAATTTTACTTGTATTTTTATTTCCTCATTGGATTTTTAGAGCCTCAAAAAGACACATATATTGAATTAATTGATCAATGATCAATTCTAAGGCTTTTGTGTTTCTAATCAACTTACTTCATTTTTATCTTTTTTGGAAATCATTTGATTCTTGTGGGTCAGCAATGACTACCTAATTTCCAAATCTCATAACCTGAATCCCCAAGAGTATCTCTTCTATTCACTCAATGTGTCTTGGCTGGAATTCTCCAATGAAACACTCCTAAGTTTTTGGTCCGCTTTCACTATTCCTCTTCATCTTACATCAAAGTTCTACTTTCCTCTCTCTCTCTTTCTTTTTTTTTTATAAGATTTTATTTATTTATTCATGAGACACACAAAGAGAGGCATAAACATAGGCAGAGGGAGAAGCAGGCTCCCTGCAAGGAGCATGATGTGGGACTCAATCCTAGGACCCCAGGATCACAACCTACTCCAAAGACAGACACTCAACCTAAGAGTGTAACATTTGTTACTTCTAAATCTTTTTGTCTTTAAATCCTGAAGTTTTCCAAAACCTCATCCCTTTTCCTCAGCTGCAGAAACTAATCCTCTCCTGTATTTGTAGTTGACATGGCCTCATAAAAACTCTTCCACTGGTGTTCTCTCTTCTTTATCTGACAGCACCTGAGATAGCAAGCAAGCCTGGTGATTTAAGTGCATGTCCAATCAAGAAATGTTTTATTTTCCGTTATATTTACCAGTGATTCTCTAAGGACCTCCTCCTTTTCTTCTTTTTTGGGAAAAACAAAAACAAAAACGGAAACAAAAAATTGCCAGTAGTCTTACCTTGGGATGACTCTCAATGGTAAAGGCTGACCTTATGTCCCTGAGATACTTTGAATATTTTAATTCAGTAAATGTGTTCCTAACAGTGAAATCTTTGTGCTGTTAACTCCTGGCTTAAGTTCTCAGAAAAACATCATAACATCTTACTACATATGCAACCCTCCCCCGCAAAATGAATCTAGAACTTAAAAAATAATGGTAGTAAGAATTTTTGGTAGTGGAGTAGAGATACACATAATATATCTTTTTTTCTGATGTCTTTATTTTCTACAAGGAATTTGAATTACTTTTGTATGGGGAAAGGATACCCTGCCTTTGTGTATTTACATTTAGTATTGTAGAACAAAAAACTGGCCTCAAACACAGACACACCTAATTTTAAAATTCAGCTCTTCTATTTGTAGCCTAGTGATATTATTACATGTTACTTCATTTCTTCACTTCTACAGTGGGTGGTAAAGTAAGAATTCTTATTTTCACAGAAAAATAAATGAGGCAGCAAATCCCTTCTGTCAAACAGTAATGACACAGTAGGTGCTAATGAAATGTTTGTATCAAAAGAAGAAGAAAAGAAGGATAGAAGAAGAAGAAGAAGAAGAAGAAGAAGAAGAAGAAGAAGAAGAAGAAGAAGAAAAGAAAGAAAAGAAAGAAATGTTTTTGTCCTCACGCACACAAAAAAAGGAAATACTGACACAAGTTTATGTAGACTCTCAGCTTAATTTCATAGGACCACTTTATGTTACCTTGTTAGTGTTATTTGCTGAATATCACTTACTGATTGGTCCCAGGGTAGGATTTAAATGGTTCCGACCATGCTTTTTCAAATAATCTGCTGCTTAAAGCCAGGAGATTGTTTTCTTTATAGAATCAATATGATATTTGGAGGGCAAAAACTTGCGGTCAAGGGACAGCAAATCATGTCTTTAGGTGTCTAAGTCACTAAATTTAATGAAACACAGGATGCCAGGATAATCTCTCCATCCATAGAGGAGGCTGCAAGAGAAAAAGGTTTAGAAATTAAAAAGAAAACATACATTCAGTAGAGTTATAAAAACTGATTCAGCAGTATGGAAAAATGATGTGAGAATTGATGGAGGATTTTTTCTTAATCTGGACATTTAACTTCAGTAATTTCAATGGTGTTTGCAAAAAAGAAAAGCTTTATGGCTAGTAATTACTTCTTTAGCTGGTGATGTATTTTCATTTGCAAATTGTTTCTGGGAAAGTTTGAATGCTGGCTTTTTGGAAAATGACTTTATTTGCTACACAAAGGTCATTCTTAAATGTCAAATATCATTTGGTAGTTGTTCATGTTTCATTTTTTAATGTCTGGAAGGATATTTTTTCCAGACTTGTTTTGAGGTCAACCTAGTGTTTTGAGGTAGTGGGAAACTCTGGTTCTCTGAAACCATAGGGTTTGAGAAAAAACATAGAGTACTGTTACACAGAAAAATTAAATTCTTGTGTGATTCAGTTCTGACCTTTATGAGCAATTAACAGATTGCTTGTCTGGTAAAGGAGTTCAGTTCTTTCTCAGCCATTTACTAAGAAGAATTGAGTAGTGTTGTGAGAATTTTATTCTTTTATTAGAATTGGAATCAGAAAACCTTTACAATCTGTAGAGGACATAAAAATTAATGCCTTTTTAGTTTCAGCAAGTTAAGGATTGAATATATAAATTTATATGCATGTCCTCCAGAATGAATATAATATAGCCTGCTATTCACACTTTTAAATCCTTCATTGAAAATATAAATATACCTTCTTATTTATGCTTAATAAAGAAAATTTTAATGGAGGCAAAATTAAAAAGACATCTGTTGCCAGGGGTGAAAACATTAAGGAAGAAACCATTTGATACATTACTCACCATTAACATATTTCCATTATATCCAACCTCATGTTAATGACGCTGTAAGATTTTGCTCTTTTTTTAAGGATTCTTAATATCAATTCACATTGTGAAGCTCTTAATTTAGCATATTTTTCTTCCCATAGAGTACCAAGGAAAACTTACAAAGCAGTTGGAAGGGACCTGCCACTGAGACTATAAAAACTCTGAGCATGTATTTACCTGATTCTATATCCCACTATGATTAATACCATTAAAACCACATATCCCAATTTAGGGACGTAAACCATGCAAAGTGCAAGGATAAAGATTAATTTTAATGTTGAAAATGGTTCTAGTGGTCCTATTAGCTATATGGCCTTACACATGAGAACATGGCTTGGGCAACAATTAGATGTGATTTTTTGAGTCCCAGGACCAATACATCTTAGCTGCATAATGATTGATAAGTACCATAACCTCTTAAAACCTCGTATTTTCAGTATCGAAAATGGATTTAATAACAGAATCTAACTCATGAGGAAGATAGCACCTAATTATAGTGCCTAACTCATTGTAAAAAAAAAAATTAGCAACAGGGCAGGATGAGCTAATGTCGATGGATCCCAGATCTGCTAGAAACTCATAGAAAGGCTGGATAAAATGTCAAGACAGAAAAATAAGCCAAGCTGAAAAGGGAAATGTATATAGGTGCCCATAAGACATACAGCATCAATAAAAGATAAAAGATACAATATTAAGGGTAAGCTGGGGGCTTTTGCACAGTTATAAGTTCCAAATGGGTAAGAATAAGAATTTCAGTGCTACTTCCAAGAGAGGAGAGTGTCCTTGCTCTATGTAGGTTTAGGGAACTAAATCAATCAAACTACATATAGCCTGGAGCCTCAAAGACTATCCTTTGTTTCAAAGGAATTCTAGAGAAACATCACTCAATAGCCCTGGGACACAGTGGAAAGGAAGCTTGCTCCTCAAAAAAGAAACAAATCCTAGCACATACCATGTAGGGGTACCGTGTGAATTTATATTCTTTTGATGTAGCAACATAAAACCAAGAAATTTACTGCTGTAGAAGGACACCTTTATTTTTTTTTTATTTTTATTTTTTTTTATTCATGAGACACACAGAGGGAGAGAGGCAGAGACACAGGCAGAGGGAGTAGCAGGCTCCTTGCAGGGAGCCCGATGTGGGACTCGATCCCAGGTCTCCATCCCAGGTCTCGATCCCAGGTCTTGATCCCAGGTCTCCAGGATCACACCCTGGCCTAAAGGCAGCACTAAACCGCTGAGCCACCCAGGCTGCCCTGGAAAGACACTTTTACACTGAGGCCATATAGTAGCTTCACAGGGGAAATACTGTGTAAGATGAACTTTCAATAGAAATAAAGTAAGATAGAAACAAGATGAACTACAGGAGAAAACAAAGACCAGGAAGGAGAATCTACGGACACAATGCAAGGAGCACACTAAAAACTGGGAGGGGTGGGGGGAATCTTTAATGAAACTATAAAAAGAATAATAAAGAATACATATAGAACAACATAGAAGAAAATACATTTGGAAAAACTAGAATTACCGAAAGTAAAACAGAGTCACCAAAATTAAAAATTGATTAGATGACTTAAGCACTCCCTTGGATGTGCCAAGGGACGTGCTTGTGAATTGAAAGATAAATCTGAGGAATGCAATGAGTAAGATTAAGAACATGATGTCACTTAATAATAATAATGTCTCCCTTTTTTCTCTCTCTCTCTTTTCCCTCTCTTTCTCCATTCCAAAGCATTTTTTTAACCAGTTAGCAAGGTACAAGATACAGTGATGGTCAAGACACACAAGACTCTTACTCTTATAAAGATCACATTTAGTGGGTTGCTGGATACTATTATTAAACAAATAACTAAACAAAACCCTAAAACAAGTATTGATACAACCTGTGCAGAGAATTTCAATCAGGTCTTAGAAAATAACTATATAGGTACTTTGCATTTGGTGGTCAATGAGAGCCTCTTGAATTCAGAAAGTAAAATTTTAGCTTAGATAAAAATGACAAGAATGAATCAGCTATGCAAATGTCAACAGAGTTTCCCAGTTAAAGATATAAATTAGTGTAGAGAAGTGAGCTATGTGTATTTAAGAAGCTAAAAAGAAGGCCAGTGTGGCTAGAACATGGTGAGTAATGGGGAGAAGGATGAGATGATGCTGGAGAAGTCAAGTAGTAGGCTGTGGCTGGCTTTTCGTAAAAGCCAGGATAAGGAGTGTGAATTTTATTCTAAGAATTGGGAATATATAAGAGGACTTTAAGAAGAGGTCTTACATTATCTGTTTTGTTATTTATTTATTTATTTATTTATTTATTTATTTATTTATTTAGATTTTATTTATTTGAGGGGGTTAAGGGAGAGGGAGAAGTAGAGAGAATCTGAAGCAGACTCTACACTGAGCTCAGAGCCTGACCTGGGGCTCAATACCACAACCATGAGATGGTGACCTGTGCTGAAACTAAGAGTCTAATGCTTGGTGTCAGCTCAGGCACCCCCTGTTCTACCTTTGAAAAGACCTATCTGTGTGCTATGTGGAGAAAGTATTTAAGCAGGGGAAATGATGATAGGGGTAAGCATCGGACACTTAGGAGATGACTGCAATGGTCCAAGTGCTGGGGGTAGCTGGGAGAGTGGTAGTGGTGGGGATGAAGAGACATTGACATATTTGGAACATGCTTTGGATGGAGATATGATAAGAGTTAAAAAAATTTGAGAGAATATGGGGTTCAAGGAAAGAGAAATGTCACAAACTCTAGGAATCAGGGATAGATCCATGCGGGAATGGTCTCTACAATATTCATTAGTCACACAATCACTGCTTAAGCACTCCCTGTGATCAAAAGCCTGATACTTCATATGGCCATCCATTCTTTTTATGCACCACAAATTGTTACAAAGTCCTTCCTATGGATTTGAGTTCTTAATAAACAGCGTAGCTACTTTATTTATAATCCATCTGCTACATGACAGGTTTCCAAGTAATCAAAGAAAATTACCACTTATTCTTTTATCCAAATTAAATATTTTTATTCTGATAAGAATTTATTTGTATGGCACTTAACACATTTATAAGTCTATACTAAAGTTTGATTCTTTAAGCTTTCGTCTATGGCCATACCACCCTGAACGTGCCCTATCTCATCTGATTATTTAAGCTTTCCCTAATTTTTCTACTAGATTTGATTCTCTAAAGTGTCTTATCATTGGGTCCTCAAAAATTTATTTCTGAAATAAGCCTGACAATAAACTATAATTTTTTAAGACCATCCTCACCAGTTGTCACACTTCCACACCTGAGCACTCTTCTTCCCACAGATTTTTCCTTTATCAATACTCTTCTTTTTAAAATAATGATAACCACAACCAAGTGTTAAGTATTCCATACTTTTCAAAATGCAACCAAAGTTTAGGTTGATATTTGGCACAACTATTTTACGATGTTGACTCATCAAACTTTAATCATCGAAAACCAGTATATCCATTTTAAAGTACCTTGTTAAGTTAGATATGTCCCAGCTGGGAACACACACTCTGACACAAACTTCTGGCAAAGAAATAATAATATACAGAATACAGAGATTTGAGGAGAGATTATAATTGACTGGAAACAACAGCTAAAACATTAAAAAAGTAAAAACTGCCACACAAAAGAGACATTATTTTCCTTCAGAGAAGCAAAATCTTGTTTCACCCACTTAAGTCTTGGTGGGAAAGTTCACTACAAGTGAGTAATCAGAGCTAGTGTTGCCTGTGAAAGTTAGGGTGGAGGAGGAAGAAAACTCCAAAACTGAAATAAGGAAGGATTTTAGCATGTAAGAAATGCCATTCTTAACTCCTTTTGCCTGTCTTTGGCCATTTGGCCACAGGCCCATAGAAACCTAACCTATGATAATGAGGAAACAACTTTAAACTCATTGCTAAATTATGTTAGCATTAACATATAATGCCAAAAGTATAAAAGCAGCAGAAGGACCATGTTTAATCTACGTTACCAATATGAGCTTCCCAGACACCAGTTTAAGAATGTCAACTCATGGGCAGCCCTGGTGGCCCAGCGGTTTAGAGCAGCTTTGGCCCGGGGTGTGATCCTGGAGACCCGGGATTGAGTCCCACGTCGGGCTCCCTGCATGAAGCCTACTTCTCCCTCTGCCTGTGTCTCTGCCTCTCTCTCTCCCTCTTTCTCTCTCTCTTTCTCTGTGTCTGTCATGAATAAATAAATAAATAAATCTTAAAAAAAAAGAATGTCAACTCATAATCCTAGAGTTGTTATCAGTGTGCTCCCAAATTCTCCAGCCTTCTGAAGGCTATCTTTATTATAATTTTCAAAGGAATGCTTGGTGTGATCTGCCACATAATTTAGAACTAGAAATTTAATATCTCCCTATTATTCCTAAAGATTCTTTGAGAGATGGGTCACATGTATTTCTTACATATTTTCCTATTCACTCTTACATATATATTTAGCTCTATTATCAACCATTGCTTTGTAGTTGTTTCTGGGGCCATCCTTTCTATTCTGCCCCTTATAAATCTTAATATGAAATTAATCTTCTTTTTCTTTTATCATTTTAACAATCTCTAACACTGGTTAGGTAAGCTTTTAATAAAAGTTGACTCTAGTGGAAAGGTGTTTCACCTTGTCATAGTATATACATTAAACCTTAATATCACTGCTATTAAATTTGCTTCTGATGGTCCTTCCTCAGGGAATTTCCAATTTCTCTTCTGGTCTTATCCTCCCACCACTTTTATGGATAACTCTCTGTTCATTCCTCTCCCAAGATCTGTTAACCTCACCTGTCCTTTTTCTGATGTCCCTAATAAGACTCACCTTCTGTCCCTGGCAGCCTCTGTAAATTTCAAACTATTACTTTGTTATGTTATGCACCTTTCAGATCAGGCCCTAGGGTCTATCTTCACATAAGCTAACTGGCCCATCAAGATATTTTGATGCATCTAAAACAATTTTCTGCATTATTTCTGGTTAGCTTTTAGTTTTATTTTGCTATTTATTCATTCGTGAACTGTTTATTTTGAGCACTGTGTATTTATTAAAGATACATTTGAAATGCATAGCTAGGAGCCGCTCTCATCAGGGAAGTGATTAACTTGTTTCCATAAATGCTAAGTTTGCCAGCAAAATATCTAGGGGGCATGGTAGTGCTAGTGCAAGTGGTCTGTAAGATGTAGATCAGCCCAGAAGATTAAGGGCTGCTGATAATTGTTGGCCAGAAAGTGATACCTTAGTCTAGGAATGGTTGGAACTTCTGAGAGAAAGAATGTTAAGGCAGGAGCTGTGGGAAAATTCACATTAGAGAATGAACAGTCACGAAGGCAAATAAAGGAGGCAGAAAAGCAGTCAGGAGGAGGAAGAGATTCAAAGTGTCAGCTTTGAAAGCCAAGGGAGGTGAGCATTTTAAGAAAAGTTATGGGATAGGGGAGGGTGGGAGGGTGTCAAATGCTGAAAGGATCAAGATGAATGTGACAGTTTTTAAGAGGCAGCTGACTTTCAAGAGAGCAGTTTCATTCAAGGAAGAAGTTGAAGTCAGATTGCCTGCCATAGTTGGGTGAGTGGGAAGTGAGGAACTAGAGGGACTCCTTGGAAAGGTTTCTGTAAGTAGGAAAAAGAAGTGTTAAGAGAACGAAATGGAAAAGTAATATGTTGTGCACTTAACTCTTTAAAAAATCAGAAATGGGGGGTTCAGTTTTCCCAGAGAAGTTCTTAGTGAATCTGTAGGGGATTGACATGAAAGCAGAGTGTAGCTTGCAGAAACTCCCAAACTCCCCAATGAACATGGAAGAAAATGAGCAAGAGGGAAAGTTGGCTCAGGAAAAACCACATTCATTCAGCGTACTCAGCTAGAATGTCCTCGTGTTGGAAGGGGCCATGGAGTACCAAGCAAACTGAATGGAAAAGACCAAGGTCTAGACACATACTGGTAAAATTTCAGAACTCCAAAGATAAAAAGAAAAATGCTGGAAAAGCTACCAGAAAGAAAAGAAGACTCCCTTACTAAAAGACATCTGAACGGATACCAGGATTCAGTGTGAAAGGTATCTTAAGAATTTAGTGAGGAAAAAAACCCTTTTTAACCTTAAATTTTTAGGCCTAACCAAATGAAAATTCAAGTGTGAGGGCAGGATGAATCAATTTTAGACCTTCTCTGTTTAAGAATATACCGTAGCAAAACTAAAAACAAGTCGAAGACAAAAAAAAAAACAAAACAAGCCGAAGAAAGAAGATCGACAAGGAAATTAACACAACTAATGGTTAAGTCTAAATTATTGAAGCAGTATGTAAATACAGCAAGTTGGGAAATAAATGACATATGAGTGTCAAAGCAAAGGACAAGTGACCGTACACCCAAATGCTTGTGTTGGTTTGGGAAAGAATATAGATACTGATTCACTAACGATATTGATAGATTTAGAACTACATTTCAGTATGTGTGACAAAATTAGTATATAATGTTTGAATAATTGAAGTAAGAGATCTAGAGGACAAAAAAATTCCTGTCAATCCAAAAATATTAAGAAAGGGGAAAAAGGAAGAAAAAACAAGATACTTGGTTAAGAGAAACCCTAGATTAAGATGCAATAAATAAGTTTTACATTTTAGTAAGTTTAATAAATGTCAGTGGGTTTAGTTTCCTAGTAAAAGGAAGAGGATGAGATGGAATTTTATATGTTACATATATAAGTAACTATATATGTTACATATAAAGACTCACACTTAAAAACCATCTGGAATGTAATGAATACCTCTTTAATGTTTGTTGAATGACCTGAATTCATTCATTTCCAAATACCTTTGGAAACATATATAATCTTCTTAAAAAAAAAAATCCCCCTCCAGTGTAGATGCTAGCTACAGCATAGATGTATATGTTTAAATAAGTATTAGACCACTTGAGACCTCTCATTCAAAGTAAACCTCCATTTAGTGCTCAGACATGGGTCAAGTTAACTGTTCAACATTGCTTGAAGTAAGAAAATGTTTAGAAGCAAATACCGCTCTGTTTTACTTAGATTCTAGTGCATGTATGTCTGAGTACAGACCCATCAGTCAAGCTTGGTCAGGTCCTATAGGCCTCTTTGTTGCTGAGAGATAGTACATATGTTCCTGGACCAATTTCTGACCTGAGGGGAAAAAAGTGTATTGTAAAACTTAAAAGACTTTAGGAATCATGTTCCCAGAATTGCCTTTTGCAAGAAGAGCAAACTGGCCAAGAGAACTTAAGGCTTGATTCTCTGAAATAAGAGCTGTACCTGCTGGTTGCCCATTTATTTGTCCACCTTCTACATTCAACTTTAGCCTACAGTTCAGTTAAAATAGTCTTTAGGTAATATGAAGCACTGCTGTGAAGAGGCCAAACATTTTTAGTTCTCTGTAGGATGCCATGTGTGCTTTAATACTAATAATGATAACTTATGGAAATAAGTTTGAATATATGTTCTTTGATTTTAAGGATAATTAATATCCAAGAAAAATACTGAAAATATTTTACATGTATCTTCATTTGTCCCTGATAAATAAGCTAAAATATTAAGGAAATAGGATGGAATTATAGTTATTTATAGAAATTATAAATGT
Organism: Canis lupus dingo; assembly: GCF_003254725.2. NCBI lineage: Eukaryota > Metazoa > Chordata > Mammalia > Carnivora > Canidae > Canis > Canis lupus. The sequence continues at coordinate 31,805,760 of NC_064254.1, forward strand.
TATATGTATGTTTTAGTAAGATCATGTTCATTAAGAAAGTCGGTTTTGATATTTCTTTCAGAAAATATGTAAGCAGTGATACTGCTTTAAGCTAAAAAAAATCTGCAATAACTATAAAAATATAGCAGTAAATGGTAAAACATGACCAGAAGCATTTACTTTAAAAAAAATGTTTTAATTCAATTTAGTTAACATATACTCTAATATTAATTTCAGGGATAGAATTTAGAGATTCATCAATTGCATACAATACCCAATGCTCATGACATCAAGTGCCCTCCTTAATACCCATCCTTAATACCCATCCTTAATACCCTCCTTAATACCCAGTTACCCCACCCTCCCACCTACCTCCCCTCCAACAACCCTTAGTTTGTTTCCTGTAGTTAAGAATCTCTTTAGAACATTTAATTTGATATTTATAAATTCTCTAAAGTAATTCTGCATGAACATAATGGATAAGTAAAAGTATAAAATAACGAGGTACTTCTCTCTTATCTCCAGGTAAACCTTTAGTAAACCTTGAGACCATGAGACTCAGTTGAATATAAATGCATATAAGGATTTGTCAGAATTATCTGGATGCCAGTGCCTTACATAAAGAGCAGGCATTTCATGAATTACCTATTGTTCATATATTGAAATGTTTTGGCCAAGCAACTTATCTAATCTTTTAACTTTCAACTGGAGTGTAGAATGTATGAATTATTTTTATGGACTATCTTATTAAATTATTTCTCTCAGTAAATATTGATACATGATATTGCTTTAAGTTAAATTTTTTCTGTACTATACTGTGATAGTAAATGAGAATGAACTTTGGCAAGTTGAAAAGTACCATATGAGTATGAGCTTTCATTTAAAAATTAGATGGGAGGGACTCCTGGGTGGCTCAGTGGTTGAGCACCTGCCTTCGGCCCAGGGTTTGATCCTGGAGACTGAGGATGAAGTCCCACATCAGGCTCCCTGCATGGAGCCTGCTTTTCTCTCTGCCTATGTCTCTGCCTCTCTCTCTCTCTCTCTGTCTCTCATGAATAAATAAAATCTTTAAAAAAAAACTAGATGGGAATAATTTTTCTTAAAAATTCTAAATAAATACATGATATATATAGAATATAATATGCATAATATATACAAAGGTAATATCTATCAAAGGTATACTTTAAAAATGTCACTTTTTTTAAGCAAAGACTTCCTTACAAAACACTTTTCCTGTAAACTTTTGGGAGCACTAAGAATTGCTCTAGTTGTCAACAATTTACCCAATGGTCCAAAGATGTACTCAGTCCGCAGGAAGTTCGGACTGCCCAGTGTTCTGTGTGTGGTTCTGATTCTTTATCTAGTGGGGGTACCCCCATCCACCTGCTAACGCAAGCTAAGAGCTGTTAGTAAGCTCTCCATCAAACCTTGTCCTCCACCCAATTACAAATAGTCTTACATGGGTGATTACAATACCTTCCACATAGTTTATTCTGCCCTAATTTTGTTTCCCCGTAGTCTGCTATCTGCTCCGCAATTACTCTATCTAAAATTCAAATTAAACCATGATTTCTTGCTCATTGCTTCTTAAACCCCTACAAAGGTTTCACATTTAATCAAATAGAGATACATTCCAGGGTTCTTAGTAAGGCATGAGAGAGCTTTCTGATTCCCTCCCCACCAATCCCTTCAGGAATATCTCTTGGCCCTATTCTTTACCCTTTATCTTCTATTAATAATAGCAACTTGTGGTACTAAACCCTGAATATCTTACTGCTTCAGTTCTCCATATCCTCTACCACACATTTCTTAAGTTCTTAGATCACTGTTAGGGCCTTTCTGTTTCCCTTCAAAAGAATTTGGCTTCCCATCCCTAGATGACTCATTCATTTTTGTCCTTCCACGGAAGCCTGAAAGACAAGTCTTTTCACTCCCAAAGCAGCAGCATTCCCCTCCATTTGGAAATCTCTAGAGTCTACTTGGCCCACAGAGGATCACTCTGCATGTCAGAAAGCTTGGCAGGAAATCAACCAAGCCCTGTTCTTATTAGGAATATATAGAATTATTTATCCAGAGACAATTTAGTGTACTTTCTTATATTTTTTTTTTATTTCCTAGGGCCTTAGGGGACCACTTTAGCAATAAGATTATTCAAATCTTATGGTGTAAGAGTTTTAGTCCTCTGCCAGAAGGTGTTGAAGCTTATAGTAAAGCATCTTATTTTGCCACTGATATGCAAGTGTGCTAAATTAAATTCTAACACAGGTCAACAAGAAAAGACATTCAGCTACTAGTTTACTGTTAGAAGTAGAATTGCATTTATTATTTATGTGTTTCTGCATTTATTTTCCTTATTGCAAACAAATAAAATACTTTTCAAGCAAACCATTACTGGTAGTTTATAAAAATTCAATAGTTATCTCAAAAAGAGATGAGATCATAAAATGCAATTATCTAATGTATAAGAAATATTAACAAATAATTCCTACATGATTACACACATTGATGATTTCTTATATGGAATGGTGCATCCAATTTACTAACATTTCCCAGAAGGATGACAAAATAAGAATAAAAATGATGATTTAAGGGTTAAACCCTAAATTTCCTGGAATTATTCTAAATGAGTTGTTTTATTATATAATTTTCACATACATATTTGAGGATAACTAAAAATAAATCCATCATTATATGTAATTATTTCAAAGTTCCTATTTTGAATAAAGATAAATTAAAATATAACACCATTGTCAAAGAAAATATGTGTAAGTATATACTAAGTATATGTGATAATTACTTCTACAAAATATATTATGTTTCACAATTTAACAACTTAATTGAAAACTGAAAACTCCTCAACATTTAAAATTTTTCTGTAAACATATTAGCAGTGTGTCCTTTGACCATTCTCTGTTTTGTCCTTTTTTAGAAGTGGCATAAAATTGCCTATCTACTTAACAGAGTCATGGCCAATTACCTAAAAAAATAATTTCTGTAGGAATATTTTGAAAAGTGAGGTTCTACTTTGTTATTGTGAGAAATAGCATCTTGGTTCCTACAACCAGGTATCTAACTATGGCAATGGAACTGAGAAAGGAAAGAATATCCATTATCCTCTTAAATTTTATTTTTTATTTTTATTTATTTTATTTATTTTATTTATTTTATTTTTTTTATTTTTTTTATTTTTTTATCCTCTTAAATTTTAATGATGGATTTCTCCGATTTATAATATTTCTTAATGTGTCTTAATTTTTACCTTATGTTAAATACTTCTTAATTATTAATTCCATTTTCCCCAAAATTATTTTAAATATTTACTAGAATTTCTTTTTTTTTTTTTTTTTTTTAAATTTTTTTTTTTTTTATTTATTTATGATAGGCACACAGTGAGAGAGAGAGAGGCAGAGACACAGGCAGAGGGAGAAGCAGGCTCCATGCACCGGGAGCCCGATGTGGGATTCGATCCCGGGTCTCCAGGATCGCGCCCTGGGCCAAAGGCAGGCGCCAAACCGCTGCGCCACCCAGGGATCCCATTTACTAGAATTTCTTAATTTATTATCTAACTCTAATATTTGAATTCTTTGGAAATTCTCTTTTATCCAAATATTCTATTCCTGTTTGATTCTTGGGGAAAATGAAAATAATATATTTATAACCAATAGTATTTTTAACCAATGTCCTTCATGATTTCAGTTAATAATGAGGATTTCAGTTAATAATGTCTAATTTTAACATTCCTTGTTTCTAACATTCATGCCAGTTAGAAATGTCTTTGATAATACATACTGCAGTCTTTTCCCCAACATTTCTATCTTTTCAGAAAGCACCTAACTATGTAGGCACTAAAATAGTTGTTAAGTGAAAAATATAATTTCGAAGTCTGACCATTGTTAAAAAACATTTTTTAAAAACCTCAGAAAACAGATAGATATCATAATGACTAATAATTTGGACTGCTCTTCACTATCTAAATACCTCCCAGCTCTAATGTACACACACAAAAAAATGTGCATGCAAAATAATTGTGACAAATTTATTTCCAAAAATTGTAAAAATGAACACATTTAGTAACTCGTGCTTCTGACAAAATACAAACTTAGAATGCATTAAATATAATAATCATATTTCAGAAAATGTCTGGTTGCATCTTTACAGAATTTGTCTATATCACCATAATCCAGCTAGATGTTAGAATCTTCTTCTGCTAGCAAGTTATACATTTAATATCCTTGTTAAATACTTGTTATGCTGTGACAAATGAAATGTCACTTCAGATGTCCAGTTGCATGGCTTAAAAAAAATCTATTTTTCTCTTTAGAGACACACTAGCAAGTTATTCTAGTTAAGGGTGATATTCTATTTAGGAAATTAATATAGAAAGTGGGCTATGAATACAGCTTCATTTTTTGATTAAAATAAAAAAGTTTACGTACACCAAAGGTTCAGCTCATGTTTAGAGGACTTCTGTGGGCTAGGAGCTTCGGAATGTGAGAGCCTATTTTTCATTTATCTTTGTAACTTTAGTGTCTAACACATAAGTTATTAATAAATGTTTACTGACAGAAATTAAGCTTTGTTTTTAAGGCATTAAACTTTGTTTTACGTCCCTGACATTTAAGTTTTAAAAAAAGTAATATTAAAAAAATTAAATTAAATTAAAAAGTAATATTGCAATTATTTAAATTATAACCTCAATATATTTATGGATAACTTACATTGTTGGCAGAAGAAATGTTGACCTTCATGATCATACATAACTAACTTTCAAGTACTTTCCTAAAAATTTTATTTCTTTCCCATCAAACAATTCACCAAGCAAGCTAACAAAAGGGTTCTAGACATCTAGAATCTGACATTTTGGAGAATCAACTCTTAACATGAAATGTATTTACAAAATAACTAAATAATGAACCCCAGCTATATGCAAAGTAGGAAGTGATTTTGAAACTCATAAACCATATTTCCTTCTCATAGAAGTTTATAATCTAGTATGCGGAATAAGACAATCTGAAAATTCAAATGAAAGTCAAATTATTGCTACAACATAAAATTGAAGTTTAGAAAGACAGAGTCTGATAGTGATTGGGTGATTAGGAAATAGTTCATGGGGGCACCTGAATGGCTCAGTCGGTTAAGCATCTGCCTTCAGCTCAGGTCATAATCCTAGGGTCTTGGGACTGAGCCTGGCATAGGGCTCCCTGCCTATCCAGGGGGTCTGCTTCTCCTTCTCATTCTACCCCTCCCCCAGCTTGCTCTTTCTGTCTGTCTGTCTGTCTCTCTCTCTCATGCATGCTTGGGCTTTCTCAGATGAATTAATTAATTTGTAAGAAAGAAACAGTTGATAGAGTTAGTGGCATTGGAGTTGGATAGTTTGATCATAAAATATAAGTAAGACATAACTTTGAGAGTTTGTTGAGAAACAACTGTGACCTGGCTGGGATGGTTTCTGTGGAAATGCAAAGGAAAGATAGTTAACAAATAACGTTCACATTTATACTGCAAAATAGATTGCAGTAATAACTTAGCAACTAATCTGATAGCTCCACTTGCCTACACATTGAAAATGTAAAGATTTGATAAAATAACAAATGGATGTGTGTGTGTTTACACTTAGTGATGACTGCAATTTCACATTATTTGAGCCTTTGATTTCGAGACAAAAAACTTCACAACTAACAATTGACCATCAAGGGTCAGTTTTCAGGTCTCTTTGTTTCTTCATGATCCTTGTATATATGAGGGAGGAGAAGACATAAAACTAATCTTAAGAACAATAAATTTTCTAAACCTTTCTTTCATGTAGCTTGGAGTATGTCTTCCAGAGACTACTGCTTTTTATCTAGAAGCATATTGAAAGATTGTGTGAGAAATGTGCCTAAATATGAAAGTCATCTCCAGTCATTTGAGTTTTATACATGCATAGTTATTTACCCACCACTTCATTGATACCATCAATATAAAGATGTAGGAAATAACCCTGTGTTTCCATAAGCCATGTACCGTATATACATACACAATATTCTGCATATTACTTCATTGGATTTCATAACTTGCTTTTCATCGCTTACACAAAGCAGATCATCTTTTTATTTGGTTATGCTATTTTTCCTTGTGTAACTAATGTAGTATATTATCTTTGCCAACTCAGAATCATATGAATATAATTCAACAATCCATGTAGAACTTTTATTATTCAGAGTGTAAATGTTAAAAGTTTACCTCAACTCACATTCACCACATAAGAAAATAATAGCAAAACTAATAGCTTATTTTTTTTTCTAAGTTTGGATGATTCAACTGGCCTTTATTTTCATTAGACGTGAAGAAGATCAAATCATCATTAAAAGGAACACACATTTTTTGAAAATATCCCATTGTGAGATATGGATAGAACCATTGACAACAACCCTCAAACAAAGATGTATTTTTTTTTTCAAACATTTGGCATATAAACATTGGTAAAAGAAACTCACTTGGTTAGATAATTGTTTACACAATTCATTTACAAATTCAGATTGTTTTAGGTCTGAAAGAATAGGTCTGGAACATTAAAAAAAATACCACCATAGTGTTGTTTTTTCCACCTGAGAAAAAGAAATAAATTGTTAGTATGTCTTCCATTTTACAGGGAACTTAGTTATATCAAGCCATCCTATTCTCAGTTTTTAAAAGTGGTTTTTCAGATAAATTGTATTGACAGAAATAATCAAAATTTCCATTTGAAACCTTTAGTTATCAAAATATATATATATTCAAGTTCATAGATGATTAAAGAATTTCTTCTTCAATACTGTGCCCAGTACTAAATATCCCAGTGTTAGGTGTCAGCCCTAAGCTCACATAACATTGATGACTGAAGATAAGTAGAATTGAGTAGAAGTGATCATAGTGAAGAAAATTGAAACTTAATTTGTGTTATATCTCTGTTTGAGAGATTTAAATCACATTCCAATTAAAAATATGAAATAGTTCCCACAGATGCTGTTTTTAAAGATAAGTACTTTATTCGTGTTTAAACTTCAGAAATCATTAAAAATTTAATATGACACTTTTAAAATTCTTTCAGCAATGTCCACCAACACACTCAGACCTATAAACTTCAAGATTCTAGTTCTTGTACAAATAATCCACTTAGAATATAGATTGTAAGCAATTCTCATGCTACCACTGAAGAATTGTTTTCTTCTAGAACAGGTAACAAAGTTACTTACTAAAAGAAGTTGTAAGGGGGCCGGGGGGGGGGGGGGGGTGGCGGGGGGGAAGAAAAGAGGAAGCAGCAGAAGAAGAAAAAGTGGTAGGCATGGAAAAATTTCTTTTGGTATCCTTTTCCCTCCGAGTGCCAAAATGACCTTAATGTGACCATCAAAGCCTGCACCTTATTTATGCATACGTATATCCTGACTTAAATGTTCTCAGTGATACAGACACACATACACAATTTAAATGATCAATTCAAGAGGACAGAAGGTAAAGTATAATGTTAGTAAAAATTACTATTGAACTTCTTTTGCTGTTTCAGACCCAGAAAATTTCCAATTACACATGATATTTAAAAATACTGGGTAGTACATAAAAGTCTAGATATAACTTCTTAAGTAGCCAGTTTCCAGAATCATTAAACAATAAGTGATTAGATACTTATTAGCATAATAAACATAGTTTAGACAGCACATACTGAATACATAAATGAATGGAATGAGAGGGTGTTGACAGCAGTGGAAAATAATGATGAATTTTACAAGATTAAGCCAACTGACATTTTATGAAGATTTCCATTTCCTACCTTAGATTTTATCTAAACTGACAAAAACAAACACACATTTAGATTTCTCAGATTTCTCTTGGGATGTTCTCTGGGGTAGAATATCTGGAAAGAATTTCTGACAAATCAATCTGTCAAGTGTCAAACATTCATATTTATGTGGGAATTTGCCAGAATGTACAAAAATGTGTGCCAGTCTTTTCTCCTTACATAAAATAAAAATGTAGGTAAAATTAGTGCTTACAAAACGCAGTGCTCAATTGCACAAAGTAAGTTGTAATATTTTAGCAAAAGATTAAAGATTAATTGGAAAAAATAAAATTATACATTCTCAAATTTTGACATTGGTTCTGGCAATATATCTGCACTAACAGTAGAACATGTTTTACTCAATCATCTTTGTCCTGTATTAATTAAAGTCCTGGTCTTAAGGGCCCAACAATTGTCTCGATGTAACAGAAACACCATGAGAGCCAGCCCTTTAGGAATCCCCTTCTCCTACCCACCCTCTGCTGAGCCAGAATCAACAACTCTTCCATAAATTTGGCTTTTGTTTTATTAAAATTATTTGAAAGTAACAGTGCCAGAAGCATGGAACTCTTGCAGAATTCCAAACATATGAATTTTTCAAAAATATATTACATGAAGTCTGTCTTTTATTCAACTTATTTTTTTCTCTTCCCCATTATCACCGAGTTGGGCCCAGATTTTTTTTTGCCTTTCCTAGGAGGTACAACATTAAAAGATTAAATAAAATAACAGAAACATGGAGCATCTCTTTTATAAACGTAACTTTTAAAAGAGAAAACACTGCCTTACATATGGTTAGAAAAGGGATGAGCAACTATTTGGGGGCAGAGCAGGAGAGAATAAGAATTACTTCAACCACCATGTATTTAATTAGCTTTCAAAGGACGCTAAAGGCAACCCCATCTTTGGACAAATACTCCATTAAGTGAATGTTTACCTTAGGAAAGCCAGGTTACAGGAATATTGATTCCACAGGAAAAGTGCTGAAAAACTTGGGGGGTAATTACTACTCAGCAGAACAATGGCTGTCATACAGTCAGGATTTTCTCTCTGAAAAACAACAGTTAACACTGTGGTTGTATTTTTTCTGATGTATTGCTTGGAAACATTATCAGAAAAGCGTACACTATTTGTTCATTAAGCTAACTTAAAACCTGATGTGTCATTCTACCGACTGTTACTGTTTCTTGAAACCTTGCTCTTGTTTATAGATTTTTTTGACTATATGTTTAGAAATATTCCAAGTAGTTTAGAAATATTCCAAGTAGATTCAGCCTTGCAAATTTAGAATTGTAAATTTAATCAGTAACTTCTAGGTATACGCAGGAACATATTGCATGAGACAGTAATGTAATTTGTGAGAAATGTCTACACACAAGCTTTCATATACCTTTATTCTGTCTTTAGAATTTGGAATGATGGGAGATCATACAATTAAAAGTCAGCGACCTCGATCTGTTCATGAAAAAAGGGTCCCTCAGGAGCAAGCTGATGCTGCTAAATTTATGGCACAAACTGGTAATACGTTAGTTACATTTTTCTATTTATTGTTGTTAATTTAATGAAACCACTGCATGTTTTCATAATCTTTTGCTGCACATTTGTCAGTTTTTGGAGCTGATATTTTTTTGAGCCATTTTTTTTTTCTGTCACCAGTTAAAGTCCATAAATGAAGTAGCTTTGAGTTGAAAAGTGCACAAAAAAATGTGTAAGATTTATTTTGCTTTCAGTATGGGACATTAAGGATTTACCTATTATTATTTACTCATATCAATTAACTGCTTGAACTGTATCATTAAACTTTTAAAGTTAACAGAGTTATTCCATCAATAATTGGCTATTATAGGACATTTTAGAATTAGAATTTTAAATAGGTCTTTAAATGATGAAAATTAACTTAGCAATAAGATGTCGAACATTTTTTTCAAATGTCATACATCATATAAATATTAAATGTTAAAATGTATGGAAATTAGAAACATTTTTCAGAATTTATTTTTTTTATTTGAAAAGAGAGTTCTGCTCAATAAGCTAAATAATAAAAAAAAAATGGTCAGTGTTTATTAGTAAGCTATAATGCATTCCAAACAATTAAATATCAACAAAAATCACTTTCTGGTTTGCAAAATTTTTAATCCTAAACTAATTAGATTACTTTCAAATACCTCCCTCAAAAAATTTATTTGTTTATATACATATAGTACAATTAATTGCATTCATATGTTGGTTCATCATAATAAATGGGCTATAATTCCATCTGTTTACATTGCATGGAGTACATTTTAGATGAAAATGTATTTAAACTGTGTTATGAACATTTTCAGAAAATTGCAAACTAACAGTTTTATGTATGTCTTTATAAAGTTTGATATATTCCAGTCTGGATTATCTGTTTTACCATTAATAATGAAGTGTCAAGTACTTGATCAGCTTTTTGACATGACATTGACTGATTTTGGTGAAATTCTCTTGAATGAATATTTCTTTTAGTTTATATTTTCTTAGGATATTTATTCTGAACCTTAGATTTGAATCTACAATTTAAAAATGCAAATATTCTTAATGGATTGTGCTCTTGGTAATGGGTGAGTAGTAGAGTTTAACACATTAGCTGTAAATAGGTCAAAGAATGCTTGCAAAAGGAAGGATGCTTACAATAAATTTTACATTAAGGACATATTTTTAGCTTTTTAAATGTATATGTTGCAACCAGACCCTAAAACTGAAGAAAACTTGCTTATCTGGATTGCTTTTTGTGCAACTTCTTATTTAATAAAGGTGATATATTTTTACTATTTGCTTGAACAGGTCCAAAAGTGCATTGCCAGGGTCAAGTAAATTTTCAAATTGTTAAATGTATTTTTCTCCTTGCACAGAGCAAAAGGTCCCAACCACTGACCAGAAATTGGGAAATATTTGACTCTAAAGAGAGGCATAGGGCATGGGCTGATGACTCAGCCTCCTTTGGGTGTCATCTCACAGGGGCCTTTCTGCAAGATCAGAGATGTTCTTCCTTTTTGTAAAAGAGATGTCAGTCATTGGGTTACTGAAACTTCTTAAAAGTGGGGTCTCTGGGAGTGAAATGGTGAGCTATAGTTTTAAGTTCCCAATATTGTAGTAAAGTTAGTTGATGCATAAATATTATAAAAATTGGCCAAGAGACTTTATATAAATTCACTTTTTATATTTGCCTATGACATAAACTAAGAGAATTCAGTTTTAAGCCAAAACCTTTTTTACAAAGTCAAATCACAAGGAACATTATGTTTTCTTAGTGAGAAATTACTAATTTCTGTTTTCATTTACTGGTTCTTTTTCAAGCATTGTTTTGTATCTAAAATATGATACATGAGGGCAGCCCCGGTGGCACAGCGGTTTAGCGCTGCCTGCAGCCTGGGGTTTGATCCTGGGGACCCTGAATAGAGTCCCACGTCAGGCTCCCTCCATGGAGCCTGCTTCTCCCTTTGCCTGTTCCTCTGCCCCTCTCTCTCTCTCTCTGTGTCTCTATGAATAAATAAATAAAATCTCTAAAAAAAAAATAAAATAAAATATGATACATGATTTGGTAGAGTAGATTAGACACTTATTAAATAGATCCATGAGGAGCATTAAAACCATTTCCGTATATTGTTAACAATAATTCAGAGAAGGCAATGAAAACTTAAATTCTGAAAACATTGATTGGCTGCTTGAATTGATGCACAATAAATATTTATTATTTTATTTTAAAGCACAAACAGTATAGGTAAATGTATAATACTTATTTTTAATTTAAATCACTACAATACTGATAAAAGACTGGAAAACTGCATTATTTTAAATAGTTTTTAAAATGTCATTTGATATGTAGCAATTATAAAGTTAGAAAGAGAGAGGCTGTTTTTCCCTTCAATATTTTCTGAGATTATACTCTCTGTAGGTGTGAAGGTAGTTAGTCTGATTGAATACATCTAAGTGTCACACAACCAAATCTTACAAAAATTAGGGTTTACTTATAAAACTTTTCTATTGGTCTTTCAAACCAGGAAATTTGTGTTACATATAAACAGTGATAAACATTTGTTAACATAGTTTGAGAATGAAGAAAAATACAATAGAGGTAAAACTGAATGATAAAAGACATTATTATTATGTATTTTATATTAGTCATGGGGGAAAACAAAGTAAAAGCTATAAGCCTTTATAATTAAGAATTACTTCTCAAAATGATAACCTGGCTTCTTCAACCAATATGATCAGTAAACCCTGTATCTGAAAAGTAAGCTTCGATAGAGCAATAACATGAGTGGAAATTGTTTTTAAAAGAGTAACATTTGGTAAAGTAATATTACTTTATCAAAATAACTTGATCATTTTGGTCAGTCCAGTAATTGAGATAGACTAGTTTAAATATAAGTGATCAGTGCTCCAAAAGCACAATTTATATTTATGGTAAGGAGAAATAAAACGAAGTAATGAGATACAGATATTCAATATAGGCATCTAAATTAAATGCCAGAAGATGGCTTAAGACAATTTAATTGCACTTACTGGTGCTTTTTAACATCGTACTCATCAAAAGCTCTTACAAGCATGTTTTAAAAGTGGCCCTGTATTCCAGCAGAGAAAAGTGTCTCTATTAGTAATGTAGAGAATGTTATCTAAAACGGAAATACAAAAATAAAAGTATGTTTCTAATTTAATGATTTTAACATACTAGCAAAACATACTAGCATTTGATAATAATATTTTGTCTATAATTTAAAATCCACTTTTATCTATGATCTGCTTTGTTCCTCACACATACAGTTTCAGGTAGATGTATTACCCATTTTATTGAAAGCTTCAGAGAAATAAAGTGACTTTCTCAAGGTCACAGAACTAATTTTCAGGAGTTTCCTGTCAAACACAGGTCTTCTGACTTTGATTGCAGTGTTCTTTTCAGTCCCCTTTCATGGTTTGTGTCAGGATAAAGAGCCCTAATAGCGCCTTAGATACTGAAGCCATCTCCATGCTGTTTAATGTGCTTTTCTGTTACAAGTTAAGGAACCAGAGAAGTTTGTGCTATCTTCAAAGACACACATATTAAAAATAGTATATTTTGTATCAAACTTCACTATTTTAATGTCAGCAAGTTTTAAAAATATATGTATGTGTATATATATATATATACATATATATATATATCTTTCTCATAAAGTATATGAGCTGTTTCTCACAGTCATCCAAAGTGGTTGACTAGAATAGTCTTTTCAGAATGAAGTGGCAGCATGGAAATCATAACTCTTTAGTGGAAATGTCACTGGAAACTATACCATTGGATATATAATGAGGTCATTTTGGTAGGTAGGCTGGTATTTGAGTGACAAAATTTGATTCGTAATTTGAAAGCCAATATATATTTTACTCATTTATTTATTTTGTTTCTGATCAACAAAATGAACCATAAATTTGAGTGAGTGAAGAAGGCAAATTCTGAGCACTAATTACCAATCTCTTATGATCTACGCATCACTGCTTAGTCTGTTCAACATCATTATGGCATACATTCAGGAGCAACCCAGATTTTTAAATATTTGTACAAAAATATATTTAAAAATAGATATTGATCCTGATGCATTGCTCAGTTTGATTAAAACATTTTTACTGCCGGCATAACAATGCAAGGGTAAGAGGGCTGCTTTTGTGGAAAAATGTAACTAATATTATTCATAATCTTTATCATTTTACTTTTGGAATTCATATTGTTCAAGGTTTTCTTGCTGTTAATTAATAAGATACAGCCATAATATTTCTACGTCACTTACTCTCATCACAACACAGGTTGAAATACCGAAAAAAAGCTTTGCATTATATTTTTCTGAATTTTACACTTAAATTTTTCATCCCTAAATATATATATTCATACATACATATATGTGTGGATATATGTTTTAACCATTAACATATTATTGGGTTCTAGAATAATCATTTTTAATGTTTAGAGTATTCTTTACCATAATAGAAAAAATTATGAGGCTTGCTTTTAAATATTATTCAGATGATCATCCAATAACATTTTTATGAAGTAGTTAAATATAAATTGGTGAAGGGAAAAAAAAGACTTAAATAATCAAGGGTAATCTATAGAGTACTTTCAGGACAAACACTGATCCAACGCTGAAAAAAAGTCCTATTTAATGAAATGCATCATCCCAGTTACCACTGTCTGTGCCCTTATGATATATAGCTAGTCATAAATGCCTTTAATCTATGCCTCTGGGTACATAATGCAGACCAATTTAAGCACAAATCTTTACAATGGTGCTACCCAAATTGTGGTTGGTGGACCTATGCTTATCTGCAAACCAGTTTTTAATGGGCCCCTGAGGAGATAAGAAGCTTATACCAGAATGTAAATTCAACTACTTTATCAAGCACATGTTTTATTTCAGCTGACTTTTTTGTTTGTTTGTTTGGAAAAAAGAAATTCTCAGTGCAGAATTTCAATTCAGCAAGTTGAGTTACATTCTGGTTCATCCTTCTTCTGTCCTGGAGTACCAGTCTAAGGACCAGCTGCACTGAGTAGCACTGCAAGTAATTTCCAAGTCATTTACTAACCTTTCTAAAAAAAAAAAAAACAAAAACAAAAAAACAAAAAAACAAGATGGACAAATAGATTATCATATTCTTTTTTAAAAATTCTTTTCCAAAGGCAAATTCTAAACAGAACTTGTAAACTATACATTGTTCCTTGGTTTATATAATCGGTGATACAAAATATTCAGAATTACTTCACCTGCAAACCTTTCTCACAACTAAATAATTTAAATTCTTCCTGCTGGCAGGTAAATGCCCCAATTTTGTATTTGGGGAAAGCAACTGCAAGTTTTCAAATCAGTGTTAAAAATCTATCCTGAACATGATATCAGAATAGAATCAGAAGCCCATTGTGATGGTCTTAGAAATTCTTGACTTTAAGTCTTTTTGGGACATGACTTACATAATAATAGAAACTAGACATAATTTTAGTGGGATGCTTACTCTAAGAAAATTAATGAATACAGACATCCATTGGCTTTTTAGGGCCCTATTTTGAATAAATTAATAGAAATCATAGGAGAAATCTTCCTTTATTTTAATAAAACTCACTCCTCTACACTAGATCATGAGGAAAATTGTGAGCAGAAGGTTTTTAAACAAATTATCACAAAATAAATAGCTGTCATAGGATAGAAAAGTAAGAATTGCTCTAGGAATAAACTATAAATAAGAGTCAGTATTTAACACAATAAAAATTAGATATGCCCAAATTCCCAGGGCTCCACCTCATCCAGCATTAGAAAGGAGGCTACCCAAAAAGGATTAGGGGAAAATATATACATCAATATACCCCTGCTCACGAAAGCCAGAGTAAGTTTAGCAATACATTTTACTTCCTCTCCCATCCAAAGGACAAAGCCTTAGATTGGCTCTAAAAGAATCCCTTCAGCAATCATTGTTTTTGAAAAATGCTAACTGGTCCCTTCATAGTATCGGTAGCACAGTGTCTTTGTGAAGAGTAGTTTTGCTAACAAGGTTATAACAAACTTGGACCTTGCATCAGTGTAATATGTATCTCTCTTTACATGTATTTTCTCTGAAATGTTTCCTTGTACCTTTTGATGTAGTGTCACATTTTTACATTTAAATTATTCTTGCATGTCATAATGTCAGCTTGGTATGATGCTTAGTAGATAAATATTCAAAACAGTATTTCATGTTTATTTGTTGTCTTGCACACAGGTGAATCTGGTGTGGAAGAGTGGTCCCAGTGGAGCACATGCTCAGTTACTTGTGGTCAAGGGTCGCAGGTGCGAACCAGAACTTGTGTATCACCTTACGGGACACACTGCAGCGGCCCATTAAGAGAATCAAGGGTTTGCAATAACACTGCCCTCTGTCCAGGTAGTGTTAGCAGCAACTACAACTGTGGATGTTATTGAATTGTGTCATGCTACGCATTTGGAAAGATTTGTTATTTTCATATGAACTGGGTATAGACTTTTTAATTAGAGTGGATAAGTTTAATTCTTATTCAACTGCAAAATTTTGTTATATATGTAATTACTTCTGCTTTCAGAGCAGTCAGGAAACTACATAAGTGACTCCCTCTCCACTGTAACTATATGCTTAAAATTTCTGTATCTGTTTCTAATAATACTTGAGATTATAATAACTTTCCTTATTCCAGGTGGTAAAAGCGTCCAGTTGAATGTTTGAGGCATTGCAGGCATACTGGAAATGTCATTGTTTAGGCAGTGGTTGATACAATCTTTAAAGCAGTCAGCTGTTTAGGAAAACATCACTTATTTGGCTCTATCAGAGAAAGTAATTCCCTTGACCCAAAGGACATTCTGTTAATTTATTCCATTCTAGTGACTGTCCTCATCTGAGCCATCCACTGCATTGTAAACCTTTAGCCATAAAGGGGGGGGAGGGGATCCTCAATGTTAAATGGAGCACATCACAGTAACTCGTCCACATAGGGTGAGATTTTCCGTGTTACATCAACATTTTGTTCTCATTTGAGGCCTACGTGCATATTACAAGCATTCCTCCTTCTTAAATTACTGACTTTCATGTAAAAATAAGTACTAAAAGGAATTTGGGATTTCCTTCAATAATTCCAAAGCACATGATATTATGAATCCCCAGGTTTGTATTTTTATTCAACTATTTGGTGAATGGGTGATGCAAATTTATTGACCATTGCAGCTGACACAGAATTTGCATTCACAGCCTTTCCAGTAGCCTCCAAAAGGTGTGGGCATAAAGAGAGGGACCAGCACTGCAGCAGCTTTTCATCTGTTAAATTGTGTGTAAAAGTTTCTGATGAGTTCCATTTCCAGAAATGGCTGATTTTGCAGTTGCTAAAAGCAAAAGTAGAGAGTGGGTGGCATGGGGGAAAGACAGGGATAATCCCAATTTCCTAGCAGAATGAGCAAGGGCAACCCATTACAAGACAGTCTGGAGGAGTTGTTTTTTAATGGGTACAAGGTTTTGATTTGCAAAATGAGTAAGTTCTGGAGACTGTTTTACAACAATGGGAATATATTTAACACTGCTGAATTGTACACTTAAAAATAGTCTAGATGATAAATTTTCTGTTATGTATTTTTTTTGTCACAATAAAAGAAAAGACAATCTGGAAGAAACAAAAGAGAAAGGAAGTGGTGGGCAGAATGTGGAGGAGAGCTGATGCATGAGATGGGAAATCCCTTTATAATGGAATGAAGAGATTCAAAGCCACAGATGAAGGAAGAAGTAAAAGCTAAACAGGGCAGGAAACTATGAGGAAGGCAAGACAGAATAAGCAGGAAGCAGCAATAATTTCCACTGAAAGCAAGAAAAATCAATGAGAGTCAGTGGGAATTAAACTAGATGAGAAGGAACATCAAGTGAAAAAAAAATCAGAGGGAAAAAGTGCTTATGGAGGTCATGGAAGGGGAGAACAATGAAAAGACACAAAACCAAAGGTCAGAGAACAAACAAATTCTAGGTCTGTTTGGCAAGAGAAGGAAAATGACCTGGGGGTTTCCAGAATTATCAAATTTCTAAATTTTATACCTTAAAGGACCCCATGAGTAAATGCTTATGGATTTTCAGCTGGGTGTGGGTAGAGTACGTTGCTGGCTCCTATTTACAGGACTTATGTTAAAGGTTGCAGGATCAAGCTTCCTATCCTGGGCAATGACAAAAGTGTCAATAGAGAATTAAGCTGTGCTTGATATATACATTTATCTTGTCAGCATCCTTCTGAAAAGTCAAATTCCCTTCAACATACAAGGGGGTAGAGTCTAATGGCAAATGGGTCCCCAAGTGGAAATCTGAGAGGGTGTTAAAGTGTTCACAATTCTCCATACAGTGCTTACTTTCCAACCACTTGTCATGCACATTCATATGGTTGACATATGGAAACCTCCATCTTTCTGCCAGAGACTGCTGATTAATCCCTTCACTGGGCAAAGAGAGCATCTGTAGTGGGACCAGAGTGCTTTCCCTTTCACTCTGTGTCTGACGTTTAGAAAACTGAATTATATTCTGATTGTACATTTTTTCCCAATTTCTTAACCTCCTACCATTTACTGAAGAAATACATACTAATCATTAGTTACTCTTCACCTTCATATACTATAGACTTTTCTTTCTAAATCTGGTTAAATAGTACTGACAATAAGAAGAATGTATCTTTTAATCATTGTGATAGTTCAGATGTTGAATTTAAGAGAATGGAAAGTTTCATTGATTTCTTTAATTTTCTAAAACTGAGCACTAATTTAGCAACTTTGTTATTTTAAAAATATAGAATAAGTATTTCACTATAGGAAATTGGGATATCTTTTAGATGGTTATTATATTTGTTATGAAATATGTTGTGTTCAATATTTTGTTCAGTTACTTGCTATGCTGGTAAATATGCACTTTTTTTGATATAATATATCATGAAAACAAAAACCGAAAGTGAATTTAAAAACTTAAATAGTACCTAAACGATGGAAGTATCTTTCTAAAATAATACTTTAAATTCCCAAAAGAAAATTAGTTCAGGAATCAATAACCTAGTTGTTACACTGTGGATATTCAAGTGTTTGGCATTTAATTAATGAAAATGACACAAGGACAAAATGAATGTCAAAGCCACTTTCCATAAAATATGTGTAATAATAGAATTTGAGCTTGTATTTATTTGCATTGCTAAAGCCTAATCCATAGTGTTATAAATTAGTTCCCTTTCACCCATATTATTCTAATTTCAAAGAAGAGTTTTCTTAATTAAATTGCAGTATAATGTGTTACTTCTAATAGGATCCTAAGGCACCCAGCCTTTTGCACATTGTTACTTTGACATTATAGGCTCTTCAAAAATTCTTATTACTCAGCACAAAAATTTCTCTGGACGTTGCTAAATGTCCCCTGCGGGGCAAAATTACCCCTGGTTGAGAACCACTGGTCTACCCAATATGTCTTCTAATCCTTTAGAAGTTTATTTGGGCTGAGGAATGGTTTCGATGTTTTTTTGTTTGTTTGTTTGTTTGTTTTTGGTAAATGTCACAGTATCCACATCTATATATTTCTGAAGGAAAAAACTTTTCACTTAAAGGAATTATTTTATATGTATCAATGTAAATTATAAGTTAATTTGTATGCTTATTTCGAAATCTGGTAGTAATATAATTTATATATCGTATATTCCTCATTTCACCTCTAGATAGCACAGAGTAGGGATGTGATAATATAGCTAGTGTCTAAGTAAAGAAGAAAACTATAAATATGGATTAATCTAAGTTTCTTGATTTTATTAAGCATATTATCCAAATGAATAGATTATTTACAGATTTTCATACTTTACTGAAAGGTAAAAGAATTTATATAATAATTTGCCTCTAATATAAAAATATCTTTATTCCTTAACATAAATATTATGAATAGCATCTATAAAATTATGATATGTGTTATTATTTCTGACTAATTCAATAGTATCTAAAATAAAAAATATATTAATGATTTTTTTTTCCTTTTCAAATAAAAAAAAGTATTTTTTGATTTTTTAAAAATGTTGTGGAGGAGCCATGAAGTTTCACCATGGGACAATAAAGATTGTTAAACAGTAGGAAGTAACATACTTTTCAAAGGATTCCAGCTTCATGATTTAACTAAACCATCAAGATTAATCAACATTTCTTTGAGGTTAATAGAGAAAAATCTTCCAATTTAGCACTTTTTTTTTTCAGGCTTTGTTCAAGGAATACAGGGCAGTGTGATTTGATTGAGGAGAAAATTAACAGGATCAGCAATATGAATACGATATGGTCTGTTAACATTTAAAACACTTCTATTATATAGATAATAGGGGTAGAAAGGATTGTTTATAAATTGAGAAATCTTGGTAATTAAAAGTAACAAACAATTAATTAAAGATATATGTTTTATATGACAAAATACATTCACATATAATATTTTTAAAATATTTTGCTATCGTTGATCATATATAACCTATATATAAATATATGTATATGTGCATTTTTTTCCTTAGAGTTAAATACAGATTCATTATTTATTCTTATGACAATGGATACAAAGTGCTTTGGTTTTCCAAACTTAAATGAGAAAAATGTAAATATATTAATTTCTTTTACTATCTTACTTTTTTCTATGTAATATTTAAAAAATATATTTTCCAGCAAATTTCTCAGAAACTTGAAGAATTTTTCACTATTACACAAATTTGACTTTTTCAACATTGCAATATATTTTCATAACCAGTTGGGGCAACTCAATAGCATAAATAGAAGAATTAAGGTATTATGTATGTGTTTTTAAAGTAATAACTTTAAAACACGTATTATATATGTGTTTTTAAAGTAATAACTTGGTTAGTATATATATGTGAAATATTCTAGATATACTATATTTACTCGCATAACTCCTCTGACACTTTATATTGATTCTGCTTACCCCCACCGATGTTGAGAGAAAGTGAATTTTTTTTCATCACTCATTATAAATTTCTACTTCCCCTCCTAATTCTAGTTGGTGTCATATCAAACTTATGTTTATGAACTCCTAAGAGCATACTAAGACCAGAGAGGCTCAACATCAAGACAGGAGCTTTTGAACCAAAGAGCACATTTTCCCCAGCTTCTTTTTATTTGTATTACCCACAGAGTGCTATTCCTTACTATTCTAAATATTAAAAATTGGGATGAAATTGGTGATTTGATCATGACAAAGAAGGGTCTAAACTTAGAACTCTAATGGACTTCCTGCAAAAGATGTCAATATGTATTCTCAGTGGCTATTATGGAGGAACGCAAATTATGTTAATATTTCTTACTAATTTGAATTCATTGTAATGGCATAATTGAAGTATTGATGTATGTATACTTATGTTAGGAATAATCCTAATTAGATCATTTGCTTTCTCTAGAAATTTTTGTTTATTAGCAGGA
Organism: Canis lupus dingo; assembly: GCF_003254725.2. Taxonomy (NCBI): domain Eukaryota; kingdom Metazoa; phylum Chordata; class Mammalia; order Carnivora; family Canidae; genus Canis; species Canis lupus. The sequence continues at coordinate 31,826,484 of NC_064254.1, forward strand.
TTTCCAGCATATCAAATTATTGCAAAAAGGAAGAAATCTTCATATTTGCAAGTCAATTTAAAAGAGGGCAAAGACGAGAATCTTATGCGAGCAGATACAGTTTTTGAAATTTCCCTCTTATTCAAAGACAGTGACTTTAAATACTCACGTTTTTTTTAAATGGAAAAAATACATTTATTTTCTAAAATATGAAGCTAATAAGCTATTTAAAATATGTATCATTAACTGTCAGATTTTTTTTTCATTTTTGACACCATCAGTCATGAATCCTGAAATTTTGTAGTTGTTGGAAGAATTAAGTTGGCCCTTTTATACTTATATGCAAATATAACTCTGGAAGATCATATCTGTTATAAGAAATTTAGTTTTCTATACTACCTTATAAGTTTATATTACTCTTATTTAAAAATAATTCATGACCACTCTACTATGAAAGAGAGAGGTGCATTTACATTAAAAAAGAAAATATTTAAATTTATGACATAAATAACTGTTCAAGTACAGAAACAAAGTACATGCCATCTTGCATTATTTTAATGAATTTTCAAATTAACCTTTGCGGGGTTTTGGCATTAAGAATGTTAACTGAGCTTTTAGAATATCTTCATACTTATCTACTTGATGATTTTTTTTCTTTCATAATTATGAAAAAAAATCTTGGACTTTATCTCTCTGCTTTTGTTGTTGAAGCTTCTTTGCTTTATTACAGTACATGGAGTATGGGAGGAGTGGTCACCATGGAGTTTATGTTCATTTACATGTGGTCGAGGCCAAAGAACAAGAACAAGGTCGTGCACACCTCCTCAGTATGGAGGAAGGCCGTGTGAAGGACCTGAAACACATCATAAGCCTTGTAATATTGCTCTGTGCCCAGGTGAGCATATTCTGTATTTGGCGCTTTGTATTTGTGTACTTTGTATGTAGCCCCTAGTGTACATAGAAAATATTACAACTTTTATTCCATCACATTGGAAAATGTGTCCTTTGGTTACTGTTTCTTGCCTGAAACTGAGTTCTTTCCTTGATTCTGTCATATGCAATGGCTTTTAAGATTTCCTTGACTGAGTACCAAAGCTCATCTTTCTTCAATTTCTATAAATATGTATATTAATTCTATCCACTCAGATTTTATTTATACTCAGCTTTTCCCTCCTGGAAAAATTACAAGGAGTCCTAAAGGCTTAAGACTGACTGTTGCCGTGATACTATAACTGGAGAGACAGTTTTAAAGGCAGTTTTTCCCATGTCATTGTTTTGTATTCATTCAGTTAAGGAGTAGGGATTCATCACTGACCATGTGTGAAAATGATAGTATTTGTTAGGAAAGCAGACTTTATAGATTTACTGCTAGATGCATAACATGGTTAGTTTACAAATGACTCCATGTGATTATGAAGACTGTATAGTCTGTTCATAGAGTATATTTGTAATCCTAAATTTTAGTTCCTTTAAAATGTTTCAATGCTTTTTTACCTGTACTTAATAATTTCACCCATTTTTCAGAGAGAAGTCCTTATAATGCTGTTATTTAGGTTGTTGAAACATTCAAACAAAAAACAAATACCTAAAAAATGAAAAAGATTGATTGCAAAAGATTGCACTCAAGGGGCTTACAACTTATGAGAGAAAATACAGACATAGAAATGATAGAATCTCCCAGGAACTAGCCAATACATATTTTAGAAGAAGAGAGACATGAGTGGCAAATGGCAAAAGCTATAATGGCAAAGACCAATATAAATAACCATTTATCTACTCCTGGGAGACTTTTTCATTGGCCATTCTGCATGCAAGCAACATAGCTGAGATCCTGGGAATGTGCTCCAAACATATTATCCAGCTCACCTTCCATCCCATTTGTACTCTCAATTCCCCAAGGTAATATCTTGTATTGAGGATATCCTGTAATGAAGCAGTGATACAGTTCCTCTGGAAATTTTAACTATCTAAAACATCTTGAGACTGTGAAAGTCCCCCAAAATGTACATAAGCAACAGTCATCACAAGCTTGTTCCCTTTTACTTTAGATAAGACAACTAGGTTCCTGTATCAGGAATATCCATTTAAATATGTAGTAGTTATATTTACTCCTAGAACTTAATGAGTTCTATAAATTATGAATATAACTTGTACAATTCAATATTAATGTAATTATGAATATTAGGGAGTCAAAATTATGATTCCTTATTTGCAAATCACTCCCAGAAAATCTATTTATGAAATCAGTTATGTTCTGTTATTTCTATCTCTCTATAAACATACAGACTAGTACATAGACATGCACACACACACACACACACACAAACACACACACATAAATGCCCTGTCTTTTTTCCAAAGATTTGAGCAAGCTTATACAAATTTTAGATTTTTTTTTTACTGCTGAGCTGTGACACTTACAGAGAGTCAAATATAGTTCATTCTTATTTGTCCATCGAGTGTGAAAAAAATACATAATATGGGGAAACTAAAAGTGATAACTAACTATAGAATTTCTTTTAATATATTAGTTTTTATTACTTCTTTTACCTTGGTTAATCCCCATCAGTATAAAGATAAAAATGGCACTGATCAGCTAAAATGTTATCAACCATTTTTCTCATAGTCTACTTTTCATGAACTTTCAAGGAGTAAAGTGCTTGGAGGTCAAGAAATAGGAATGCTAAACTATTAGAATTCATATAAGAAAACTCATTTTTCTAATTTGACATAATTTTTTATCACTGAAATGGTAACCACATGTGTTTTAAAGCTAGTTTTGTTTTAAAATATTATACTGTCACTGGAATCACTTTAAGACCATTAGAATTTTGTCTTTCTTTTGTGTAGGTCTTTAAATTTGGGAAATTATGTTTATATTATTTGTAGCTGGCCTAGCTCATATTCTCCCATGGATCTATATTGGGTACTTTATAAATTTATTATGTGTTGTTTCTATTATTTCCATTCTTGAATTTACTTATATCATAAAAAATGTAAAACTCTTACCATATTGTATCCCAATTTCTTTTCTATTTCAAAGGGGATTCGAATAGCTATGATTTTTTAAAAAAAATATTTTATATTTAACCAAACATATTGACATTATGCTTTTGAAATATATAAGATTTATTCAGTGTAAACATTTGGAATCTTAAAACTAACTGTCTCATAGCTAAATTCAGGTGCCTTCACTTTATATAAAAGCATCATCATATGTCAGCAAGATGTAAGGCACTACTGAGAAGACTATAGAGTCCCTGATCTCAAGAAATTTGTGATCTCTTCAAAGGATTCAGACATAAGCACGTGAAAAGTTAAATGCAGCTCTGATAAACACATATAAAGATTCCACTTCAGTGGAGAGAGGGGATAATTTGATAACTCAGTGATTTCAGCCTACATTTCTTGTAGACATCCAACCTGAGATCCTGGAGACATCTTAAGGTATAAAACTGTGATAGACAGTATATCATTAATAAATAAAACAGGCCAAGACCTATACACTTGATTCCCTTTGGCTAGGGAATTGCCAAAGAACCAGAGAACAGAGGAAACAATTGAAACAGAACAATTGAAACAACAAATTGGGTACCAACTCACCAACTCTGCAAGACCTGACCATGTGGCTTGTGGTAAAGGGCAATGATATTTTAGTGTGGGATCACGTCAGAATGGCATTCCAGCATCATGCTTTTAAGAAATACATATTATTACCATAATGAAGTGGATGCTATGTAGGGCCGATGTGTATTGTCCATATCAAACAATGAAATATGTTTTATTTATACAAATTCTGACATCAACTTTAAGGTAGATGACATCCTGTTTTCATCAGGTACTTTCCTTAGTCAATGTCCAACTTTCTCCCACTTCTTTTGAGGTGAGGGAAACCTATCTGCCTGGGATCCAAATAAGGAGAGAGGAAAGAAAGGAAAGGGTTTCTATGGTATTTTCTAGTATGAATTATCAGTTATTAATGTGTACCATGTCCAAGAACAGATACCATTGTTGATGGAGGGAGGTGGGTGAGAGATAAAAGCGAACAACAAAAAGTATTTACTATGACTCATTCCTTGACTATAAACATAATGTTACCCCATGTTCCTCCCTTTCTTATCTATACTAATAGTTAAATGTGATATTATGGAAGGGTGTGTGTATGTATGTGTATGTCCAATGGTCTTTGTGGTCTGTTTTTATCTCACAAAATGTATAATTTCTGGCAGTCCATATTTTCTCTTTTCTCTGAATTTTCATTTCAATCCCTAATCAAACATCAAATTCATAGTTATATAAATTAGTATATATGAGGAAATTTTCTTTCATTGCCTGTTTATCTCTCTGTGCAACTTTGTACTGGTAGCATCGAATACATTACTATTGAATGGATTTTCTTGATGGGCATATCCAAATTTTTAGTTATCATCTCCTCCAAGAATTACAGAACATTTTCTGGGTATGTATTTAATAAAACATTGACGTAATGTGGCAGAACTTGGACTTTCACAAGAGAACACTTACTTAAATTTAAGTGTCATCTTTTAATATCTGTGTTAATCCTCTGATTCTTAATCTCTTCATCTATAAAATGGGGACGATAGCATACCCATTTTACAGAACTTGTGAGATGCTGTAAGAATCTGAACAGCAAATCGTATATAAGTTTCAGTATTATTATTGTGTCGGTACCCTATAGTCAAATACCATCTGGATGACACTTGTACTTAGGCAAGTTGGACTCACTATGCTTGGCATTGAGGGAAAATGAACATAGGCAATGGTGGAGCATCTCATTAAGAGAGTGTTAGAAAGATTTATTAAGAGTTTGCGCTTGCTTGGGGTGATTTTAAGGAGGGTTTTAGGAAGTGGGACTTTGTTCTGGATTTAAGAATGTCTGAAAAAAAAAAAGAATGTCTGGATGGGGGAAAAATCTGTTATTAGGTATCTTAATGAATTATCCAGGAGGAGGGAAAACTTGCTTTAATTCGTGAAGAAGTGGCAGTCACTCATATTAGCTGAGAGAAGATAATGTTTGGAACTCTGGGTTAAGCTGTGACCTTGTTTCATTTCATCTCACTTTATCAGGGTCTCAGAGTGACCTTGTTTGCTCTTAATGTTCTCTGTGATGGTTTTAGATCCAACAGGAGATAACACAGCCTTGCTATGAGCACCAAGCAAGCAGCTAACAACATTGAGTCTAGCTGTAAGTGTCAGACCAGTTCCTGGATGTCACTTTAATAGTGATTCCTCCTCTAGGGTGATTTAATCATGTTACCTGCTTTTGTTTTAATGTTTTTGATTTTTATTAATATTATTAAATGGAGAAAGAAAAGTGTTAGAGATAATGGAATGCTTACATTTTCCTAGGGAGACCCTCTTAAAATTATATAGATGTGTATCCCCAAAATAAAATTGATATAGCCTTTTACAAAATTAAATACTTTAGGGAAAATAAAATCTCAAAATCTTAGTTCAAGGCCTCAAGGTTTATAGTAATTTTCTTTGTAGTGTGTTACTTTTCTTCCCCCTATAGTTGAAAGATGGAAGGAACCAGTGATTCAAATTTGGTCCTCTTTGTTTCAGTTTTGACAGTTCTTATTCTGATATAATTTGTGTAGTAAAGTACAAATAATATAGAATATAGGGATCAGTAATAATTGAATAACAGATTGAAGGCTGAAAGAAATGAAAGAATTATTGACAAATTAGTTTTCATTTATAGGCTGAAAGAAGTAGAAATGAATTTAATTAAATGATTCAGTGGCAAACACAGTGGTCTGGAATTCACAAGACATGGATTAATGTTCAGTCTCAGTCTTTAATTATAAATATTTACTTAAGCAACATATTCATCTTCTCTGTACCTCAATTTTCTCATTTGCAAAATGGAGCCAGAATTCATTACCCTGCTATATCAGAGGATTGTCACATGATTAAAAATAGGTGACTGATTCTTGAAAAGTATAAAACCACATAAAGTGGAGGATGTTTATCTTGATTTTCATGATAATATTACTTGAACAGTAAAGGATTTGGAAAAAATAGGTAAAATTAATTCAGGATATTATGATAGATTTTGAGCTCTGTTTCTTATGGACAGCCTTAATCATAGACTCAAAGAGATTTGTAGAAGAGGGCTTTAAATTTTTCCCTTCTACCCTTCAAAGACTTCTATCTAGTTGAAGAATCAAAAACTCAAAGTTTTATTACACGTGCACAGTGGTCCAATAGTGAAATTGAGACCTAAAGAAATAACCCAGGCAGGCAGTTTTGATACTTTTAGACAGACAATAAATCTGTAAGGAATTAGCAGAACATAGAAAACTTAATTTTAGGAGCTTCAATTAATAAGGAATTCTAAACAGAATTTGGGCCAAGGTAGTGAATTAGAAAAAGTAACAAGAGTTATTTACATAGTCTTCTAGGCTCTAAAGTTCCTATCCCTGGTGATAAGGAGGTCTCTTTACCCCCTAGCATAGGGAGCGTACCTTGCACATGGGAGATTTTGCTTCTCACTTTCTGGATACAAAGGACAGGGGCATTGGCTGTTTCTTAAGTAATCTTTATTTAAAATAATCAATAGATCAGAGTGGTACATTTGTGAGTGGCCTGACTTTGGCCCATACAGATTACTTCTACATCGTTTATACACTAGGGAGAAGTACATATATAAGGGCTTATGCCAGTCTGTGGGGCTGAGCTGTGCCACACTGTTGAGTCCTGCATTTGAGAAATGTGTTCCTGTGAATCCAGAACCTTGAGAGAGATCCTGTCAGGTTGTATTTTTTCAGGTATATTCATAGTCTCTTACAAAACCTAAGAAGAATGAAAGAATAACCCAAAGATGGGCCTCAGGAACACAGCTGGACCCAAACCCCTTGTTATCCAAAGTAAGAGGCTTCAGTCTCCTGTGGACCTAAAATTTGATTCCTCAGCAAGTAGGAGGGGGTGATGTCCCCACAGTCCCTCTGCGGGAACCCTTCCTGTGAGGACCATGAACAGGAAGATGCTAAACATTTGCCTGACCTTGGTTCAAAAGTCTCTGGTTGTCTCTGCATGAGAATGTTAGAATTTGAAACTCAAATACTGCCTCATTAACCTGTTCTTTAATTAATTTGCATTTTGTCTTCTTAACTTTCTGGTCTACTGTACTAATGGTCTAATGTCACTTTGTGTCATTTCAGATTTTTAGCATTGTTCTGGTGATCTTTCAGTGTTTAGTTTATATGATTTTTAAAAAATTGTATCTTTATTAATCCTGGCTTGCTTTCTTCTACTATTTGATATTTTTTTTCTCTAGCAAATTTTGTCTTAACTTACTTTCCAACTATTTATTCTTCTTAGCCTTATCACAATGACTTGCCTCTATTTTAAATTCTAATTTTTTAAATGATATTTCATTTTGATTTTTCCCCTTTCGTGATTTATTTTAAAATGACAAACGCCCGTCTTGGCATATGCCCAAAGCCAAGAGGTTGACTTTTGACATTTCAGTGTTAATACCATCAAGAGATCTTTCCAGTTCCCTGAGTAACTCTCAACTCAGTAAAAATTTGAGCTTTCCAAATTTGCCATCACTAAATCAGATAGCCTCCATACCACAGGACAGAACTCTTCTCCTCAAACCCTCTACCCGCCAATGGTAGCCTTATCAGTCAGCAATAATCAACCCAAAAGAGTTGCCAAAATGATAGTTTTATTATCCAAAATATTCATGGCTTTATCTTGTGGCTATTGTTCTCCATCTGATTCTGTATTGTCATAGTTATTGCTAAAGATGTGAAAATTGACTGAAACACAGTATTTTCATTAAAACATATTTGAATTTAATTAGGCCTCTGTACATGGAAGACAGGTGAACACAATTGTAACTCTATATATGGCAGGAGAAAGTTCATATAACAAAGTAAACCCCAGGAATCTAGCAATTTAGCCTTTACAATTTTAATTATTCTGGATCCAGAAAATCTAGTAATGTGTCACATTGCTGAAGTGAAACTTTAACTGTCCCCAGGGTTACATTGTGGTATAAGGAAACACATTACGTGATGGTAAGACGGGCTAATCTCTCAGCATTCTCCTGGCTTCAAAACACAGCCTTATTATTCTCTATTCTTAGTCACCTTTGTAGGATGGTTCATAAAGTAATAGACATTTGGAGTTTCTAAATTGAAAAATGACACTATAAAAAATCCAACTGGAAATTCTTATGATGGAAACGCAAAGAAATTGAAAAAGTCTAAGAAGGTGTTAACCTAGCTGCACATTATAGAAGAAATTATGTACTTTAATGCAATATTAACAAGCAGTGTTCCAGAAAAGGGGGTGAAAAAAGGAAAAGAGAAGAGGGATGATTGCATTTCAAATACATTTGGGAGGTATAGTTTCAAATGAAGTTAATTTAATGTAGGACTTCCAGCATTATGATCATGTCATCACAAATTCAATGTGTTCAAAATAGACATTTTGATTTCAGGGCTATAAAATCCCTGACCTATTTGAATCCAATTCTAGCCCAGTTCAGTAAAAGGGTCCACCATTTACCTGTTTTAGTAAGCCGGAAACCTAAAAGTTAACCTTGATTCTCTGGTTTTCTATACCTTTCTACCAACCTATCAGCTCTATGTTTGGAAAATAACGCAAATTCAACCACTTCTTTCTATGTCGATTGATGATACCATAATCTATCATACTATCACCTTTGTCTGGGCTACCATATAGTCCCCTAACAAGTCCTGGCCTTTTCTCTTTTTTGGAAGACTCAAAACTTTCTTGACCTGAGGACTGCTCTTGTGTGAAGATTTTCCAGATCTTCATACTTCTGGCTCCTGTTAGTGACTCGGGACTCGGCTCTCATGTGTTTTTTCCGGAGAGCCGTGGATGAGCATACCCTATCACATTGCTCTCTTTAATTACATTGTCTTTTTAACAGTTCTGGCAGAAACTCTCTTGTTCATTCATTTATTTACTTGTTTACCATCTGTCTCCACCACCCCCTCAGAGTATATGTTCCATGAGAACAGAGCTTGGCGAGTCTTTATCACCACAGTTGTCCCAGAGTCTAGTAGAGTCACAGTGTAGCTTCTTTGTCATTCTTTACCTACAAGTGCATTAGAAGAGGTTCGGAGTGTTTCCATTTTCCCAAATTATTGGTAATGCTTTTCTGACCAAATAACAAAAGGTTAATTATCTTCAATAGGAACACAGTTTTAGAAAGAAAGCTTTGAAGTATTTTCAAATTTTTTGATTTGCAATGATTCTGGGGTATATCTCTTACATATGATGGAAGTCTGTAGTATACAGGGATGGGTAGATGGTAGGGAGGAGGGTTGAGTTTCTCTGTTGTCTCCATACCCAGCCAAGTAAAGAGCAAACCTGAATGCAAGGGCTGAAGGATTCCCAGTTAAGCATCCAATAAACAAACAAAAAAAGCAGTCTCTTTATTCCTCGTAGTACTTAGATAAGTGGTTATAAAAATGTATATTAAGCAGATCATGTGATGAATAGTTTTTATTTTTAAATATCTCAGCATTTATACCTGAAATATAATGCATATGTTCTTCTTGGAAATGCTTAATTTATAATATTCCATTGATTCACTAGCCTTCTCTTGTTTGTCTGGCAAATGGACTACACAGCCAATAAGAATTGTATCAAATACTTTTAATAAAGTGAAATGCTAAAATTACATGAATGGGATGATTAAATTGACATTTTGTGATTTTTTAATCTCACAAAGGGTTTATTAAGTAGATCTAGATACCTATTAAACAATCTTCTTTCTTAATAGCTACTTTCAAAGCCTGAAATTAGGCTGACAGCACTTACACATATTCTGCTAAGCTTTTTGGTTTGTTTGGATGGGTGGATAGGTTTTCACAGCAGTATCATCTTATGTTGGAACTTTGGATTTATGATGAATTCTTTTTCACTATAATGAAACTAAGTACCATGGAATGACATGGGGAAAAGTAGACAGTCATATATGAGTGCATTTATAACACTTATATTCTAGTTTATGCATTCTAAATTGGGTAAATATTTTTGCCTGATTCCTTTGCATACTTACATTTTGTGGCCTATGGGATTATGCCTTTGTGAATGCTGTCTCTGTTGTCTTAATTATCCAAATCTTACCATATTAATCTAACATAATTATCCCTAAGTAGTTATGATGTGCCATCTGAAAGGCTTTATGTACCATATTAAGATGTTACTGCTTTTAACCTTTTATTTACTTATTTGTCTGCATAATGTATTCTTCTACTAAATTACAAGATTTTTGAGGGTGGGATTCATAATCTTTTAATTTCTGTATTTCTCATAACATTTATTACATTATCCCTTATTATTCTTCAAGGCTTGTCTGAAAATTTGCTTTGTCAAGGAAGACTCCCCAGGCCCTCCAAGCTCTTAAAATGTCTTTAAATTATCCTTTGAAGCAGCACTATATAATTAATTTAACATGTTATTAAGTGCTTAACTCGTTATAGGGGTTTCTTCTTTAAAACATGAGCTCTATGAGTTATTGGTCAGTATTTATTTCATTCACTGCTCTGTGTACTTGCCTCCTAGCCCAAGGTCTTGCATTATTGACTAATCAATACGTATTTTGAAGCAATAAGTGGCTCAAAAGAGATATTGGATACATAAAAGGAAATAGAAGTGAGAAAATAAGGTAATAGTAGTTTGGGGGGTAGGGTAGTAAAAGAATCTAGTGCCAGTATGATTTTCCATTGTATTCACTGAGAGTCCCTTGGTTGGGACTCATCTCCAAGGTTAATTTTACTTGTACTTTCTCTACAGCCTTCTCTATTGGAATATCTCCTTACAGTGTCTCTCTATCTGCTTTGGCAGTTGATGGACAGTGGCAAGAGTGGAGTCCATGGAGTCAGTGCTCAGTGACATGCTCGAATGGGACCCAGCAGAGAAGCAGGCAGTGTACTGCAGCAGCTCATGGGGGCTCTGAATGCAGAGGGCCATGGGCAGAAAGCAGAGAGTGCTATAACCCTGAGTGTACAGGTGAGGCCTGATCACTACATTTAAAGAATGCCTGCCATTTATAAAATGTGACAGAACCATGTGAGGCAGTCATGGAATAATTAGATAATTATGTAATTCTGGTAAATGAAATCAATTGTACTAGAGCTCATTCTACTATATGTCACAGTAATAAAGCAACAAAATTCTGGAGATTCTTAGATTAAATCTAGATTAAGTTGATCCAGGTCAGCACTGAACTTGCACTTTTTACAAATAAGTTTCAGTGTCCATTTGAAGATTCTGACAAACTTATATAAACTTGTGACACTCACAGTGCTCTATCTTTGACTAGCAAGTCAAATGTTTGAATAGGGCTTATTCATCGTGGTAGACTAATAAAAACTAAACAAACAATAATGGTCCTCAGATTTTCAAATTCCTAAAACAGTTGCAGTAGGCTACTGCCATTGACCATGACACATTTCTTTCAGCAAATGGTCAGTGGAATCAGTGGGGTCATTGGAGCGGATGTTCCAAATCCTGTGATGGCGGCTGGGAAAGGCGAATGAGGACTTGTCAAGGTGCTGCAGTAACAGGGCAGCAATGTGAAGGCACAGGTGAAGAAGTGAGAAGATGCAGTGAGCAACGTTGTCCTGGTGAGAATGAACTGAGATGATCCTAATGGAAATATTCTGTTATTAAAAAAAAAAAAAGGGAGTAAAATAAAACTATCATCATTAAGGGCAACATTTCCTCAGTTGGAGGACTGCTAACAATAAGTGGCAATTTATTTGTTTCCATAACCTATGAGGTTTCCTCTGTTTATGTGTCATAGACTATTTCTTCCGTGGGTTTTTAAATTATTTGCTGCAAAATCACGTTGAAAAATGTAACAATACGAAGGAAGCCACATTGAACAATAACATACCTAGATAGGATTTAAATTGGTTTGGGGAACAATTTTTTTCACTATGTTCATGAAATATTTGTTTACTGAGAACACAAAACCAGTTGCCTTAGATTATTCATAGTAGAAATAGAAAGACGTGGTAGATAGCTAAGTGAGAAAATAAAGGGATGCTTTTGAAATTTAGAAACTTTTAAAATCTGCTGTTAATCCAGCTCCACGTAGGACTTTGGACATCCCTATTTCCTTGCCCTTGTGCCATTTTCTACTACAAGGCACACATTTTAAAATGAAAATCTAAGGTCTTAATTAGTAGTGAAAGAATGGAAATACTGCTACAATAAAGGATCTTACATATAAGCATAGAAAAAAAAAGGCAAGGTCAAAAACTGCCCAGATTATTGATCATCTATTATTTAAAAAATCATTAATGATAAATTCCTTCCAAATTGTGCATACATTCCATAAGTATTATTGATCTATTGAGAACTCAAATAAATGAAAATTAGGATTTTAGAATGATATCATAGGCAAAATTGTTATAAACATGCTAGAAAGATGATAGGGTGAAATTTCTAAGTTTCACTGCTGGGTATAAAGCAAGTGCTGAACTGAAAGCATTTGAAGACCCTGTTAGAGTCCATGTGCTGCAAGTAATGCTTTGTAGGCAGGCTAGCTTCTCTCCTCTGACTGTGTGGTTCCAGTAGGTATGGAAAGAACAGGTATTTGAGGTTCCTTTTCAGTTCAGAAAGCAGTGGATTTCTGTCTCTACCAAACGTGACTACATCAATTTAGAGAACAACAACAACAAAACAAGTCATTCTAAGTGATATCCCTGAGTCAAAACTTTGTATTTCTCCATAGTCAGAATTCAGTCAGTCCATACTGGACTCTAACAGTAACAATATGTCAAGAGGATTTTTTTAGAGCTTAGAAAAGATCTAAAATTAGCTTTGTTAATTCTTAAGGCCAAATCATTCAAAACTATAAGAAGGAACCAACAAATAGGATTTTGTTGAGGAGACCTACCAAAGGTAAGTACTGTGAAATTCCTCCTGGGGTGCATAAGAATTAAGTATTAAACAAGAACATTATATGACCAGGAAGAAATTCCATTAGGACAGTAGTCATAATTAAATAAGACCCTTGGGATCCCTGGGTGGCGCAGCGGTTTGGCGCCTGCCTTTGGCTCAGGGCGTGATCCTGGAGACCCAAGATCGAATCCCGCGTCGGGCTCCCGGTGCATGGAGCCTGCTTCTCCCTCTGCCTATGTCTCTGCTTCTCTCTCTCTCTGTGACTATCATAAATAAATAAATAAAAAAAAACTTAAAAAAAAATAAATAAATAAATAAGACCCTTTTAATACTTGAAGGTATCTAAACTAGTGTAAGCATACCAATGTTCATAACTGGTCTTTTAAAACTGTCTTTCATCTGTGTACATAGAGTTAAAATGGTGTTGCTGCAGTCATATTTACAAAGATTGCCACCTGCTGTTTAAAAAACATTTTACGTATCTATTTACTAAAAGGATATTATACCTTATATGCTAGGTTTGTTTGCTGGCTTTCATGATTTAAGGCAGTTTGAAAAACCGTCATATAAAGCTATAATTATTTTATATTTTATGTATGTTATATATTGGTGGTGTATATTGTGGTATATATACATTTGGTATTAACCTTAACATTTTCATTTTATTCTCTTCAATAATATTTGAAATCTTTTAAAACTACCAAGTATATAAATAACATTTTCAAACTAAAATGAATTATTGAATCAGCTAAATAATTTACAAACTAGTGCTTATACAGGAATAGAGTGAATTAATATATTACCAAGCTTTTGAAAATATCCTAAACCGGTACCTGTATATGAATCAGCATTATCCATCAAAAATTATTCATTTCAAATATGTCCCTGCCTCTGTATAGAGTGTTTTTTACCAAGATAAAGATTTCTTTTCTGTTTATCCTCTATCTTTTCTACGTGCAGTCATCTCATTCCCACATTATTTTGTCAAGAGAGCAGGATTTATAAATAACTCCGTTTTCCATAGTGGATTTGATTTATATATTGGCATTCCAACTCTGCACAATCACTTCTCTGTGGTCAATATATATTATTTTTGTGTCCAGTGTACTGGACTCTGAGAGTAATGACATGTCAGTAGGATTTTTCAGACCTTAAAAAAGATCTAAAATTAGTTTTGTTAATTCTTAAGGCCATGTGAACTCAAAATGATAAGAAGCAATCCTAATTTCCACATTATATTGCTCCAAATTCTCATATTGACAATATAAATTGAGAAGACTTTTAAATTTTTTCAATAGTTACTAAGGCATTTTTCTATTTTTGTCACTGACAAAGCCTGAAAAAATGTTTCTTTTAAAACGATGTGTTTTTTTCCTAGTATTATTTTTCATACTGTTTATTCTTAATTTTTCTTCAGATTGCTGGAAACTACAGTATTTATTTTTATGCTTCACTTAATTTGGATGCAAAACAAATTAATCAAGTTTGCCAAGAGATCCTCTGTTGTCAGGAAGGAGAAATATAATATACGCACATCTTTGTCTGGATAATTAATGACAATAAAGATTAATCATCTGGATTTAATCAAAAGCTGTTACGATGTGTACTAAAAATGGAAAATGAAAAATATTTTTCCCAAAATAAGATTTTTTTGCTGGTAAATAGATAAAGTATACTTATTAAAAAGAGCTTCATTACCAAAAATATGATGTTTTGTCTTCATAAGAAAAGAGAATTAGAGGAATGAAAAAGTTATATATGTATATTTTAAATAGTTTGTTGAAGAATAGAGTAGCTACAAGAGAGAAAAATGCCTAATTTTTTAATTGTCCAAATTCACCAAATAATGATTTCATTGATTTCAATCTCATTGTTCATCTAGACTTTGAAGGTTAAAATAGTAGAAAGGTAATAGCTTCTCAGAATTTGTGTTGCTAAAGTTTGAAAACATACTATTTTTAGGCTCTGTATTTTTTCCCAAATATTTCCCTGGTTAATATCCTTCAGAAGGCAAATGCTACTGATATGGATTGGCCTATGTAACCTTGCAGGCTTCCTGGGAACCTCCTTGCTCTGTTCCCAGGAGAGGGGCTGACTATTCATATAGCACCAATTCTTGGATCTACTATTCTTTAGTCATTAGGAGTAATGCTAGTTGGGATGTACCATTCATGGGTAGAATTTAATCTTAATTTATACATAAAATGTCCTTTTGGAGTTACAGTTGCTTTACTGCATGCAAATGGTGAATGAATATTTTCACAGGTTGAATGTGCTGAGAAATACTTGGGAAATAAGAGATCCATATCATAATATATACAGTAATAGCAACTTAGACAAGAGATGTAGCAATGATTGTGATATTTAACTCTTTAGTATTCATACCAAAGCTAGTCAACGGTAATGTTTGTAATCCCAAACTTGTCTTAAATATTGTACTGCATTCATATTGGAATTTGTGCCCTGTGATAGGGTGACTATAAGCCCCCTCCCCACTTAGGAGAAATGCCATTCTGAGACTGACTGTTCCTTATCTCTGTAAGGTTGCTGTCCAATGGGATTATGTCTTCTCTGAAGACCAAGAGAGATTTCATTTAGTTTCTGATTGATTTTCTTTTAATTTAGCTTTGGTAGGAAGAATCACAAAGCTTGCTTATTTTGAGCTCATGTCGTCTTTGAATGCCTCTACTCATTGTCTGAACTTGTGCTTTCAAATTTTAGCACACCTAAGAATCACCCAGAGAGCTTGTTAAAACACAGGTTCCTAAAACCAAACCCCCGAGATTCTGATTCAGTAGGTCCAGTATGGGCCTTCAAATTTGCATTTCTAACAAACTCACATGTGATGTTGATGATACTGCAGATTACCCTTTGCAGATTAACCTTTGGGTTGCAGTGGCCTATAGTAAAAACAAATAAGTAAATAAATAAATAAATAAGTAAAAATTAGGTGATAAAATTAACAAAAAGGTGGAAAACAGTCCTCCACCTCAGCTACACTGGTCAAAATTGAGATCTCTACTAAACAAGATTGTAGAATTTTATTTTGTCATACCATTTCACAAATAATGAGGGATTGTTCCTGTAGTAAATTAATACAGGCAATCTGTTTCAAGTATCCCTAACCAACTCATTCTTCAACCAAAGTAAGATCTCTTTATAGTTGTTACTTAAAAATAATAATAATAATAATAATAATAATAATAATAATAATAAAAAATTCGGCTATTGATTAGTTGTTGTGGACCAAAAGAGATGATTTAGTCATTTTCAGATTTTCAGTTTCCAGTTCTTATTGCTCCTGTTCCGTGGAGAGCAGAAGAAACAACGTGGGTATCATTGGAACATGTTTGAAATAGAGCTGTACACTACCAGGACACTAGATATTCGTAGTCCTGCCATCTCTAGCAGCTCTCTTCCTCACTGCCTCTTATCCTCCAGGCTATTAGCTACTATATACTTACACAGGTTTATAATATTTGGACGGGGGCAAGTGTCAGAGAGCAGAATGAGGTCTTAGCTCTGATTGGCTTATTCTTTCCTCAGTTCCCAGTTGGAGGAGTGGTGAATTAATCACCATCACTATGTTTGTCTTTGATAGAGATGAGTTTAACTAGTTAATAAGTCAGCATTATAAATCTTGTGGATTTAGCATTTTAAAGCTAAACGTAATCATTATTAGAAACCCCAATATGTGAGTGTAAAATTTACTTTTTTTAAGGGGAAAAAATGTATACTACTCTATATTGAAATATTCACATACAAATTGGCACCTGCTCTACCTCTTTCATTCCAAACCACAAGAGTAATCACTAATAGTGCTTTTAAGAAGCTCCTACTCCATTGGGATTTTTATTATTTTTCTATCAAACATTATGTGTTTACCCTCTAAGGAATTACATTATTACTTATTCAGTTTCTAAAGGTTAAGGCAGATGTTTTCACTGAAGATTTTTGAACATAGCAAACAATGTTGCACCCAAGTGTTCACACCAGTGATTTGCCTAAAACCAACTACTGAGTTCAGTGTTGAGAGTAGGTGGCACTTGGTATTGACTTCTTTCATCTAAATGTTCTATTTACTCATGCCAAGGCACCTCAGATACATTCTAAAAAATAGGAAAATAAATTAGAACTTGAAGATACTCCATAAGCAAGAGAGAGCACCTATTGTTTAATAAATATCTAAGAAAGTATCTGATCCTCCTCAAAAACATGGGTTTTATTACCTACTCCAGGCTGCAGTTCTGCAACAAATCAGCTTAATTTTATAGGCAGAATTAAGGAAGAACCACTGGAGTCTAAAATATTCCACGTGTATACCAGATAATACTATATGTCCAGTATTCAAACCTGTTGCTATGGAGATAATTATTGTCATAATTTGTCTTATCAGGTTGCTCATCAGTTGAGACTTTGGGAAAAAGTCTCACAGCTTCTGTCACAGCAGAAACCTAAATAACAATTTATTTTAATCTTATATTACCCTACCTGGTCCAATTTAGAAATATTGGGCAATATGCTGATCATTCTCAATTCAAAACAGAAAATTTAAGCAGCACTTTTTACTATCCTTTATTTCTTCATTTCACCTGACATTGCTTTTATAACAAAAAGAAACCTATTTTAGGAACCACTTCATTATTTCTAAATTACTAAAATTAAAAATTAATGCAATTAGTGAAACTACTCTTTGGGTTTAAAGTTTACAAGACACTAAACTTTAGTATTAGTCCTTAATGTTTATCATCCTCACTTATATCCCACTCTTTGTATGTCCTGACTTGTGAACAAACCTAAGATCCTGCCCTGGTGCTCTTTGGTTGCTCTCTCTCCTCCTCTTTCTCTTCAACTATCACTTGTGAACAGTGCCCACAAATCTGCATCTTTATGCCTCATCCATTGCAAACATGTGATAAAGCTTTCCACCTGGGATAGCCCATCATCCTCAGTGTCAGCAGGAGAGCTTTTCTGTCTGACTGCCAAATCTGTCTTGTCAGCTAAAGTCATTTCTAATTCTTACCTTTCCTCATGATGGATTCCACCTCCATGAAATCTTTCTTTAGTGGGCCTGCTTTCTCTTCCTCTGGACACTGCCTGCTAGTGGGGAGGGGCAGTGCGACATAAAGAGCCTGGGATATGGAGTCAAAGTTCGGCTTTGGACCTCAGTGTCCTCATATGCAAAATGGGGATAATAATATGTGCTCGGGATCATTTCAAGTATGAAATTATAAAATGCTATAGGTAATTATAATTATTAAATAATTCCAGTCTAGGGCCTCTTTGTCCAATACCCATATTATTGCAAAAGCCACCTTTTCTAGTCTCTTCCAGATAAGTTTATCTGATTATCCTCCCCTTTTTGTGACCTTCATCATGGACTCTCTCGTTCAAAGAGAAAAAAAAAAAAAAAGTGCTGTGGCTCCTTATGACTCGCCCGATTCACTGCATACTGGAATACCTGGGATTCTACTATCCCCATCTATCAGTTGATTTCCTTTCTAGGGTCATCACTCTCTTCTCATTTACAGATAAAACATATACATAGCATAATGGATCCCATCCCTGGTGACTGGGTATGGAAGCACATATTCTGTCCTTACTCTCTGTTGCTTGCACTGTTATTCACCTGGGCTCCCAAGTATCCCAGTCCTGCTTCCCTCTTCGCCTGGTAACATGGAAGCATCTTGGGAGGTCGGCCCATTAAAAGTGTCTCTTCCTTTAATCATTTTTATTTCTCCCACTATTTCATAGCTGCTTTCTTCTTTGAACCCCTATAGATTTTCTTTGTGCTTCCCATATTATATATTGCTATATTTTATTATTATATATCATTATATCTCTTAACTGGAATTCCAGCCCATTACAGATGAGTTATCTATTTTCAGATTCCCAAAACACCTCTGCATTGAACCTAGTTGAATGTAGGCCATTAGGCATATCATATGCTCTTTTGAATGTTTTTATTCCGTATCATAAACATTGTGATTGGACCATTTGTATAAAGTACAATATACAATAGAAAATACAATGATTTGTGTAAAAGTATGTGAATACAAATTTCAAAATGACTATGATAGTAATGCCTTACATTTTATAATCATTTTACTCTTTCAAAATGCTATTAGTTTACCTAAGTAGAATTTGAATAGTCATTTTTAGCACAATATGCTATTTTTATTTTGTAGTTGCAATTTGTGGCATGAACCTTCCTTCTTTAGAAATAAGTCATTGAGATGTTGGAGGTAAGAAAAATATGTATTTTTATAGTAAGTTACTCAATTTCCCTAAATCTCAGCCCCATATTTAGATCAGAGCTCCTCAAGGCTGTCACATAGCCACCTGTCAGGCTAGGATTGGTCTCAGGTATACGCAAATAGAGATTTTGAAGACCTCAGGGCAGCTGGCAAGACAGGAGGCTGTGGCCTGCGGCCTCCAGCCTAGAGTAGTCTTGCCCGTTACCCTAGTGTGCCTCCAAATGTTACCATTTTCTACATGTTCCATGACCTGGAAAAGGTGATGATGCACAGTTATCCTCAACAGTTCCTACGCTAATATAAAAAGGCAAATAAATGCAATTCTCTAGCAGAAACACCAAGTGTACCCCAATATAAAACTGTCTCACATTAAGTTAGCAAATTGTTATTTAGAACTATTCCTCATATTAAAAAAAGAAAGAACTATTCCTCACAATTAGTGTTAGCTATCTTTAAAAAAAAAATTAATCTTGTTGACAGGTTGGAACTACAGTGACCTTGTCTGCTTAAATTGCAATACAAGATTAAAACTAGGTTAATCAGATTTTTTCCACGGTGTGTATGTAAAAAACACTATCTAATCCTCAAACAGGCAATGCAACACACATTGTCTCCTAATGAATTTAAAGTTTATGGTTTGCTACCTTTGAGACTTAGAGACAAATTCTTGCAAAATATATAAATGCCTTGTTAACCACTACAACAAATCTTGCTGAGAGTGTAAGATTCTCAGAGAATGGACTGAGAGACTTGTTTGATTGACAAGGGTCTACGGACCACCTCCTCGTGGAGTGATTTCTCTATGCTTTAGTCTCTTCGTGTTTAAAAAGAGATTTAATAATTGTATCTACTTCATTCTTATGAGAATGAGATGAATTTAAAAATGTAATGCACTTGAAAGAGTGCCTAAGTCATAGTGATACATGCATATTGCTGTTATAATTGTACATTCTTTCAACCTGACACTGATAAAAACCATTTCTATGTGAGAAATGTTATTACAAAACACGTTCGATAAGCGCCCTTCTTTTCCCCTAAGACCTAAGCAGCACCATGAATTCTTTACATGAGTGTGTTCCCTGCTGAAATTAGAGCTGTAAGCTGTGTGAGCACATAGACTATCTCATTCACCTCTGTGTCCCTCAGCATAGGGAATTCCCAAAACATAAGAATTAATGAATTGCCAGCCAGTGAAATCTGAAATTGGGGTCATGGGTAGTGCATTTTTTTTTATTTTTTCTTTCTCTTTTTCTCTTTTTCTTTCTTTTTTTCCCTTGCATGCCAACTCTACAGTGTAGAATCAATTTCTCTTTAATGCTGAAATTCTAGCATAGGGGTGAAAACTAATTTTCCACATCAAATTGATTTAAGCCCTGTATAATTTTTGCTATTTTTAAGAGACAGAAAATCAGTTTGAATAGACAGATTAACAGCTAATCACTAAGTAATTGCTACCTTGTTTTAAGACAGCATGCTAACTACATACTTGTGACTTCAAGTACCGTTGTATCTTACAAATGGGTTTTTATAATCTTCACACTAGTGATAGCAAACAGTGGCATCTTGCAGCTGATGAACAGAGTTGCTGTTCCATTTTGCTAAGGCTTAAAAAATAAGCCCTTCATATTACCCTACAATAATATGCTTTTATTTTGAGCATAGGGATGTAAGCTAATTATGTATTTTCTAATTTACAAAATATACATAGTATTGAAGAAGAAACAACAGCACAAATCTGTCTCTTTAGCTTACGTTTTTGTCTTGAGCATTAGCTCTGTAACCAACTGCCTTTTCTATAATATCAAGAGTTGCTCATATACCTCAAACTCAAAACTATTTTCAGCATATTCCCTCCCAACTGGTATCTTCCTCACCCGCTCTAACTGAAGCTGGATGGAGCACAGCCAGCCCTTTTCCTGGAAACCCAACTTTCATCTTTTATTTCTCTCTCTTCTTCACCCTCTATGTGCAGCCATGGAGCTGAGCGCATTTTCTGTACTAGATATTTTTTAATTCACCCCCTTCCAGTTGCCACTTCCTGTGATACCATGCCCCTTCCCTAACTATCCCATTTAGGTTGTCATAGGACCCCCTGACTTTAGTCTCACTTTCTTTCAATCCATTCCCCAAACTGCATGTATAGCATTCAACACATTGTAACAAATTTTGCTTGCCCTTATATTCAGACTCCTAGTTTATCTTATCATTTATCACCCCTCCGACTCCCATAATTACCCACCTCTACTTATCCCCAAATTTGTCCTCTAGCCATTCTGAAGTTTTCCCAATTTTTTGGACATACCAGTTTCTCCTTGCTGCCTGGGTCTTCCCACATGTGGTTCCCAAGGCACACTTTTCCCTTCCTCACTGGCCAACTCCTACTTATCCTTTACACTTCAACTTGGAAATTTCTTTTGGAAATCTTCCAATGACATACTTTCCCCTAAAGTATTCCTAGAGCAGCCAGGACTTCTCAGATCACAGTGGGCATCCCACTGTATTATAATTTCTCCCCTTATTGTCTCCATCACCATCATGGAAGTTGAGAGACCTTGACTATTCTTGTTTGTTTTCTTCCCATGCAGTATCTTATAAAGTAATTGGCACATTATGGGTGCTTAGTAAATATCTGTGGAATGAATGAATTCCACAAGTGGCACTTTTGAGAGCCCAAAAAGTTTCCTCCTGGGGGCTTCACAAGCCTAAGATGGAAGAAAATAAAATTGTATTATAATATATGGGCTGTTTTGCTTTTGGTATGAGCACAAGTACACTTATTTTCTGGAGTAAACTTTTTATGAATATAATCTTCAATGGATGCCAAATCACCTTTGTCAAAATATTTAAAGCAGAAGTGGGATTTGACATTGCTACTAAAAAGCTGAAAATCCTGCAAATTTGCAAATTTGAATCTATGATTCCCTGTCATCTTCCTTTCTTAGTATTTGTGTACTGTGTCTCTCCATCTACAATGGAGAGAAGCACAATGAATCCAAAGCTTTATGAATTGATGGTGGAGAAAAACAAAGTTTGTTGACCTCTTTAAGTTTAAAAAATTACTGTGATTTTGTTTGTTTGCTAGTTTTGTGTTTTGGTCTGGGTGAGGGAGACCATACTGACTGTCATTAGGTAAATAGGAATTAATAATTGAGTACTGTGGTTGGATATATACAGATCACACTAGAGAATTCTGGCCAAGATTCCATGGACTCTTGCCAAGTCAGTCATAGCCCTATGAAAGTCAACTTTTGTCAATACCTGGTACCCTGGAAAACCCATTTTTGCTAATTTTTTAAGAAAACTATAGTAGTTCAACTCCCTCTCTTACTTTTCCTAAGTGAACATTCCTACCTATGCTGCTACTTACACACACACATACACTTACACACACTGTCCACTGTTCCTTGCAGAATCATCCTCATTCTCTGTCATCTTAAGTACTGAGGTAATGGAAAAAGAGATTTTTTAGGAAATATTTGGTAATTGTTAGTTTAAAATATATGTCTATAGTTAATCCATCTATCATTTACTAGACTTGTAAGTACTATGTGCTCTAGGAGTGAAACAAAACAGAAAAACTATTGTCTTCATGGTGCACATTCTAGCAGGAGAAAGCAATAAACAAACACATAATAATTATGCAAAATAAGAAAATTAGAAAAAAAGGTGTATGAGTTATAAGGTTAACAGGCATTTTGGATGAAAATAAAACAGAAGGTATGTGAGTTTTTGAGAGAAGTCAGGAAATCCCTGAAAAGGCAAGATTTCACCAAAGATTAAAGGCAGTGCAGACACAAACCATGCAGACATTTGGGCAAGAGAGGGAGGGACATCCTGGAAAGAAAGAGCAAGTGTACAAGCTCTGAGGTTGAAGCCTTCCTGGAGTATCAGAGAAGCATCAAAGGGGTCAGTGTATGGGGGCAGGGGTGCTGAATGTGGAGAGGATGGAAGTTGAGGTAAGATGTCTGATTGAAAGGCCTTGTAAGTGAGGCTGGTTTTGTCACTAAACGTCGTACTTACTGGAAAAGAAGAAATTTTCTTTTTTCCCAAGTACTGTACCTTTAAATATATATATTATATATTATAATTATAATATATATTTAATATATATTATAATATAAAAATATATATATATATTAAAAAGGCGCTGACCCATATATTCCCCAGCTGACAATTACTACTTCTGCCCACCTTAATTTTGAACTTCATCAGTTTCAGCTGCGAGCCCGGTAAACATTTCACCCTGTTGGCCCACCTGTGCCATCTAGTGGTTAACGCTTGCAATTACCAGAGCTTCTGACCAGCCGGCCGACGGTGGGGGAAGGGCGCAGGGAAGGAGGCTGATTTTTGGCAGAATAACAATAGGTGTGAAGAGTTTTCTGAACCCACAACAGAGGAATGAGGAAGTCTAGGGTGCAAATAGTTTCTTCATTGGTTTGGGTCAAGATTAAATCAGAAAGAAAAATGAATGCTCTGGCAACTCTTTTTATGAAATGTTTTTCAAATTTCATCATGGAACTAAAGAAAATTGTAGTTTAAAAACATTGACAAACGGAATAAAATACAAGTGAAGTGAAAGTGAAGGATTACAAATAAAGTTTTAAGGAGAAAGATATTGAACAGAAGGTGGATGTGTAGATGGAACAAAAAAAAAGAATAATTAAGTGTAAAGTTTCTAATAGCTTAATTAATGGTGTACCTTTATTAAAAATAGACTAGCTGTTTTACATAGAATTCAATTATGTCATAAACTATGTATAATGTAGTTTGTGAGTTTTAACATTTATTATGATTTTCCTCTTTTTCGTATTCTAAAGTAGTTTTGGTTCACATTTATGGAAACACAGGAGAATGTGTGACCTGGTGTGGAATATTTGGAGGATGAGAATTAATTCTGTGCGGCTGATGTATAGGAGTATAAATATGAACCATAACCAGAATGCTAGCTTAGAGCTTGCTAGAAGGGCCTTTATTTATCACAGAGAGCATAGTTATCTTTATCCTGTCAGTATTGGAGAACCATGGAAAGGGTTTAAGCAGCAAGTTATGGGATTAAGCTTCATTTTGGAGATTACTTTGTTAATATGGCATGAAAATTGGATTAAAGGTAGAAGATACTAGAGAATAAATAGTTCCACTTTATGCCCAGTTCTCCAGCTCAGAAATCAGGCAATATTCTTCATTCCCCACATCATTTAGTCTACTACTTTCTAAATTTATCTGTGCCTACCCTTTCTTTTTTTTTTTTTTAAAGATTTTATTTATTTATTCATGAGAGAGAGATAGAGAGAGGCAGAGGGAGAAGCAGGCTCCATGCAGGGAGCCTGACATGGGACTCGATCCCGGGTCTCCAGGATCATCCCCTGGGCCAAAGGCAGGCACTTAACCACTGAGCCACCCAGGGATCCTCCCCTTTCTTCATCTGTAGTCTAAAGATCCTACCTAAAGCCACCATCGTCTCAGCACTGAAGGACTGCATTAACCTCTTCAATTGTCTTGCCCTACCTACTACTCTCCCATCCCTTTTGCCCAGAGAAAGCAAGCTGATCTTTTTATTTTTTGCTTTAATTTTTTTAATTTAAATTTATTTTTTTATTTTTTTTAATTTTATCTATTTATTCATGAGACACACACACACACACACACACACACACATACACACACACGCACAGAGGCAGAGACACAGGCAGAGGGAGAAGCAGGCTCCCCACAGGGAGCCTGATGTGAGACTCGATCCAAGGTCTCCAGGAACAGGCCCTGGGCCGAAGGCGGCGCTAAACCGCTGACCCACTCAGGCTGCCCTAATTTATTTATTTATTTATTTTTATTTTTATTTTTTAAGATTTTATTTATTTATTTATTCATGAAAGACGGAGAGACAGAGAGAGAGAGAGGCAGAGACACAGGCAGAGGGAGAAGCAGGCTCCATGCACCGGGAGCCCGACGTGGGATTCGATCCCGGGTCTCCAGGATCGCGCCCTGGGCCAAAGGCAGGCGCTAAACCGCTGCGCCACCCAGGGATCCCAGGCTGCCCTAATTTAAATTTAATAAATTAACATATGATGTACTATTGGTTTCAGTAGTAGAGGTCAGTGATTCATCAGACTTATATAACACCTAGTACTCATTACGTCACGTGCTCTCCTTAATGTCCATCACCCAAACCGATCTTCTTAAAATTAAAAATTGAATTATGTTGATATTTTGTTTAACCCTTAGTAGCTGCCTGTAGGTCCCTGCAGGCACTACTGTTAGCCTGTCCACCAGCCCATCACTCCATACTCCTAAAATTCTTCCCTCCAACTCCACTGCTCTGAGGCCCCAACCTCTTCTCTGCTCCAGGCCTTTGTACATACAGTTCACTCTGCCTACAGCACTTGCTGCACTCCAGGCAGCCAGCCAGTCACAGTAAAGTGTCACTTCCTCCAAGAAGCCTTTCTCCGTTCTTCAAATTTTAGATTGAAATAACATTCTGTAGTTCCTATTTGCAGAGCTTATCATAATTGTCCTCATGTAATGGTATGTTCAATTGCTTGACCTTCTGCCTCCTCCCTTTGACTGGAAGCTCCAAGAGGCTGAGAGTGCTGCTCTCATACACCACTGACTCTCCCTAGAACAGAGCATAGCACAGGTCAGGTAAATGCTGAGTGAACCAATGAGGTTCTCCCCCCTCACTAAGACCTCCTGCCCCCATCATAGACTGGATAAGTTGAAGAGGTCAGAAGGGCACACTTGGCTCCTGAAGGGGGAGGGGTGGTGATGATGCCCCCCATCCCTCTCCTCCTCCATTCATCCACTCCTTTACTTAGTTTTTCCTCTAGAACCAACACATAATAAAAAGAATGTTTAGAATCTTAAATAATAATAATATCATGATTAATCTTAAATAATAATAGTTATATAACTATATATAATTATATTAATTATATAATAATAATTATTATTATTTATCTCTCTGTTGCCTATTTCCCCATGTGGTAAAGGAGACTACTAATCTCTACCTCATAAGATTATTGGGGAAGGTTAAATGAGTCCATGCATGTAAGACTTTTAATACTCACTATTATTACTATTACTATTATTAATACATTGAAATTATCTAAGGAAAGCATTTAACAAAGGAAAAATTTGGGCATGGATGATTCTGCAAAGGACATAGGGGCCAAGGACCAAGAAAGAACTGTCCAAGTGTCTGGTGGAGCCCTGAGAGAGAATAATAGCTTTTTAGAACCCCAAAGAAAGTATTCTCAAGGAGGAGGGAGAAGTCAGAGTATAAAGCACTGTGGTGACAGTCCAGTGAGTGATGACTGAGATGAGTGCATTAGGTGTGGCCCTTAGGAGATCACTGGTGGGGTAAAGTGGAAATATATTGTGAAAATGGGGCTGGCAAAGGTTGAATTATCTGCTAAACCATCCACCAAACGAAGATTCCCTAAATTGGAAACTGTTCCTAAATATTTTAATGGGCACCTAGATGATATATATATATATATATATAAACTCAGCATGAGAACAATTACCTTGAATAATTGCAAGTAGCAAAGAAGATATGCAGGAAGTCAAAGCAAAGGCTACTGAGGAGTTAGGATTCTAGACTCTAGTCCTGTTGATTCCTCCACCAGCTCAGTCGCCTTGAACAAGCCTCTTTAGGGCCTTGGTGCCCTCATCTGTAAAGAAGGAAATGGAATAGGTGATTTTCAGTGTCACTTTCAGTTCTAAAATGCCCACATGTTTAAACCATTCATCTTATCTTGTCTTACATGTCCAGGCTGTGACAGGGGACAGGAGAGCTCAGGCTGGCCTGGCCCTTTCCCAGGACCCAAGAGCATGATTTGCCATGGAGTCTGCTGGGCCTACAACTAGTGATGATTAATAGAGGTGGAGTTATCATAAATCAAAAATAAAAAATTATAAAATGTTTAAAAATCACACACAAAAATAATATAACTCACATGAAGGTAGGGACAGCCCCTCCAATATGGCAAGAATAGAAATAGCAGAAGAATAAATGAAGGGTTGCATCAGCTACCACCAGCCAAACACCTGTAACCACCCCCTTCCACACTGACCATGGAGATTAGCAAGCTGAGAACCCCTCTGCCCATTTTGTCTGATCCCCACCCCCACGAAGAGCAAATGTTTCTGCCCCTGCTACCCCAGATTAAAAAAAAATATTATTTCAAGATTATAATTTCTTAAATTGTATTCTTGCCCACTAATAATTATAATATATCCTAATGATCTCATGAATTTGGAAGTAGAATCAGTGCCTGTTGATTATGATCAGCATGGATTAAATCATATATTGTCCTCAAAGGAAGAAATCTCTCCCAGGAAGTCACACTCATGTATATTCCTATGAGGTACTTATTTTTTTGGTCCTTATTTACTTATTAAAGGTTTTGATATATTCAAATATTGATTCATTTGTTTATTCAATTTTGAACAACTTCTATGTGCCAGACAAACCTTTAGGTGCAGGATACAAAGATGAGAAGACAAGATGCCAAGCAAGTAGGGAAAACAAATATGTGAACACATCCATGACTGTTCTGTGTGAAAAGCACAAGAGTAGGTGTCTAGAGAAAGGAGTATGTTCTATCCAGGAGCAAATTGTATTGACAGCAAGATGTTTAGATCCGGTATAGACAGACTTTACAAAGCCTTTGGCTTCCTATTAAAATATTTCTGGTAAACGTCTGTTATTCTTGAAATTCCCTTTAACTTTATCATCTCAGTAATTAAATTGAATTTTTGAAAATATGAAGGCCAAAAGATCAAATCAGTTTATTTTTATATGATGTAGTCTGATTGACATCATTGCTCTTGGAGGAAGAATAAAAAGTTACATATTTTTGCCCTTTATGTTTACTTGTCTTAACACTTAGAGTTAATAATTCTAATATGGCTTTCAGTTTATTGGAAATCATTTTATTGCACAATATTTCAAAACATTATGAATATTGGAAAGATTTTTGATTTATGTGCTTGAATGTAATGTTCAATTTATAAGCAAATTCAAATGTCTTTTTAAAAAAGTCTCCACAGTATGCACTTTGAAAAGAAAAGAACATTTTTGTGAAGATTTTGAAGATAATGAAATGAAACCTGGTGGTTTTTTTGTTTATAAAGACATCACTAAGATTTCAGCAAATGATACACGTTAAGGAAAATAAAAGAGCTCTGCAGATAGAGAGATGCATTTGAGGACCGTTTATTGCCAATATTTACAAAAACAAGCACTGCTGGCATTTGAATCCCTCTGTTTTAAATTGCAGCACCTTATGAAATATGCCCAGAGGATTATCTGATGTCGATGGTGTGGAAAAGGACCCCGGCAGGTGACTTGGCATTCAATCAGTGCCCGCTGAATGCCACAGGTAAAGTATGACGACCCACCCAAACCTACCCGATGATCACCATCCACGAACAGCATGCTATGGTTGCTTATGAAGTCATGCTTTTGTCCTCTATGCAAGATAAATCTGCCCAATAAGCAATTCATAAAGTAATTTTAGTAAAGTGCTTCATAGATGGAGCCAATGAAGAGACCTAGAAATTATTGCTAATGCAATGGTTTCTCTGTGTGATTCACATGGGCTATAAAAATCATCAGCGTAATATTTTCATATGCATGTTTTTTTAAGGCAACAGAATGTACAAACCCAATGCTTTTAGCCTGCCTCCCAATGATATGATGCCTTCTAGCATCTCTGTTATAAAGCTTCTCTCTGTTCTTTGTGACTCTCAGGCACCACTAGCAGACGCTGCTCTCTCAGCCTTCATGGAGTGGCCTTCTGGGAACAGCCGAGCTTTGCAAGATGCATATCAAATGAGTACAGACACTTGCAGCATTCAGTAGGTGCAAAGCCAGCTTTAGTACTTGCTCTGTTTCTCTTTTTTCTCATGATCGCTGTGTGAGAATTTAACCTTCTGCTTTCTAATCAAATCAGCCAAAATCTCTGAAAAAATGCCTGAAGGAAAAAGTGATGTGACAGAAAGCTGATTTTTAGAAGTCAGTGCTAAACTCTTTCATTCCTAGGATTTGGCTTTTTACGGATCCTGCTATTTAAATGAAAGAATTCCTTTTCGAGTGGGGACAAGGCCTGACCAAAATTTATTATTCAGTTTTATCTATAGGAGTTACACTGTATAACATGATCAGCGTAACTGTGTATGAAATAGCATATAAGAGTGACTTCAAAATACCATACATTTTTAAATTATGTTCCTTAACATTTTAGTACTTGGGAAATGATAAGCTGTGTCACTTAGGTATCAAATTTCTTCCTGCATTTTGACATTAAGACATTGAAAGAATGACAATGTGATTGCACCAATTAATTACTTGCAAAAGATTAAGTGGGCCAAATTTCTCAAAAATAGCCCCTCTGTTCCCACACATCATTGAATTATTCAAAAAATATGATGTATGAATATTTTGAGCACAGATAAATTTTGCTTGATTATTTATTGCAAGTCATTGTCATTATTGGAGACTATTGTCATTTCATCCTGACAATCAGGAGGAACTCCATCAATGTATAAAAACTGAATAAACATTGTGGGGTTTATAACAGATATGATCATGAACCAGCTGGAAAGGTGAACATTGACAAGGATGATGTTTAATTTTAAAAACTTTAAGTTTTGTTGAGATTATGTTTTCTTTTAACTTTTTTACTGTCACCCACATATATACACAATTCTTTTTTTTTTTTTAGAAAAATCTAAAGAAGATTCTTCCTTGTAGATGGAGATTTAGCTCATACAATAATTACTCATACTGATGAAGTAAATATACTTGATTATTAAAAAAACAAAAAAATCACATTAAAAAATCCAAAAACAAAATGCTAATATGTTTACTTACCAAATCAGTAATAGTAATTGAATTGATAATTATGTAACTACTCAGAACCTTATTCCTATTATTAATACATATATAGATGTACACATACATATACATATGGGTGTTACACAGAAATACTGACCTACTACATGTCAATATATGCTGGATACACACAAATACCTATATTTAATAATATATATTTATGTGTATATCAGTAATTGACATTTGGCTTCACTGAGCCTTATTTCTGTCAAAATTGAAATGTGTGTGTATATGTATGTATACACATACATACACATGTATACACATACACATACATATACACACATATATATACACATATATACACAGAGAATATAATATGTAGCTTTGTTTTATGATATAAAATGTAAGAATATGAAATGTAAAATTTCTTTTACTAATAACTGTCAATACTCAGACCAATATATTTAAGAATTAAGATTAACCAAAAATGTCCTTATGAATTTAATTTTTCTCTAATTATAGACATTCAACTTTGTCTATTTAATCCTAATAATATCCATATTCAACTCTTGTTAATCCAGTAATGAATGGAAATAATTGCATATATTAAGTAAATCATAAATCAATTCTTATAAATTTTTTAATAAGAAATATCACTTGCTTGCAGAAAGATTTTACTTTCTAAATTCAGTGCTTTATATAGTAATATTTATTTGCTTTTTTAACATTTTATTTATTTATTCATGAGAGACAGAGAGAGGGGGAGGCAGAGGTAGAGGGCAGAGGTAGAGGGAGGCAGAGCAGGGAGTCTGATGTAGGGCTCCATCCTAGGATCCCGGGATCATGACCTGAGCCGAAGGTAGATGCTCAACTGACTGAGCCACCCAGGCACCTCTAAATAGTAATATTTAAATGAGTTTGCAGTCTGTGAGTACAGATCAACTGATAATGAACAGAAACAGAAACACTCTGTGAAATAGAAGAATTGATCTCAAATTGTGAATTCCATAGAAATCATTCAATCAATAATTTGACAGCCAATGCATCTATGCCTTTGCTGACTGGCATACATAAATCAAATGCATGATATTGTAGAATAAAAAGTAGTGTGTGTATTCAGCTCCTACAAAGTACTAGACAGGCACCAGGGCACTTTGATGAACCAATTCCAATGCTCAAAATACACAAGGTGGATATCCCTGCATTGGCTTATTTACAAAGAATCTGAAAATCTACAGGAGAACAATCCAGTTTTGTGAGGCAAAGAATGAACGTTGTGGAGGTACAATTGTTCCAAAGCTTAACATCTTTTCTAGAGGCCATGCTACCTCCTGAACTTTTGATTTGAAACCATCTGCCCTAAATTCTGGTAGTGGGGGCAGATTCAGGTTTTGTGTTTTTCAGAAAAGTCCTGTGATCTCAAGTCTTGGTTTATTTGCAAAATGAAGCTGGTAGCATCATCTTAACATCTCTGGAGATTTTAGAGAAAAGCAAATGATATACCATATATGTGAAATGCTTACAGATTCTAAAAGATCTTTGTAACCAGGAGGTATTAATATCTACATGTACGGAAAATACATCGAATTAAAATATTATCTCAAAAAGAGTAAAATTTTAGAACTGAACATATTATTAATGTGAACTGTACATGTGGAAAAATATAAATAGATACAGATGGAGGAGTAGATAGGAAGGCAGATAGATGAGTGGTTAGAAGATGGGTATATAAGATTGATGTTACACGTATTATCACAAATGAATTATGGTTATATACACATACAGAAATATACACACACTTTCATATGCATACATACACACATCTAGTACTTGCCTATGGGTCATGATTTTCTTTACATATTTAGGGAAGTATAGGACAAATCTGTGCCTTAAATGATACTTACCTGATACATCAACTTAATCATGTGTATTCTAATAAGTCAACTGGAGATGGAAATAAAGCCAACTTCGCTTCATACTCTTACTCCTGTTGCTTCTCATGCTTTGTCTGAGTAGCAAAGCTAGATAGTACTTGTGATAAAAAATAGTTCTGATGCCATAAAGTCTAAAATTACTTTGAAGTCTCTGTATCTTCTCCTTTAGTAGAATATTATTTCACAATTTAATTGTTCTATTTTCTTTAAGAGATTTCATTTTTGCCCCCTTTCTACTTATAAAACTCATTAAATGTTGTTACCTACTACAGAGAATTACTTTAAATAGGTAGATGTTTTCCAACTCTTTTACATGTGCATATGCACATGTACAATACATGTACATATCCACATAGATTACAATATTTTAAATACCCATTTTACAAAATTATATGTAATAAACTAAGTTTGAAAGGACATTTTTTCATCGGTGAAAACATTAGTTCAGTATGTTCTGTGAACTCTCATAATTATAACCCAATTGAGGTAAACAGATGAAGTTGTTAATCAGTTTAATATATAAAATCACTAATCCGTCACACTGAACATTTAGTTTGAATTCCTTGAGGACAGAAACCATGGTTTTTTTTAATCTTTATTTCTCTACCAACGAACACAATGCTAAGCATATACTAGATATTCCGTAGATGCTTATAAAGAATGACTCTGCCACTTTTCTAATCAGTAGGAGCATAGTGGCAGCTGGAGGGTTCTCAGGTGATACACCAGACTTAATGTTCATGAATTTTAACCACATGAAATTAATAAGTATTATCCCTCATGTGGAATTTTCCTAGCCCAAAAGTATCTAGAAATGTGGAGTGATTGATGACATTATTTTATGAAATTATCTGGCCATTGCAGAGGAATTTCAATAAGCTAATAATCAGGAAGTTGTTGGAAACCTTATAAGATATAAAATTAAACATGATCCAACTGTTATTTATAAAAAAAAAACAAATCACAAATGAATGCACAAAATTTTGAAACATTGAGAGTAGAATAAACTGTAATAGGATTCTTGAAAGTCCTGTATTAGCATAATACTTCCTTTCAAATTCTGGGATATTTTCTGAATTTTATACCGTACAAAGTAGAAATAATTTTAGAATCCACTGAGAAACAGGTAGAGGAGTCGGACAAACTGAGAAAACTATTTTTTGTTACTCATAAAGCTCTTTGAAGAAGAATGAATATTGTGGGCGAAGTGGGGCAGGCAGTCTCTCCCTGGATTAAATAAACAGATCTCACTGTGTCTGGTATACCTGGGGAATCACAGACAACCTCTTCCTATCTCTCCTTTCTCTCTCTCTGAGAGAGAGTTTTTCTTGTTCTCTCTCTCCCTACTCTCTTTTACACGCATACAAATACACATACATACATGCACACACACATGCACATACACATACACTCCCCTACACTTGAACTGACAGACTCCATAGAACTGGCAGGATATATATTTCTGCATGTAGAGAGTTCTAAAATAAAAGTTGAACCAAATGTACCAATGCCTTTTCCTAAATTCATTAGGCATATGCCATTCCTCTTTCCTTGGAAGTGAGTGATGGAAGATTGAGAAAGGTCAAAGACATTGCTCTAGTGGAAGCCTTCCATATGGAAATATGAAGAGTT
The DNA here is from genome assembly GCF_003254725.2 of Canis lupus dingo. NCBI lineage: Eukaryota > Metazoa > Chordata > Mammalia > Carnivora > Canidae > Canis > Canis lupus. The sequence goes on from NC_064254.1 coordinate 31,860,050, forward strand.
AGGTATAAATGTTCCCTTTTAAGTCATTGTCCCTTAAAACTCTTACTTTTCAAACCTTCATTTAACAAACAAATAAATATGGAAGTAGGAGCAGTAGTCTATCATCAAAAGGTTGACTTTGTGGAAGGGGATGTCAAAGAGCTTGAGTCCTAGTTTGAGAACTTGTTTCTCCTGTGGGTGGTTTATTAGGATAGAGAGATAGAAATAGAGATATCTTCCTTTAGGGGAGGCTTGAAGGAAGAAGGAAATACAGAGAGGGAAAGAGACCTAAAGAGACAAAGACAAAGAGAGAGACAGAGAATAGATGTACTGCTTTTTTTTTTTTTTTTGAATATTTTCTACCTTCCAGGTGAATTTTGCTCCATTGTAATAAAACTCTTCACATATAACAATTTTTGTACAATACCTCATTGCATAAATACCTAGCACACTGTCTAAAAGGATAATACTTTTTTCTTTTTTTTTTTTTTACTTTACTTTATTTTTCTTTATTTTTTTTCTTTACTTTATTTTAATTCCAGTGTAGTTAACAGACAGTGTTATATTAGTCTTAAGAATACAATATAGAGGGCAGCCTGGGTTGCTCAGCGGTTTAGTGCCGCCTTCAGCCCAAGGCCTGATCCTGGAGACCCGGGATTGAGTCCCGCAATGGAGCCTGCTTCTCCCTCTGACTCTCTGTGTCTCTTGCGAGTAAATAAATAAAATCTTTAAAAAATATAAAAAATTAAAAAAGAGTACAATATAGTGATTCAATGAGGATAATAAATTTTATTACTGCAGCTTATTTAGAGGAAAGACAATAGCCACTACAGTTTTTGCTTACAACAGATATTTATTGAGTCAAAAAATATGTAAGTCTTGTTTTTTTTAAAGAGCAATTAAGAAACAAAGATCCCAATACTATGTCCCAGCCAGCCAGGAGAACTAGCAGATGATTTTTGTGTTCAAATAGTCATTAATTAAGTGGAAGTAAGTGAACCTGAGATACAGGACTTACTTGATCTGACAGTTTTTTGTGATATAATATGGCTGGAACACAGCAGATGATGGTGAAAGCAGGGAGAAGAAGCTAAATCAGAGGTTTCTCAATCCTGGGTGAACATTATGATTGCATGGGAATTCTTTAAAAACATCAATAGTGGGGTCACCCAGGACCAATTAAATGGAACTGTTACCATAGTACACATTCAGTAAGTGTGAACTATTATTATTACTAGTTGCAACATTATTTGGGCATTCATATACACATACCTCTAATTACATGACCCCCTCCTGGAAGAGTGTAGACACCCTTGTTAAGTTCTCATGACAAGCACTGGATGCCTCTTTGTTCTTGTTGCCAAATTTCAAGTTTGTCAGAGCCCTCACTCCCAGAGCTCAGATAATTATTGAAAAACTCAACAATGCCAAGGAAAAGTTGAAGAACGTTATTTTCTTTAAAATGGAGAGAAGCCTCTTATTTTCATTCAGGAGCACAAGTTAAAGTTTTAGGATCTGAGTTCAAGCTCACAATTCCAAACTATCTAACTATGTGGTCCCGAATAAAATTCTGAGTTCACAGAGTATTCAGCAAATAACAATAACTCACATTTATTGAATGCTATCTACCCTAAAGAAGTTGATGGGGGAAAAAAAAGAAGTAAGATGTTAACTAAATATTGGAGTTCTAAGCAATTCATATGTTAAAGTTCACAGTATATTTCAAGAAGAAGACAGTGCATATTTTAGACTTTATATCCTGTACAGTCTCCATTCTAACTATTCAACTCTGCTGTCATAGCACAAGAATAGCCATAAACAATAAGTAAACATGATAATGGTCCATTAAAACTTTGTACAACAACAGGCAGTGGGCTAGATTTGACCCACAGGCTAAAGTTCACTAACTTCTGTTCTAAAATATACATTTTAAATGGTTTTTGTTTGTTTTATCTTGTTTTTTAAGATTTCAACTCTTGTAGAATTCTCCATCAAAGAATTGACAGAGACTATTTTGTCCTTTTTTCTTCTCTATTATCTTTAATAATTTAACCATAGTCATTTTAAATTACTTACCAATGAAATCTAATATCTGGATAACTTGTGAATGGGCTTATATTATTAATCACATCAACTGGCATATATACTCATTTTTATTAAGTGCCAGACATTGTGTAAAAGCACATGTAGGGTTTAGATAAGGTCAGTGTCCACTAAAAGCATTCCTCCTTTTCTTTGTTATTCATATACAGTGAGGAGCTGATACTTCAGTGCAATCAACTTTTGATCTGGGTTGAGGATGATTTGCAGTTTTAGTAAGACTATTTCTGTTTAGTCCTCCTTTCTCCACTGTGTATGTTAAAGGCTTTGGATGGAGAGCCTATGTTTGCCTATCCCATCAGCACTGAGAAATTGGATTCAGTTCTGCCCTTCAAAAGGTACCAGCTCAGTGCTTTCTGCCCAAGCAACTTCAAATTTGTTTCCAAATGCATACTTAACAAGGATGGAGAAAATTATACTCTGCATTTTAGAAGTTTTCATCTTAATTTCTCAGCTTCCTACACATTTCAAAAACTTACAAATGTCTCATGGAGAAAAATTCCAGTAAGATTTTTAGGGATCTTCAAATTTCTAATACATTTCCCTAACCCTGGGCAACTGAAAAACATTAATTTCTCTTTCTTCACTAGAGCTCCTCTTCCAGAGTTACACCTGTCCCTCATTTTTTATCCAGATTTAACAAACCCCCACACCCATGACTAAAATTGTTGGTTACCTTAGAAAGGATCTCCTTTTTCTGGAAATTTAGTTTATTTCATCCATAGCTCTCTGATGGTCTAAGGAGTATGATTTCTGTAATTTATATAGAGTTTTTCTAGTTTTAGTGGCAAAAGCATCAGCCTTAAAGGAATTACTATACTAAACCAATAAATTTCAATTGTATTATAAAAAAGAAAAAAATTAAATACATATAATAATGTTTCCTAGGAAATTTTAAAGGAATCCATTTTATAGATATATAATGAAATACTTTTCAAGGTATATTTTACATCCTTTTTTAAAACTGAAAATGTATTACTAATTATATCTATAAAAACCTAGGAGAATTTTAAGATTCTCCTAAATTATGGATTTAGTGTGACTTGGAGAAGAAATATTAGGGTTAGTTTTAGCCATTGAAATGCATGGACTTGAAACTTATTCATAGGATGATTTAATAGAATATACTTTATAGAGAATTAGGCTAATGTCAAAGGAAAAAAATCTTTATAAAAGAAAATGTACCCTATTATTCAATCATTCATCTATCCATTCAATTACCAATTAACTTATTTTAAAAATATCCACTGACCTTTATGTGCAACAGAGTGCAGGGGCCTGAAGATGAAACTTGAATGTGACACATACAAATAAAGTAGACAGGAAAAGATATATAACTACACATTGTGATATGTTGAGGAAATTAACAAAGTATCAAGGTAGGAGATAAAGTTTGGGGACTGCTTTAGATAAGAAAGTCAGGGCAGCCCCGGTGGCGCAGTGGTTTGGTGCCACCTACAGCCTGGGGTGTGATCCTGGAGACCCGGGATCGAGTCCCATGTCGGGCTCCCTGCATGGAGCCTGCTTCTCCCTCTGCCTGTGTCTCTGCCTCTCAGTCTTTCTCTCTCTCTCTCTCTCTCTCTCTCTGAATAAAATAAATAAATCTTTAAAAAAAAAAAGATAAAGAAAGGTCTCTATGAGGAGATAACATTTAAAACTGTGCCCTGAAAAATGAGATGGATCTAGACATGCAAAGAGTGAAGAGAATGAGTGCATCAAAGAATAAGAATACATTCTATTTGAGGGACTAATATTTGGAAAAACTTTGAAGTCTTTGAGGAAGAGAAAGATGATCTAGTGGCCAGAGGTAGTGAGCAAGAAGAGAATGTCATGAGATGAAGTTGGAGAACTAAGTAGGGAAAAAATAATTCTATGCTTTGAAGACCTTTGCTAGGAGTTTGAATTTTATTCTAAATACAACAGGAAGCCTTTAATAGTAAGGAATGCTGTAATTCATTATAATTAAAGATCGTCATCTGATATTCTCTAAGAATAGACTACAGGATAGCAAGACTGGAACCTGTCAAGCCTACTGCAGTAATCCAGATGAGAGATGAAGTTATCCTTCATTAAGGTTGAGTGAGCACATTTGGCTGATGGTAATGTCATTTTCGGAAATGAGGAAGGCAGGACAATAAAGAATAGTTTGAGGCAGGTGTGCTTAGGGTTTGCCAAAAGTTGTATTGTACTGAGGTTTGAAATAAAGAACTTAGAGTGCAGCTAGTCAGTTTAGTTGTGATTTTTCTCTAGCACAGTTGAGCTACTTGGACGCAGGTGCAGAGAAGGCATTTGTTGGAGCCAAAATGCTTTCCGAAGACCAGAAATATCAGCAAGCAGCACCTGGGAACTTGTTAGAAATGTAGAATTTGAAGCCATATCCCAGACCTTCTCAATCAGAATTTGCATTTTGAAAAGCTCCTCCTGTGATTCATATGTACAATAAAGTTTAAGAAGCACAGTGGTAGATTTTATCTAAGGTTGAAGTTTTGTCAGAAGAATGCAAAGAAGTAAAATGGTAAACAATGTAAAAAGAAAAGTAAAACGTAAAAAAGGTAAAATTTTGGTGGATGAATGCAAAGAAATTAAATGATTGCTGGCCAGTTCCATACCATCACAAGACATAACTGTGTTAAGGGATATCTAATTTTCCTCCATGTGGGAGGATTGTGTTACTTCATTCCTTGAAGTTAGGTATATACATGTGACTAGAATGGGCTGTGTATGAAAGTGGCCTTTGTCATGTTGCGCCTGGAAATGTTGCCAATGCAAAATCTTTCAACCTCAATCACCCTAAGCCCCTGATTGACTATGATGAACAAAGCCTTACTGAGGACCTCAGTTCATATGTAGTATGAGTGAGAAATAAATTTTTCTTTTTAGACATTGATATTTTAAAGTTGTTTATTATCACAGCATAACCTATCTCATTCTGACTGATACAATATCACAAGAACTAGGAAATTTAAGTAATGGAAATATAATTGAAAAAAACATAGAGAAATATTGGGTTACTTAATGCTCTGTCTCCCATTGAGGTGGTTCCTGGAAATTTGGGCCTCAGTCTATGATTACTATACTGCTTTGAACTCATAGCGCATGCTCTAATTCTATTTCCCAGGTCAGAATATTAATAAGAGCTTCTAGACTAAAAAAAAAAAAAAAGACTGATTTGGTATTGAGAAAAGAAATCTGATCTACCCATGTTCTTTGCTCAGGAATTGTACTTTTGACTAATTCTAGCAAAAAATTAAGGCTAATGCTAGTGTGTGTGTGTGTGTGTGTTTCCTGTTAGGTAAATTTACTATGCTCTTATTCTTTAGAAATTTACAGGTTTTACAGGGAGTTATGCATAGTGTATCCCTAATACACTTTTCTTCATCAGTTTTCTTCATGATTCAATTTATTCTTATAACAATAAATTGGAAGCCTCATAATCATGGCATACTATCTCTCACTTCAGGAACTCCTGGGGCAAGAAATTGTGATACCAAATACCCACTGGCCAAAGGTTGTTTATCCTGGATTCTTTGCAACACATACATAATTTATGCAGAAGGATTCTAGACTAAATCTCTCCATCAAATTGTCTCCAGATAAGAATTGTCTTTTCAAATTTGAACTCCTAACCCTAGGACAACTCTAAGATGAATACAACAAGCTATTTGTATCAAATACAGGCAGAATTAAGAACCATTAGTAGAGTAGAACAAAAAGTACGCTTTCTTTTCCATGCAAGATGATCTCTCTTTCCTGGAGACACCAGATAGATCTGTAAATAATTTGATACCATCATCTAATGAATGACTTTGATCTTAGAAGAATGATAGTTATGAACCAAAGCAAAGGTGTATATTTAGATTATTGTTTTACGAAAAGTTTCATGTATAATTGTCTTTTAATTGAAGCCACTTAGAGCTGTGAGAACCTTTAATATACCTTACAGATGGATTGTAGGAGTTGACGCTGAAAATAATATATAAATAAATGATGTTTAAAGTGTGTCATTTGCACAAAATGACTACGATAAACCTTTTTTTAGAATTCACACAATAGAGACAACTGTGGCTGGCAGTAGGAGGCATAGAGTGAAAAGAATAGGTTATTTCAGAAACACATCTACTCTTTAAACTATGAGCCTCACTGTATCTGTCTATATAAAGAACAAGGAGGCTTAATCCAGAACTATGAAAAGCAACTATTTTTAGACTTCAGGTTTTTTTTTCCTTTCCTTTCACTGTTGATCTTGTCAACAGTATTAAATGTGAATGACACAGAAACTTTTAAGACTTGCCCTTTAGAACAAAGATGCTCACAGAGTGCTACGGTGTGAGCAGACTAAATTACTGATAATTACAATTTTTAAAGGAAATATTAAAATTATAAACTTGAACTACTTCAATGACTAAAGTAAAAAGAAAATTAGAAAATACAACCTAAGGGAAAAAGAATCCTTGATATATCCATGGGAGAATTTTGTCTCCACTTGAATAACACTATTTACAAAGTCTTTTACAGATATTGGCAAATAGCTTTAGAACGTTTACACATTACATCCCAAAATAATGACCATTACTCAAATAATTGGCAGTACCTCAACAGCCTGGCAAGTTGCTTCAAGTCTCTTCCTTCTTGTATTCTTTTTTTCATATGAAAAAAACTATTTAGTGTCTCCTTGAAACAAACGTGATTGAGAATGATTATTTTTAAAGATTTTATTAATTTATTTATGAGAGATACACAGAGAGAGAGAGAGACAGACAGACAGACAGAGGTAGAGACACAGGCAGAGACGCAGGCAGAGGGAGAAGCAGGCTCCATGCAGGGAGCCTGAGGTGGGACTCGATCCTGGGTCTCTAGGATCAGGCCCTGGGCTGAAGGTGGAGCTAAACCACTGAGCCACCAGGGCTGCCTGAGAATGATTTTTAAATATTTAAACATTTGACTGTTTCTAACAGTTAAGCATGTAGTGGTTAAAAGTAGAAACTCCAGGGATCCCTGGGTGGCGCAGCGGTTTAGCGCCAGCCTTTGGCCCAGGGCGCGATCCTGGAGACCCGGGATCGAATCCCACGTCAGGCTCCCGGTGCATGGAGCCTGCTTCTCCCTCTGCCTCTCTCTCTCTCTCTCTCTGTGTGTGACTATCATAAAAAGAAAAAAAAAAAAAGTAGAAACTCTGAAATCCACTGCCTGAGCTTAAATCTTAGTACAATTCAAAAGCTAAATAATCCTGAGGAATGCAGTTCACAAACTAAGTCAATACTCTTTTCTGTAAAGTGTGAATAATCATGGAACCTGCAATAGTTTTTTTAAAAGTCAAATGAGGTAACTCATGTAAAACATTTTGCCTCATGCTTGTCATATTAGAGGTTCTCAGTAAGTGTTTTATCACTCTTGTAATTGTTATTCTGTTTCAAAAGGTAGCAGTTATATAACTATATCTGTAGATGTTTAAAATTTCTGAAAACATTTGCCTGTTTATATTAATTAGATATCTTTTAAAAGGTAATTGTGTCAGGGAATGTGAAAGTTCCCCATTATTGCATATTTCATTGTTTTGAATAATCATGGACTGCTATGTTTTTATCTTGTCAACTAGTGAAGTTGATGGTTACAGAAGGGAAAATCCTTCTGTAGTTTCAGTTTCATTTAGCAAGCCCTTTGAGCAGATACCTTTGTGTGCAGACAATAAGCTAGAAATTACAGGGGACACATACATGAATAAGAAACTGTAAGCCCTTTAGGAATTTATGGTCTAGTACAATAGATAAGATAAGAACACAAACACTATAATAATATAAAATAGAGCAAGAGTACTTCTATGAGTTTTGAAAGCAGAGATCATATCGTGATTGCAGTTATCTGAGAATTCAGGAAAGAGAAAGATAACAATTTGACAAATGGATTTGGAGGGAACATTTAAAGTTATAGAAAAGCCTAAGTCAGGTAGCAAAGGCAGGATCCATGGACTTTCTTTGGGAAATGGTAACTAGGTCATTCTGGTTGTTATTAAGAACCTGTAGCACTAGTAGAACAGTGGGACAGACCAAGTTGACACTTTACAGATGATACTGACTTTTGTATAAACCTTAGCAAGAATATATTTGCAAATATTGCATTGTAGCTGGGCTCAAAAGAAAAATAGGGAGATCTTTAGATACCAGAAACTTAGAAGAAGGGAAAAAAGTCTAACTAGAGCTTTTAGGGAAAATTGATGATTCCGCAACCTATGAGAATTTCAGATAATGTATGAGTCCTAGGTGCTGGAGGCTAAGATTCTAAAGCCCTTTGGAGATAACTGACAAGACCCCCTCCCACACAAACAGTGATACTATACCTTATCCCTGCAGTGAGCTGGCACTATTTTCACTGCTCTGGCCTCCCATGAGGCCTAAAAAACCTATAGGTCTAGGATGTGTCTAAGAAATATGTAGTTTATATGAGGTTTTTAGAAGTAAGAGGAAACAAATCAGATCACTTTTCAAAAACTGAAACTTGGGATCCCTGGGTGGCTCAGCAGTTTAGCTCCTGCCTTCAACCCAGGGCATGATCCTGGGGTCCCGGGATCGGGTGCCACAACAGGCTCCCTGTATGGAGGTCTGCTTCTCCCTCTGCCTGTGTCTCTACCCCTCTCTCTCTCTGTGTGTCTTAAATAAATAAATAAATAAATAAATAAATAAATAAATAAAATCTTTAAAAAAACCCTGAAACTCCTAGTCTGACCTATAAACACAAGGAATTAATATGAAAATTAGCATAAGATGATTCATCATGATTGACTTGCCTCAGGGCCCCACACTAAGAGGAACACACTCAAAACTAGTTTGTAACAACTCTTTCACAAACCAGCAGCTTGGCCTCCCAAACAATAAATGCATCTCAATAAATATGAGTTGACAATAATGACAAATATCATTAGGGAGAATCAGCAAATCAAGATCATTAGCAATGTAAGAAGTAAAAATCATAGAAAATATGAAAGGAATGATAACATTTGTTTAAACTAATATAAGAGTTTTTTAAAAAGAACAGAAAGCACAGTTAAAGAATGGAAGAATATGAAAAAGATTAAATAGAACTTCTATAAATGGAAAACATTGTCATTACAGTTAATGAAGAGAATAAATAGCCAATTAGACACAATTGAAGAAAGAACTAATAATCTGGAATTTAAGCCAGAAAGAAATCACTCAGAAGCCAGAACAGATTTATAAAAGAAAAATATGAAAGATAACTTATAAAATCAAGACAAGAACAAGAAAGTTTAGTAAGCATTTAATAGAAATGTATTCCAAAAAGAGACCACAAAGAATTGTGGGAGAGGCAGCATTCTATGAGTGAGTATATAACAATTTGATTTTTAATTGAAGACTGATAAGATACTCAGATTGAAAAAGTCCTAAATTAATAAAAGCCAATTCAAATATATGTAATCTGCATTATACTAAAGACAAAAAGAAAAAAATTAAAGCTACCACAAAAAACGAAGGGGGTTGGTAATTTACAAAAGATCAGCTATCTATATAAGAGACTTTGCACTTGCAACAAATAGGACACTAAAATCATATTATGAAAATGCTATGGAGAAAATAAAAGCATCGTTATCTAAAAGATCAATTGAAAGTGAGTATAACTTTTAAAAAAAGGTAAGACTAAGATTGAAAGAGTTACCATTTACAGAACCCTATCAAAATAATCACTTAAAGATTAGAAAAAAAAAGGAAAATACACTCTGAAAGAAGAAAATCCAAGAGGCAATTGTTAAGAAGCAACTGTGAATAAATAGACTGGTTAAAAAGTATTGCTAGTTTTTAAAAATCAATAAAAAACAATAATAATAATAAACATTAATCTGAAGAATTCAAAGCAGAGTGGATTAAGTTACTAAGTAACAATAAAAATGGAAGAGTAAGACTGAAATACTCACTGACTTACTAGAAATAATGGGTGAATAGGGTTGGGTGGATACAGTGAGATAGATAAAATATTAGAATTTTAGGTTAAGGTTATATTTGGATGGCCTTGTAAATCAAACAATTGAGAGTATATTTGACTTAATATGAAAAACGATGGATTTTGAGGGGGCAATTATTTTTGTGTTTTTTGAGCAGAGAAGTGACATGTTCAGAGATGCAAAAGTAGGATAGCTCAACATGGTAGACTCAGTGATACCATTAGGAGACTATTGTAATGAGGGTGATGTGGTACTGAAGACCTGGACTGGCATGCATCTCTTGCCTATACATAAAAAGGCTGGATGTAAGAAACTGTACATAGCTAATATTCAGAGGACTTAGAAATTGAAGATGGGAAGATAAGAAAGGGTAACAGTCACTGAGTATCTACTTTTATCCTCTATCTTTGTATTAATCTGTCATAACAACCATATAATGACATTGTTTCTTTTCACAGAAAAATCAAATAATACTAGGGAAACAACAATTTGTCCAGTTTCCCATGTAGTAAACAGTACAACCACAATTTAAATCCAGGTTTTGTGATTCCAGCTATTCTTGAAATGTAATATACTAGTAAGATGTCCAGAGACAATGCTTAATTAGTAGGTAATTGTTGAGTTTAATTTGTAACTTAAAGAATTCTAGGTTTCAAATAAGATTCCATACTTCTGATTTTGATTTTGAAGAGAAACAGAAAGAAGACAGTAGTTGAAAGGAAAGGTGCAGTATTTAAAATAAGATATACTATGCAGGCTCTATTTTTGTGAGAGGGAAAGATTGAGGAGGACTGGATGGGATTCAAAATCAGAGATAACCATAGTGTTCATTCATAAAATCATAGAGATAAAAACAAAAGAAGAGAGGTGGAGTGCAAGTGAAGGACAATTTGAAATAGAGAATATGGAAGGTGAGCAAGCTCAATCTGAACTCTACTTCTTCATGATCCAGAAAAGAGAAAAACTGTCCAGCAGATAAACATGGATTGGTCATTCTGGAAGTGGGTAGCAAAAGAGTAGGCTTAAAGTAAGGAGAGAAACCTCCACAGTATACTTGTGTTGTGGAAGGAAGATTGAGAACTTGGAATTATTTTTCAACTAAATATGTTCTGGATGGAAATCTGCCTTATCTGAACACTCTTTATACCCTTTATAAATGCTGCCAACAGTCTACACTCATGTGGACAAATATTACAAGATATTTGTTCTGGGTGCTTTTCACAGACAATGCCAGGAAGGATACTAATTAGTGCCAATTGTGAGAGCTGGTGTTGTAATCGGGGCACCTGTCTGCAAAGAGCTGGACTGAGAACAACTCATTTCACATAAGCCTGCTAAGCAGCTGTCAGATGGCAAAGATGTTAATTTACTACTGACTTGGGCTGCATTTGATGCTGACCCAGACATGAAAGACTGCCTTTCCTAGCTCTGATTAGTTGAGCCATCCACTGCCTTCTGTACTATTTTTATTGCAAAAAGAATACATGTCTAAATGTTTTATTCCTGAAGATGTAAGTCAGTGTTATGATGTTTTTGTTTGAAGGGAAGGATACATTAGATGGGTGTGAGTAAAATCCCTCACAGACAGCAATAGGGGCTGCCAAAATAATAGAGCTGATCTGAAGTAGTTAGATGATGTTTACCTTGGCAACTGTTGCTGCATTTTATTTCTAATGGAGAACATTCAAGTTATCTGCAGCTTTGAGTATCACAGCTGTAATTTGCACTGCTAGCACAAAACTGAAGTCTGAGTTTTATTAGGTAGACCCTAATGATTTCATGTCTCTTTGAAAATTTTCTCACACTGTATCTACTGAACATGACACTTGTCAGGCAGAAGCTGCATTGTCTCTTTAAGTCAGGAAGTTTATTTATTCCATGCTGTTTGATGTCACCGTTTCCTATGTTTTCAGTGTTTTCTGTGTTGATAAATAAGCTAGGACAGCTTTCAGGTGCGCCTAACTTAATCTTAATACCTAACATAAACATAGAAGGAAACTGACATATTCATTTGTTCATTTAATTCATTTGTTCAATATACTGAGCAAGTCCTCTAGGTGCAGGGAATATAACAGTAAAAAAAACAAGACTTCTTTCTTCATTAGGCTTATATTTCCCATGGGAGATGCAGAAAAACAAATAATCCAAGAGACAGACACACAATGGTTGGTAAGTTTGAGCACAGTGAAGGGTAGTTGATTGAGAATGAGAAGGATACCATTTTATACTGGGAGTCAGGTAACACCTGAGGAATTGACAAAAAGCAAATGAACAAACAAAACACATGTGAATCTCTGTGGGAAGACTACTCCAAGCCAAAGGAAAAGCAAGTTCATGGGTCCTAAGGTGGGCATGTACTTAATGTTGTATAATGAACGAGGGGAAAAGTGCATCAACACAGGCTACGGTAAGGTATGAGGGTGAAATATTCAGTGTAAAAACATGAAGTTATGGCATACGTGACCTGAACAGAAAATTGCAAATAGCTATCAATAGCAGAACTGAAGTTCAACTTGGTAGTACATATCTTTTTGGCAAACCAGCTGCCTTTTACTCTGAGGATCAGTTTCCTTTCTGATTGGCCAATGCTATGTCTGTATCACGGTTTAATATGTTAATTCACTCCAGAGCAAGGCCCGTTAAGATTTTATAGAGATGTAAGAGCTAGATCATTATGACATCCAATCCTTTGGGCTTTAGTCAGTAGCCAATAGCTGCCACTGAGGAGAGATGGGAAGAGTAATGAAAGAAGAAAATAGGAAGAAATACAACATCTAAATATGTTACATTTTTTAGCATAACACAATGGAAATAGAGTATGTCTCCGAAGATGTTTATTTTATCAAAATATTTTTATTTTATTTGTTTTAAGATTTTATTTATTTATTCATGAGAAACACAGAGAGAGAGAAAGAAAGGGAGGCAGAGACACAGGCAGAGGGAGAAGCAGGCTCGACACAGGGAGCCTGATGTGGGACTTGATCCTGGGTCTCCAGGATCATGCCCTGGGCCGAAGGCGGCACTAAACCACTGAGCCACCGGGGCTGCCCAATCAAAATATTTTTAGACAGAGTTTTAGAGTCTGAAGAAAGTATCATCTGGAGTGTCAAGATAATTTGTAACATATGTTTTTTTCAGAAAATCATAACTTTTGGATTAGTTCAGATTGATTGCATACTTTAAAAGATTTGTTGGCACATTTCTTAATGGGAAATTGATAATTACAGTTATTATACATTAACCTTACTATTTCGATAATTTCTGGTGTGTTAGTTCTTTATTGTTACATACCCTTTTGAAAATTTAATTTTATCACAAATTTAGCCATAGGATGATCAAGATTGACCTTTTAGTAAACAAGTAAAAGTATAATGGACAATTGCTATCTTTTTACCTTTTCTTAATTTGCTCTTATACCACATTATAAGATGTTCTTCCCTTGACCTGTGAGATAAGCAAATATAAAAATTGGTGGCAGATTTCTCTGTCCATCAAACTAGTTTAAGTCTTGCATCCTAATTGTTTATTCTGCTGCTAAGTATCTTGTTGACATATCTTGTGCATTTTTTATTTCATTTACTGAATTCTTCATCTCTGATTGGTTCTTTTTTGTTTTCTATTTTTTTGATAAATGTCTGACTGAGGTTTTCCACTCTTTTCTCAAGTCTCATGAGTATCTTTATGGCATTACTTTAAATTCTCTATAAGCATATTACTTATCTCTATTTCATTTGGGTTTCTTGCTTTGATTTTTGTCCTGTTGCTTTTTAGGGGGGATATATTCCTCTGTCTTGTCATTTTGTCTAATGCTTTGTGTCTGTTTCTGTGTGTTGGGAAAGTTAACTACTTCTACTCTTGAAAGTAGTGGCCTTATGTTGAAGAGGGCTTATAGTGCCCTGGAGTGCAATGTCCCCTGTTCACCAGAACCTGGAGCTTCAGAGGTATCTCCTATGTGTTGCATGTGCCCTACTGTTGTGGCTGAGCCACTTTTGCCTCAGTCCTGTCATCAGCAATAGCTCTCTTGCCTGTTGTGGGCAAGTTTGATCCCTGTGTTGTTAGTGGGCCAGTCTGGGGCTGCCTTGGACTTAAGTTGGTTCAGATCAAGCACTTACCAGAGATGAAGTAGCACTGAACTGCAGGAGAATGTGGGGGCAGGGCATGTGGTGCCAGCTGGTTTTGTGCTAGTGGGAGATAACTTAAACCTGTTGAGGACCAAGGCAGGCTGGGTTGGAGGTGGTGTATCTACAGAAGTGTGCTGACCGAATGCCTAGTGGCAAACCTGCAAGGTTTGTGGGGTTCTGCTATGGGAGGGAACCTGCAGTGGGGGCCTGGCTGGAGGGGGCGTGTCTGCAGGAGAATTGATGGCTGTGGTGTACCTTTAGCAAGTTGGGTAATGAGCGTTGGCCTGGAGCTGTTTCCTGAAGGTGAGTGTATGTTTAGGTTGGGCAGGGGAGGGAAATGGAGCCTGCCAGTTCCTTTGTTCCTGGAGAAGACTTCCAGTTATACCTACCCCTCAAGCACAAGATTAGTATACAAATGCTTTTCCCTCCCATATATCCCAGGCATTTTTCAAACTGCTGCTTCTGTGCTGTCTCCATGGGGCTGTTTGTCGAGTTATCTCCTTAAGGACAGGAACTCAGTTTCCTCTCACCCCCCTGGCTCTCCTGCCCATGTAAAAAACTCAGGAAATTTGGCCCTTCTGGCTTTCAAAGCCAAATATTATGGGGATTCGTCTTCTATTATGTGTGCTCCCTGGTGTGACAGTCTGTTTCTCCCTTCAACACCAGCTCCCTCCCCACTACCAATAGTCCCATTTCTCTATCCTTTCTATCCTCTTTGATGTCACCTCTTCTCTACAGTTAGCTGTGGAGTTTGTTCTGCCAGTCTTTGGGTCATTTTCTCAGCTATTTACACTGATGTGGGTGTTAGCTGGCTGTTTTTGAGTGACAAGGTGAGCTTAGGGTCCTCCTACTCCACCATCTTTCCTGGAAGTTAGAAAAATGGATACTTTTTTTTTTTTTTGAAAAATGGATACTTTGAAATGCTTATAATCTCCTGTCTCTGATCACACCTTGCTGAATTATCTCACTTGTTTATAATATACAAATGTATGTTTTTAAATTTTTACCTCAATTAAAAATCCAAATTAGTACAAACGTTTCCCAATGTGTTCAATTGTGTATTCTGAGTACTAGAAAAGGCAAGTCTGTCATGCCTGCCAAAGTGTATACACTCGTTAGTTTTTGCATGCTGGTTGCTTATCCATCTGAGTGTGGGATACACAAAATTTACAGTTTTGCAATGCTATTTTAAAGTTAATTCTGCAATTTTAAATAAATTTGTTTGATGGAAATATGTAGATTAATAGCAATGAAGATTCTGATGTTTGTTCTGTTCTTTTGACCATCACAGATCAAAGAACACCTTGCTAAGGGGCAACGAGTATTAGCAGGTGATGGAATGTCCCAGGTGACCAAGACACTGTTGGATTTAACTCAGAGGAAAAATTTCTATGCAGGTGATCTTCTGATGTCTGTGGAAATTCTCAGAAATGTAACAGACACATTTAAAAGGGCAAATTACACCCCTGCGTCTGATGGTGTCCAGGTAAGAGAGACAGTCCCCTGAAGGAAAAGACTCAGGTTTTGCCCTGAGAATCCAGTACTGCAGCCACTTTTGAGGTCTTCTGACCTGGAGGGACAGAGTGCTCACTCCTGCAGAGGACATATTCAGGTTGTGCTTAGTGTGAGCTCTGGAAATAACCTCAATTCCCTTAGTCATTGTACACCTCAGTGTCCTCAACTATAAAATGCACATAATACACCTCAAGGAGATGCTGAATGAGAACGTGTGTAAAGTGTTTTGAGCCCTCAGATAAAAGGCACTATAGCAAATTCAAGGTTGTATCATGGATATTTTATTTCCACATTTAATATCACCATCTTGCCATAAGAGACTATTAAAAGCGCATTAAGCATAATGAAAGCACATTAACTATAACATGCAAAGGAGACATAGTTTAAGTTTTGTTTGGGGTTTTGCTATCAGAAGCAGGAAGGCCATATTTAATTTTGTGTAATCATTGCCTGAAAATATTGGGCAAATAGAGAATTGTTCTGGATAGAAAAATAAGAAATTCAGTAACTCTTCACAGTATTTTTTTCTTGTCATGGAAGACTTCTAGAGCAACATTATTTCCATAATAAAGTTTAAGTACTCACCCAATTTCAGTATTGCCTTTGCCATTAAAACAAAGCTTGTTGAATGGCAAACAAAGCACATTTAATGCAACTCCTGTTTGCATTTCAAAATTAACTCCTTTTGTGCTGTAGGCTAAAATGTACTGCTGCCAAGAATGCTGAGTTGATTTCTGCATTTCCAGCATAATGTTCTTCCTGTATCTCCCCATAAAGTTCATGAAAATAAGGGTTTGGCAAAACTCCCAGGTCAGGTAGTTTTCTTTCAGCAGACTCTTCATTTGGGAGTTTTATTTGCATTTCACTTGGAGAATGCAGAGGGTTTTTTCTTGTTTTGTTTGGTTTGGTTTGTTTTAATCAGCTATTGAGGAAAAGAGGAAAAGAAGATTTTTTGAAATCATGGAATCATTCATAAGTAATATTGATCCCCTGATTTATATAGAGGTACATATGACACTTAAATTATATTCATATGCTGCTGAAAGTAACTGAAATGAGAATTATTAGTGCTGAGTTTTATATTTTATCAGTGTCCAAGAATACAATTTTAATTGTAAAAATATGGGGGTTGGAAGGTTATTGTCATTTAAACATTTCCAGCATTTTTTTTACAAAGAATGGAAGTTTTCAAACTTGAAAAACACGATAAAGTAAGCCAAGTCAGTATTTTCCCTGTAGTACTGAAATAGTTCTATCCATTAGAATTTACATTAAAAACTAACATCTGACGTCCCTGATGCAAAATAAAGTTGTAATTTCAAAAAACATTAGATATAGTTGAAACATCAGGTAGAATGGTAAACTAAATAATCTGTAGTACCACCTTTAACCTTCAATAGTGTAAGGCTTTAAGATTTTTAGATGCTGAAACTGAAGAAATCAAGATTACCAGGTTATACTGGGAACATATTTTGATTGAGTTACTCATTAGAGTGCATTGGCTGAATGAACAATTAGTTTAACTAGTCATGAGGACATTAGCTGGTTTGACTTAGAGCAATTCTGCTTTTTATTTTGTTTTCATTTTGGCATAGTCAGAAATTTCCATCCCCCTCTCTTATTAATCCTCCACATTACCCAAAATTCTCAGCATGTTGGTGTCCTAACCATCTCTTCACAAACAGGAGCTGAATTTTTCTATTTCATTGTCTTTGCTGGTGTCTTTTCAGGCTTCTGGAATGCCCTCCTGTTCTAGAATTCCTTCTTCCATCCCTGTCTGTCAGAATCTTAGCCTAGATCTAACAAGTCTTTCTGAATGCCGGACCAGCAAGCCCCAAACTCCATCTGAAAATGATCCTTCAATTTTCTGAAGTCCCAGACAACTTTGGACCTCTTTTGTTCTACTTTCCACCATTTTATAGAAATATTATATATATTTATCATATTTGCTTGATTATAAACTCTCATTTATAGCCTTACTCAACATCGCTTGTACCTTAATTAAACTTCAGTCCCTCTGTTTCCAAGGGCTCTGGGCATTTCTGATTGGCTAGCACATCAGGATTAATATGCCATAAAGTAAGCTTATCTTGAATTGCAAGTTTTCTTGCATATTCTACTTCTCTTTGTAGAATTAGTGCTCTTTAGGCTGGAATTATAATTTTATGTTGACTTTTCCTACTTTTCCTTTTTTATAGGATATGCCTACACAGTATCTTTTCTATCCATTCTTTCCTCTCTTTTCCCACTGCTGCTTTCCTAATTTAGCCTTTAATTGCCTCAGCCTACATTATTTCCATGGTCTCTTTCCTTTAATCTTCCCTCAGATCTTTACCTACATCTCTATTCATCGTGTACATCATAGTCCTATTAGTTCTCCTAGGACAGCTCTGATTATGTCACTTCTTAGATCAGAAACCTTCACTGGAGCTCCAAGGCCCCCTGAATGACAACGCAAATCCTTTATGTCATCTTCTAGTACACTCCACAGGATGTAGGTTACCTATCTTTATAGCCAAATGCATGAGGTACTTTTCCTCTTCACAGACTTGTTGCCAAATGAACTACTTTGTGCTTCTTCTTCCTTTTTTTTATTAATTTATTTATTTTAGAGGGTGAGAAGGGGCAGAGGGAAAGAATCTTCCAAGCAGATTCTCTGCTGAGCATAGAGCCCAATATAGAGCTCAAGCCTATGACCCTGAGATCATGGCCTGAGCTGAAGCGAAGAGTTGGACGCTTAACTGACTGAGATACCCAGGTGGTCCATCACTTCCTGCTTCTTGATTGTACTATATGTTCTTAACTCTTGGTCTTTGCCTCCTCTGTGCCCTCAGGCTGACTTGGTCTGTCTTAGTCTTTTATTTTTTTTTAAGATTTTATTTATTTATTCATGATAGAGAGAAAGAGAGAGGCAGAGACACAGGCAGAGGGAGAAGCAGGCTCCATGCTGGAGCCGACGCGGGACTCGATCCCAGGACTCCAGGATCGCGCCCTGGGCCAAAGGCAAGCGCTAAACTGCTGAGCCACCCAGGTATCCCTGTCTTAGTCTTTTAAAGCAAATTTTTGGTATTCTGAGCCTCTGAATTCCAATAGCACTTTCTCTCCTGTATCTCTTTATATCTCACATTATTAGCAAATCTTGAAAAAGACATTTTTCTGATCCATATTTGTATCCCAGACAAGCTCCAGGATTCCTCTCTCCTCAAACAAGATATAGCATAGAATCTTAACAATAAAATTAGTAATTACATAAGTATCACTGAGTTTTTTTATTTTTTTAAAACTGTGAATAAAAAAAGATTAAGCAAAATTATTTAAAGAGAATGCATTATTTTCAATGTAGTTATGTGTAATGCATTTTAGTTAAAATGCCTAGTAATGCTGGATTTACTAAAAGATTGATTTGATGCATCAATAAAACTGAGCTAGGATGGCTACAACCTACTAAAGTTGGAGAAAAAATAAAGTGTGGTTGTATGTCTTAGAATGATAAAGCATAGTAATAGTTTCGTTTTTAGAAACTGGTAGAAAAGATATTCTAAAAGTCTTTTCCCTTCTGATAGTCTTTTCCAAACCCTGGGGCTTTGTCATATTTCTAAGTCTATTTTAGTTCTCTATGTAGTTTATCCTTCCTGTTTCCAATCTGATACAAGTTCCTTCCAGATCCAGCACAAAAATCCCTCCTACTCAAAAGTCTCTTCATCAAATCCCAAGCAGAATTCAAATTATTCTTAATTGTCTGGCCTTTTGAAACCATGTAAATATTTCTACTTCTAGCATTTTTCTTACATAACATTGTAACATCTCTGATAATAATCAAATTATTTGTTTCTAGGTCTGTTTTCAGCAGTAGATTTTAAGACTGTTGAGAAATGATTATGTCTTGAAGGATAGTAGATACTCCAATTATTTGTTGAAATAATTAATAAATGGATATGAACAACATGGTAATTTGGGGGAAATTTACATTGTTCACACACACTCACAAATAAAACTCTGAATATCCAATTTAGAGAGAAAGAGAGAAAAACATGTTCATTTACTTATTTTTTAGCCCCTGGGAAAATTTGTAGTGAAACTCATTCTATCAGTAGAGGATTGAGTTTGCAATACACACACTGGAACTTTAAATCAGATGTATGGAAGTTGAAATTCTAACTTGTCTAATAACTATCCTGGTATCTTCAAACACATTCCTTAATATTTCTCTACCTTATTTCTTCATATCTAAATAAGTAATAAAGGAGATATAGTAGTATGGTCCATTCTCGTTATACATGGTAGTTATATAAAGTTGCAGCAAACACTAAATTAATGAATACTGAACCATTTACTCCTAGGGAAAATACAGGATGAGTTTCCTTTGAGAATCTCTTCATACCATGTTCATCAACCAATTAATACAGGACCTTGTTTTATGTGTGTAACTGTTAAAAGACATCGTTTTCAAGGTATATTGTTAATCATTAACATTGAATTTACAGCCAAGACATTATAACTCATGCCAGAGAAGGTTTTCCTGATACATATGTTTTCTCTGTAATGCACATGACAGTCTTTTGAGTTTAAGAAAACTAGGTAGTCTTTCAGCACTGTGCTGAAATATGGGACATTTTAAACAGTGAAATCACCAATAAAAAGCACACACACAAAAAGAAACAAACAAACAAAAAACAACCTGGGCATTAAATTAGCCATGGAAAAAAATTTTAAAAAATGAATTAGCCATGGAAAGGAACTTCTTTACACTATGTAAGCTGAAACAAAATGTCAGAGCATTGCCATGTTTGGCCTCAGCTGGGTATATGTATGTGCATTGTGTGACTCAATTTTTTTCCACTCTGCACGTGTCCATGACTGATTGTAAAAGCACTGAGTTTTGATTTGGGGGTTACAAATAGATTTTTGCAAGTAGTCAGTTTGCAAATATGGAATCCACAAAAAACAAAGATTGACAGTAACTGTTTTTCAGGGCTGTTGTGAAGCTTAGCAATAATATAAGTTAAATACATAATCTATGCATAATAATATTTGTGAAGTTTCTGGCACCTAATTGGGTACTCCATAATTCCATTATTGCTAATATTGTAGTTCTTAACATAACAGTAAAAGATGGGCTTGTTCTCAAGCCACTTGCAATATAAAGAAAGAGGAAAAATCCAATTTATGGATGAGGGTAAACTGTGGTAATGAGGAAGAGAGATAAAGTATAGTACGCCTCACTTCTAGGAATTCTAGAAACACAGAAAGCTGAAGGGCACCAGTAAGAAAAGAATTCATGGGAGAGTTAGGACTTGAGACACAATCTGGAGAAATAAGCTGGGCACAGATACAGTAGTCAAACTGTGCAACCAAAGACATAGAAGTGATATGAGCATGGTACATTCAAGAGACTAAGGCTCATAGAAAATGGGATATATGTTGGAAGATGTAGATAGATCATAAAGACAGGAGAGTCAAGGCCGGAGAAGAGTTTGGACTTGATTCTCTATCAATGGGGTTACTGAAATGTAAATGGTATTTTTAGAAAGATGGTCTGGCAGAGGAAGATAATGAGGATTAGTGAGTAAAGGAAGATTGGGGGAAAGAACCCCATGGAGAGGCTATAGAAGTGGTCTAGAGGTGAAGAGAGAAGAAAGCATGCTTTCATGATAGTGGATCAGCAAAGGAGGAATAATCTTTTAATGGAATGAAAGAGAGACCCTTGAGATAGTTTATATTTGAGGAGTAAAGAAAGAAAACATTGGAAAGCATACACACATGGAGTATACACAAAGACTCATCATGTGTTGTACCCCTCAAACTCTCTGGAAGCAGAGACTGATCTCTGTTCAGGCATTTCTCTGTTTCCTGATAAAACTTCTGTTGATCTAACTCAATATTTTGCAAATGCTTTGGATGTGATCCACTGTAGGAGACAAAATTTACATCTGTATATAATTGAAAACTGGGGGCACCGGGTTGAGTGTTCTGCCTTTGGCTCAGGTTGTGATCCCGAGGTCTCAGAATCAAGTTTCACATCAGGCGTCTCGCAGAAAGCCTACCTCTGCCTATGTCTCTGCCTCTCTCTGTGTGTCTTTTATAAACAGATAAATAAAATCTTAAAAACTATAGTTGAAAACTTCAGTGTGTTTGATACACTCAGGTATTTTCTATTCCTTTCTATTTTGTTATGAAAAGTTGATCATGACCCTCTATCAGGTGACCACCTAACATTTGAAAGTCATTTGTTCATCTAAACATTCCCTAAGCGGGATCCCTGGGTGGTGCAGCGGTTTAGCGCCTGCCTTTGGCCCAGGGCGCGATCCTGGAGACCCGGGATTGAATCCCACGTCAGGCTCCCGGTGCATGGGGCCTGCTTCTCCCTCTGCCTATGTCTCTGTCTCTGTCTCTCTCTCTCTCTCACTGTATGCCTATCATAAAAAAAAAAAACAAAAAAAACAAAAAAAAACATTCCCTAAGCTTTAGTAATTTATTTCTCAACCATGGAGGTTCAACAGAAAGCTCAAACCTCAGCTTCCAGTCTCTTTTTAAAATGCAAACCATATTCTAAATAAAATTTTCAAAGTTAACTGACCAAGGAATTAAATCTAAAGTAGAGTTAGTGATTTCAGATAAGTCAAGTGTCTTTTCCCCTAAAACTCTTAATGAACAAACATACATGCTACACTGTGGACCTCCTTCATGCTGCTGCACATCGATTGTGGCAGGTCACCCAGGGAGAATATTGGGCGTTATTTTTCCTGTGGTTTTAGTATAAGACACTTTTACTTTTTGCATACAAAAGACTAGATTGATAAATGTGGAAGCAATTATTACTATGATAATATAATGCTATCATGTACTGATAAGCCTCATCTGTTCAAATAATCTAATTCTTTAGACTAAATAAGATCCAGTAAGGACTCTTGGGGTTGGAATTATGACACAGCGTTAGCATTCAAGACACAACCTGATACCTTGAAATCCTTTGCTTAAAGAACACTGTGCAACCAGGAAGATTAATAATTTCCTTGAACATAAGTAGAAGAGTTAGGGAAGGCAGTAGAGTGTGATGATTAAGAATGCCTGCTCTGAGCCTCAGGTCACATCTCTGACACTTACCAGCTATGGAATGCTAGACAAGTTACTTGACCTCTCTATGACTCAATTTTCTCTTCCATTATATGGGGTAATAGCACCTACCTCATAGTTAAATTATCTATGTAAAATTTACACAATACACGGAGCATAGTAAAAGCTCAAGAAATGTAGCTGTTCTGATTATCTGAGAAGCTGAAATTCTGATGGAGCAAAAACCTGAAGCATCTGGATCAGTCACCTGCTGCCAATGCACATATGTACTTTGGTATCTCTCCTTCAAGAAAGGAAGGTCAGATGTTCCTCATGGCACCGCCTAAGATGGTATGGGCACTTTTTTTTCTTTTTTTAATTAATCACTTATTACAGAGGAGAAGGACAAAGAATGTGTCAAGGAAAATAGGAGTCAGAAAAGAAGCATTAGTCTTTAAGGTTGACACTGCAAGGCCATTTTAAAGATAGAAAGGAAGTGGATGTAGAGAATAGCTGACACCAATAACCAGGATTTCTAGCTCAGTGAGAACCAAGTTGTGAACAGGACCACAACTCCCAGCTGGCAATCACTCCCAGTCATAAGCGGCTACTATTTTCAATGCTTACCAGGCTGAGAGTATTTCCCACGGTTTCTCTGTGGCAGAGAGCCCTGCACAACTAACAGCTCTTTCTAGGTAGTATTTAAACCTCACCCTTATTATAAAGGTGAAAATAAGAAATTCGGCACCAAATAATGTCCTTAAATGGATGAGATATTAAGCAATGAATTTTGCTTCACAAATCAATATGATTAAGTCCTACCAAGAACAAACTTTAGAAGATGACTGCTAGCCGAGGGAAACTCACAGTCTCCAGAGGACATTGCAAAGTATGTGCAACAATCAGGTGGGAAGCGGAAGGGAGGCAAAAAAAAGTTTTTAGAATATGTGTAGTACCACTTATCAACTGGTAAATGCCATATAATGTAAATAACTTATTTAGGTTGGGTTTAAAAGAATACAATAAAAACAGTTTTGTCCTTTCAGAATTACTAGTTATTTCCTGTGGAGTCAAGGAAATACTGGGATTTGCATTAGCAAAATATACAGGTAGTTTTCTGTTGTGATCCCACTTATCATCTAAGATTTTTCTTTCTTTCTTTCTTTCTTTCTTTCTTTCTTTCTTTCTTTCTTTCTTTCTTTCTTTCTTCTTTCTTTCTTTCTTTCTTCTTTCTTCTTTCTTTCTTCTTTTTAAAGATTTATTTATTTTAGAGAAAGAGAATGTATGAGCAGCAGAGAGGCAGAAGGAGAGGGAGAGAGAGAATCTCAAGCAGACTCCCTACTGAGCATAGTGTCTAACATGGGGCTCAATACCACGGCCCTGAGATCATGACCTTAGCCAAAATCAAGAGTGGGATGCTTAACCAACTGAGCCACCCAGGCTCCCCTCGAAGATTCTTCTTTTAAAAAATTATTAGGGAATGCATTATTTTGCTAGAGCTGCCATAACAAATACCCCAGAGTGGGTGGCTTAACCAGTGGAACTTTATTTTCTCACAATTCTGAAGGTAGCAGTCTAAGATTAAGAGGTCAGCAGGTTTGGCTTCTCCAGAACTATCTCCTTAGCTTGCATCTGGCTGCCTTCTCACCGTGTCCTCACAGAGCCTTTTTATCCATGTGTGCATGATCCTGGTATCTCTGTGTCCTGATTTCCTCTTCTTATAAGGACTCTTACCAGATTGAATTAGGCTCCACCCAAACAGCCTCATTATAACTTAATTACCTCTTGAAATGTTCTGTCTCTAAATATAGCCATATTCTGAGGCACTGGGGGGCTGGGGGTTAGGGCTTCAGCATTCATATCTGGAGTAGACACAATCAGCCCATGATGGCAAATCTTGAAGGACTATGAGAATTTCCTGTTAGCAAAGAGGCATGTGCAAGGCGTCTTACACCAGGACAGGACCTACTATGGCCACTGCCTTTAGTGTTGCCAGGTAAACTTGTAATGTGTGCATGCTTCTTGCAGATGCTGGCTCTTCGATGTATCAGCCAGGACTGCCCAAACTTTGGTAATAGATTGTTATATCATTCCTTGCTTAAGAAGCAGCCTCCCTGGGTGGCTCAGTTGGTTTAAGCATCTGCCTTCAGTGCAGGTCATGATCCCAGGATTCTGGGGTTCTGGGGTGTCTGCTTCTCCCTCTCCCTCTGCTCCTCCCTGCCTTGCTTGTGCAGATGAGCTCTCTCTCTCTCTCTCTCTCTCTCTCTTTCACTCAAATAAAGAAATAGAATGTAAAAAGAGAGAGAGAAGAAGAAAGAAGAAGAAGAAGAAGAAGAAGAAGAAGAAGAAGAAGAAGAAGAAGAAGAAGCAGCCGCCTCTGTCTGGATTTTTTTTTTCTCTGTCTGGATTTGAGGCTGATTTTGCCACACTGAGTTATGTTTGTATAATTTTGGCTGCTCTGCCAGGCTACCTCTGGTTAATAATCCTTAGTATATTTAATCATTTAAGTATCACTAACTTTTTCACCTTTCCTTTTTAAACAAGGGCTCTCGAATAGTGCCTATCTCATGCCTGAAAGCACTGAAGGTTGGATGGCTTTTTTTTTTTCCCCTTAGCCTCAAAGCACACCCTCTTTGCTACCTTCTGCTAGAGCCCTTGGTCCTGAACTTAGCCTGGCAGACTGGTAGCATTGAGTAAAAAATTGCCCATCTGAGCGATTCAGAAACTCTACAGGTCAAATTGTCTTACATCATGGCAGAGCAATGAGATTAGTGTGAAAGACAGCCAGTGTTCCCGGAACGATGTTCTGATGTAGTTCTCAAAATGAGTCAGAGTTTCTGTGAGATTTGTGATCAGATGAAGAAGAAAAAACCTTCCCTATATATCTTTGTCCCAGAACCTGCCAGGGGGGAATCCTGGATTATAGTTTCCTGACCTCCTGAACCTTGATAGTTTCTCATTGCCAATGGCTAGTTCATGTGCTGTTTGGGTAGATATATTAGATAAAAGATTTAAACCACAGTATCATGATTCTATGTCTTAATTTGTTGTGAAGTATTTTGTCTGTTCACTTCTTATAAAAAAAAATTAAGTTCAGGTATTCTTTAGGGGTGGTTAGTTTAAAAAAATACTTTAGGACAAACCCAAGATTATTTGTATGGTGATATTTCTCAATTTCACTTCTGTATGCTTCTTTGAAGAGAAGACTAAGAAGTAGAGTCACAGTCAGATCAGAGGAGGTTGAACATATGTCATCTATGTCTTCATCTGTAATCTGGGTGTGTTCATGGTTTTGTATATTCCACATGCATATGTCGTTGGCCAAGTGCCTAGAGGCCGAAAAAATACATGAGATTTACTGTACTACACCTTGAACCCTCTTTGGGTTTTTACGTTTGTTAAATGCTTAGTCTACCTCCTCTTGATTAATCTCCCTAGTGGAGTGTCTTGTTTCTGAATTAATTTTATTCTGTCACCTTTTAATCCTGTTTCTCTTCCTACCTTCTTATCTCCCATCTCTCTTACTTATTCTTCTTCCTATCTAGTCTGTCACCAGTGCTTTAACTTTGACTTCATCCCATTCAGCTCTATTCCTGAATTATCTTTTTTTAACCCCCCCAAAGGCTCCAGTTTTCTTTTTTTTTTTTTTAAGATTTTATTTATTTATTCATGAGAGACACAGAGAGAGAGAGAGAGGCTGAGACACAGGCAGAGGGAGAAGCAGGCTCCATGCAAGGAGCCTGATGTGGGACTTGATCCTGGATCCCCAGGATCACACCCTGGGCTGCAGGCGGCGCTAAACCGCTGCGCCACCGGGGCTGCCCTCCAGTTTTCAACTAGAACTAATGATTCACAAATGTTCACCTTTTAAGCTTCCAGCCTGTAGTTAAAATGGCCTGCTGGGCCTCTTCTCTTAGATATATTATGCACTCTTCATCCTCAGACTGAACAAAATGAAACTGTCTTCTTTTGCAACACTGCTATTTCCTCTTTGGTATTTAGCATAGCTAACTACATCATCATTCTAAATTGCCTGAGCTGGGAGCCAAAGACTGATCTTTGATGCTGTACTCTCTCTTCTGTGCAGTCTGTCACCATGTCATATTGTTTCCCTAAACCAAGCTACCATCATCTCCGGCTTCAATAAGCAAGACAGACTACTTTCTGACCTCCTTGTTTTCCCTCTCACTCTTCTGCACTTTGTTTTCCACTTAGCAGCCAGAGGCAGATCTTTTATTTCTAATGAAACTCATGCCATATAACTATAGCCTGGGATCAAGGCCCTTTATCTGAGCTCTTGCCTATCTTTTCTATCCTGTGTTCATATTCTCTCCTCCTCCTGCACATCCACTCCCTGTTTTAGACCACTACAGCTACCCTGGCTTTCTCTCAATTTTTTTTTAAACTTATCTATACCATCCCCTTTACCCTGGGAAATTGTACTTTTTCTTCCCATTTTTCCTGGAACTCTCTTCCTTAGGTCTTTCCACAGATGCCTCTTTCTTTCCATTCTGTTCTCTGCTTAAATGTCACCTCATTAGAAAGATGTTTCCTGCTGAACATTCAACCCAGAGCAGTCTTGCATAAATGTGCACACACTCCTCCCAACCCATCAGTCTTTTCCCATAAACTGTTTTTTTTTCTTTTGTATCATGACCTGAAATCATCTTATTTATTTGCTTATTTATTGCTTTCTACTTATCCACTACAGTGTAGGCTCCATGAGAGTAGGAACCCTCCTGTGTCTTCCTTATTCACTGTGGTATTCTCAGCACTTACAACACTACTAGGTACTTAACAGGTGTGCAATAGATAGATAGATACATTCATGCTTCTGTAGTATTTTCCATGTCTTCCCTCACCTTCACATTCTCATATCCACTGTTCTCCTTTGTGTCTTCATAATTGCTCTTTTGAGCTATTGAAAAACTTACCTACTGATGTTCCTTTCTCCAGTCTTCTTCCTTGCCAAAGCCCATGATGCTTTGCTGACTTGGTTATATTTTTATAACTTTCTTTATGCTGCTCTTTTGTTAAACAAAGTGTCCATTCTATGACCAAATTTATTCTGCCAGGGGTGGGACAGTGGTAATTATAGTAGTAGGGAGGGCTTGCTGTGTTTGCCAAAGAGTGAGCTGTGTTTTTGGAAGAGGAGGCCTTCTTTATTAGTTGTTGCTGGATTTAAACCTGAGGACCAGAGTCAAATATCCACAGCTGCTTACAATCCATTATTTAAGCCCTACAACTTCTATTCCAAGAAATATGTGTCTATGCTTAGGGTGGCCTCAAGACTTCAGTATGCCATTTTAAATAGGAAGGATTTGATCTCATATTCATTCAACATAGTCAATTTTCTTATCTGTAAAAGTAATCTCCTCTCCTGGACATAGTGAGGATCCTGCTGGCATTGATACATGGCTGAAGAGGGTATTGAATTTGAAAGGAGGCAGATAATTAAGTGGAGGCCATTTATTGATTTTTAAAAAATTCTTTCAGTGCCTAGCCCATTGTCTTCTGCACAGTAGGCATGTAGTTAATCACTTTGAAATATTTGAGTATTTACATTTTCCTTGCCTTATGCTATACTAGGGCATAAGGGTGAACAAAACCAGATTATAGGATGGTAGAGGGAAAACTGGCCCTAAACTGACCATCATACAAGTATATCATAATTTAAAAAATGATGATATAATTGAAAAGAAGCCTATACGATTCAACTATAAGTCAGCATGTTTGTCACCTTTTAAGTGGGTGCTATACAGCTGGGTGGCTGCCTGCATCACTATCTTTTCTTTTATGTTAGGGTAAAGTGCAATTGTTCATCCTTGAGTCACGGCATGGTAGTTTTGATGAGTTGCTTATGCAGGGATGTAGAGATGGAGTGGAGCCAGAGATGCATATTAATTCATCCTGTCTTGGGAGAAACCAACTATCAGGAGAGAGCACAAGATCCCCTTACATAACCACTTCCTTTACATCATATTTTTATGGTTGATTACTTCTGTGAACTGAAAGTTTCCTTTGTCCATGGATTTTTCTTTTTTGTCAATTTTAAATGATGAGATATTGGTAAATGAAAAATAACATTGTTCACTGATTATAATCAGGATATGCAGACCCTATAAACTTAGGATTGTTGTGGAGGTGATCTGATAAGGTTCTTCTGAGGGAGTTGCATGTAAATGTAGATGTGAAGAATAAGAAAGAGTTATTTGAGCAAAGAACAGGAAGTAAAACAGTCAAAGAAAGGTAACATCATTTTATAGGTCCAGAGGCTAAACAGAAGAGTGGGATGAATGGAGAAGTCTGATGAACCTGCAATATAGACTGGGGTAGGATAGCTTAAGATAGAATTGGAGCAATAAGAAGGGGCTAGATCATGCATGACCTTGCAGCTCTCAACTGCTGCAGACTGGGTAATCAATGGCCTGTCCTGGTCTGTGCAACCTTATCCTAATGGCTTGTCCCTGCCTTTTTGTTTAGCCTTAATGCCTTTTTATGGTCCTCCTGTGTTTCTAGTCAGGACCACCATGATTCCTTAAAGACTATCATGATCCCTTACAACTTTTAGTTCTACATTATTAAATCTATTCCTTAGGGCTTATCTTTGTCTCTCAGTGCCCAAACATCTTGCTGATGGGTTAAGAGGAAGAGCTCAGCTCTTTCCTGGAGCTCGGATATCTCAAATCACTAGCTTAATCTACAGCTCTGTTCCCACAAGGAATTCAGTAAAAGCTAAATGTTCAGATATTCTTTAGTATATTTATAGAAAATTTTATATAGTATGTGAGAAATTTATCAAGCAGAAGCCAGTAAGATGTAAAACAAATAATTAAAAAAAAATTTTAAAAAAAATAAAAAATAAAACAAATAATTAGTTACCAGTTTGCATAAAATAGAGTGGCCTTTTAGTCTCATATGGCTAAATGTGGCAGAAACACTTATGGCTTTTCTTTATAACATTTACTACACGGAATCTCATAATACTTCCTACAAAGAATAAGTGAAGAGTCATACCCTCTGACCTTTGTGTCCAACAAATGTTTTTGCAATGCCTCTCACCTAATGGGTATCCAATAATAACCACATTGAAAACCCTCCCGGCAGAGTACATTTCTTAGGAAGGACAATTGTCTCCTCAACAAATGACAGGTTCTGAAGTTAGTGGTGAATAAGCTCTGTGCTCTACATACTGCTTAGAGAGGAAGAGGCAATAAAAGAGGAAGGAGAGTGAACCCCTGGCTGTGAAAGTCTATAGCAGCATTATAGGCACATATTCACCATAATGTGACCATAAATACAAATCATGCCACCAGTCATAAAAAAGATAATATGAAGGGAATAAAATCGTAAAGCCACCATATATTGAGCACTTACCACGTGTCAGATACTGTGCTAAGAATTAGCCCTAAGCTTCACAATGGCTCTGGTAGGCAGCCATTATCTATCATTTCTATCTTATGGGTTAGAGAAGGAAGGCATAGGTGAGTAACGTTAGCCTAGAACCACACAGTTAATGAATATTGGGGAAATTTTAAACCAGGTCTGCCCTGTTCCAGTGCTAAACTCAGACTTGACCAAGGATATAATTTTTCAGAACAGTCTAGATCACAGAAATCAGGACTGATAAAAACAAAAAACAAAAGCCTCTAGACAGTTGCAACTCAGGGGCTGACATAAGTGACCTGACCCATAAGTCATCAAAAGAGAGATACTACCAGAATTAGCAGAGTTCCTGAAGAACTCTAGGGAGCAGTGCATCTGCTGCCATGGAAGTTGGTTCATACTTTCCTCAAAAATTCAATCAAGTGGCCTAAAATGTTATATGTCCCCTTCTCAAAAAAATACTACTCTGTTTGATTCTACTCTGTTCTCAGTCTGATCTTTGAGCAAATGTCAAAGTGAATTGGTACAGGGATGAGAGCAGGGTCAGCTTAAAGAATGGGGTTTGAGTTTTATTCGAGAGTCTGCTGTGTAGTGGCTGTGTGACTTCATTATTTCCTTTAAGTGAGAACTCTATTAAATACCTGCCAAGGACAAGGCATTGTGTGTACTGAGGATATGCTGATGAATAAGGAAGACAGTCTCCCCATAAGTGCTGCCCTCCCCCTCACTGGATTTTCAGCCTTAGCTCACTGTGGCCTGCATGGTCTTAGAGCAGATCATTCCCACTCCAATCCACAGGGACAAGGAAGAACTTTAATCTGTACTACTTCCCAACCCTGGTTTAGTAAAGTCTGACTTATTGCCTTGGAAGGTGATACAAGAACATTTCTTATACTCTCTGCTTAGTTGAATGTATATTTTAGTAATTTATGTTTTTTGTATATGCCCATTGGCAATTTAAGGAGAAAAATTGAACTCTGAATGTATCATTTTGATCAAGGAATTGTGTGTGCTCTCTGGCCGTCATGTATAGCGCAGAGTCACTGACCCACTATTGGTAAAACATGCTTTGTGAAATGTTTTCTCAGAAACAGAGATGCATTTGCACAAATTGCTTCTCATTCTCTTGGTGTCTCTCGTTAGTGGCGGCATGCATTTGTATGAAAGCTGGCAGGGGTTAGGATGCAGACCGCGGTCATGGACCTCAGCACAGCTAACTGGCATGTAGGAGGATGAAATCTGCAACTTTTGCCTCATTAACACCATGTCCCCTACTGAGTTAACCAGCCATAGGCAATTGGAGAACTCTGAAGGTTAATTCTTTCTGCCCATAGGTAGAATTACAGCTCAATGGACTAAGCCCTTAAAATGTTATCACTCCAACCAGGAAATTTTAAGTGGAAAAAATGGCTGGTAGTACGAAAAGGTTAAACCAACTGAAAACAGGTCTAAAAAGGACTTGCAGTTTTTTTCAAGAGTTGCAGAAAATATTCTGTGACTTTTGCAAAGGCTGTGACTTGAAACATGTTTCAACCATGTGATTACCAGGAATTATGAAAATAAATAGTACAAATAGGGCAATTAAATATAGATATTCACAGCTTCAAAACACAAGAGAAGAGAAAATGGAGGAGCTTTGTTTTTCTTCACCCAGGTGACTTTCTTTGGGATTTGAATAAAGATCCTTTTTTTTAATTATTAAAGATTTTATTTATTTATTCATGAGAGACACAGAGAGGCAGAGATATAGGCAGCGGGAGAAGTAGGCTCCCTGTAGGGAACCTGATGTGGGACTTAATCCCAGGATCATGACCTGAGCCAAAGGCAGACGCTCAACCACTGAGCCACCCAGATGCCCCAAATAAGACCTTTTTTTGAAAAGCTAGATAGGGAGGAAGGCTGATAAGTCTAAAAAAATTGTGATTATTTTTCCCTCAGGGAGCTCCTGTCCTGAGCTGATGTATCAGTAGGAGGCAGTGCTCCTGGTACATTACTTACAAACCAAGCAGAAGAGATGGGCTTTGAGGACACAACCAAAGGACCCCTGTCCATGTAGCTTAAGATAAATGCCATGGCTTCACTTTGCACTTCCCAGGTCACCTGTGACCCCCAGTCACTATTAGTTTTCAACAGGCACTCTGGTCTCTTCTCCTGGCTCCTGCGTTTTGGAGACACAGTATAGTATGGGAGGACAAGAAGGTCTCTGTCTGGTAAAGACCCCTCGTGTGTGAAATGGGAGGTTGCATGGATGAACAGAACTGAGTGTCTTCCCTGTGTAGGTGGGAAAGGAAACATGAGTGCCCAAACACACCTATTTGCACAGAAAGGGAAAACCAAACACTAAAGCCAATAGGTCTTGAGCAGTTAGGCCATAAGGATGAGGATGAGGATTTGGCACTTGAATAGGGACATGCTACTATGTCTATTCATCCCTCTCCATTTTGGCTGGCTGGCAAAAGACAGAATAAAGAATAATTATTTGAGGGGCACCTGGGTGGTTCAGTGGGTTAAGCATCTGTCTTCATCTCAGGTCATGACCCAGAGTACTGGGATCCAGCCCCACATTGGGCTCCCTCCCTCAGTGGGGAGTCTGCTTCCCCCTCTGCCCCTGATCCTGCTCATGCTCTCCTGCTCACTTTCTTTCTCATATAAATAAATAAAATATTAAAAAAAGAATAATTATTTGAAATAGCTAGGATTTATTGAGCGCTTACCATGTGCTTTATGTCAGGTACTTGGAAAAGCCCATGTCATCTTTGCAATAGGTAGTTGGAAAAGTTAAAGAAAAATAATAGCCAGGAAGTACAGACCCAGGATCCAACTGAGGAAGTCTGTCACATGCCGCATCCTTACCCACAGTCTATGTCTTCACTACAGTGTTCTTCAGAACAGCAGTGTAACTGGCAATCATGGTTCATAATTAACTGGATAACTTGTAATTAGACATATACAAGGGATTTTCAGTATTCAAGGAAGAAAACTTATTTGTAAGGAATAATTATAAGATAGTGTAACAGAACACAATATAGAGACTATAATGAAACCTATAATTGTAAGCAAACATAAGTATTTTACCGATTCTGATGTTTTCTGAGGTATATATGTGAAGGTATAGAGAAATCCCAGAAGTATGGTGCTGAGAGAGGGCCCTCAGATATCTTCTAGAGTAATATTTTAGGGTCAGAAAGCAATATGGCAAACTGTTTATACCATTACCACACAATCAGTTCAAATGAATGTTTTTGTAAAGTATATCCCCTCATGTAACATTAAGTCTTTTATCTAATTTAATTTGCAGAACTTCTTTCAAATAGTTAGCAACCTTCTAGATGAAGAAAACAAGGAAAAATGGGAGGATGCACAACAGGTAAGATTGGAGCTGCTTCAATACTTAAAATGAAATTGGCTAAGTAAGGCTTAAAAAATCTGTGAAAAATTAATGGCTTACTGTTTCAAGAACATAAAAGGAGACTTTGAAAAGTCATCCTAGATTATGTTATACTAATTTTAGAGAAAATAAGTGATCTCTTTTATCCTCACGATCAGTGGACTGAAAGATATTATAAATGTGAAAAAAACTAAACAGGTTTAAGTAATTCATAACTTTGAGGTATCAATGTATAGTAACTATATGCCTTACCAACCAGTTTTCTTTCCTGCCTACAGACTATGGGAGAAACAACAAATCCAAAAGCACATATTACAAACCTAACTGTGGGGTGATAACAAGTAAAATCATTTGCATTTACTACCACACTATGTATAATCTGGATCACATATGCAGATGTGCATTTGGATTCAAAGCCAAGAGTTGTAAAAATGAGTTCTCATAAGAAAATTTGAATTCTGCTTTTTTTTCTCTTTCTGGTCTACATGATCAGTATAGCAGGTGCCCTTGTTGATTTAATTATTGTTTTAAAATACCTTTCACTGCAATTTGTGCTATACTGACATAAGTATGGTTAATAACACTTTTTTTTTTTAATTACAGAAAAAGAGGGTTAACGTCTAAGAAAGGGAGAATAAGCATGCTTTTAAAAATCCTGTGGAAATTTAATTTAACTGTGTATTAAAATTCTTTAAGTTTTCTACTTGACCATTGCTAATTCCAGGAGAACAATGCAATCTTGAAAATAAGAATATTTTCTGAGGTTTAAATGAACTATCTGTCCCTTTTCCCCTTATAATCATGTTCTCGGCCTTCAGGAGCAAAGCATGCCCTTTATTCCTGTTATGCTGGAGATCTAAAAATAGTCCAGTGTGGATCTACCTCATTATAAGGTACAAATTCTGTGCTTCTGGCCATAGCAAGAAAAAAAGATCACTCCTTAGTGTAAGACCCTAAATCTATCTTTTTCTGCTAGCTTGAATTATATATTTGTCCTTGGCTTTTTTCTAGAGGAGAGCCTCATTCATTCACTGTAAGGAAATTGTGTCTTTCCCTAGAATACAGCTGCAGAGGCTAAGTACATCTTTCCAGAATGCAGGAGACTATTAATTATGGATATATTTAGAACAAATGTATAATACTCTTTTTAAAACAAGACTGTAGTTCATCAGATGGTATTATTTACTGTGAGGTCCCAACTTGAATGAACAGTGAGTAGTGGTACAACTTATTGTCAATGGAAAATCCTGAATCCCTAATCCATCTATTTATTTGTGATTTTGATTTAGCTATATTCTTATCTTTTAAATATTTTTCAGTACTGATAGTCCTTAATAGCTTTTTAAAGATAACTACTTGGATATAAATAAAGATGACTACTCAAAGTTAAAAAAATAAACAACTATTTTGTAGCTTTTACTAAAAGATTTTGTTATAAATGCAGCCACATGGTAAATGAGTCTCCCAGTTTGTGGCAGAAAGGGTGAATTCCATTTGCCACACAGAGTTCATCTTAAATTCACCTGGCAATGGGGTGACCAGTTGTTAGTTAACTGGCTTTATTTAAAAAAAAAAGTGATTTCTATCTTCATGAAGGTAGTTCTGCGACTTAGAGCAAGGTGCCTGCTGAAGTTAGCACTCCTCCCATAGAAAATGAGAGATCAAGGCCCTGTTCCCCTTGTTATTACCTCTTTCTCTCTCTGAAAGGCATCCCTGGGTCTTTAAGCTGGGGAGAGTCTACTTAGCTTTTTAAAAAGATTTACATACATTGCGCAGAGACAGAGAAAGAACAATTACTAGCTTTCAAAAGTAAATGCTTTAAGAAAAAGGGTAAAGGATGTGGGGCTGGGAGAGGGAGTCTCTCATTTTCAGCAGAGAGAATTAAGCCTCTTATTTTTAATTTGTATTTACCCTTGCACGACACATACTCATATACACCTACACAAAAACAGTAGAAAAAAATACAGCAGTAGCAGAAAGCTTGGAGCTGTTGGAAATTTCATGCAGATTTTTGGAATGGTGATGATGAACTCTCAGAATTCATATCTAATGACTGGAAACTAGGTAAGAAATAACATCTCTCCCCAAATTTTCCTCAAATTAAAAAATTTACAGGTATCCATGCCACACATCTCTGAATATAATAGCCATTATTCATGTCTTCAAATTTATGTAACTATATTATGCATTCTCAGGGTCTTAATTTTAGCAGGGCACAGCCACAATCTCCTGTAAACTTGACACATTGCACCTGCTGTCTGCCCTGCCCAACATGTCTCCCTCTTATTCTGGTTCCCTTCCAGCTCTGATTGTGTACTTTTCTGCTGATGAGACTGTCTCTTCCCCTATGCACTAGCCTTTGTAAAGATAAAGCCACTACAATTGTAATCTACTTAATTTTTTAAATGGCTACAAGGGGCAGTAGGGCTGAATAGCTAAAAGAAATGAACCTAACTTCAAAAGACTTTCTGCTTTAATGTAGTTATATAATGCAGGCTGACTTTAGAAGCATTATAGGTTACACATAGCAACACTCATATGACCTTCTAAATGGCCCTCACTTCCCACAAACTATGAACTATAGCCAATATCAGGTTGTCTTTAAGCAAAAACTCCTCCGTTTGCAGTGTATGAGGTGGCATGGTGTTGGATCTGCTGTGTATATGTACATGTGAAGCACCCACACCAGAGCTATTGTCATGATCCTGAAATTGTTGCTAAAAGTATTATTCATTCAATAGCTATTACAGTTATAAAAGTAAAAGTTTCTCCTAAGATACAAAAGTTACTTTGTGGTGAACTTAATAGTTTGTAAATATCTTCATGATGACAATTAATGTGGTTTTATTTTCCAGTGGCCATTATATAGGTAAGTAAAAATTATAAAAAGCCCCCAAATTTCAGTATTTGTACTGTTATTTAAGCGAGGGAAGGATCCTATAAAAAGTAAAGATGGGCAATTTCAAGTATACAATCTGTTAGATATTTTTAGTTTCCTTAAATTTATGGAGGATTAATCACTGCAGCATTTCACCTTCAGAGTTCTTGCTGTATGACACCTGGTATCATTCTCAACTGTTGGTTCAAAGATACAACTGCTGCCAGTTGCAGAAATGTCTTCACAGAAATCTGAGCTCATTTGTGACCTCATTATGTAGTTTTTGTTATTCCAGTTATATATTCTATCATATAGGCTTTTCATTCCTTCTAATTTTTGCTTGTTTTTGTAGATTTATCCTGGCTCAATAGAGTTAATGCAGGTGATTGAAGATTTTATACACATTGTTGGAATAGGGATGATGGACTTTCAGAATTCATACTTAATGACTGGAAATGTAGGTAAGAAATGGGATTTTTTTCCTCCAAATCATACTGAATTAAAAAAAAATTGCAAGTATTTTCGCCATACATTTCTAAGTGTAATAGTCATTGCTCGTCCTCAAGAATATGTAAGTAATGTATTATGAATAATTTGTGTCTGATTTTTAAATAGGCCCAATCACATATACATTACACACACACAAACACACACACACATACATGCATTTGTATGGATTCCTAGTGTTTATCTCCCCTATGTCTGCACATGTATATGTAAAGGAGAATATGCACTGCTTTTTCCATTTGCCAAATGTTCATTGCTATCTGACCTAATGTTGAAAATATGTAATATATATCTTTGTGTGTTTTTTTTTAAATGAGTCTTCATGTTCCATATATTATTCATGAGGATGCCAAGTTAGTTTCTGGGTAGGTGTCCCAAAGATGTGCTGAATCAGCATAGGTTGTAGAATGTTTCAGAATAGCTGTAAGGGTCATGGTCATGGTGCTATTGCTGCTGGTGCAGTTTTCCTGAGTAACTTCCAGGGCACAGTGGATTCCTCTGAGCCCTCTGTGGTGGATTCTGTATTGTCAGAGCACATAAAGTGAAGACTTTATGTCTATTATATTTCTTCCTTTAGTTGGCTTTAAAGCTCTCTCTAATATGGAGGAATTATACAGAGAAGCAAAACCTACACACACTTTAACGGTGCCACAATCACATTGAGCCAACAGCAGCAATGTTAACCAAATGGCAGATTACTCTTTGTAGTAAAAAAACATGGCAAGAGCAAAGAAATAGTCTCCTTAAATATTGATATATTGAGTTGATATAGATTTTTTTAATATTTAAAAAAATAAATTTATTCATTCATGAGAGACAGAGAGAAAGAGAGAGAGAGAGAGAGAGAGAGAGAGAGGCAGAAACATAGGCAGAGGGAGAAGCAGGCTCCATGCAGGGAGCCCGATGTGGGACTTGATCCTGGGACTCCAGGATCATGCCCTGGGCCCAAGGCAGGTGCTAAACTGATGAGCCTCTCAAGGATCCCCGTGAGTTGATATAGATTTACAGTTTCTCATTTCTTTAAAAGTTTCTTCTCAAATGTTGCTGTGATTCAAGTTTTCTGTCATTTGTCATGCCTGAGTAGTCTTCCCCTGAAGACCACTGAACTATAGAGAAACATGGCTTGCCTCAGTATGTTTAAGCTTTAATTTCTGGATCAGCAAGAAACCTAACTTGGTGGAGTGTTTGACTAGAGGCATTCAACTAGTACAGAACACACAAACATGGGATATATGGGATATACGACAGATATAGATAAATGATTAAGACTTCTGCTGGTTCACTTTATGCTTGACTTCTTCTGAAGGTATTGGAGTACTAAAGGAACTCATGTGATTGATCCTAAGATATCTTCCATCAGAATGACCTCAAATTGCAATGGGTAATACCTAATTGCTGATAATATTCTTTAGTTGAGGAAGATCTATGCAGTGCA
Source organism: Canis lupus dingo (assembly GCF_003254725.2). Lineage (NCBI taxonomy): Eukaryota > Metazoa > Chordata > Mammalia > Carnivora > Canidae > Canis > Canis lupus. Next base: position 31,898,360 of record NC_064254.1, read on the forward strand.
GTTCTTAAATGGGGGCATTTCCATGCCACTCTACTATCTTCATGCATCATAAGGCCTTCCAGTTAGATTTATGTTTTAATCCACCTTCTGAGGAAGTTTGAAGGCCCAGACTTTCCCTTTGAGTGGGTGTTTAGCAGCTTGTGCTGGTTCAGAAATGGAGTGTACTGTCTCTTGCTCTAAGCAATGAGTGATGAGAAGAAAAGGTGACCAAAAATAGTATCTTTGTCAAAGAATAAACTCAGAAATCAGAGAAAATCCAAATTAAATGTCCATTCTAAAAAATGGCTAGGCAAAGAGAAGTAAGATCAACTCTGTAGAAAAAGGGATAGTATATTGGGCTATGCATTTTCCAGCTCAGGGAAGGAAGAACCTAGAGAGATCCTTGGGATGCTGGTTATTCAAGCTGGAACAACTCTCTGAAGGGCTTTATGACTTCTATGGTGAGGAGGACCCACGAAGGCTGCTGTGCCAGATTAGTCCATTCACAAAATAATTTACAAGGAAGACTAAGGGGAAAACACACAGAGGTATTGTTTCTTTGATTCTTTTTTGTAAATGTTAACATCTAATTCTAAAAGCCATTGCTAATCAAAAGTACCAGATTGAAGGGTGCCCAGGTGGCACAGTCAGTTGAATGTCCAACTCCTGATTTCTGCTCAGGTCTTGATCTCAGGGTTGTGAGATTGAGCCCCACGTCTGTCTCCATGTTCAGCACTGAGTCTGCTTAAGGCTCTCTCTCCCTCTCCCTCTGCCCTCCCCCTCCCCCCCCCATTCTCTCTCTCTCTCATAAATAAATAATGAAAAAATCTTTTTAAAAAAGTATCATATTGATACATGGCATTTATTCAGTTTAGAAAAAAACTGTAAAAAAAGAAATGTCAATCTCAGAGTCTAGTAAACTTAAATTTAGATTTAAGTACATTGTTTGAATAACAGTAATAAAATCCTCTATAGTCTAGTATAATTTACTACGAAAATCCCATAAATTATGAACATTTATTACTCTTTATCTTTCTTTTGACTTACTAAAATTACGTATTTGAAAACTTCGTGCATTTTTTGCATTAAGATTCTGTTTTCTAGGTTTGCCTACTTCCTTTATCATCGCTAAACTTTAAAAAGTATATTAGATATAGTAACTCAAGGCAATTTAGTGCTGCAAATAAAGCCAGTATTGTCTATACTGTTTTCAGTCTTGTGTAAAGACAGTGTGATTTGGCCTTCTGATCACTTATTTATAAATAATTTTGTTTTTTAAAGAGGTTATATTCTGTGAATAAATATCCCAAACATTATTGTACAACCTAAAAGAGATTTTATTTATTGTTGATTTCCTTCTAATACTAGCCCAGAGACTGACTTACAGTTTAATGTCTAGAAGTAGATTAGGTTATTCTCGATAATATTTTGGACTTTTCCAAAGTATATCAATATATTAGGTTCTCTAGAGAAACAGAACCAATAAGACATAAGTAGATATATAGGAAGAGATTTATTTTGGAATATTGGCTCATGAAATTATGGAAGCTGAGAAGACCCACCATCTGTTGTATGTAAGCTAGCGTCCAGGAAAGCTGATCAAGTAGTTCCCAGTCTAAACCTGAAGGCCTGAGAACCAGAAGCACCAATGTCTGAGGGCAGGAGATGAATGCCCCAGCTCAAGGAGAGAGCAAATGTGCCCTTTGCCTTTGTGTTTTATTTGGCTCTCAGATCATGCCCACTTGCATCAGTGAGGGAGATCTTCTTTACTTAGTTTAACTGATTCATGGGCTAATGTCTTCCAGTAATATCCTCATAGATACACTCTGAAATAATGTTTTACCAGTTATCTGGGCAACCCTTAGCCTAGTCAAATTGACACATGTAATTAATCATCATAATCTACTGGTATCAAATTAGATAATATAAATAATAATTACTATTCATATTCTTCGTATTATACAATTTGGTGCTAGTGTATATAAAACATTATATTGTTTTAGCTGATATTTCCAAAGTTTTTGGACAAGGACACACACAGAATAGTTTATAGTAGCAAATTGTGAAATATGTGAGTTGTCATTCATTTGTCTTACATTCTTTGTCCAAATATTAATTAACCAACATTAAGCTCATTATACTAAGCATACACACACACACACAGACATATGCATGCATGTGCACATGTGTGCTCATGTATGCCCATGTAAACACACATATGCACACAGTTTATGAATAATAAGTAGAGACTAGGTAACTAAAGAAAGCTTGCTTATTCTTTATACTCATTTTCTTCAGGGAGTGTTGGATTAAGACTACTTAAAGAACCACAAGAGGTCATCATGTCTTTTAGTAGATTAATTTTTTTTTTTCCCACAAAGCCTGTATGCATTACCACCTCACTTTTCTGGGATACAGTTGATAGCCAAAAATAAATATTATAAAGACCATAAAGTGTAATAAGAATCTCAGAACCTTACTGATAGACTATTTTATTTCAACTTTAAATATGGTTTCAGGATTTCTGTTTTTTGGTTCCTGGTTTAGATAGAATGAGTTGGAAGCAGAGATAGTGCTGTAAAAAACACACATATAGCAAATATAATAGCTGAAATGCTGAAACAATAGGGACAAAGCTGTACTGAAAGAATATAGCAGAGTATGGAGCCCATTCTGTAGGAACAACCAACTCATGGCTAACCTTTGAGAACATTAATTCTAAGACTTAAGATCACAATTTATATCTAAAAATCATGGCCTTGGGATCCCTGGGTGGCGCAGCGGTTTAGCGCCTACCTTTGGCCCAGGGTGCGATCCTGGAGACCTGGGATCGAATCCCACGTCGGGCTCCCGGTGCATGGAGCCTGCTTCTCCCTCTGCCTATGTCTCTGCCTCTCTCTCTCTCTCTCTCTCTGTGACTATCATAAATAAATAATTTTTTAAAAAAATTTAAAAAATTAAAATAAAAAAATAAAAATCATGGCCTTTATTCCTCAAGATAAAAGTGCCTATAATTTGATTAAGATGACAAGAAAATAAGTGACATATCTTAGAAAGATTTTCTTCAAGTAAATTGAATGAAAAGTTTTGAAGTATCTTTTTTCTAAAAAATGCCCCTACCTGTATCAGCTTCTGATAAATGAAATGTTATTATATGCTAAAAAAATCTGTTCATGTTTTGGTATAATTGCATGCATGTTCATTTTTGGAGGGGGAGGGTCCATAGCTTTGATCAGTTTCTCAAAAGACTTATGGTCTTAAAAAGTTAATGCAAAGCTTGAAAAAAAATATTCTATGAACAAAGATGTTAAACAAGCTAATGCATTTATAAAATGATTGAACTTAAATAGAATACTTATTTTTCATATTCACATATAAATATGACATTCAAAATAGACACATGATAATTATAATAAATGAAAGTTAATGAGCACTTACTAAAAACTAAACACTAAGTAGCTTATATAATTACTGAATAAATGAATGAACATGAAAAATTGATATGGTACAGAGAGATTCCAATTTGCAGTATGTCTCAGTTTATTGCAAAATTGCATTCTAAATGTTCTAAATATAAAATAAATAAATAAATAAATGTTCTAAATATGCTGAGTAGGTTAAGTGGTTTTTGTCTTAGTACAATATGTGAATTTTTCAATGTATTTTTAAAAATATTATTTTTATCAATTAGGTCAGGGAGACTATAAATATTATTTAATATGAGTTAAAGTTGTTTTTCTTCAACAAGAATATTCTTTGAAGAGTTGTTTAAACTTACTTTCTGTTCTTTCTCTGTGAACATTTTCTCTTCAATCCCTTGCAGCCCAGTGTTTTCCTCATCACTTCTCTGAAACTCTTCCTAGAAAAGCTTTCTGGAACCTCCCGACTGTCAAATTAAATCTCCTCCCATATTTCAACCTTCATGTCCCTTGTGTCTTGCTAACCATTCTCTCTTTCTTGAAACTGTTCATTCTTTTACCATTTTAATATTTATTACAGTATAAAGTAGAATCAAAGGATAACAATTAGACTCATGATTCAAAAATATTTAGATTTTTTTGGAGGCAATAACATAAAGCAAGGAAAGTGAGACACTGAAAGGGAAAAAAAAAAAAAAACATTATTTGAGAACCAGTGATTTGCCATTCAAAGACAGACTAGAATGTATGAGATCTTACATGACGAGAGCCATGAGGCATGTGCATGGATTTCCATTGTTCTAAGGATTTGTCTAAACCTTTAACAGAATGTTTTATAGTTTTTATTATGGTTTTAGCCATCAATTTTCCACTGTAATTTCAAGTAGCATTTATATTTACTTTATTTATTGGTAAGAATAGACCTTTAGAATTTAAGTATTTTAGTTTCGGACTTATAACTTGAATTGTATTCATCAAACTGAATTCAAGGAAGATAATGATGTTTTATGTGTTGCTAGCCCACTGACTCTGTTCAGTTAAAATCAAAGAAAATTATCTCTTCCTATAAGCAAAACCTTTCCTGTTATTCAAGTCATTAAAATAAATGACTAATCTTCTCTACAAGAGGATATTGTGGACATAAAAGAATTATATAAGTAGGGGTGCCTGGGTGGCTCAGTGACTGAGTGTCTGACTTTGGCTCAAGTCATGATCCCGGGATCCTGAAATCGAGTACTGTATTGGGCTCCCCATAGGGAGCCTACTCCTCCCTCTGCCTGTGTCTCTCTGCCTCTCTCTCTGTGTCTCTCATAAAATAAATAAATAAATAAATAAATAAATAAATAAATAAATAAAATCTTATTTAAAAAAATAATTATATAAGTAAATAAAATACACTTTGGTGTGTATCATATAAACCAAATGCACAGAGATTCCTTACAAGAGATGTTGTTCTGTGGTTAGGATCTAGAAAACTTCTCAAAGAAGGAAACATTTAGTGTAAATTTCGAGGGATGACTGAATTGTTGACAGTTCAATATGAAGAGAATGAGTGGCAAGGAGATGGTTACACTCCAGAACAGTCTTTTAACAAAAACAGTATAGAGTTGTCAAAGTTGAGATTGTGTTTAGCAGATAAGTGGTTTATTTTGATAAAAACGTGTATGTGCAGAAGTAAAGAAAAATGAAATAAAATTGGAGAAGTATGCTGAGGCATGGTGTCGGATGGTTCTGAATTCTGAAGACAATAGGGAGTTACCAAATCTTGACCTGATGAGAGCTGTCCTTGGTAAGATTTTATATTAGAGCAGAAATAGAATTTTTTTTTAATTGAGAAAGATTTAAACATGGAAACTGGAAGGCCTTTTACAATCCATGGAAATAAGGAAGATTTGAATTAGTGGTAGTAAGAATAGAAACCAAATCATGGCTATGAATTTGAGATCTGAGGTAGAAATGATAATATTTTATAACTTAGGGTATCAGAAAGAAAGTATTAATTATGATTATATTTATTCAACAAACATTTAAGAGTGTTTCTCACATATTAATGTTTCGATGCAAGTGTAACCCTTAAGTGAAAAAATGAAGTGTAGTCTTGGGCTTTAGTAGAGAAGTCAAATTTATCATATATATTTGATAATCAACTGCGTAAAAGTGATATCTGAAGTCATAAAAGGTTTCTTTTTTTCAACTACCAGGACAGTAATAAGAAAGAAAAGATGTAAGATGATGTCCTTACTAAAAAGAAAAAAATTGTAAATACATGTGATAATGGATGTTAACTAGACTTATCATAGTGATCCTTTCATAATATACAAATATCAAATAATTATATTATATACCTGAAACTAATATAATGTTTTATGTCAATTATATATGAATTAAAATTCTGTATATATGTCTGTGGAGAGATCTCTAGGTACAGCAAAAAACTAGATTAATGTATTTTGTGTTTAAATAAAATTTAGATGTTATACTAGATGAAGGTTTATATGTTACAGAATAAAAATCAATGCTGAGGGGGAAAAACAAAACATAAAAACATGGCAGATGTCAGAGTCAGAATAGTTGGAGGTAGTAGGTATAAAGAATCCCAGAACAGGGCAGAATAAGATCAGTGATGTGTAATTAGTAGAAGAGAGAGAATATTTCAAAATGAATACTTTGGCTAATATCAATTGCTAATAAAGATTAGGTTACTAAGAATTAAGAAAAATTTTATGTGACTGCTGATGATATAACTTAAAAGTTCTCCAGGAAAAGTGCAGACACAATGAACAGGATCTAAATTTCTGAACTCTTTAGCTGCTTTCAATGGATTACATCCTTGGCTTTTTGATGCAATTATCTCCAAGGATTTAGTTGGCATAAATGAATGTTGATACACCCCTAACTACTGTCTCATAACTATTCCTTAGGAACTATTCAAAGTTGACAATATCAGATAAGAAGGTAATATTTTTAAACTAATAATATTTCAAAATACAGAATATTACAGTTATTAACTGTAAGGAATTTTTTTTTAATTTTTATTTATTTATGATAGTCACAGAGAGAGAGAGAGAGAGAGAGAGAGAGAGAGAGAGGCAGAGACACAGGCAGAGGGAGAAGCATGCTCCATGCACCGGGAGCCTGATGTGGGATTCGATCCCGGGTCTCCAGGATCGCGCCCTGGGCCAAAGGCAGGCGCTAAACCGCTGCGCCACCCAGAGATCCCTAACTGTAAGGAATTTTATTTTTTTTCTTTGAATGCCAAGTGTCTTCTGTACTTTCTTTTATTATCGTCATAGCCTTTGCATCAAGATACATAGCAATGATAGCAGGTTTCTTTTTAAAGCTTAGTATTAAATATTAAATATCTTTCCCCATTTTAATTTTACATTACTCTGCCAAGAAAAAAAAAATTAAAAATCAAGTTACTTGAAGCCTGGACACACTTCCATGATTAGCCGGGCTATGTAAAAGTTGGTGGCTTTGTTCTTCCTGCTGTAAAAGCAGATCCGGGCCCAAGAAAGATGGGACCAGGTTCTAATTGTTTTTGAAAAGTGTGCTACAAAAATGGATGGCCTGTTATAAGCCAGGTTACAAAGTAAGGATGGGGGTAAGGGAGGAATATTTTTCTCCAGAAACAGAATTTCTGAAGAGTCTCAGTTGTAAGGAATTTTAAAAGTTGTCCTTATGTATAAACCCTAAGAGATATGATTCTGGAAAGTATAGTTTCAGTTCTTCTCCAGTAATCCAGTAAGGCCAGTGTCTTGAAAACATTAAAGTTGAGATATTTTTCTTTGCCAAGCTAAATATCACTGTCTATTTTGGTTTAGAAATAGGAAACACTAGGCTTTTCAGAATGAACATTCATACTTGATATTTTTCTGAAATTGAATCCAAATTCAATCTGAAGAATGACATAATACAATTTTGACATCTCTTTTCTCTCCACAATGCTGTCTCATCAACATCACATCTATGTTATTTCTTACACCTACTGATAAATTTAATCATTTCTTTGGTAGAATATCTTGTTCTTCGATTGAGAAACCAACCTTCAATCTGATGATGTAATTATAAAATAAAGTGGCTTCTCTTTTCGAGGCTTATCTTCTTTCCATCATTGCTTACTTTTGTGGTTCATATATCCCATCTCTAGCTTTCTTTCTTTAAAAATCAGACACTTGTAGTCACTTGACACCAACCTTGAGGAATACACAATTTATCATCTTTTTTTGTTTATCTGTAGCACCTGACGTTGGTTTAGTCTGCTAGACTTGAGTCGGGAAGTGTCAGATTCTTCTTCCTCTTAATGGCTCACTACTGCTCTTTCTTGCTAGACACGTGAAGCAAGTGGTGTGTCCTTATGTAGATCACAAATGAAAAACTAAAAATACCTGTTTGTTCCTCGTTTTTGCTTTCTTTCCTTTTCTTTTTTTTTTCTTCTTTTCCTTTCTGTTCTTTTCTTTTTAAACAAGTACTATCTTGAGAAAATAAATAGTTTAAACGTAGTTTTAAACTATGAGTTGGGATGGTATGCAGCACTATGAGTTCTTTGATTACTTCTCATTGAATAGAAGGTATCTGATAGTATTTCCTAGGATCTGCTATTTCAAATGGCAGGGCACTGGAAGGAGGGAGAAGCCCTGGAGAGGTTATTGACAAAGGCTATCTTAGACCCCTCTAGTGGCAAGCAAGACATACTACTCAGGGGCTCTCTTCCACTCAACTGAGACCTCTATTTTAGGGGTTCCTTAGTGTCATTATAATAGATTGATAATGATATATGGATTTTTTTGCTTTAAAAGGATTTAGACATTTATTCAATAAATACGTGGCATTCTATAAATATGTGCTATTCTATGTTCTGAGAATTTCTCAGGGAACAAATCTGACAACACTCTTGCTCTCATGGAACTTATGTTTTGTAGCAGACAGACATCAAACAAGTACCATCTAACATGTCCAGGGGTTATAAGAGATATGAAAAGAAATAAAGCAATCCATCATGGTAAGGGGGTAGACAATGAAGAGGAAACTGTCATTTTAGGCTGGATAGTCATGGAAGACTTCTAATCAAAGTAGTGATACTTGAATATGGACCTGAAAGCCTTGAGAGCATGAGGCACAGTGATAAGTGGGGACAGAATAATTCAAGCAGAAAGAAAGATAAGTGCAAGAGTCATAAGGCATCCTTCTGCCTGATATAGTAGAGGCACTAAAGGAGGTGAAGATGGAGTAGTTGAGGGTGGTGTGGAGTTGAGGGGGTGGGAGAAGAAATGAAGTCAGAAAGGGAAGAGGGAGCCAGCCTGTGGAAGGCATATGACTATAGGTCTGAAGGAGATGCAAAACCATTGAAAGATGTAAGGGTAGAAACATGACTTAATCTGATTAAGTCCTAATCTAATAATTCTTGCTCTTTCTTTCTCAAATAAATAAATCTTAAAAAAATAAAAGTTACTAAGACAGAAGGTTTATTTATTTATTTATTTATTTATTTATTTATTTATTTATGATATAGAGAGAGAGCTCCAAAGTCAGGGCAGGGATGTGGAAACAGAGATAGACAAAGAGAGAATCACACGCAGGTTCCACACTCAGCTCAGAGGCTGATGCAGGGCTCAGTCCCACAATCCTGAGGTTATGACTGGAGCTGAAATGAAGAGTCCAACACTCAACCAACTGAGCAGGTGCCCCATAACAGATCATATCTTAAAATCTCTCATTGCAAGAAAAAAAATTGTAACTAAATGTAGTGATAAATATTAATGTTTTGTATCATCATTTCCTAATATATACAAATATCAAATCATTATGTTATACACCTAAAACTAATACAATGTTATATCTCAATGACATCTTAATAAAAATTTTAGAAAGAATAAGGAAAGAAAAAAAATAAATAAAATAAGACAGGCTTGCTTTGGAACCTAAACTTTAGAGACATTTAAATGTTTGCCAAAGTAGGTTTTTGACTTTTCTTTAGAGGATACAGATTTAGACATAAAACTGTCTTATTTTTGTAGTTGAGTTCTTGGAAATGTACTGGAGACATTTTCTTGAGTCCTCTATTCTTTTCACATCCTGTTTTAACCATTAGTAAACTCTGTAAGATCAAGCTTTAAAATGTCTCCAGGTCTGACCTCTTCTCACTCTTACCACTGGCATCTGGTCTAAACCAATGAGCTTTCACATCTGGACCAATAAGAATTATCATATCACTATATGCCTGTATCCCTCAGCCTACATCCTACATGGTTCCCCTTTTTTAAAGACTTTATTTGTTTATTTATTTGAAAGAGAGAGCACAGAGGTAGAGCAGGAGGGAGAAGCAGAGGGAGAGAGAAGCAGGCTCCCTGCTGAGCAGAGAGTCTGATGTGGGACCTGACCTTAGGACCCTGAGATCATGACCTGAGCTAAAAGCAGGCACTTAATTGACTGAGCCACCAAGGTGCCCCTCTCAGTAACTTTTAAATATATAATACAGTATTAGTAACTATAGTCACAGCAGTTTTTGTTTTATATATTCTTGTTTCTGAGTCCAGGAGACAGCATTGCTCCACAGTATAAGCAATTTTATACTGTGAAGCCATCAGCCTTCTGTCATCATTCCACCATCTGAATTCCTGGGCAAAAGCTAGAATGAAATCACTCCTTAAAATGACTTTTTAAAGCTCTAACTCAGATTGAGCTTCTAGTTATCAGATGAAATGAAGTCTACTTTGCCTATCATTTTAATGTTCCTTCTTCTATTTATCAAGTCATGGAAGCTCAAGAATGGAAAAATGTTTAGGGGTCAACCAATTCCAGCCATAAACTGGTCAGCTCTATTCTACTTAAACTATTTTGTAGTTTCTTTTTAAACAGAAGTATGTTTTTAATAAAAAAATACATTAAAGTACCTAAGTTGGAAATGTCTCTGCAAAGCACCTTTATCTCTATAGCTTAAGATATGTTATCTGAAGTCGTACTAGTATCATGGTTATAACTTGGACCGTAAGCAGAAAATATATATCATATTACAGTGTTTCAAATAATCAGTGCCATGTTCCTTTAGAGGGTACTGAAGTGAAAATAGTTACATAATATTTTTAGGCTTATCTAATCTATTTTATACAGCCTATTCGAGACACAATTATTCATGTAGTCATTAAATAATGATTCTTGTCCTAAAAAACTCAAACGAGAAAGCATCATTAATAGCCATTATTTCTCATTTCAAGTAACCCAGATGCCTTAAACTTTTCCTCCATTATTCCTGTATTATGCCATTTCCTAGCTCTTATTCTAACTACTTCTCTGCTGTGAATTTCTCATTTGGTCTCCAGATCTTTAACAGCATTTGCTTCTTATCCCAGTTTAAATATAGTTAAGAATAGAGTCTACATTTTGCTGTGTTAGAAGGCCTTTTATCTTACTTCCTTACATATACGTTATTTGAGTGTACATTGTAATGAAAATTCCCTAGTGTCGGACAGTGGCTATTATTCTAAGGAACTCTTTTCAGAAGTACCATTTGAGTACAACATATAGGAAAATGTCTTTGTTTTTTTTTCTTTTACTTGTCATGCTTTCAAAAAAAATAATTTGGTAAGGTATCCCTTATATTAATTATACAGCATTTCCCAAATTAACACTTTCCCAAATATTCAAGATACTACTTACTCCTAATAACCTTGCTTCCATGGTGTTAAGGTCACTCACACAATTTGTCCTACATCAGTGCTTCCCATTCAGAGTCAATGCATTTTTATCCCTTTGCATCTTAGTAATTGAAAGTTAAAGATTTGTTTCATTATCTTGTTCAGCCAACCACACTCTAACCTACTTCTATTATATAAAGAACTTCACTGTAGTTTTAATATGACTCTGGGGAAATCTTACTCATGTATTCTGTATTTTTACAGTCAAGGTAAAATGACCCCTGACCTTTATTTTCTTTTGTAGTGGTATTTTTCATATATATCTACTTTATTATGAGTTTTGAAATTGTTTCTGGCCAATTACACATTTTTAAAGAATATTTGATTACCTTTAAGGAAACTTTTATAACATTTCTTAGCCAATGAAAATTTTGTGAACTTGTTACTCGTTCAGTCTCTGTTCCTTCAATAGCTGTCTAGTGGAGAATGGATAAAGACCAAATCTTCAGCTTTAAAGCCTATTATTTGTTTTGGATTTTATATTTACTGGGAAAATGAACGTGGTCTGAAGAAAACTAATGAGGTCACAGGACTTTCATTTAGAAATGTACAACATAGAATACACAGTAATGCTCAGCAACACTGGGACAGGAATGGAAAATGCAGAGGAAACATTGACCCCTCCCTAGCTATGTATACCTATAAGAAGGAGTTCAAAGCCTAAAGGACAAAATGCATGTAACATAGATGGTGAAGATAGATGCTTTGGTGGTACATCTTGGTGTATTATTGGACATGGCTTGTGAAAGCTGTTCTGAATCAAGAAACACAATTTCAAAACTTCAAAATTTCTAATGAAAATATAGACAGAATTCATGTCTTTTTTTTCACATGTTGACACATAAATCTAATAACAACATTTTGGGGTTGAGTTTTCTGTAATTATTCTCTATGAAGAACAGGGATTGTTTTTTGTTTGTTTTTTTAAGATTGTATTTATTTATTTTTAGAGAGAGAGAGCAGCTGGGAGGAGTAGAGGGAGAGGGAGAATCCCAAGCAGAGTCCATGCTGAGCTTGGAGCCTGATGGGGTGCTCAATCTCAACTGAGACACCCAGGTGCCCCAAAGAACACAAGCTTTTGCAAAAAAGTTGCTCATGCCTTCTGTGCCCTATTGAAGCTATGAAAAGAAGTTTTGCGTAAAGGGATCAGTGTTTTGCCTCCATTCAAGAGATCCTGAAGAGGAAGAGGATTCCAACTAGGAAAAGGCTTTTAGAGATGGGATTAGAATAAGGGCCAAGTGACTTCCTAGTTCTCTGGAGACGTTGTATCTAAAACATGTTGGAATGATAGATCTTCCCCAGTGTGCCTACATTCTTCTGTTAGAGGTTAATTCCTTCAGGATCTGGTAGACACTTACAGGCCAGAATAGAAACATAAAATCTAAAGCCAATTGAAAACAAAATTTGAATGTTATAAAATAATACCTCTGGTCTCTGTTGGTTTATACAATAAAGATGTGAAATTACTAAAATTAGCATTCTGTATGCCATCTTTCCAGTTTTGCTATAAAGTGAATTAGAAGGAGGTTGCTGTGAGTTTGTGTGAATATGAAAAACAATTCCATTTTAACTGTCTCTATAGCAATAATTGCTTTTCTCTATGGCAATGGTGGTCTGCCTCTGTAATAATAAGTGAAGAGAAAAGAGACACTGATTCCTTTTTAACAAATTTTAATTTTTTTCTCCTTTTATGGCTTCACCTTTTAAAAACTCTTAATTTATTTGGTTATACCAGAATTCAATGCTAAGTTATTCCTCTTTTCCATTGCTTCTTTTGCCAAATTCCAATTAAATAAGTTTTCCTCTGAATTTGACAACTGAAAAATATGACTCAGATTAAAGACTGGTGCTCTTATGTAAATGCTAACAGGGATGCCATTTTGCATCTAGGAAAGCATGTTGACTTTGGAGCTAGATTTAGCTGCAAACCTTGACTATACCACAACAAGCTGAGCTTCTACAGTTATTTCATTTCTAAATCTGTCAGTTGGCTCCTTTCTAAAGTATAGATAATAATGTCTTCCTTAAATTATAAATATATATAATTCTCCTTGTTGGTGGGTTTTTATCTGGTTTTGGAACTAAGGTGATGAAGGCCTCATAAAATAAGTTTGGAAGTATTCTGTCCCTTTCTATCTTTCAAAACTATTTTAGTAGAATAGGTATTGTTTCTTTTTTAAACGTTTGATAGAATTCCCCTGGGAAGCCATCTGGCCCTGGACTTTTGTGTCTTGGGAGGTTTTTGATGACTGCTTCAATTTCCTCCCTGGTTATTGGCCTGTTCAGGTTTTCTGTTTCTTCCTGTTCCAGTTTTGGTAGTTTGTGGTTTTCCAGAAATGCGTCCATTTCTTCTAGATTGCCTAATTTATTGGCGTATTGCTGCTCATAATATGTTTTTAAAATCTTTTGTATTTCCTTGGTATTGGTTGTGATCTCTCCTTTTTCATTCATGATTTTATTAATTTGAGTCTTTTCTCTTTTGTTTTTATTAAGACTGGCTAATGGTTTATCTAATTAATTATTTCAAAGAACCAACTCCTGGTTTTGTTGATCTGTTCTACAGTTCTTCTTGTCTCTATTTCATTCAGTTCTGCTTGAATCTTTATTAACTCTCTTCTACTGCTTGTTGTAGGTTTTATTTGCTGTTCTTTCTCCAGTTCCTTTTGGTGAGAGGTTAGCATGTGTATTTGATTTTTTTCCAAATTTTTGAGGGATGCTTGTGTTGCAATGTATTTCCCTCTTATTAGGACTCCTTCTGCTGTATTCCCAAAGATTTTGAATGGTTGTATCTTCCTTTTTATTAGTTTCCATGAATTTTTTAAATTCTTCTCTAATTTCCTGGTTGACCCATTCATTTTTTAGCAGTATCTCCAAGTGTTTGAGTTTCTTCCAAATTTCTTCTTGTGATTGAGTTCAAGTTTCAAACCATTATGGTCTGAAAATATGCAGGGGGCAATCCCAATATTTTGGTATCAGTTAAGACCTGATTTGTGACCCAGTATATGGTCTATTCTGGAGAAAGTTCCATGTGCACTTGAGAAGAATGTGTATTCAGTTGCATTTGGATGCAAAGTTCTGTAAATATCTGTGAAATCCATCTGGTCCAGTGTATCATTTAAAGCACTTGTTTCTTTCTTTCTTTTTTTTTTTTTTTTTAAGATTTTATTTATTTATTCATGAGAGACACAGAGAGAGAGAAGTGCAGAAACACAGGCAGAGAGAGAGCAGGCTCCATGCAGGGAGCCCGATGTGGACTTGATCCTGGGTCTCCAGGATCACACCCTGGGCCAAAAGTGGGGCTTAACCACTGAGCCACAGGGGCCACCCAAAGCTCTTGTTTCTTTGGAAATGTTGTGCTTAGAAAATCTGTCATTTGCAAAAAGTGCCATGTTGAAGTCTCCTACTATTAGGGTATTATTATCAAAGTATCTCTTTGGTTATTAACTGATTGATATACTTGGCAGCTCCCACATTAGGGGCATAAATATTCATGATTGTTAGGTCTTCTTGTTGGATAGACCCTTTAAGTATGATATAGTGTCCCTCTTCATCTCTTATTATGGTCTTTGGGATAAACTTTAATTTATCTGATATGATGATTGCTACCCCAGCTTTCTTTTGAGGACCATTTGAATGGTAAATGGTTCTTCAAACGTTCATCTTCAGACTGTAGGTGTCCTTAGGTCTAAAATGAGTCTCTTGTAGACAGCAAATAGATGGGTCTTGCTTTTTTATCCAGTCTGAAACCCTGCGTCTTTTGATGGGATCATTTAGCCCATTCACGTTCAGAGTTACTATTGAAAGATATGAATTTAGTGTCATCGTAATACCTATTCAGTCCTGGTTTTTGTGGATTGTTTCTTTGGGCATCCTCTTTCTTTTACAGGATCCCCCTTAATATTTCTTGCAGAGCTAGTTTGGTGGTCACATATTCTTTCAGTTTCTGCCTATCTTGGAAGCTTTTTATCTCTCCTTCTATTCTGAATGAGAGCCTTGCTGGATAAAGTATTCTTGGTTTCATGTTCTTCTCATTTAGGACCCTGAATATATCCTGAGAGCCCTTTCTGGCCTGCCTGGTGTCTGTAGAGAGGTCTGCTGTTAATCTAATATTTCTCCTCATATAAGTTAGGGATCTCTTGTCTCTTGTTGCTTTAAGGATTTTCTCTTTATCTTTGGAATTTTCAAGTTTTACTATTAAACGTTGAGGTGTTGAATGGTTTTTATTGATTTTTGGGGGGTCCTCTCTATCTCCTGGATCTGAATGCCTGTTTCCCTCCCCATATTAGGGAAGTTCTGAGCTATGATTTGTTCAAATATGCTTTCTGGCCCTCTGTCCCGCTCGACGCTCTCCAAACCCCAATTATATGTAGATTTTTCCTTCTGAGGCTATCATTTATTTCCCTTAACCTTTCCTCATGGTCTTTTAATTGTTTTTCTCTTTTTTCCTCAGCTTTCTTCCTTGTCATCAACTTGTCTTCTATGTTGCTCACTCTTTCTTCTACCTCATTAACCTTCATTGTTAGGACCTCCGGTTTGGATTGTATCTCGTTTGATTGATTTTTAATTTTGGCCTGATTAGATGTAAATTCTGCAGTCATGAAGTCTCTTGATTCCTTTATGCTTTTTTCCAGAGCTACCATTAGCTTTATAATTGTGCTTCTGAATTGGCTTTCTGACAATGAATTGTAATCCAAATTCTGTAACTCTGTGGCAGAGAGTACTATTTCTGATTCTTTTGTGGTGAGTTCTTTTTAGTCATTTTTCTCAGTGCAGAGTGGCTGTATGAACGGGCTGAGTCAAGAATATCAACCACGACCTAAGTAAATTTCACCCTACATGATTCTGCTTAGGTCAGAGACCAAAAATTAAAAACAAAGATCAGAATGAAATGAAACAAAAGGACCACTAAGGTGAAAAATTTTAAAACAAAGTAGTAAAATATAAAAGGCCAAGGATCCCAAAGAAGAAGAGAAAAAAAAGAAAAAATAAAAAGAGAAAAGAAAAAAAAAAAG
Organism: Canis lupus dingo; assembly: GCF_003254725.2. Taxonomy (NCBI): domain Eukaryota; kingdom Metazoa; phylum Chordata; class Mammalia; order Carnivora; family Canidae; genus Canis; species Canis lupus. The sequence continues at coordinate 31,914,464 of NC_064254.1, forward strand.
GAGGGGGGGGACTGGGAGATGGTGATGGTGATGAAGTTGTAGTGGAGAGAGAATGTAGTCTACCTGAGTTAGAGGTAGAGGGTGATCCTCTTGTTTCTAAGTATATTAAGTTCTGCATGTTAGAAAATGCCTAGTCCCAAGTTTATATACACCAGAAATATTTGTAGAAAGCCCCAACATTGACCACCAAAACATAAATGAGATAAAAGAGTGGGGCAAAATGGGAATGAGGAATCTCACAGAATGAACCAGTACGGTATTCCACTTGGTTCTGGGTGCAGGTTGGTCATGTTTTAGAAGGTATTAACTTCCATCATTGTAGAACAAAATAAGGCAGAGAAAACAAAAACACAAAACAAAAAAAAAAAAACATATCTTGTATATCTCCCAAAATTAAGTTGAATACGTTGAAGGGAATCTAGAAGTGGAAAATATATCTAGGACCTGTAATTGTAGAAATATGAAAGTCAAAAAGGAAGAATCTTAAAAAGTGGAGGTGATAAAATATTGTAGTTAAGGTGGGAAAAGAGAAAAAAAATGGAAATTTACAGTCTGATATAAAAACGAGTTGTACTGGAAAAGGGAAGAAAAAAAAATAGGAGGGGTACCCTCTGGTTCTATATTCTGTAAATCCCTCGACTTCCCCTGGAGCTTTCCAGCACTGCTTGGTCAAGAACTTCCTCTTTCCCTGTACTTCCAGCTGGTCTTGTGGGGGAGGGGCTGCTGTGCTGACTCTCAGGTGTGTGCACCTGGGGGAGCTGCCCCCACCCCTGCTGGGTGCCGGGCTCAGTGGAAGCTACCCCATGAGGCCTCTGTTCCCTGGCGGCCCCGCCCCTCCAAGGCACAGGGTGACACCAGGAGGAACAACCCCACTGGCAGCAGCCAGCCCTGCAGCCCTGGAGTCAGCTCCCGCAGGAACCACCGCAGTCTCCCAGTCTGCGCTGGCCTGGATGCTCTGGGGCGGGGTGGGGGTGAGGGTGGGGGGGCCTGATCTGCACAGCTTGGGGTCGCCGGGCAGGAACACTCTCGCTGTCCTGTGCCCTCCCCGCCTCCATCAATCCCGGGGGGAGTGCAGGATCCTGGCTGTGTCCCCCGGCGCCCTGGGATTCAGGGCCTAAGCTGCTGGAATCGCGCTCCAGGGGCCGCAGCTCCCGAAGGCAGCAGGGCGCAGCCCCCTTGTCCTGAGCCACCCCCCTGACTCACTGGCTTCTCCCGAGGTCCCGTGGGGTGGGCCCGCTCCAGCCCTTTACTGATCCTGCCCACGGTGTGTGGCATGCTTTCCCCCAGGGTACACTTACTCTGTTGGTGACCCCGGGAACCTGGAGGCTCCATTGCCCCTCCTGCGGTTCTGCCCAATTTCCCTGCGGAGCACCTTTCCGTCTGGGAGGAATCTGGTGCAGATTTTTTAAAGTTCCCGCTTCTCCAGGGCTGGGCTTTCCTGTCCAGAGGCTCTCGTCATGGCCTTAGCCCAGCTCCTCGCGAGGGCCCTCCCTCACTTGATTCTTTTATAATTTTTTTCGCAGGCCCCTCCCCCGCTTGATTTTTTAAATTTTTTTTCCCCTTCCTACCTTGTTAGAAGTGAAAACTCTTTTCTCTGTAGCGTTCAGGCTATTCTCTCTTTAAATCTGAGGTCAAATTCGTAGGTTTTCAGGATGGTTAGAAAGTGTTCTAGGTAAGTTGGAGGGGCTGGGAGAGGTGAGAATCCTACTCCTCCGCCAGCTTGTCCCGCCCCCTCTGCTTTAATTTTATAATTTCTACTCCTTAACATGTAATACATCACCTGTATTCTTTAGAACTGTATCAATTTTCCCTCTAGATGCATCAAATAATTCTTTAGGGTAACTATATCCTTTGAATTCATAAGTGAATTAGACTCTTTTGTCTTTTTTTTTTTTAAAGATTTCATTTATTTATTCATGAGAGACAGAGAGAAAGAGAGAGAGAGAGAGAGAGAGAGAGGCAGAGAGAGAAGCAGAGAGAGAAGCAGGCTCCATGCAGATAGCCTGATGTGGGACTCGATCCCCGGTCTCCAGGATCAGGCCCTGGGCTGAAGGAAGCACTAAACCCCTGAGCCATCCAGGCTGCCCCTCTTTTGTCTTTAAATAATGTCTTCTGAACAGGCAAAAATATTTTTTTGGCTTTTGTCACCCACTTACATTTTTCACATGAAGACTTTTAACTTTAAAAATATTACTTGTGTGGCTGGTTTAATGTATTTCTTTAATTTGATCTTATGTTTTGGTTTGTGGCATATGAATATGAAAGAAAAGTGTGAATGAGTATGGATGTGTGTGTATGTTCTAAAATATTTATCGGTGTTTGCATCTGAAATGCAGTTGTTTCAGATACTTTTAAAATTTATACTCTGGGTTTAGGGGAAAAGTAGTTTTTTATTTTTTTTTTTCTTTTTAAGTTACATCACATATGAAGATGCTTTTTAATAAAAGTTAAACTGAATTGTGTATCCAATAATAATAAGCCTTAAAGCATATATAACTTTATATACTGGATAATATTTTATTTAAGTCTTAGTTGATAACTACAAAATAGAATGTTATAGTTGTAGGGACTAAATAGTCAATAAGTAATGTATTATATTGAATAATACATTATATATCCATCTGTATTCTGAAATCAAAGCCTCATATATTGAAATAAAGCTCTAAAATGCAGTAGGAATATAAACAGATATAATTGAGATTAAGTTACTGAAACATTTTATTTGCCACTACAAAATGTTTTAATAATTAACTTCAGTACCCATTTGGGCTACTTTATTACTTTTTGAAATATAAACCTCCTCTTTTCAAAGAATCTGTCTTGTTATTTAGGAGCATTAATACTTGTGTCCCTTTGTTCTAGGTCGTCTCCTTTTACTTTCCCCAAACTCATTGCCAGATTATCTTTAACTTTCCCCTACTCCTTAAAAAAATTTTTTCCCTAAAGTATAATATTCTTACTAAAGAGGGTAACCCCTACCATCTTTAAAGTTTATTATGAAAATGTACATTTCAAAATTAGCATATTAGAAATGTGGAATATTTACATTTTAAATAATAGTTTCTTAATAGAAAAGTAAGTATGAAAAAAAGAAAAGTAAGTATGTTAATATAATTTAGACAACATAAATGAAAGAAAACTGTAATTGATTTGCATGCTTTTAAACTACTTATAAATTATAATGAAACAGAACACTCAATTTAATCGCAGAATGTGTGTTTTTATGTGTTTGTGCATGCATGTGTATGGGGAGGAAGAGTAAATTATTGTTTAGTTGGAGATTTTTATTTTTTGTTTGCTTTTTGGTTTGAAGATTCAAAGAATAAAAATGTTTTCTGAACTTAATGGGAAAGAAATGAGGTTCACAAATGTAGAGCTCATGTATTACTTTTCCCACCAGTCATTCTTTAGTTTGTTTATATTCTGACTGTAAACCCATAAATCTTTACTCTAATGCCATGAGGATTAAAGAGTGTTTTTGAGGCATAAGGATCCAAAACTAGTCTGCAAAATGGGATTGATTGTACTTGGTTGAGAGTGAAGGTGAGAGTGTGGAGCCAAATGAGATAAAACACTAGGGTTGGTATTTAACTGCTGAGTAGATGGTCTCTTGTTACTGCTATTTGTCTGCTATTTCTTCAAAAAACTGTGTTTGTTTTTTTCAGTTTTTCAGTTCTCCCTATTTTGAAAAAGGCATAAGGCCCATGGTTTCTTTTTGGTAAGGTGAAGTGGCCAAATTTCTCTCTCTCTCTCTCTTTAGATTTATTTATTTATTAGAGAGAGAGTGAGAGCGAGTGCACATGCACAAGTAGGAGGAGGGGCAGAAGGAAAAGGAGAGAATCTCAAGGAGACTCCCCATTGAGCACAGAGCCTCACAAAAGGCTCAATCTCATGACCCTGAGATCATGACCTGAGCCAAAACCAAAGGTCTGACACTCAAGTAACTGAGCCACCCAGGAGCTAAAGATGTGGCTGAATTTTTATGAACAACTTGAAGTTATCTCTTTGTTCTTATTTACATTATCTTAGAGTTATGTGTTGAACGTTGCCAAGTTCCCCCTCCCAAGTTAAAATTAGTTCTTTGCTCTTCTTTTTTCATTATATTAAATCAATATTTATTAAGTGTCTGCCAAGTACTAATTATCCTCTGGACCCAAAAAGATGAGGCAAATATGCTTGATCTCTGTTGTTACAGAGATTACATTCTAGTGGGGAAGATTTTAAGTTTTCATTTTTATTTTTTTAAGTTTTCTCTCTCTCTTCTTTTTTTAAGATTTTATTTATTTATTCTTGAGAGACACAGAGAGAGAGAGGCAGAGACATAGGCAGAGGGAGAAGCAGGCTCCATGCAAGGAGCCCAATATGAGACTTGATCCCAGAACCCCAGAATCACACCCTGAGCCAAAGGCAGATGCTCAACTGCTGAGCCACCCAGGCATCCCAATTTTAAGTTTTTAAATATAAAACTTACTAGATGAATGAATGAGTATATAATTTGTATTATTGTATATGGGAAAATACAAGGAAAACCAATTTTTAAGATCAAAATGCATATACACAAATACATTCATAGACATATTTAAATCATGGTAAATAATATGAAGAGAGGCTAACTAACGTTTCTTACTTAGATATGCAGGCAGTGGTTGCTCTGTGCTAGAAAGTGGTTGGCATTCAAGCCAAGATCTGAGTTAAATAAGAATTAATCAAAGGACTGTTTTTTATTTTATTTTATTTTATTTTATTTTATTTTATTTTATTTATTTTATTTTATTTTATTTTATTTTATTTTATTTTATTATTTTATTTATTCATGAGAGACACAGACAGAGAGGCAGAGACACAGGCAGAGGGAGAAGCAGGCTCCCCACAGGGAACATGATGTGGGATTAAATCCCAGGACCCTAGGATCAAGCCCCGAGCCAAAGGCAGACCTCAACCACTGAGCCACCCAGGTGTCCCAGAACTGTTTGTTATTAAATGAAAGAACAGAAGTATGATTGGGGAGTGCTTGTAAATGGGGAAAGTAATGAGGTAATGTTGAAGAGGAAGTCAAGGTTCAAGTCATGGAGACCCTGGAGAGAATTTTGTTATCTGATACAAGTGTAACAGGAAGTAACACGGTTCAACTCTGCTTAAAAAATACTCTCATTGCAGTGTGGAAAGTGCATAGGAAGAATGGAAGTAGTGAATATAGTGAGTTTTTAATTTAAAGATTTGATGAAATGTGGAGCAATCAAAACAGAGATAAAAAGACAACTTTAAGTTGTGTTTTGGAAAAAAATAGCAAGCACAGTGATGATGAGATTCTGGGAATGACAATATGGACATGTCAAGGATAACTTCCTGTTTTCTGTCTTGGGGGAAGAGTAGATGGAGGTACCCTTTATGGATATGGGAAGGACTATATGCAAAAAGCATATTTAGATGAAGGGTGAGTAGAAATCAAGAGTAAATCTTCAGATGTGCTACATTTAAGATTCTTGAAGACTTCCAACTGAATAGTTCAATAGACAGATTTGGAGTTCAGAAGAAACATTCTTATTACCCATTCTGCCCATACTTAAGATATTAGTGTGAAGCAGATGTCTCACTAGATTGTAATATCTTTCTGTCTCAAGACTTTTTCTTTTTTTTATTTTTCTACCATATTTTACACAAGGCAGAGAGTGGTTAAGATAAAGGATAAAAGGCAAGTGACATATAATGTGTCTTATTTACTATGTGTAGGGAATGAACTAACTGCCTTCAGCTTAAACCTCATAAAAGGGTATTAATTTTTATAGATGGTTAAACTGAAGAGCAATTAAATCACTTGCCAAAGATCACAAAGTAGTTAGAAAACTAGATATTTTTGTCTTCAGGGGCCAAAGTTATCACATTAAACCCAGTTTCTTCTATTGTATCGTTGGTAGACTTCATTCATTAAAATATATATATATATATATATATATATATATATATATATATATATATTTATGAGTTGTGTTAGACCTACCGTATGTTAGGATCCAATCATACAGTGGTAAACAGAGAAAATATGTTTCCTTTTGGAGCTTATAGTCTAGCATAGGAAACCGCTAATAAACACATCTACATAAACTAGACTATGTTTAATTGTGAAGAGAGCCATAAAGAAAATAAACGGTGATATAATAGGAACGGTTGGAGGAGGGGATGAATTTCTGTAGCTAAGGCAGTTAAAACAGACCAAGTTAACAGAGACTCAAGGATAAGAATAGAAAATAATGTTCTAGTTAGAAAGGAAAAGTCCTGCGGTGGAAAATAAAAGACCTGTACAATTTGATCTGGGTCAGTAAACAAGCAGCCATGTATAATGTGACCATAGAGAGAGACAGAAGCCAAGCCATGCAAAGCCTTGTAGGCCATTGTATAAGATTTGGGTTTTATTCTAAGAGCCCTGGCAAAGCCATTGAATTATTTCAAGCAAGGGAACAATATGATCTGATTTATCTATTTTTTAAAGGTAACTCTAGTTTCTGAGAGAGTAAGCAATTCAGAGAAAAGAGTGGAATCAGGAAAACCAGTTAGGCAGCTCTTGAATTAGCTCAGGTTAGAGATTCTGGGAGTTTCTAGAGGGTAATGGAATGGAGATAAAAGTACAGTGGTTTAAGATATGTTCTAGAAATAATACTGAGAGAATGTGTTGATGGATGAGTCATAGGAGGCAAAGGAAAACCAGAAGTCAAGATGACTTTTAGGTTTTTGGTTTGAACATTTGAGTAGACTGTGGCACCGTCAATTAAGGTAGGTGACACTGGGGAAGAAAGTGCTTTAGTGCTGGGAAATCAAAAGTTCTACCCAATAAACATTTGTTGGATTAAAACACACACATAGGGCAGCCCGGGTGGCTCAGCGGTTTAGCGCCTGCCTTCATCCCAGGGCGTGACCCTGGAGACCCCGGATTGAGTCCCACATCGGGCTCCCTGCATGGAGTCTGCTTCTCCCCTCTGCCTGTGCCTCTGCCTCTGTCTCCTTTCTGTGTATTCTCATGAATAAATAATAAAATTTAAAAAAAATAAAAAATAAAACACACACATACACACAATACTAGCACACAAGACAGTTTTTATTACATAATTAAACACGTTTTCTTGCATGATCATTCATTTATGAGTTGTCTATGGCTGTTTTCATATCACATTGGCAGAATTGGGTAATTGCCTAATGGCCCACAAAGCTGAAAATATTATTTTTCGGCCTTTTATAGAAAAAGCTGGCCAACCTCTGCAATAGAGCATGACCTGAAGCTAATCTTAAAGTATGGTTTCAAATCAAACCAATGGTTCTTCTCCATAATCTTTATAAAACCTCTGACTCCTTTTAAAGCCACTTTGTCCTTATTAAAAGGCTTCTCTCTGTTCCTTAGTTCACGATTGCAGTTTTCTTTTCTCTCTCCATTTATTTTTGGTATCTTTCTATGTGTATTTGTCTTTACCCCCTAAAAGTGAGCCTTTCCTAAACTACATTTCTTAGCTTTGTTTTCCCCCTGTCATCTTAATATCTGCACAACTCACCATCTCACTTCTTATAGATGTTTGCACAAATGCCAGGTAACCAAAGAAGCTTTCCTCACTTAGGAAAACTTCCCAACCCCACTCATTAATCTCTAATCATATCATTTACATTTCTATCCAGTTGTCTGTTTTCCTTGTCTGTCTCCCACCCCACCCCATAATATGCCAGTCCATTAGAAAGACTAACTTTTTTGTTCACTGGTATATTTTCAGTGCCCATGACTGTGCCAGGTATGTTATGGGTGGTCAAATAATATTTTGAATAAAGTAATCTTTCCATTATATTCTTTCTTTAGGAGGATTTATCAATGCCCACATTATCAATTATCACTTCTAATTATAAGGGATCTCACTTACATTTTCAAATTCTAAATTTGATCATGCTCTAGATCTCTTAGCCTATGATATCATACTTAGCTTTTTCTCCTACTATTTCTCTACCTAAACTTTTCTGCCCTATTAGAAGTGTTACTATTTCTCTAGGACATATTAAATTTCCTCATTTCATGCCTTTCAAAAACTCATGTCATTCCTCCCACCCAGATGCTACTATTCTGATAGTTCTGGAATATTACAGGCCTTTTTCCGGCTCTAGGTTTGCATGGGTAGTTTCCTCTTCCCTGTGCCATACTCAGCTGCCAAACCACAGCCCTGACAGCACCTCTTCATTTTTTTTTTTTAAGATTTACTTATTTATTCATGAGAGAGAGAGAGAGAGAGGCAGAGACACAGGCAGAGGGAGAAGCAGGCTCCATGCAGGGAGCCTTATGTGGGACTTGATCCTTGGTCTCCAGGATCACATCCTGGGCTGAAGGCAGGCACCAAACTGCTGAGCCACCCAGGGATCCTGTGACAGCACCTCTTCAGTGAGGCCTTCTTCAGCCACACAACCATGTTCTATCTCATCCTTTAGTTCTTTTATACTCTAACAATCTAGCCTCATCTGGATTGTTTGTTCCCTTACTAATTGTGTGTATTCCCCACTAGACTGTGAGCTCTTTCAAAGCCAAGACTTCATGTCTCGCTCAGTTGTTAAATCATCAGTAGTAAGATAGCACTTGAAACATTCTCAGGACTCAATAGAGATTTTTTCGGATGAATGAATTTCCAGAATGAGCTTCTGAGTCTGCAATGATCTCTTTTCCCTTGTCACCCCTTAGCATTGGTCATTGCTATTACTTTTCTGGGAATGGATGAGTCACTATCTTGGAAAGCCCTTGGATTATTGGCTTTAGTTTGCTGCCTGCACTGATGCCTAATTTCTAATAGGTCCTTGGCTTAATTCTTCTCTAGGAAGATTGAAAACAGCTCACATATCAAAACAGCATATTATACACATACATGCAGACATGTGCATGTAAAAAGAAAGAAGTCAGTAATGTTGCATGTACTCTCCCTCTCCTCTGTCTCTCTCTCTCTCTCCTCTTTCTTATTCAGTACTTGGTTAATTATCATCTGATGTTCCTTCATCTGCAGGAATTCTATTCTTAATTTCTCTGGTTGGGAGAATAAGGAAAACATTTCCTAAAGCATTTTCTTTTTTAAAAAATATTTATTTATTTTTTTAATTTGTTAGAGAGAGCACAAGCAGGGGGAGGGTCAGAGGGAGAGAGGGAATCTCAAGCAGACTCCCCACTGAGGGCAGAGCCCAACGTGGGGCTCAGTCTCATCACCCTAAGATCATGACCTGAGCTGAAATCAAAAGTCCAATGCTAAACCTACTGGGCTACCCAGGCACCCCACTAAAGCTTTTTCTATTTCATTTGTTTTTACTATCTGGATATACATACAAAAATGACTCTCCCATATAACATTGCATTTATGTTACATGTAAAATCATGAACTACTTGGGTAGAGAAGATGAACATTTATAAAAAAAAAAGTGTCTCTAAAAGACCACAAAACATACTATTTTTGAAAACTAAAAGAAAAATGATCTAATCAGCTAAAATTCCTCCACTAAGTGTAGCATTGAAAGAAAAGGTAGGGAGAACATGCAATAGGTAGCAGAATAAGTACAGAAACCCATGTTTTTTAGAATGGGTTTCTCTTTAAAGAAAAATTTTACTGTTTTAAAAAAGCTTCTCCATCATATGTCTAGAACAGAGGTAGGCATACTTTCTCTGCAAAGGGCCAAACAGTAAATATTTTAGGGTTTGTGGACTGCATAGTCTTCAGTGCAGCTGTTGAACTCTGCCACTGTTGCAAGAAAGCAATCTTAGATTGTATGTAAGTGACTGGATGTGGCTGTGTTCCAGTAAGACTTCATTTGTGGACACTGGAATTTAAATTTCATATAATTTTCACATGCTAAGAAATATTCTTTTGATTTTTTCAATCATTTAAAAATGTGAAAACCATTTTTAGCTTGCAGACCTTACAAAAAGAGCTGATAGGAAATATTAGGCCTGTGGGTTGTAGTTTGCCAATTTCTGGTTGAAACACTTCAGCTTTAGCCAGAGTCATGTGTGACTATGGACATACCATGTGCATAAGTATGATTAAATGTTAGGGATATAGGAGTGACCTGAGAAGAAGCTAAGGGACTCCTTCATGAAGAGCACTAAAGTCTGTCAAAAATACCGTAAGGGGAAAAAAAATACCGTGGGCAGAAAGAAGAATGAGCTGTGCTGTGCAGGGACTTTTAGGCTTATATTTAAATAAAACAAAAACAAAAACAAAACAGCCAATGGATAAAAACAGAATCTGAAGCTAATGATTCACAAGTAATTTACAAGTTTTTTTTTTCATGATGGAAAGGGATATGTAAAATGGTTAAATATAAAGTTTCAATATATATGTCATTAAAAGCTAACAAACTGAAAAAAAGTATCCTTGATAGATCACATAGTTACATTTTGAGTACCTAGTTTGTCTATTTTTAAAAATCAGAGGATCCTAGGGGCCCCTGGGTAGCTCAGTCTGTTAAGTAGCTGATTCTTGACTTTTTGCTCAGGTCATGATCTCAGAACATGATCATAATCTCTCTCATGTTCTCATGGGATCCAGTCCCTTGCTGTGTCAGTGTCCATGCTCAGTGGGGAGTCTGTTTCAGGATTCTCTATCTGCTTTTACCCCCAAACCCCTGCTACTGTGCTTTCTCTCTCTAAAAAGTAAATAAATAAATATTTAAATAAAAATTAGAAAATTATAGTTAGAGGATCCTACACTTTCTCTGAAAAAGAAAAACCTGTAAATTCCTAATGGGAAGAATATTTCTCATCTAAATGTCTGTGTACTGATCCTGGGACTTGGGGATACTTCTCTGTAGCAGACACTCCTGCCTAGGGGCTCTGTTTCTTGGGAAGTGATGGTTTCAGACTGTTTCCTGGCAAGCTTGTCTTTCTCTTTGGCCCTCAGTGTTCCCAGCTTAGCTTTTCGGGGAAAGAGACCCAATAAATGGAGGAAACAGGGTGATTAAGAACAACCAAAATCTGTCTGACTGTCTGTTTCCTATAAACCATGCACTGCTGTAGAATCCTAAAATATGATTTTTTATAGAGATGTTAGAACATAAAGATTAGGGGCACCTGGGTGGTTCAGTGGTTGAGCATCTGCCTTTGGTTCAGGTCGTGATCCCAGGGTCCCGGGATCCAGTTCCACATCAGGCTCCCTGCAGGGAACCTGCTTCTCTCTCTGCCTGTGTCTCTGCCTCTCTCTGTGTGTCTCTCATGAATACTGAATAAATACATAAAATCTTAAAAAAAAAAAAAAAAGAACATAAAGCTTATGCTGGACAAATTAAAGTACATGTATATATCTCCTTTTGATAATCACCATTCTTCAGTGGTACCCAGTTTTGATCTCCTGTTGGGACAAGTGAGAATAGTTTTATTTCCTTTCATCGAATCATTATGTCTGTCTTTTATATTTAGTGCAAAGATCTTGCAGTAAAACAAAGTAAATTTACTGTTAATTTATATGGGTAAAATCAAACTGTACCACACAGTGCAAAATCATATACTTCTGAGTAGGCAAACTGAGAATTGAATCACAATGTTATCACTTAAACAGAATCTACTTCCTCACTTGTAAAATGAATATAGGGATAATAACAATGAGGATACTGATAATAATGATGCCTCCTAGGATTATCTTAAATATCAAGTAAGGATTGTTCTAAATATTAAATAAGATATCACATGTAAAGCAACTACCTAAATGCTGTGCTAAGAACAGTGCCTAGCACTGAGACATTTGATACATACTTACTGAATAAATTAAGGAATGGCTAACAAATGTTGAGGTCATGTCAAGTGTTCAATAAATGTCAGCTGTCCTTCCCTTCCCTCCCAAGGGCCCTCAGTATTTTATAAGGCACTCAGCACTGCTATATAAATATAGAAAACCACGGCCTTTTAAACTGCTAATTGCCAAGGGATCACACTATGTGCAGGCTTTGCTCGGTCTCTCTGTGCTTGCTGTAAGTATACAAACAAAACTAATAGTTGCTTTCTAACACACGGAAGCCATGCATAGTCCCTTCCTTGCCATATTTTTCTGACAAGATTTCAAAATTGTAGAGGTGACCATCTAGTAATTTTGAGTGATGTTTTCCACAAGCAAATCCATTTTGATAACCAGACAATTTTCTAATATTGGTGAGTCAAGACCTAATTTGTAAATTGTTCCCTCCGAATCAACATGAAAAATGATGTAAACTTTAAATATTTTGGAAACATCAATATCCCTTTTAAGGCATCCCTTAAACTTCTATTTCAGTATCCACCCACGCTTTTGTTTATGATTATAATATGTCCTTGCTTGGGAGTCTCCTTCTACTCATTTATAGAAAATGAGTTGCTACCCTAAGCACTTAGGTCACCGCATAAGAGTAGTGCTTTTGAAGTTCTCTTTGCAGGCTGGCCTTGGTGGCAATGGTAACACTGCATTTGTCTTTGAGGTCGTGGTCATTTTTCTTTTCAATAGAGATTTTTAGCCTAGCTGACTTTGTGTGACCAAATAACCAGGGAAGTCAACTTCTTCCCTCTGGCAGGTTCTATTGGTAAAAGGAAAGGGAGAGAGAGAGATGGAAACAAAGATACACAGAGAGACAGAGGGATGGAGGGAGGAGAGAAAGAGGGGGAAGAAAAGAAAAAAGGCCGAGGAGAAGGGAGAGGAAGAGGAGAATGGGGGAGGTAAGGAAGGAAGGAAAAAGAATGAATAAAAAGGAATCTTCAGCTCCCTAGGTGGCATATTTAAGTTCTAAAGGGTAAGCTCTATTTAAGCACATTTCCTGCCTTTGGTTATGTGTATATATTCAATATAAAGTTTTAAACATGTAATCTCAATCCTAAAGTCATTGAAGCACAATGAAAAAAAGGATGTTTAATGCAAAAGCCAATATTTGTAATACAGAATACACAGTGAGGTAGTTCCTTTGGACTTGATCATGGGAAAACATACTTTCATACTAGTAGCTAACACTAGTATGTTCTAGAAACTCTTCTAGGCATCAGTCTCTTGCCTCTTGACATATAGTAACCTATTTCATCTTCCAACATTCCAGTAAGGCAGATAATATTATTCCCATGTTACAGAAGAAGAAATTGAGGCACAGAGAAGTTAGGCAATTGGCCCAGTGTCACACAACTTCTAAGATGAATATGGAATTTATCTTCTAAAATGAAGGTTTGGGGAGTAATAGTGGATGCTTTTCATAATTATACAAAACAGGGGTAAACTGGGACTGACCTGGAAAAAACAAACAAACAGGACATTATAGTTACCCTAAAATATCAGGATTTGAAACTCAGGCCCAGATCCAGAGTCCATACTTGAATAATTGTAGTAAACTGTGATTTTCCTCTGTTGACTCTCTTTGCCCATTATGTTCATGGCATTCATGCACACACTTTGGCTCTCTCATCTCTTCCTGCTACCTGCCTTCCATTCTTGTCCATGAAGCAACTGATGCATCAAATTAATTAACTCCAACTTTAGTATGTGGACCATTCGCATTCCCTGGCATGACGTTACCTGACAGAGCTGCCATTCTCCAGGACCTCAATTAGGGCGAAGTGCTAAAATCTCATGTTTTTCCTCAGAAACAAGGTTAGAAGCTCCACCCTGCTTTGGTGAACCAAAGGCAAAACAAAAACAAACAAAAAGCAGCCCATATGCTTTAGATTCAACTGGAAAAATTCCTTATGTTTTCTGATGAGAAAGAATTTGATGCTGACTATCCAAATTCAAAATGAAGGTTTTAAAATTGCAAAATGAAAGTGCAGCTGGTTTTGCTCCAAGGTTTATCAGTGATGAGTCACCTATTTTTATTGCATAAGAAATCAAATCTAGTGTTGTAATGAAAACACGATACAGTAAATTTAGGATAATTCTTGGAGCATTTGAGATGTGCCTATTTGTTCAGGGACACTGTGTCCTTTGAGGTTTCTTCTAAGCACTTTAATCTTCTGTAAGAAAGGCATTTTCTCAGTTTTTGAGGAAAGATGCTCTATTATCTAACCACTCACAATGACTGGTTTTAATGCAGCAATTACTGCAGAAGCAGAGGATGGAGATTGTGCACTTATGCTTTGCATTTATGTTCCTTTGTCAGGACTGGACACATTTGTATAAAGTTGGCATACTTTAAGACATTCATTTTTCATCTTACCTCTTTGGTATTCACTTAACATCTGAGCTTCCAAGTTCCCTAAAGACTGCATCTAAGTTTTATTGAAGGGTTTTGGACAGTTAAACTGGGTGAAGGAGGGAAGGGATTGAGGATTGAGTTGGCCCGAGTGACTGGTACAGGTACTAAAAGAAGGAGAAAATAAAAGTCATCTTTAAATTATTTTTGCTATAGGGAAATAAGATTTCTTGTTAATCATGTCAGAGTCATGAAGAACCACAGTGTCATCTAAGGTATCTTCCTAGATACAATATTTTCAATAAACACATTATAAAAGGGATCTGACTTCATAGACTGATAAGATTCAAATGCTAGCCTTAGATATCGGTAGACATCATTTTTAAAACATGAAGTATTTAAAATTGTCATCTAATTGTACATTAGATGATCCTAATTGATTTTTATATTTGTTAATCTATACTGTGTTCAAAAGTACAATCTAATCTATATAGTCATAACTTAATAGCTAACGTGCCTTGAACTGAAGAATGAATGCATTTCATCATGTGAGATACAAGCATGTATAGTTATATCATTTTTGTATATTTAAGAGTATGGCATTAGACTAGAATTTATTCAAGATAAAGTGATAGAGTTGGTACAGAATGTGCTTCCTCCATTTGTAATTTCTTCTTTTGGTTCATTTGATTTTTGTTTTCTATCCAAGGTGTATAGAAACAGAGGAATTATTAGACTTTGGGGTCCAGCAATCTATTTCTTGTTTATGTTCCTTTATGACAGAAACCAGTTGTGTGGCAGTCAGCAAAACCTTCATTTTTTTTCCATCAGTTTTTAGAGCAAAGAGGTGAAATAAATATCCTTTAAATATCAAGAAAACCAAAGTTAGAGTCAGGGGACTTGAAAGCAGATGAACTTAGTTTTGCAGACTGAATAAAGCGTATAAGGACCCTTAAGAAAGAATATGCTGTCAATCTGCTGACCTATCCATCTATTTGCAGTGGAGAATTTGGACCTTTCAGGACACGTGAACTGGATTATTTATGGACAACAAAGACTATATTGTTTGAAAAATTAAAGAAACTAAAATAATTACAGCTGCTATCCAAAAACAGCATTTAACATCCATAACAAATTTATGTGTTACTCAGCACCCTCTTTCCTTCAACATTTAGTAACAAAATCCTTTTTTAAGCTTATTATGTCAAATTACAAGCCAAATGAAATTCCATCCTATGCTGATAATGGATGTCTATAATAGCCTGAAAGAGCTTTAGTAAAGTACAATAATACATAACCATTTCAATTTGGAACTAAGCCAGTGGTGCAATATATTTATATAACTAATATTGTTAAATTCTTAATTTTCATTCTCTTGATTTAAATTACAAGTTTCTTCAGAATGAAATCCACTTATGAAGAGGTGAATGGTTTCTTACTTTAGCTTACTATTATAATAGCTTCTGTAGTTTTCTTTGGTATCTTTCTATTTAAAGTTTCATGACATACCTGAAACTTTAATGTAGAACAAGTATGTACCATTTTCTTAATTGGAAAAGTGTATAATCAACAAGCATTTAAGTATTCATTATTATAGTTTTATTACATATATGTGTGTACATAATTGTTACATAAAATAAATATTCAGGCATTACCAAACATATCATTCATGAATTTTTTCAATATATATTAAAATACTTATTGCAAGTAAAGACACAATTCTCCATTCAAAGTACATATTTATTACTTTCAATTGTGAGAGTATGTTTTAAAAGTTTGCTATTGATCTCCTTAATGGATATTTCTGCATATTGGCTCTGTGGTTATGGCATTACTTGTGCTTTATTATTTGGATTATCACAGCTCTGTCTCCAAGAGCAATATGACTTTGCTTTCCATGCCTCCATGGTCCCCCATTTAATCCATGAAAAATCTGTTCCAAAGATAACATTCAGATGTAAATGTGGAAAATTTGTTTGAAGACAAAGTTCAGATTTAAATGCAAATTTCAGCCTATGAATCAAGTGTGTTAATCAAAATATTTAGCAAAAAATACAGTATGGACTTCTGACTATTGGAATGGAGGTCAGCCATGAACAACTAATGGCAGTACATGTTGGTCTTCTTAGAATATTCTCCATGGGGGATCCCTGGGTGGCGCAGCGGTTTAGCGCCTGCCTTTGGCCCAGGGCGCGATCCTGGAGACCCGGGATCGAATCCCACATCGGGCTCTCGGTGCATGGAGCCTGCTTCTCCCTCTGCCTATGTCTCTGCCTCCTCTCTCTCTCTCTCTCTCTGTGACTATCATAAATAAATAAAAATTAAAAAAAAAAGAATATTCTCCATGGACTGTCATTGTATGATTCTTGTAGAACGCAACTGAAATCTAGATTGATAGGCAAAAGCATTGGCAACCTTAATGAACATTGTCTAATAATAGGAAATAAGTCTGTTCTGTGGCTCTGATAAATATAATTTTGGCTTAAAATTTTATTTTGAATATAGCAATATTTAATTTGGTCAATTTTTATTACACTGAAAGATCTTAGTTAACATTATTACTTCTTTTCTAATAGTGGCTAGCATTCAGAAGCTTCCTGCAGCCTCTGTTCTAACAGACATCAACTTCCCAATGAAAGGACGAAAGGGAATGGTTGACTGGGCAAGAAACTCAGAAGACAGGGTAGTCATTCCAAAAAGCATTTTTACTCCTGTGTCATCATCAAAAGGTAAATATGTGAAATAATTTGAGCTTTGAGCAAAACAGTTATAATATGGTCATTTAATAGTACAATAGATATAAATCTGCTTGTGTCAAACAACTTAGTAACAGTCTACAATCATGAATCTAAGCTAATTTTGTAAACATAGAAAACTTACATTTGGTCTTTAAATCTGAATTTAATGGAGGAAAGGACTCATTAAAATAGAAAAAAAGAAATACGAGTGCAAATTATAGACCTAAGCTTGGCATGGTTAGGTTTCAATATTGACAGTTTTATCCCAGAGTAGAGCACATGACATAATTTAATTTTAGGTATGGAAACATGTTGCATTTTCCACACAGTCATTTCTTATTTCTTCCTCACTTTTGCTTTGGTTTGTAGATATTATTTTGGTATATAAAAGCAAATTTAAGAAAAAAAATTAAGTTTTAAGAACATCTTCAGAAGCCTCTAAAGTTAATGGCTACTTTTGATAGTGACATTGTAGTCCTTGTTTTTTACCTTGGAGATTTTGACCTTTAGCTTGGATCCAAAAGAATATTGTCTCTCTTTTCCCATATCATTGGGAATTGAAACTCAGCTGCAACTACAGTAGCCTCTTCAGCCTGATGAAGGAAGTTTACTTCATATGACAGAAAAGCACTGAAAACACATCCTTTTGAGCTACCATTAATATGTATGGTGTGTGGGCTAATCTGCCTAATGCATGGTTAGGAAGGCATTTCTTCTATTCAACTTTGCATCAGCAAGTACTGGAATCCCCTGGTAATGAGCAGATTACAAATTTTATAAGACAGTATTTTTCTTGTCACTTCACTAATATTTTTTATTTCATTTTTTCTAGAATTAGATGAATCATTGGTATTTGTTCTTGGAGCAGTCCTGTACAAAAACTTAGATCTAATTTTGCCCACTTTGAGGTAAGCTGCAAAGTAATAAGCTGTTACAATCTTTGTAAATTATTCCAAAAATGTGATTATAGCTCATTCTATGAAAATAGTCAAACAAGCTTTGTTAATACAAAGTGCTCTTTCTTAAATTAAATAGAAAATACCCATTTAATGAACAGCTTATTAGCATATTATGCACTTCAAAACAACTAGAAAAGACAATTTTGGTCTCTGATTATACCCCTGCAATTCTTTTGTAACTAATCATGACTTGCCTTAAGACTGAGAGAAAAAAAAAAAAGTAAGAAAAAGAAAAAACTCATCTCTGTAATAGAATGGGTTGTTTTAAAATTAATCTGTCTTCTCTCTTTATTTTCACTTAATGGTACTGTTCATCAACATTACATGAAATGAAAGGAGTGCCATGATGACTGGGAATGAATGCTTTGTTCTTCACTTGCATAAGATCTCAATTTGCCTCTAAATAAATATTCAATTATAGCTACATTAAGAAAAAATGCTGTTGTTAAATTGAGGACTATTTTTGGAAGAAATCCATTGATTTCTTTCCTCCCAGACATAAAAAGAAACAATTACACATAGTAATTCCACGAGCATTAATTTATTCGCTCTATTGTCTTAACTATTTTCCCTGATCTCACAGAAAATATCATTCCCACCTACTTGGGTAGTGATGCCATCACTCATGATGACCTATTTCCTCTACCCCATCTCCTTCTGGAGGACTGAGACCAAGTTGGTAGTTGTTGCTGTTGTTGTTTGTTTGTTGTTGTTGTTGTTGTTGTTATTTTTCTCTTAAACACAGCCACATTTGCAGTGAGTTCTTACACCCTTCTGAATAAAGCTTCAAATTTTTAGAGGGGAAAGACTGTGAATGATGTGTACAGTTATACCAGAAGCATAACAAATAGTCTCATAAATAAACACAATGAGGGCAGTCCAGCAGAAAAAAATGGGCTTGTAAGGAAGCAACTAAGTTTTCTGCAACAGCAGTAACTAGTCTTCGATTCTTTGGAGAAAATCTTCCCATGTGCAACAAATTATTAATATGGTCAGTAAATCTCTAGCTGCATTGCAGTTTCTTCTTCAACCAAAGAGGCACAGAGGCAACTTATGGGAAGTTGAGTTTTCTTTAACTCCCTTCTCTGGATGGAATTTGGACTTTCTGAATTTGAATCAGATCTGTGCCTGTTTGCTTTTGTTCTATCAATAACAGATTTTCAAAACTAATGAGTTTACTCTCCACTTGGCCACTGGTTTTGTTAAAATGCATGGGAATGCACAATTACAGATAAATGGATTTATAGTTATACTCCCTCTAACATTGTGTATGGTATTCATTTGAAAAGAAATGTACTAAAGTTAAATTTACCCAGATACTCAAAGTTAGGCCCTTATTTCCATAGGGAATTCATTTGTATGAAGCTAATCTTTCAAGAACTCTAGATTAGGCACTAACTTAAAATCAGATGACTAGGATTTTCATTTTAATTTCACATAACAGGAAATTTATAAACTTATTCAGTAACTCAGAAAGTGTCTGCCTTCAGTTCAACTTTAAAATATAAGCACCTTAAAAAATAAACAAACTAACAAAACTAACTAAATAAATAAAACGTAAGTCCCTTGATGTGCAATATTCATCCTATTTGCTGCTGAGGGATAGAGTGAATGCAAATGAAATATTCAACATAAAATGCTTTAGATTGTGAATTAGTTTATCTCCTACATGTCTAACAAAGTTGCATTATGATTAATCTTGTTTTGCATAATACCACAGAAGTCACTCACACAACTGAAGTCAGATTATGTCATGTTTCATAACCTTATGGTCAAGGGAATTGAATATTTGGGGTAATCTAATGAGTATGTTATGAGTGATTTAATGGCTAAAGCAGGGAATAATCCAGAGCAGTGGTTCCCCCAATACCACCGGTGACAAAAACGGATTCAGATTAGTTTGGGGACAAGTTGTTGACTTCTTTATATGTAAATTGTGGGGTTGAACTTAAAAGTTCTTTCCAACTTAAAAAATTCCTTGTCTTTATTGCAGTAAAATAGAATTGTGCAGTTCTGACATATTCTTTAAAGTCCTAAACAACCTTTATATAAGAAATAGGCTAATGTGAGTATATATACCCACTTATGCTTTCCATGTATAAAATAATTAGGTAAATGACTATAGGAAAACAATATTCATATTTAGATTTATTGACCAGGAACAATAACAATGGAATGCTCTGAATGAAATGTTTAAGTACTACTTGAAAGGTGAAGTATTAGCATTTACTTCTCATTTTCTTTTATTTTATACAGTGAAATAAAATAAAGAAGCATTCTCAGGCTTGTTTTATTTTCTTCTCCTTTTCAAAAGGCTACTCAACTTTCCAGAAAGTTGAATTAGTAACCGTACCAATGACAGATCTGCTAAATAAGAGAAGTAAGCCTTTTAGAGGACAAGGGTAGTGTCTTTGTTTTAGTCACTGAACAAATATTTACTAAGCAGCAACTCGGCTAACCTTACTGTCTGAATTCTTTTAAATCTTCTCTACTATCGAAATTCCATGACAGTGTTTAATAAATAATAAAGGTCCAAGTAATATTTACTGGAATAATTAATTATCTTATCTGATAGAATATTCTACATAAGCCATTTTTAAAATAATAGGCATTTAGTGTACATACCATACAAATATCTTAGGAACAGAAAAATACATATATTTTGTTGTTTTACTTATAAATTGGACTATGTGAATTGAACCCAATAGGAAAGAATAATCTTCTAATTCGACATGAAAAAATACACAAATTTGCTCTTTATATTTACTTATTATTTACCAAATTTTCATGACACATTTTCCTGAGTGATTATTTTACTAATTATCTGTTCAAACTATTGGAGCCAAGTTTCCCATACACTGAATAATGTTAAGCTTGCTGTTAAGTTTCTAGAAATTTTATATTTTGATGTAATCATTTTCAAAACAATACTTTGCATAATTTCTCTCATGGGGACTAGGAAGGAGAACTTGATGTAATGTTTTGAATAGATATAATTTAGAAATTTTCCTTCATACATAGGCAGAAATAACTTTGCATGTTGACTCTTTTATTTAGAGATGTCTTTTCTTTTCTTGCCCTACTATGCATTCAATTATTCTTCGAGCTGCAATTTTTATTTTGCTGTTTGATTATCTTCCCTTTTACAATTAAGTAGATTCAGATTGTCCCTTCAACTGAAGGAATATGCTCTACTTAAGTACAAACTAAATATGTGCTGTTCTCAGCCTTCCACTTTTATCCCTCTTAGAATAATTTTCTATAGCCAAAAAGTATAGAACCAGATTATTTAGTGCTGCAAGGTCCTTTAAAGGTTAGTACCATCTAGAATTCTAATTTTTCTCATGAGAAACTGACCTCCTTATTAGTTCAGTGACCTGTATCCAAGACTAAATGTACAGTAGGTGACTGAGTTCTAATCCAACTCAAGTCTTCTCTGCCAAAACCAGGACTCTTCCACTGCCTTGCTGCCTCTACAATGCCAGTATTGATTCTTTTGAGCAGTACAAACTATGCACTTTGATATTAATGTGAATACATATTATTCAGAACATCTTATAAGGTTAAGGAGAAAGTGACCGTGTATGAGCAAACTCAAGGATACTTGGGGGTCAACTTGGTGGCCCCAACCCAGGCTACTGACATCAAGGTATGAGGCTATCATTCTTCCTAGCCCCTCATCACCATTTTGGGGGCTAATAGATGAGGGCTGGCCAACAAAGGCCAGAGGGTCTTTTGGGAGAGGCAAGGCCATCCACATGTAGCCCCCACTCAAGTCAAGAAATTAAGAACCACACACAACCTGGCAAGCTCCCGAACTTCTGGTGAGGATTTTTAACTGTAATAACCTTTTGGTAGGACAATTTGGCAATAGCAAGAGGCTTTAAAAATGCATTGTCATTGATACAGCCACTTTTAGGAATTTGTGTTATAGAAATTATCTCTAAAGTATTTTTTTAATTTTTATTTATTTATGATAGTCACACAGAGAGAGAGAGAGAGAGAGAGGCAGAGACACAGGCAGAGGGAGAAGCAGGCTCCATGCACTGGGAGCCCGACGTGGGATTCGATCCAGGGTCTCCAGGATCGCGCCCTGGGCCAAAGGCAGGCGCTAAACCACTGCGCCACCCAGGGATCCCTAGAAATTATCTCTAAGGAAAAAAAAAAAGTGTATCCAATCATACCCTCAAGCTAGAGCTCGAGAAACAGTTTAAACATCCTGTTTTCTGATTCATTTAATAGTCAGATTCCAGTCTTATAGGAAATCACAATACTTTTGAGTATAGGAACAATGTATAGTTTTCCTGTAGGACATGTGCAAGGTATAGTCCTATCAAAAAAAAAAAAAAAAAAAAGCATTTTAATGTAGCTATTAACATTCACAACACTGTAAAGGATCTAATTAAAATTATATGCAAATTTCACTATAGTATTAAAATGCCAGAAAAAATACAGATGGACAAAAAGCAACAATGTTCTCATAAGCCAGTAGTGGTCTGAATTATCTTTCAAAAAGGGAAAAAAAAAATTTGAGTAATGCAAAACCACATGAATTTTCTGTCAGGTGTACCAATCTAATAGAGATAAATGACATGGAATATATTTCATATTTAGCAAATGGAACTCATTTGAGTTCGTATATTATAGGAATTAAAAGCAAATGGGAAAAGCAATTGAACTAAATCATATTAGAAATAATCAAAAAATGAAAACATAATTACTTTTAAACCAATACATTCTGAAGGCAATCAACCTCAAATTGTTGAGTTCTCTTAAGAGCACCTGTACTTCAGTTTCAGGACCTAAGCTTTGGATCTTACTTCTTCATTCTGAGTTTTCAATAACATATTGTAGTTTTATGATATCCTGTATCTTTTATAATATCCTAATGTGAGGACACCAGAAATTAAATTATCTGTGGGAATAACAAATTTGCATAACTAATATTATAAAATATTATTATGCATTCAGTATATTATTTACAAAAATCTGAGTTTAATTTGGCTATAACTTTTGAAAGAGAATTTAAATCTCTGATCACTTCTTTGTAGTTCTAGGTGTTACATCCCTTAGTAAGCCTACCTTGAAATTCTAATTAGTTTTAAAGCTCTAAATTAGTTCAATCCTACTTTTTAGCAACCATCAGCTGATTTTAGTTTTAAAAGCAAATATATTTAGATTAATGATTTTGATGAAGTCCCAGTTCCTAGAATATATGAAACCATCTATTTTGTTTTGGCTTTATTTAAACTGGGGGACTTGTTTGAAACAATTATGAAAACTCTCAATTTAGAAGCTACCTAAAATATAATTCTAAAAATGGAAAGAGGCTATAGTAATTTTAATAATTTTTATTAAACCATTAACATATTTTACTGTACTTATCTGATTATACTTTATTTGCACAATATGTTCCATAATCCCCACTGATGTTTATTTATAAATGCACTGCACTCTCTATAATGTGGTGAAAAGCACATAACATGAAATTTACCCATCTTGACTATTTTTAAGATGCACAGAACAGCAGTTAGATGCAGTTAATAGTACTAACTATATGCACCTTATTGTGCAATGTATCTCTAAAACTTTTTCCTTTTGCAAAATTGAAACTGTATACTCTTTAAACAATAGCATCCTTTTTTTTTTTTTTTTTCACCTCCTCCTAGCCTCTGGAGACTTTCTGTTTCTAAAACTTTGACTACTTTAGATACCTCATTTAAGTGGAATCCTGCATTACTTGTTTTTCTGTGACTGACTTGTTTCTCTAAAATAATGTTTTTAATGTTCATCTTTACTGGAACATATGACAGAATTTCCTCTTTTTTAAGGCTGGATAATATTTTACTGCCTGTATATACCATAGTTTCTTTATCTATGATCTATCAAGTAGATATTTAGGATGCTTCCACCTCTTGGCAATCATGAATATTGCTGCAATAAACAAGGGTGTGTGTGTATCTCTTTGAGATTCTGTTTTCATTTCTTTTGGATATATAATCGGAAGTGGAATTTATACATCATATGCTAATTATATTTTTGAGTTTTTGAAGAATCTTCATACTGTTTTCCATAGCAACTGCACCACTTTACATTCCCACTAACAGTGCACAAGGCTTCATTTCTCTACAACAATACCAACATTTGTTATTTTCTGTTTTTTTTTATTGTTTTGTTTTGATTTATTTGTTTTTTTAAAGATTTATTTATTTATTTATTTATTCATGATAGACATAGAGAGAGAGAAAGAGGCAGAGACACAGGAGGAGGGAGAAGCAGGCTCCATGCCTGGGAGCCTGATGTGGGATTCGATCCTGGGACTCCAGGATCGCACCCTGGGCCAAAGGCAGGCGCTAAACCGCTGAACTACCCAGGGATCCCCTGTTTTGATTTATTTGTTTGGATAGTAGCCATCCTAACAGCTGCAAAGTGGTATCTCACTGTGGTTTTGATATACATTTCCCTGGTGATTAGTGATATTGAGCATCTTTTCATATACTTGTTGACCATCTCTATATCCTATTTGGAGAGATGTCTATTTAAGTCTTCTGTCCATTTTTTAATCCTATTGTTTGTTTTGTTGTTGAGTTTTAGGATTTCCTTATATATTCTCAATACCAACCATTTGACAGATATATGGCTTATGTTCTTTCTTATCCCACAGACTGCCTTTTCACTCAGTTGATTGTTTACTGCACAGAAGTTTTTAAGTTTGATATAGTACCATTTGTCTAGTTTAGCTTTTGTTGCCCGTACTTTTGATGTCATATCAAAGCAATCATTGTCAGATTCACTGTCATGAAGCTTTTCCCCTATATTTTCTTCTAGGAGTTTTATAGTTTCAAGTTTTATGTTTAGATCTTTAATCTATTTTGAGTTAATTTTGTTATATGGTGCAATGTAGGGGTCTAACTCCATTCTTTTACAGTTTTCCTAACATCATTTGTTGAAGAGATTATCTTTTCTGATTGTGTATTGTTGGCACCATTGTCAAAGATAATTTGAGCCTATATGAGAGGGTTTATTTCTGGGCTTTCTATTTCAGATGGTTTATGTATCTGTCACTTGTTTTTATTCCAGTACCATACTGTTTTGGCTTACTGTAGCTTTGTAATATGTTTTGAAATCAAGGGGCCTTGATCAAAACTATGAGGTCTCTGGCTTTGTCTTACTTTGCAAAGATTGTTTTGATATTCAAAGTTTTTGAGAATCCATAAGAATTCCGTGGGTTTTTTTTTTTTTTTCTATTTGTGTAAAAAAAAAGTGTCATCAGGATTTTTTTTTTTTAATTTATTTATTTATGATAGTCACACAGAGAGAGAGAGAGAGAGAGGCAGAGACACAGGCAGAGGGAGAAGCAGGCTCCATGCACCGGGAGCCTGACTTGGGATTCGATCCTGGGTCTCCAGGATTGCGCCCTGGGCCAAAGGCAGGCGCCAAACCGCTGCGCCACCCAGGGATCCCTGTCATCAGGATTTTTGATAGGAATTGCAGTGATCTTTAGATTGCTTTGGGTAGTACAAACGTTTCAACAATATTAAGTCTTCAACTTCATGAATATGGGACATCTTTCCATTTATATGTGTCTTCTTTGATTTCTATTAGCAAGATTTTTTTTTATTTTTTTGGTTTTCAGTATAAAAGTCTTTCACTTCCTTACATTCATTCCTAAGTATTTTATTCTTTTTGATTCTATTATAAATGGATTTGTTTTCTTAATTTACTTTTTTTAAAATAATAAATTTATTTTTTATTGGTGTTCAATTTACCAACATACAGAATAACACCCAGTGCTCATCCCGTCAAGTGCCCCCCTCAGTGCCTGTCACCCATTCACCCCCACCCCCCACCCTCCTCCCCTTCCACCACCCCTAGTTCATTTCCCAGAGTTAGGAGTCTTTATGTTCTATCTTCCTTTCTGATATTTCCCACACATTTCTTCTCCCTTCCCTTATATTCCCTTTCACTATTATTTATATTCCCCAAATGAATGAGAACATACACTGTTTGTCCTTCTCCGATTGACTTACTTCACTCAGCATAATACCTTCCAGTTCCATCCACGTTGAAGCAAATGGTGGGTATTTGTCGTTTCTAATGGCTGAGTAATATTCCATTGTATACATATACCACATCTTCTATATCCATTCATCTTTCGATGGACACTGAGGCTCCTTCCACAGTTTGGCTATTGTGGACATTGCTGCTATAAACATCAGGGTGCAGGTGTCCCGGCGTTTCATTGCATCTGAATCTTTTGGATTATTTGTTAGTGTATGGAAATGCAACTGATTTTTTAGTGTAAATGTTGTATCCTGTAATTTTGCTAAATTTGTTAATTAGTTCTGTCAGGTATTTTTTTGTGGAATCTTAGGTTTTCTACGTATAATTACACCTTGAACAGAGATAATTTCTCTTTCTTATCTAATTACTTTGATTACCAATTCAATACTATGTTGAATAGAAGCAGTAGATGGCATCCTTGCCTTGTTCCTGATCTAATAGTGAACACTTTCAGTTTTTCTTTTTAATATTTTATTTATTTACTCATGAGAGACACACACACACACACAGAAAGGCAGAGACACAGAGGGAGAAGCAGGCTCCATGCAGGGAGCCCGACGTGGGACTCGATCCATGTTCTCCAGGATCACTCCCTGGACCAAAGGTGGTGCTAAACCACTGAGCCACCCAGGCTGCCCCACTTTCAGTTTTTCACCATGAGTATAATGTTAGCTATGATTTTTCATATATATTCTTTATTATGTTGAGATACTTCCTTCTATGCCTAATTTGTTAAGAGTTTTTAATCCTGAAAAAATGAATTTTTTTCAAATGTCATTTCTGCATCGAGACAAATCATGTTGTTTTGGTCCTCCATTCTGTTAATATGGTATATTACCTTGATTTTCATACGTTGAACTATCCTTGCATCCCAGAAATAATTATCACTTGATGATGTATGATATTTTTTAATAAGTGAATTTAATGTGAATTTGATTTACTAGTATTTTGTTTAGATACTTTTGGATCACTATTCATCAGGAATATTGGCCTGTAGTTTTCATTTCTTACATCTTTTTCTGATTTTGGTAAGAGGGTCTCATAAAATGAATTTGGAAGTATGTCCTCCTCTTCAAAGTTTTTGGCTCTATTTTGGTTACCACTTGCATGGTCATCATTTTCCATCTTTCACTTTCAGCCTGTGTATGTCCTTATACCTAAAGTGAGTCTCTTGTAAGCAGCTACATTCCATTTTATAGTCACTTTTTTTTTTTACTTTCTTTAAGATATGGTTCATGTACATTAAATACCATAAGCCTTTGTAATAATTGTAAAGAATAACTTGGGTCTCCTTTGATTGAATACCTCTACACATTTTTAAATGTTTTAGCCCAACCAACTAGCACAAATCTCAAGAACAGAAAAGAACTTTGTTATTTCAGTCATGAAATCCATTTGGCTATAAGATCTGCTTTCCTAGCAGTGAATACAAATGTGTACCCCGCCAAGAAGCATTAGTAGATCACAAAGCTTGACAGGGCACATAAGGAGCCAGCTACTCACTTATGCAAATTAGAATAAATGATAGACTAAATTAAAGATAATTTCATACACTGTACACTTTTTAAAAAGGGACCCATGCATAATGTATATTTGCTTATTTTTCCTTCATTAAGCATTTTAATACCATGATAATGGCATTACACTTTAATCCAACTTTGTCAAAAGTTTGATATTTTTGTTTTGTTTTTATGTGTTTACTTAATATGACATTTCAACATGTGTTAGCACTAAAATGTGCAAAGCATAATGCAAATGAGGATATATAAATGCTAGATAAAATTCTTTCTCTCATTGAACTTATGATCATGTGGAAGGAGACACACATATCATAATGGATGTCGTGGTAGAGATAGTTACATATTAGTAACTATTAGTTAGTTAGTTATATTGGCATGCATCTTTTCCCAGGTGGATTCTAAGTAAGTTCTCACATACACACACACATACATACACATGCACAGAGCAAAAGTCATAGGGCAGACTCTGCCCTCTAGGGATCATCTCCATTAGGTCAGGTGAGAAGTTAACAAACCTAACACAGAGTAACATACTCTACAGAAGGCTACTTAGCTACTTTGCTTTCTATACCCCAGTTTCCCAGGGTCAAACTTCCTACATGCCCAAGCACACAAAGAGAGCTTCATAAATATCTTGAAAAAATTATAAATTCCTATTTGGAATACTCCTATTTGTATTTTCCAGTAAATGATCTATTTATGCAACTTTTAAAATAATACAAAATATCGATATACTATCAAATTAAGCAAAATTTATTAATTATAAGTAGCAGTTGAGTTAAATTGACATTGGTTTTATTTATAGGAGAAAAATGGGATTATAAATAGAACCAGAATAAAAAGGCAAAATGAATTTAAGTGACATGTATATATTTTTGTTTCAAGGTAACCCACCCAGAACTCAAACATATTCAGGCTAATTTGGAAAAGGAACTCGCATCTCTGTGCTCAAGACTGTTTCTGGGAGAAACCTCTATAATTTTTTAGGTGCTGACATTCTCCCCAGCCCCAAGCTATATACACCTTGTCATTCTCTAAGAGTCCTGTCATATCTACTAGTATAATTAATTGCCCAACTCACAGCTTTGTTAATTCCATCTATTCATATTTGATCCCTTGAACACTTTTATTCCCAGAGAAACAAGGAATAATAAATTTGCAAAGGGAACTTGGCATTTAGAATTTACCTTCATATCACTCTCAATGCAACTTACCTTCAACTATATTAAATGAAATAAATGACAACTAAGTAGTCCTCTCTGTTTGCAGCTACCTTCCCCTAAGAAGTAGAAAGTCAAATTTATATTTTGTTGTTTTTTTACTTTTGACTGTTAGGTTAGATACCATGAAGCTTTCTGAGTGTTTAAGAATTTGTTATTTGACATTACTAAATTCATGAGAGATGAACTAAAATGGGTTAAAAAATCTTACCCAACTCAAAATATGTTTATAGTCCCTCTATTACTAAATATAATAAATTCCTTATGGTGGCAGAGCCAGCATTCTTTTTGGTGAAATATCATGGCAAAAACCCCACCACATTAGAGAAAATGTTTCACAAAGAATGTGAGGTTCAACATTGTTCTGCAATACTAGAATTCTATGATTTTGATGGAACAGCCATTTTTGGAAATAGTGTAGCAGTGACTTCTAAAATTAAACACATTTCTACCACAAGCAATTCCACTCCTAGGTTTTTATCCAAAACCTTTGAAAACACATGTCTATATAGAAAGTATCTATGCCAATTATTCATAATAACTAAATATGAATAGTAGTATTCATAAAAGCTAAAAATTAGACGTAACCCATAGGTTGCTTACTTAATTGATGAGTAGATCGCAAACTGTTACAGCTGTACATGGAGTAGCTATAAAGAGAAACAAAATGGATGAATCTCAGAAACATTATGCTAAGTGAATTAAATCAAACATGAAAGTCTATGTATTTTATGATTCTATTTAAATGAAATTCTAGAAAAGGCATGATTATAGTGGCAACATGTTCATGGTTGCCTAGAACCTTGGAAATAGGAGGGGATCAGATACAGAGAGTTCAAAGAGACTGTTCAGGGTGAGGAACCTATTGTCTATCTTGATTTTGGTGGTGCTTACATGGTAGTATACAATTACTGAAAGCATTAAACTGCCCACTTAAAATTGGTGATTTTTGTTATCTGTAAATAATGCCTTAAACAACAAAAAAGAAGGAAAAAAGTAAAATGACTTCATCTTTGATACCTATTACGAATTCCCCAGAATAGTACATGTTCTATGGAAGAACATGCTCTGTGGTTTATTTCAAATAAAAAAGAAGGAATGGAAGAAATATATATAGTAAAAGTATAATAAAACTTTAAATCTCTAAATAACAGATGATGTGTGGCATTTTATATATGTTGGATAAAAACTCGTATGTATAAGAAAGAGTTGATTCAGTTTTATTAGTTTATGTTTATGGATAATGTTTTGTAGCTTGTAAATATATTTAAAACTTCTTTGTGAGTGAACTGTAATTGGTAAGATATTTCAAAAGGCAAATATATTTCTTATATTGAGCATATTGAGACAAAGAAGTGGCCTGTAAGTCTCTATTGCTATAATGAATGATGGCCAATGATTAGCAACAGCATTTATTTATATTTGAACTCTACTTGCTTTCATGCTAACCCACATTCCAATCATTCATCTTAATGAATTTTGAGATAGTCTGAAAAACGCCAAGATAGCACTTTAGAAGAAGAATATTTGGTCTCCTGGAGAACAAAACTGTTAAGTCCACCTTGAGATAAATGGATTATATTCATTTAAAGATTGCCTGAAGGTTTGAATTCACAATCCATCTCTCTTGTAGGTGAATCAGATTTAAGTAATCGAAAGCTTGTCAGTGCTGCTGCTTTTTCATCTTCCCTGCATCTAAAATGGTAACAGTCAGCAATAGCTTTTTCCCCTCAGTTTTCTAGTTGTAGATAGGGTTTGTTTATAAGAAAAAAAGAACTGTAGCTTTCCATGAGTAGTACTTTAGTATCATGCTTTAAATCTGTTTGCCCAATGTTTTTCTGTTTTCCTTAAGATATATTAGGATGTATTTATTTATTTAACATGCATTCCATGTACTGACCAGTAGGAATTCATACTTGTCATCGATCCTTTCTCCTCTTAATCATAATTACTCTGTTTCAGAAATTACACTGTCGTTAATTCCAAAGTCATCGTGGTCACAATAAGGCCTGAACCCAAAACATCTGATTCGTTCCTGGAAATAGAACTAGCTCATTTGGCTAATGTAAGTATCATCCGTGTGGCATTGAATTTCTTATAGAATTTACCTTTGAAAAAAGGTTAACAGTCACTCATTTGATTAGATCAGAACACATTTTCTAGACACTTTTACAGTTGTAAATGGAGTCATTTTTTATGAAGATATATATCATGTAGAAACAAAATGCCAGGAGATGCCAAGTGACGTGCGTGCATTTTTGATAACTTGGTACTTCTGGTGACTGTATAGTTTGAAAAACTATTTTTATTATGTTTTATTAAAATGCTGAATTGCATTTTTTAAAAATGCCAGATTATCCTATGCTTTTGTCCATAATAAAACTCTCTTCAGTTTGTTCAGGTTAATAATCATGAAATTTCTTATCTATGTAAACATCTTTAATGGGCTCTAAGCCAAGCAATGGAGGAGATCAAGATGAAAAAGAACCTGTCTCACCATGTGGTGAGGAACACTGCCATGTACATACATAATTTTAAGATGCATACAGCAATAGAAGTCATAAACATAATACAAAGGGGAATGATTAACTTCAGGGTACCCCAGAGGAGGAAAATGGGTGGGATGGCATTCGAAAGTGCTAGGTCAAGGATCAGAGAAGTCTCCTTAAAACTACCTCGGTACTCTAGAAATCCAAATCTAAACCTCCCATTCCAGAATGACAAGAACGCTTTCTTAAATCCATCCAGCTGCAACTGAAATTCTCTAAATCTTGTTCAGTCCTTCTATAGAAATTTAAAATTTCTACCTATACTTTACATATTCACTTTAAATGCTTAAATCATTAATAAGTAGGGACAAGGAAGGTGATTCCTATTAAGGTCTCCTAATTATACTTTTTTACTCCCTGTGTTAATGTAAGCCACTCTCATGTGTTGCATGTGTACAGTTTTTTTTTTTTAATTCTTTGCAAAGTTTCTTTGAGGTTGACCTTTTACATACAAATAACAGAAGCACAAAGTGTCATTTTCCCAAATCAATAAACTTCGTGAATGACATAACAGAATTTATATTCACATCCTTTTGTTTACAAAACCTATGAATTCTCTCCTATTTTATAATTTCTGTTTTCCAAAATTAATCTAGGTTTTATAAAAGAAAATCAATCTAAGTTTCATAAAAAATGACAATTTTCTTCCCTGTAAACCACTTTTTACTAACATGCTTCAGGCTTCCTAGATTATTTAATGAAAATCTCAAATCTCTTTGTAATGGCTTTTAAACATCACAACTCATACTTAAACTATTAGGTCTTTTTCTGCTTTTGCCAAAATGTGACCATACAGATTCTATTTAATTTCAATAATGTGTTTATTTTTATAAAATCTACCTCCTTTACACTAAGAATAATCTCATCTCTACCTAATCTTATCACTGCACTGAACACTGGGAATTCCTTTAACATTCTTTTGAGTAAAGAATTTATTTTTTCGTAGGTTCAAAATTTGTTTAAAAATATTTATTTACTTATGTGCTTGTTTTTATTGTTTATTATGACAATGTCTACCAGTTATAAGCATTGGTGAAAAATATTAGGAGATACTAGTTCCCCAAATTGTTTACTAAAAACAGCAATACAGTGTCAGAAAATATATCATGTTTCTTATGGAGAAAACACTTATGTAAGTGAACATTAACAAAACTTTCCTAAATAAAGTCACTATTGAGAATTTAAAGAACATATTAATTAAATGACATTTTTTTCATAAGTTGAAGAAAGAGTAATCTTAAAAATAGTGTTGACAAAACAGTCTCACTAGGTTAATTCAGTAAAACTATTTGAAATGTACAGATTTAAGCTCTGAGTAAACTTCTCTCCTAGGGGGATATTCCGTCTGCTGATTTACAAGGGAGATAAACTATGTACAGAAAATTACTTTTTACATATGAAAACCAGAATGTATCATCAATACATTTTATTAAGCACCAGCTAGACACTTGGAGTGACAGTGAAATTCAGAGTTTAAAAATGGTGAGATAATTATCACAAGTCACTTAGAACTAATTCTGTCTTTCACAATTTTGAGCGAATGTGTTGACCAGATTTTCAAAACAATACAGTCTCTGCTCTAGAAGACCTCTATTTAAAAGCATATGGACAGGGACACCTGAGTGGCTCAGCAGTTGAGCATCTGCCCCTGGCTCAGGGCGTGATCCTGGACCAGGAATGAGTCCCACGTCAGGCTCCCTGCATGGAACCCACTTCTCCCTCTGCCTATGTCTCTGCCTCTCTCTCTCTCTCTCTGTCTCTCATGAATAAATAAATAAAATCTTTAATAATAAAAAAAAAGCATATAGACAAGTTGGCAAATTGAATTTAAATAAAATATTTTTTAAAAACTAAAAAAATAAACTAAAAAAATACAAGCATATAGACAAATCTATTGAAAGAGGCTCTGAGGGAAGAGAAGTGGAAGAAGAAAAGCTTATGCTAGAGAAGAAAATGCTGTCAAGGGTTCTCACTAGCTTTTACTATGCTCTTCCTTGCAGTGCCCAGCTGCCATCAGAGGCCACACCAATTAATAACTACACAATGGGGCCTCGTTGGTGGCTGGATCCCTCATTTCTTTTCTCTCCTTTATTTTATAAATACCTTTCACACTTCATCCATACAATACATACAGTCTTTCGTGCTCTCCTTTTTTGAATTTCTAATGCTTGTTGTATTTATACTTACCATCCCAATTAGAGTTTGTAAAATACGATACTACTCACTGAGGGAAAGGATGTATAACTCACTGGTTGAGTATCTTAGTATTTATTACCGGTTTTATAAAAATATTCAGTATATACTGGTTTTAGTTTATTTCTATTCAAGAGATAATAAAAAGCCTACACTGAAATATAATGGTCTTTGCTAAAATGTGAAAAAAGATACATCTTAAACATGAAAATAGAAATTGATTAGAACAAACTGAAATTTTATTGTAACCGCTATTATTGCCTTCACAATGGAACTGTTTTAGATATGATATATTTCTAATATCAAGTCTACTTTCACCTATTTTCTTATATCAAAAGTATGTGCCACACTTTCCTGAACTCGGAAAACAGTAATGACTTGCAAATTATATTTGTTTCATATACCATGTAGAAAAAAAATGAAGAATAGGAATTAATGGTTATAGCAAGTCTAGAGAAAAGCCTGTTAACATTTCCTAAATGAAATGTATTCTTTTAAAAATCTTTTTAACAAATAACGTTTAAAGTATGTTAAAGATAATAGGGCCCTTGGGAACTGATAGGGATAGGTAGTAGAATATGGAATCTTGAAATTCCAAATTGTATTTAGCAAAGCCAATTGCAGTTTTACCCAGCTCATAAATCATTAATGACTAAAATGTTATTCTTAGTTCAGGTCTGGGGGGCTTATGGCTTTATTGTGATGACCTATAGTGCTGGATTTGTAGTCCTTAGTATTCAGGCATAGCAATTGTTTGCATTGAAAAAAATATAAAATTTGCATTCCCAGAAAAATAATTTTATTTTTCATGTTACTTCCAGTTTCTTCAGTGTGACAATTATGCTTATCAATATTGTTAGATTATCTAATGCATAAGGAAAGTTATTATTTTTTTTGAAGATAATTATTGAGTCCTTTTTTAAAAAAATTATTTATGATAGTCACACAGAGAGAGAGAGAGAGAGAGAGAGGAGAGAGAGAGGGGGGCAGAGACACAGGCAGAGGGAGAAGCAGGCTCCATGCACCGGGAGCCCAACGTGGGATTCGATCCCGGGTCTCCAGGATCACACCCTGGGCCAAAGGCAGGCGCTAAACCGCTGCACCACCCAGGGATCCCTAATTATTGAGTCCTAAATGAGTATAGTAGAATGACCATATATGCACACATGCGTGCACACACCCCCCCAACATTAGGATGCCTTGGATCTGACAGATCTGATAGATCTGAGACAGATATGACTTTCCAAGGTGTATAACATCTCCATCTTTAAAGATGAGTTAGAAGACTAAGAAAGTAAATTAATTTTGGTTATCTCATGCTCTATCAACTTTGTTAGCTTAAAAACGCATTCTTTTTCCAAATTTAAAAATATTTTTATGTACTTACATTTCTGTTGGAAGGATAGATTGGACTATGCTGGCCTGCAGTCTCTGCAGTCTTGCTTTTCTGTTTCTTCCTCTAAGAAATGACTCTAATGGTCTAGGTAGCATGATACTGCTGTCTTTCAGCATTTAGAAAAATCTGTGAGGTTTATTCGTAGTTCTCAAATTGGTCATAGTCACAAAAATTCTTATGGAAATTTGAGCTTGTACAAGGTTTTGTTTTCTTTGCCATATTTGCTTACATACTAATAAGATCAAGCTAACAAATGAAGGAGTCTGTTTTATGTGTATAAACTAAAATTAATTGTGAGCCTTGGCCTTTGTAAATCATAGCTGAAAACACAATGGAAGACTATAATGAATATGCTTGTTACTGTTAGATAAGCATGAGAAACAATGAAAAGAGATTTCAGCACTCATCAGTGGGTATTTTGATGAATATCAAAGACTGATAACAACCTAAGGAATTAAAAATCACTTGGCAAAGCTTAAGGAAGACCAGTCTATGCATCTATAATCTCTACAAGGGGATGTTTGTATCCCTTTACTTTTTGAATTACTTTTCTACCCTAGCTTTTATCTATTTGAAAAAGATTTCTGACTTTTTTTTTTCCTGCCTAAAGCTGTTGGTAATTTTTATGAAGAGTTTTGAAATGCTAACTAGACAAGCAGATTGATGGCTGTGCCACTGGCTGAAATTGAGATAGACATTCTCTAGCTACAGTTGGTTTTGTTTTTCTGGTTATATCCTAAATTCCCCAGTTTGAATAAGCAATCTTCCCACTTACATTTCAAATTCAGTTTATTTTATTCGTAATACATAGTTAAAATTTTTCAAAAAGATTTTAGAATAATCACACTATTTTTGGAGCAGTGGTCAGCAAACTTTTTCAGTTAGGAGTCAGATAGCAAATACTTTAGACTTGTGAGCCATAACGGCCTCTGTCCCATCTACTCAGTTCTGCTGTTGGAGCATGAAAGCAGCCAGACAATATACAAATGGGTGTGGTTCTGTAATGAAATTTTATCTACAAAAATAGGTGGCAAGCCAGATTTGGCTTCTGGGCTATTGAGTTAGTCAACCTCTGTATGGCACACAACCCATACTCCTCCCCGCAAAATGCCCATTTCCTAATCTCCAGTACCTGTTGTGTTATATGTCAAAACGGACTTTGCAGATGTGATTAAGGGTAAGGACATTGAGATGGGGGAAAATATCATGTATTATCTGGGTAGGTCCAGTTTAATCACCTGAACCATTAAAAGTGAACAAGTTTTCCCTATGGCTGTAGTCAAAAATACAACATAATGAAGATTCAAGTACTATTGCTAATTTTGACAGTGGAGGAAGAAGGCCTCAAGCCAAGGGGTGTAGTATAGGCAGCCCCTAAAAGCTGAAAACAACCCATGCTTGCCAACCAGGAAGGAAATGTGGTCCTCAGTCCTGCAACTGCAAGGAACTGCTTTTTGCTGAAACTTGAATGAGCCTGAATATGGATTGATCCTTAGATTCTCCATAAAGCAGTGCAATCTTGCCAATACTTTGATTTCAGCCTTGTGAATCTCTTGAACAGAGGTCCAGCTGAGCTCACAAGACTTCTGACCTACAGAAACTGTGAGATAATAAATTTATGTTGTTCTTTGCTGCTATTTATGGTAATTTGTTACAGCAGCAGTAGAAAACTAATAACACTGCATTGGAACATTGCGAAATTAATTTTAGATTATGAAGATAATATATATGTAAACATTAATAGTGCCATTTTGAATCAGATATAATACAAAAATGATGCATTATTCAATAAGAATTAATTAGCAACTAGAGATTAAATTTTGTCCTGCTGATTATCATACCAGCACTTTAGGAACCTGATTAAAAGAGATACTAGACAGTGAGAATAGCGTTGTGAAGTGGTGGTGGGATGTGAGAGAAAATCAGAGGATGCTACAGGACAGCACCACCTAGGCGGCCACAGGAAGGGTCTTGTGCAGCCAGGTGCTGAACATCTGAGGCAACTCTGGCATTTGTACATATGTTGTGCTTTTGAAGCGATTTAGTAAAACTTCTCTGCTGGCAGATGATAGACTGGAACAGTGCAAAACAACACTGTCAGTCTTGCCTCTTCTACAATCCCATAAAAGTATTGGTAAGATACATTATAATATCCTCTTGGCTGTAAAAGGAAAAGACTTAAGCTTTATGTTTTATCTATATGAAATCTAGTTATTTAACTATTTTTAAATTAAAGTTATTTGCCACTCCAACTCAGGAAATATTTGGAGTAATTTATGCCCCTAGGAAATAACCCATGTGCTTATTGGGAGGTGCATCAGACTCCTGTGCAGATTGCATCATTGGAAATTATGTAATCATATAATCATATATGACCAAGACACTCTAAGACACTTGCATGCAGGCAATGATTTTCTCTGAAGAACACACATACAAACAATTCCTGATGGTGGTTCTACTTTTTATTGTTTACCATATGTCAAATAGGCAGTATTCATTGGGAAATAATGTACATCCCGGTTAGTGATATATCTCAGAAATTAGAGCGGCAGGCTATTATCACATACACAAAAATCATATCATCTGGTTAATGAAGGCTAGTAAGTAACCACATAGCAGAAGCTGAATTAAATATAAGCTGTTACTTTATGTTCCAATTAAGTAGCTGCCAACTCCTCAAGAAAAGCTATGCAACATGGATGCAACTCATCCTGGTAAAACAATAGTCTGCATTTCTCGCTTCAGTGGTCTTTAGATTAGTCTGCCTTAGTTAAAGCCAGCTCATTCTTTTCCTTATTGACTGGTTCTCAATGTGATGCTTTCTGCAGAACCCTCATAAATCTATCCAAAAGTCCCTTTATCTCCATTCTCCTATTAAGTAAAAGCATAGTATTACAGTTTTAATGATGCTCTTTAGACTTCAGGATGTCAGCTACCCTTTCAAGAAGAAGGAGAAGGAGGAGAAAGAGAGTGTTAGAATGAGATTTAGTTCTTTTAAATATCATTTAAAAATATGAAAATATGGCACAGTACTTATGATAACCTTGAAAAAGGATTTGGAGAACATTCAACAGACCATTTTCTGTTGTTGAGTTTTATACACCTTTTTCAACTGCATCATATGCTTGGGTGGTATATTACGCTTTCAGGAACTATGAAGCTGTTTATATGTTAAAAGAAGTACTTAAACTTACCAGCTTTTAGTGACCTTTCATAGATTTGACTATGGAAAAATTTACATCCATCAAGATCTTACCTCCCATAGCATGCATTCCTTAGACTTTTTTAAATGTGTCTTTTCTTAAGTAGTATTAAAATTACACACAAGATATAAAATAGTCTTATGGGTCAGGTCAATCATTTTGGAAATGTTCTCAAGGAATTCCCAAAATCTATTTGTGCAGCTATATAACAACTACAACTAAGCTTTGGTGGGGAAAGAAAAGGAACATATGCTTAGCAAAACCCAGGTACTTTTAACGCAATGCCTTTGTGTCTAAAATTTTGAAAATTAAAGAGAGACAGTGAAGTGTCTGTTGAACAATCATTCTTCCATCTACATTCAAGAAGTCAGTGTACAATGCACTAGAAGATGTGATAGAGAGAGTCATCCTGGAACATCTGAGTCAGAAAATTGGAAATGTTGATACGATTCTGATGAAGTCACTGCCCTTCTTCATGCCCTTAGATGCTTTGTCTATTTGCTTGCTTTGCCTCTATAGACAGGAGGATATATTGTTTTAAGAGGACTCTGAAAGGTACAAGAAAGTTAAGACGTTTCTAGATTTGGAAGTTACTGTGTCACATGAACACTAAGCATGTGAAAGTTTGAAGAAACACAGGGTAAATAAACCATATAATTTTTGTTGCATGTGTCTTGAGCAGTGCTTTTTCAAATTTGATGTGGCTAGAAATTATGTTGGGTGGAGGCAGTAATAATAAAATGCATGTTCCTAGGTATAGTCCCAATCTCAAAATTTGTGGAGCCAAGGACTCTACATTTTTAATAAGCACCCCAGTTGATTTTAGAGTAGGTCCAGAGAAAATACTTGGAAAACCATAAGATAGCAAGAGTGTTATGGCATGTGGATTGAATTCATTCAGAACTGAAAATCACCAAAGAAAAATTAGAGAAGTTTGATCTTTATTCATCTTTATTGTGACTTTACTCTTATTTTTTTCTGTGATGAACTTCCTTCAGATCTCTGCTCAAATATCATCTTACAGGTGAAGGCTTCCCAGTATATAAGATTGCAATTCATTCATTTCCCAGTCTTTCCTGTCATTGTCATTTACTTCTCATAGCACAGATTACCATCCAGCATATTATATATTTATGTGTTTATGTCTCTCTCCCTGCCCTCTTCACTAGAATTAAGTCTATGAAGCAAGAATTTTGTTTTGTTCAATGCTGCATCCTTGGTGATTCAAATGGTACCTGGAATGTAATAGGTGTTTACTAAGTGATTGTAATTTACTATAGGGAGATATAGACTTGTTGTTTGTTTGGTTTTTTGCTTGCTTGTTTTACCAAAAACGTGTTTTTCAAGAATAGAGTATCCTTTCCAAAAGTTTTCAAGTCGATGCTGTTTTAATATTTTAAGTGTCAACGATATTGACAGCTTTGTAAATGAATTTTCTTAAGCACACTTGTCCCATTTGGCTGAGAATTGTTTGTTTCCTTAGTTTAATGCATTTCTTAAATCTGCTGCTATAGGCTAGTGCACAGCTTGCCTATTTTCCTCTTGCTCATGTCATTATGGTTTGTTACTCTCTGTTGTGCTCACCATTTCCTGTTATTGATTTCCTGTAAATTCCTCATAACACGTCTTGTAGCACAGTGCGTTTGAGAAAAGTATCTAAAAATTATAACAAATATTTTACAAGTGGTTTTGCAGCAGAACCTTTTTTAGCCAGTTTTTTTTTCTTGTTTAGAGTTCATTCATCATTGATATTTGCTTCATGTTTCCCATTGCTCATTCTTTTTCCTTAAGCAACTAGTCTATCTAGATACTAAGATTCCTCTAATTTGTTTATTCTGTTTATTTTCCTAATCTTCAAATGTTTAAATAGTTGACCTCAGTTCACAGACCTATATGTTGGTAACTAGACATGAATGCTCGCAGAGGGGTGTCTGTCCTGTAGTTTCCAGAATGTAAAGTGAAACACAAGATTGAGTGGTGCATTTTGGAACCTATAATAATTGTCACATGGATGCTTCTTAAAATTTCACAAGGACAAGAAGAGAAGTATGGAATAAGATCCAAGTGATGAGGGATGAAGAAGGTAGAAGATAAAATTAAAGTTAACAATGGCATGGATTAAAAGTAGAATAAGCATTCCTCACCTCTATACTTTTATATAGTTCCTTTAAGGAATTAAAAAAGAAAGAGATACCCAAACAATTAAGGCCATGTTATATTTCTTTTCTAATGCTATTTTTTGTTGTAACCTGTTATGAACTCTAAATATGAAATATTAATCCTATATTGGTTTATAAAGAGATTTAACTTTAACTCATACATTACTAAAAGAGGTGAACTGGATTCAGAAAACTATTATCTCTGGTTCTTCACCCATAATTAGTTTCTATATTCATGAAATTTATATTCCCATACCCTTATTGTGAGATTTCAAAGAAAATTTATTTTCTATAAAGTGTTTTGAGCTCTTTTGAACAAGTACCCTGATAGAATATAGCATAGCTTTATGATACAACATTGTAGTTATACTAAGGCTTTCTTAGAAAGTCACAGATTGAAATGAAAATTTCAACAAAACCAGATAGAATCTCATAGGACAGAGGAAGAAAACTATTTTAAAAAGAAGGAAAAAAAAAAAAAAAGGAAAAGAAAACAAGTTGAAGCACCATTCCCTTCTATGACCCTCTGCAGATCTATCCCTCCTATAGAACCACATTAAGACCTACTTAATTCATGAAACTTGATCTAACATGAGCCATAATGCTCCTTATTTCTCCATTAAACAGTATATTATGACTAGTGACACTTATAAAAATATGTCTCCTTATTGTTATATAAATATTCCACATGTGTGTTCCTCATCAACTTCTATAGGATTTTTACCTTTTTCAGGGAAAGGAGAGCTTTTATGCTCTAAGACCATAGTTTATAGGTATGAGCATTTGACAAGAAGTAACATACCTTGGATATGTGGTCTTTGAGGGATTTTTGGTAATGCAGTTAAAATCTTGGAATTAGTCAAATGTCCTCATTAAAATTAAAAATAAAATTGGGTTGGATTTCACAAATTTTAAAATCACTATTTTTAATCTTTATTTCTGGTGAAATTCTAGAATGGACCCAGCAAACAGCATTTAGAAAGACAACACTGCACAAAGAACCTGCCTAGCCTTTTAAAGAGGTTGTTTTGCCAGATATACCTCAGTGATTATCTACTTAAAGACAAGACTGAGGGTGGGTGCTGGAGGTCACAGAGGTCGCATGTCCACTTATGGAACAGAGCCAGTAGCTTGTTTCAGGATTGTAACTTTTATCTGCCTTGGCCTATTCATCATTTTTATTAGTGACTTGATAGGATGAGAACATATTTACTATGTTTGTTTCTTAATCCTGTAATGATTTTAAAAGTTTTGAGTCAATAGTGAATGTATGGGTTGTCAAAATCAAAATTCAGCAAGTGGTCTCCTAGGACACTTCAATGTGTAAGTAATCAAGCTAAGGAAGATCTGATAGCTTGCATCATTAGGAATATGGCACTTAAAGGGGAGGAGCAATAGGACCACTTTGTTCTGCACAGGTAGGATACACATGGATGGTTTCCCTAAACATACTTTAGAAGTGTGTGCTCCGGGAAATAAGTGATGTGGAGAATGAGAGAACTTAAAACCAACAAAGTATGTTTAATAGAGAAGAAGACTCTTCAGGGGTAGAATAGTGTTTGTAGATATCTAAAGATATCATGTAAAGGAAGAGTTATGAGGCTAGTTTCAAAAGGGCCAAATAAGGCCCAATGAATGTGACAAACAGAAAGAAAACACTTTCAACAATTAGTATCTTTAAAACAGAAAGCACTTCCCAAGATAATGAAAACCTCATCGTATCATCCTGAGGGTCAGGATGGCCACTCATACATATGTAATTATTGAACTGAATAAAAATTTGGCACAATTTTTACATAGCTTCATTAGATGTGATTCCATATAAGAAAATCTGTTAAGAAGATATTGCAAGCCATGACATATAAACTTGTCAAATCCCTATGTTATGCACCTGAAACTAATGTAACATTGTGAACAATTGAAATAAACAACAAACAAACCAACAAACAAAAAAACACTTTGCTGTGGTGTAGATGTGGTCACATCTGCATTTTCTCTAGTTGATTTCAGAAGAATAATATGGTGTTCAAGAAATAACAACAGCTCTACTGGGATTTTACCATTTTTACATTTTAAGCTTATAGGAATGAAATTATTAGACTTTGCATTTCTTTCCAAATTCAAAAGAATATCCCATTTTATGCTTCCATCTCCATCTTCACTCAGTAGGTATAATTATTATCATTAAGAAGACATACAAAAGGGTTATGAAATAGTGGATCTGGTTTAATTAGTTCATGCTAATTGTGAAGTACACACCAAGAAGGCAGCCATGAATGACTTGCTAGGGAGAGGGGCACATTGGGGCAGAGGAGCTTGCATATCAGGTACAAATTTGTACTTAAAATCCCTTTTGGGCAGCCCCGGTGGCTTAAAGGTTTAGTGATGCCTTCAGCCCAGGGCGTGATCCTGGAGACCCAGGATCAGTCCCATGTCGGGCTCCCTGCATGGAGCCTGCCTTTCCCTCTGCCTGTCTCTCTCTTTCTGTCTCTCTCTCTCTCTCTCTGTCTCTCTCTCTCTCTCTCTCTCTAATAAATAAATAAAATCTTTAAAAAAAATCCCTTTCAATGACATTTATATTGTCCATACTTTAAGGGAAAACCAACTCAGAGAATGCTGTGAGGTGCATCGATTTTAATTTCATTCGTTGTCATTATTGAATAAAATATTC
This sequence comes from Canis lupus dingo, assembly GCF_003254725.2. Lineage (NCBI taxonomy): Eukaryota > Metazoa > Chordata > Mammalia > Carnivora > Canidae > Canis > Canis lupus. Next base: position 31,957,266 of record NC_064254.1, read on the forward strand.
CTTTTTTAAAAAAATACAACTATACATAATAAATCCATTTTTAGGAAAAAAAAGTGGCTATTTCAAGCCAACACTCTGGAAATAGACAGTAAATGCAACTATCTCTTGCCCCCAGGAAGGTGACCAACTGAAGGTTGATGAGGGTGGCAGTGGTGATGTTTGTACCTGTGCATAATATAGAATGTTTATCTGTGATTTAAATTTTGTAGATATTTTGGTATTCTGAAAAGAAATAATCCAGCAATTAATGTTTTATAGATTAAAAACTGAAATAGAAATTATCAGATGTTGGACCTTGTGCTATAAAAAAGGTTCACTTTCACTTTTCAAAAAAAAAACCCTAAATATAGGTTGTAATGTTTATAATAAATGTATTGTCTTTATGACTAGAATTTCATAAAATGCATCACCAAATCTATGAAAAAGGACATACGAAATTTTTATGCAAAAAAATAGTATCACACTGCAAGATAAGAAATCTGCCATTCTGTTTGGATTTCGCATAAAACTTCCATTTTTGTTGTATGTATTCAAGAGACATTTATTCTTTCTCTGCTTATTTTTAGGGTACTTTGAATCCCTATTGTGTGTTATGGGATGACTCAAAAACGTAAGTGACAGATGTTTTCTTATATTACTTTGGGTTAAATATTCAAAGCACATTAAGTTATTTCAGCTGCCTGATAGTCAACAAGAATATGATAAGTTAGTGGGATGTGAGTTACACTTAGAAAACATTCTCCTTTTTGAATCTTCAGAACAGGATGATGAATGTGTTTGTGTGTGATGATGCCATCAGATTATGTCCCAAGATAGGATTGCATTACCTAATATGTAAGGCACATTGCAATGCAAATTCCATCAGGATTTTTTAAAAGCTCTAATATTTTAAAATCATAGAAGCTCAAATGCTATTTCAACATTTTGCCCTAGTCATTCAGCTCGGCATTGCAGAATAAAATAGCAATCTCCATGGTCATTTAGCCAATACATTACTTGCATGACCTTGAATCTATTATCAGAGTAATGCGCTATTCATATGGCCCTTCCAAATTGTTTTGTCATAAAAACATTAACATTTAATTTTCTTATTCATATATTTTATGAATTCATGAAGACAATAGAAAACAATTGCAATAAATAAGGATTAATAATTCTTCAATGCATTCCTTTGTATAAGTAATTGCAATATATCTTCTCAAAACTACTCTCATTGGTAATACTATGAGATTTTAAGAAAGATCTCACAGAGCAGAAAAACCCTGATTAAGTGCTAGACTCTTATATTTTAAATACTCATGTACATTTATTTCCAGATTATACAGCCTTGTTTTGTGTGGAGGGGAGATAAATATTAATCATCCCAAAGGCTAATAGTGCCATGTGGATGCTGTAAGATAGAGTACCACGTTGTTGAGTTCTAGGTATTCTGTGATTCCCCAGTGTTCTTAACCCTAAATCTGATCTACAGCTGAGGTTTTATTGTGTCACTTACCTCTCACCAGTAGTTACTGGAGAGTCTAAACGAAGGACATAACTAGAATTCTAGGTAAAGAACAAACCTACTGTCAGTATGGTTTCCTAGGGTACTGATAGATTTTACATTACAGTATTTATTTGGATGATGAATCAGTGATATTGGGCATATTATTTGCTATAGATCCTGATATTCTAAGGATCCTTTTTTTCCAAGGAACTTTAGTGCCATAAGGAAAATCCTAACTTGCCCTCGTGATAACATGAGCTGGATGCCCTCACTGATGTCATTATTTTTTCTTTTTTAAATATAATACAGAAATCCAGAGTTGTAAAATTTCTGCAAGCTTTGTTCTTTACCAATAGCCAGAGAAGACTCTAGTAGTATATTCTGAGCCCCTGTTTAATATGTTGTATAGCCAAGGGAAGAATGCAATGCTACAAAAATCTAATTAAATATTTTCTATTTAAGAAAAATATACCATCTTAAATTCCTGATTATAGCTACTTGAATATCTTCATGAATAATAACCAACTTGTATTTAGTTTTATTATGTTTTTAGTGGTGGAATGTGCTTCAAACAGAGGAAGTCTTAGTTATTCCTAAGGACCTTTGGAACTGTTAAAGGAATACTATGAGAAGAAACAGCATTCCCCTATTGTGTTACTCTTGGTCACAATAGGTCCCCCTATTGTGTGACTCTTGGTTTCCTTTTACAGAATGTCTAAGGTTTTAAGTTCATAAAGATATGAGGTTTGAGGTCAGCACTAATTTGGGGAATCAATCATACTCTTTTCCAACATCTGCTAAAACATCATTCCCATCCATGACAAAAAAACAAACAAACAAAACCCCCATGTCTTGCCTTTATAAAATTCAACTTTTAAGTTGACCTTAAAGAAAACTATTCAGTCAGCGGTGTGGTTAGCTGCCTTTCAAAGTAGATTACCTGAAGAGATCAGTGTAGTTCATGTTTCCTTGATGTACCTGAAAAGTAATCAAAACTGACAGAACTTCTGTCCCATCACACCTTTTACCAGAGTGTTTTATCATTAAATTGTTTTCTGTGTGAGTTTTAAACAATGAAGGTTAAAACAACTTTGTTTTCCTCACATCAGTTTTATTTTGATCATGCTTATCTGATCATGCTTATCTGTATACATAATAGCTTTACCAATGCAATCATTTCAACTTTGAGATAAGTGCTCTAAGTATAGGTAGTAGTGGAGATATGGCTTCTACTTTTTATAAGGAAAAGAGTTGACTTAAATGATTTTTTCAAGATTGAAGTTATAGAGTTGAAATTAGAAGTTGTTTTAAAATTTTAGTTTATGTTATCAGATTGTCTTACCTTTTTCATTGAGGCATAAATGATATATAACATATTTGTCTTAGGTGTACAACACATTCATCTGATATTTGTATATATTGCAAAATGATCACCACAATAAGTCTAGTTAACATCCATCACCACACAGTTACATTTTCTTTCTTGCGATGAGAACTTCAATGATTTACTCTCTTAACAACATTCAAATATGCAACAGTGTTATTAACCATCGTTATCATGCTCTAAGTTATACCGCCATGACTTGTTTATTGTATAACTGGAAGTTTCTAGCTTTTGACCTCCTTCACTCATCTTGCCCACTACTCCCTTCTGGCAATATTCAATTGCCTTTAATTTTTTAAATTAATTTTTAATAACAAAATGAATACCCAAGTATCTTTTACTTATAAAATTTTAAAACATAACTACTGAGGCAAAAGTCCCCATTAATCATCACCACCTTGATTATCTACAGCCACTCATCTCCCCAAGATCACTTCTAGCTATAATTTATTATGTATAATTTCAGGCATCCAGTTATGCATTGACATATGTATGCAGCCTTAGAAATTAATACTATTTTTACATAGGTACTATGATACAGTATGTAACACTGGCATCTTCAGTTTTTAATTCTATAATATATTGTGGAAATTTTAAAACTTTACTACGTATGTTATGGTTTTTTGTATGAGCTTCATTTTATAGGTATATCATAATTGATTTAGTATTCTTAATATTGATGGTATTGAGGAAATTTTCAATTTATTTTATTAAATGAACTGTACTTCTGTGTACCTCTTTGTACATTCTGTCTTGAGGTTGTCTCTGACCATCTAGTTCAAAGTGGATGGTCTGTTGTTCCCTTTATACCAGCCTATTTTATATTCTTCACATTATTTATTTCTTATTTATTTTTGTTTGCTTTTATCTGTCTCCCCCACTAGGAAGTAAGTGCCATGAGAGTGATATTTTATCTTTCTTATTCGCCACTGCACTCTTAATGCCTAGAACATACACACATAGTATATATTCAATAAGTACTTCAACTGGTTAGTTTTGCACAAGCATAAATATTTGAATAGTTCTCAGGTACTGTTTCTCTTTAAGAATTATTTCCATTTATGTTTTATCTTATTAGTTCTAGCAACAATGAGACCTAACATTGGAAGTTTGAAGGGAGAATGCTTCAGCTTGGTACAATACTGAGGTCCATTATAAACAATCAATTTTATTTCTAATGATAATCTATTACTGTGATAATCCCAAACAAAGACATTTTTTATTTCACTCTGATTGGGTACAATAGTTTCAGAAAATTTCAAAATATATTTTTATCTCACTTTGGCTAGCTAATTAACAGGATGCAGAAGATGTTTCATTATGGATGACCCATGAAATAAATTGAAAGTACTTTCTCACTTCAGAAATAGGCTATTTTGGCTAGGAGAAGTGTTTTTTTTTCCTTTTTTTAATGTTTAAACATTTTCTGGGCAGCCCAGGTGGCTCAGCAGTTTAGAGCTGCCTTCAGCCCAGGGCATGATCCTGGAGACCCAGGATCGAATCCCACGTCAGGCTCTCTGCATGGAGCCTGCTTCTCCCTCTGCCTGTGTCTCTGCCTCTCTCTCTCTCTCTCTGTGTGTGTGTGCTCTCATGAATAAATAAATAAAATCTTAAATAAATAAATAAATAAATAAATAAATAAATAGATAAATAGATAAATAAATAACATTTTCTTTAATATAGCTTACAAAGTTATCATTTGGGTAATAATTTGTGCCTTCTTTGGGATACTTTAAATTTGTATTTTGAGTATCATGTGTGATGACTACATTCCCTAGAAAATCCATAATCCTTTGTTTTAATTAACCTGTGGTCTTTCTCCATGGGTCTTAGTAGCACCATCTGATGCTATCAGGTCTGTGAAAGATCATGTTTGTTTTCAGAAAATGTTTCAGAGTGTCAATCATGTGAATTTCAATTATGATTTCTTAACTATTGCTAAACAGTTTTACCAATCCATTTATAACTTATGTGCCTCCCTTGTGGTTGAAAACAAAAACTTCTAATGGGCTTTCCATTTTTCTACACTGCTAACTGATTTGTTGCAGTTGGGAGTAACAATTGTCACATTTTTTATTGAGACTGATACTGGCTTGTTTTATTTCAAAGTTAAGTAATTGAATTGATTTCTTTTCTTTTCTTCTATTATCCTTATTTTTTCATCAGCAGGACTTTTCCCTCTCTTTTGTCTTCTATATTGGAAGTCACCATTTCATTTACCTGACAATATGATTCCTAAAAATATAAAACTAACACTCTGGCTTCATGCCATCACTTTAGAGGGGTCGCCATCATTTTCTTTGCTCTTCAGGTGATTGACATACTCATGCCATTATGAAGACATGATGTCATAACTGTCAGACATACACTTAAAGAAAGATCTGTTAGCTTTTAGAAGTTCGACACAAGTATACATTGTTACCTAATGTTACACAAGCATTGTTATCATTAGGTAGCCAAACGTTCCCCTCCAAGTGATAACCAAATGGTAAAGCTCTTTCATAAGGCCCTATTCACAATGTATCAGACTTGGCAAACTGATATGGACAGAACTTAATATTCTTATGATTATTATAAAGAAGCAAAAGAACAAGGGAGAGATCTTGTTGGAAACTTAATTTATACAGTAGTTGAGAAAGAAAACAGAAAAAGAACAGATATGCAAAATAGTAATACAATGGATGCCCCTATTGTTTTAGAGGAAGCATTCTTTCCAGACCTCTACCTAACTGAAATATTTTCTTGAACGACAATGAGTCTGTGTTCATTATCTTCAACATACATATATCCACGATTCCAGTGGATGTGTTTCTAGAATTTCTTAGTGATTTAATTAACCAGACATAAGATTTGAAAACTATTTATCTTCTAGAAGTGTTATTACTTTTATTGCATAGATTACTCAGTATAAAATATGTTAGGGGCCCCTCAGTGGCTTAGTTGGTTAAGAGTCAGACTCTTGGTCTCAGCTCAGACTCATGATCTCAGGGTCCTTAGATTGAGCTGAGGTGGGGGGCTCAGCGCTCAGAATGGAGTCTGCTTGAGGTCCTCTCCCTCTGCCCCACCTTAGCTTGTGTGTGCGTGCATGTGCACATACTCTCTCTCTCTCTCTCTCTCTCAAGTAAATTAGTCTTTAAAATATGTTAAACTTTAACTGAGTACATCATGGTAGTCAATACGTTGGAAATAAACTACATGATTATATTACAAGAATGGTGTTCAGTCTTCCAAATTAACGTTATTATGTGTAACTTTTGATATGTTGAGTATATGTCCTAGGTATCAGCATGTTTATTTATTCTTGATAGTCTCTTAAGTAATGTTAGCCCTTCTGTAGTGAGAGTGGTAAGAAATAACCATTTCTGACTGGTATTTAATATAATTTTATCTTTGTTGGTATATTCAGAGCCCATATGGATCCAATTACAGATGCAATTAAGATGTCAGGATTCTATGGAATTACTCATTATCCATTCAGGTTCAGTGATCAATTCTCAAATTGTATAAAACTATGCTATTATGCTTTATTTCCTTTCATTATACTCACACTAACAGAAATGAGAATATTCAACTTTTATGGTATCAAAATACTAGTCCTTGTAAAGTAAAATTTACCTAATCTCCAATAATTTAAATATTGTATCTTGGTCAGAAATAATCACACCCAAATTCATAACAGTTATTTGTTTTCAGATTTATCATTGATAAAATGTTGCTTTTGTTTGGAAAACAACCGTGTTCTTTTAAAAGTATTATAAAATCAATAAAAAAATAATAATTTGAGAAAATAGCAATACAATATAATAAATGGAGCTTTCTTTATTCTTGTTTTTTTGTCTTAGTACATTACCTTTGAAGTTTTGTGATATCCACAATTGTGTATTTCTTCATAAATCCATTGTAATTCAAAATGACTTGTTTCAGCTTCCTTCAGAAAAAAATTTTCCTTTTCATCCTTTAAAAAGTTTTCAGTTTTCTTGCAGCACCTTGGTGGCTCAGTTGGTTGAGTGTCTGATTCTTGGTTTCAGCTCAGGTCATGATCTCAAGGTCCTGGGATTGAGGCCTGTGTTGGACTCCATGCTCAGCTGGGAGATGGCTTAAGATTCTCCTGTCCCATTCCCTCTTCTCTTCCTCCCTGAATACTCTGTCTCTTTCATCTCTCTCTCTCTCTCTCAAGTAAATAAGTCTTTCCAAAATAATAAAACAAAGAATTTAAATGCTCTTTAGAATGTTTTGATTTCATCATAGATTTATGGTATTTAATTTAGTTTTCCTAAATGTATATTTTTGTCTTTGTTAGTGTATAAATTATCCTTTTTTAAAAAAGATTTTATTTGTTTATTTGAAAGAGAGACAAAGATAACAAGAGAGAGCTCAAGCAGAGAGGAGAGGGAGAAGCAGGCTCCCCACTGAGCAGGAAGCCCAATGCAGGGCTCATTCACAGGACTCTAGGAACATGACCTGAGCCAAAGGTAGATCTTTAACTGACTGAGCCACCCAGGGGCTCCTAAATTATCCCTTTTTAACTAATAAAGTCTATATATGTACCTCTAATATTGTTACCAACTCATTATGCCCATTAGTCTGAGCAGTAAAATTCAAGAAACATTGCATTATGCCTTCCACAAAGTATTCTGAGGGCTAATATTGGAGAAAATTGTCCTCACGTGTTTTTTTTATTGTAATCAATGCCTTGATCCTCTAAAGTAGAGGTTAGGAAACTAAAGCCTACAGACTGTGAGACAAATGCAGACTGATACCTGTTTTTATAGTAAAGTTTTATTGGAATATAGTAACATCTATTTGTTTACATAGTGTTTGTGGCTGCTTTTGTCCTACAATCATTGTATTGAGTCACTGCAACAAAAACCATATGGCCCACATATTTTACAATATTTATTATGTGGTTTTTGTCTGAAAAATTGTTAATGCCTACCCAAAACAATGTTTTCCAGCATTTTGCTTGTCTTGGCATATGTAAAAAATAATTTAAAAGCACATTGGGGTAAATGAATGAAAATGTTCACAAGCAGAAAAAGGGTAGGTTGCCCCAAGGGTAGAGAAAACCATTATCTCTATTAATTATGAAAAATTCTCAGTAATTATTTTTACAAATATAGACTCACCTATAATCTGTCTTATCTTCATTTAGAACTCTAAAGAATGTTACTTCCTACTCTCCTGGTATCATAAACTCTCTTCCATATTTTCTGTTTTTTTTTTCTTCTCAGCTATATATTTTGGAAATTAATTTTTAACCTTCAGTATTTCTCTCCATTTTTTTTCTAATCTGTCATTTAATTATTTGTAGAATTTTTATTTTAAGTTGTCATTTTTTTCATTTCTAGAGTCCATTTGATACATATTTTTTAAATCTTTTAGATTACTTTTTGGAGTATCCTAGTTTATGCAGGTATTTTCAAAGTTCTGTTTTATTTATTTTAACTTAATAAACACCATTGTCTTATTACCTGTGGTTAATAATTCCTATATTTAAAATTTCTGTGGGTCTGTTTTTGCTCTTTGTTTCTTTTAATTCTCATTCAGGATATAGTATCTTATATCCTAGTATACTAGGTTAAGTCATGCTTATTGTCCTAAAAATATTATCTGTGAGGATTCTTTGGTGCCTTGGATAAAGGTATGTCCTTCCAAAGACAGTTTGTATTTGCCTCTTCTGACTCCTTGGTGATACTACTACCTCAGATCCCTGAAACTAAATTCAGTCTAGAGGTCACCCAGATTGATGATATATTTCAGCAATTCTAGCAGTATTCAAATGGGAGAACTAAACTGGAAAAAAAACACCCAAAACTCTTATTGCTAAAAATAGGACATCTAAATCAATATCTTCTTACACCTATAATATCTGAACAGCTCACCGCTATAGCATATCTGTTGAGAAGCATTGCTGTACCATACTTTATGTCTCTGCCTTTGATAACCCTTATGTTTTCTGCCTTATGTTATAGCAATTTGATATTCCTTTCTAGTCCCAAATACCTGGGCAACTGGCAGTGTGTCACATTTATCTTTGTAAATTCTGCTGTGCTTACCAATGAGATTCGCAAATAGTTAGAACCCCATAAATTCATTGATTCACATAACAATTTTTTTCTAGAGAACCTATTATTTTCTCTTCTATTCAAGGTGCCTGGCACATATATTAGTGAACAGAGAAAAATACTTAAGTTATAGAGCTTAGATGGAGGAGGAGTGCAGGGAGGGTCCAAGAACATAAATAGACTAGGTAAGTAAATTATATGTGTGTTAGAAGGTAAAAATTTCATGGAGGGGCAGTTGATCAAAATAGAAGGGAAAATGCCATGCAATTCAATTGATTTATTTGTACTCCTTTGATTAACTTATCCAAAGACGCCACTACTCATTTATACGTTATTTGGTTAACAAGTGTCCAAAATGTGGAAGGTGTCACTTCAGTATTCATCTCTGTTTTTTCATGTTTGACCAGATGCTTTCTTTCAGTTCCTGCCTGTCTTGGAAGCTCTTTATCTCTCCTTCCATTTTGAATGAGAGCCTTGCTGGATAAAGTATTCTTGTTTGCATGTTCTTCTCATTTAGGACCCTGAATATATCCTGCCAGCCCTTTCTGGCCTGCCAGGTCTCTGTGGAGAGGTCTGCTGTTACCCTAATACTCCTCCCCATAAAAGTCAGGGATTTCTTGTCTCTTGCTGCTTTAAGGATCTTCTCTTTATCTTTGGAATTTGCAAGCTTAACTATTAGATGTCGAGGTGTTGAACGGTTTTTATTGATTTTAGGGAGGGATCTCTCTATTTCCTGGATCTGAATGCCTGTTTCCCTTCCCAGATTAGGAAAGTTTTCAGCTAGAATTTGTTCAAATACATATTCTGGCCCTCTGTCCCTTTCGGCGCCCTCGGGAACCCCAATTAAACGTAAGTTTTTCTTCTCAAGAATGTCGTTTATTTCCCTTAATCTATCTTCATGGTTTTTTAATTGTCTGTCTCTTTTTTCCACAGTTTCCCTCTTTGCCATCAACTTGTCTTCTATGTCACTCACTCCTTCTTCCACCTCGTTAACCCTCAGTTGTTAGGACTTCTAGTTTGGATAGCATCTCATTCAATTGATTTTTAATTTCTGCCTGATTGGATCTAACTAAATTCTGCAGTCATGAAGTCACTTGAGTCCTTTATGCTTTTTTCTAGAGCCACCAGTAGCTGTATAATAGTGCTTCTGAATTGGCTTTCTGACATTGAATTGTAATCCAGATTTTATAACTCTTGATAGAAGCGCGAACTCTTCTCACTGTAGCATTCCAGCTGTTCTCTCTTTAAATCTCAGGCCAAATTCGTAGATTTTCAGGATGTTTTGAAGGTTATCTAGGTAATTTGGTGGGGACAGGTGATTTGGGGACCCTACTCTTCTGCCATCTTGCCCCTCTCTCCGACCAGATGCTTTCTCGTGCTACCTAACTGTTATATTTGGTGGTAGAAGTCTCTTCCTATTCCAGTTAGTTTTCCAAGTGTTTGGCCTTCCACATTCATCTGATATATTCTGTTCTGTGTGTGGTCTAAAATGTCTGTCCCTTTGGCACCAAAGTAGTCATTATCTTAACTATCCAATTAGGTTGTATAATGCTCACAGAAATGCTAGACATGAACTTTGAAACTTAAATATTTTCTGAAACTGAAACAGCTAAAAATTCTAGCCTAAAGGTGTTCATATTATATAAAGGGAAAAGGTTTTTTTAAAATCAAAAAGCCATGTCTGTTTATAAAACAAACAAACAAACAACAGCAACAAAACCCTAAAGGGGCAGTCCATTCTTTAATATTAATTTTCTACAAGCTCTTAGAATTCAGAAAGAAAAACTCCGTGGCCTTATTCATAGATATTTCTAAATCCAAAATTTTACCAATGATATTTAGGTTTATAATTTTCTACAGGTAATTATTTACCAGATAAATAATACTCTGGAAAGTCCACAGATTTTGGAGGGATATTATGTACAATATTCCTCTTCATAGTTCAATGAAAATACTATAAGAATTAAGGGCTTTCAATTTGTCAGCAAGGTTGCCTACTTATTTCAGGATATTAAACTGAAAATTAGCTTCGACTTTTTAATCAGTAGTACAAAAAAATGTGATAATAAAATTAACTCCAACATTTCTAATGAATCTAAAATTGACATTTCTTAAAAGACAAAATGGGCATGTGATGGTCATAAAGATCAACAAAAAAACCTGCTCCAATAAACTTGGCCCAGTGACTAAAATATGGCAGATATTTAAAAAAAAACATCAATAGGGGCGCCTGAGTGGCTCAGTCAGTTAAGTGACAGACTCTTGATTTTTGGCTCAGGTCATGATTTCAGGGTGGTAAGATGGAGCCCAGTGTTCAGCTCTGTGCTCAACCCAGATTCTGCTAGAGATTTTTCTCTCTCTCTTTTTCCCTCCACCCCTCCCCCCAAATAAATAAACTTTAAAGAAAATTTAAAACATCAATAAGTGCTTTGGAACATGGGTGGATTGTCTGATTAATTGGCTGATTAGTAGGAGATTCTTTTCTTTTTTTTAGAGAGAGAGTGTGAGGTAGCATGCACATGTGCAAGCTGGGGGAGGGGCAGAGGGAGAGGGAGAGAATTCTCAAGCAAATTTAAAGCTTGAGAGAGCTGGAAGCCAGAGAGCCCATCATGGGGCTCAATCCCAGGACCTTGAGGTTGTGACCTGAGCCAAAATCAAGAGTCAGATGCTTAACTGACTGAGCCATCCCGGTGCCCCTCTTTGTGGGAGATTCTAAGAGGGAAGGCTAGCTATTCACATTCCCTTGCCTGAATAATGGCCTCATGTATCTGGAAAAGTAATTTTTTTTGTATTAAAAGGGGATTTAAATACATATAAATAATAATTCTTTGTGACAGTAAAGCATTATCATAAATTAATTAGCAAGAATTTTCCACTTAAACACATTAAATAATGGTGCTTCCTATAATCAATGGTATCTTAAGATTCTGTGATGTGCCAGGAGTATTATCCTGAATATCTGACAGTCTTTAATTTATTCTCATAGAAAACTTGGTGGAAGAGTAATTTTTCAAGGTGTCAAATACCTTGAGAAAGATTATTAGTATGAAAAGGGGAAAAAATTAACCTGGACAAAATAAGGCCAAAAGCTGCTGCTCAAATTGCCAAAGAAAGCTCTCATCAGAATTTATGCATAATCGGCACCTTGCCCTTTTTCTCCTCCTCATCCTCATAAAGGCATTGAGGTTAGTTTTCAAAGTATTTAGTTAAACTAAATGTTTTAAAAATCAATAAAAGCAAAACTGGGAATTCGTCCAATATTTCTCACCAATTTATACTGTTCTTAGGGGCTTGGGATGATTCCAAGAGACCTTTTTGACAGGATTTTTAAAATTATGTTGTTAAAATATTAATGGATATAGTATTAATAGGAGCAACCTGGAGCTGGCTGGTAAGGATAGGCCCTTGTTGAACCTCTCTTAATTTGCTAATGTCTGTGGTTCTATTTCAGAAAAGATCCAGGCTTTGAATGGCTGAGGATACATATTAAATAATTTTAGAACTATACTTTTCAGTTCTTTGAATGACTCAGACTAAAAATTTCCCCTACTTATAGATAGTATAAACAACAGACTGGAAATTTTCCTTAATATTTAATTTTTTATCTCCTTTTTTATGCCTCAGAAATGCCCACTTACACCATAGTTAATAACTATTTACAGCTTTGGTGTTAGAGATATTCAACAGTTAAAGATAACTAATGTTGTCTTTCCTTAGACGCTGTTAACCAAGCAACTCACTATATATGTATTTGTAAATACCTTTTAAACTCCTAAACCCTTAATATTATTCCATTACCAAGTATATAAAATATAGATTTGAGGGAATTAATAAACTTGAGGTCAATGTGAAGAGAATTATTTCAAGGTTCAATAATAAATATGTAGGCAGTAGATTTAACTATGGAAGTCATTGAAGAAAAGCTATAGGATAGAAAAGGATTTAGTAGGGGTAATGATTTTAATTTGAAAATTAAACCTACTGCTTAATCATTTTATTAGCTTGATATAATGGACATAAGTAATTATACTTGAGAAGTATAAATCAAGTAACAAGTATAACCACTATATCTTACAAATTATATTTGGAGTCAAATTGAGTTCTTATTGCAGATGACATTATTTTGCAAAGATTGAAAACAAGAGAAGTTACTTTAAAAAACATATAAATATGGTCTATAAAAAATAAAAAAGTTGGACATCTGCACTAAAAATGATATCTTCAATATAAAACTAAAACTCTATATTACCAATACATAACATACAGAAGATTAGCTATCCTCTCTATTTCCTACAAGCAGTTACTTTAGTATGTACTGGTATTGTTCTGTGACTGCTTTTTAGTGCTATTTGTAGAGTTGGACTTTGGCAAGAATTGAGCAAGTTTCATTGCGCTGAATTTTCAGCAGGAGCATAAGCTGATGGAGAGAGGGAGGAGGAAAATGGGAATATCATTGAAGAAACTTCCTATAGAGTGTTTTTAAAATCATCCTGAGGATCACAGTGGCAGCTACCCAGGAGTGGCAATGTGTGGATGCCTAAGTGCTTAAAATATACATTTGACTAAGTAAATTCTAAAATTTTATTAACCCAGCAAGACCCCTCCTCCACCCAAAAAGACTGCTCTGTTCTGCAAGGAATACTTTGCTTAAAGTCTGAACTATTTTCTTAGAAACATAGTTGTAATAACGTGCCATGTCATCTCAGAATTCAATTCAATAAAAGTACTACTTACCAAAATCTATACCCTGTAAGCTTTTCTGGGAATCATACACATATGGATCCTTTACAGTTTATAACTTGAGCCTAGACTAAAATTGAAGCTAGAGAAAAGGCCTAGACTACTGTCATATGTGCTACTTACAAGAGGAATCTCATTTATTTTCTTAAATTTTTGTCAACTTAAGTCTCAGAACAAGATAGCTGCGATTTAGGGGGTAGAAAGTTTGCCATCCACCTCTCCTATGATAGAAACATGTGGAAGATAGAGTATCTGCTTATTCAAACAGCTTTGCCTACTGAACTGATGCTGGGAAGTTAGAAGAAATTATGCAAAAGGTATAGATAGAGGAAACTGGAAAATAACTTAGAGACAACTAGCTTGTGCTGTAGCTAAAAGAAATGTAACACTTCTGTTTGAAATGACCTCAGACCATCCATGAGTCTGTGTCACAGATGAGCAGCTATCCTATGAGTAATCACTGTGACTAAAAGACATTTATGACTCTCAGCTCAATGTAGGTCCTATGTTGATAGGTTTTCTCAACCTGATCTGAGTGATAGATCACAAGTTGCTGAAATGTAAGATCCTCTTCAAAAACTAAGGAAAGGAAAATATATATTCTGCAGTTTCAGGCAAAACTTAATAGATTGTATTAGATGTCATTGGTTTTCTCAGGGAGACTCTCCTCATCCCTGGATTTCTGTGAATCCCCTTGCTAGGCTGACTACCATTTCTGTTTTCCCAGCACCTAGAACAGTTTCTGGAGCAATGTAGGTATTTAATAAGTACTTACTGGATTAAAATTGACACAAGTGTTTCATTTTATAATAAATTTGCATAGGTTATTTCTTGTCTATATATATGTTTTATAAAAATGCTAAGTTTTATAGATATATAGAAAGGTAAATTGCTGTTTTAAAGTTGATAGGTCATTTAGCACAATATATATACCATACAACAAACTTGTGTGTTCCTGAAAGTTAAAAATGTTCTTATTCTTTTTTTTTCCTTCGAAAGAGAAGTCAGTTCTTTTTGCCACAGAAAATATAAAATGATTCAGTATTCATGGGAGGAATTTATAATTCAAGCTCTTATTTTCACACTGCCTTTCAAAACACCTACGCCACCCAGAATAATAATGTGCTAAGCTGCAGTGGCTGCAAAGCATTTCAATAAAAGAAGGAAATTATTTTCGTAATTGCTGATAAGTTCTTAATATGTTCTACTAAAGAGTAAATCAACCACAGTTGGTGAAAGAAGTGATTCTTATATGTTGATATTACAGGTTTAGAAAAGGAGGCTTACAGTAGTTGTCTTGAAATGCTAGGGAGTGATAATTTCATTTTAAGGAGATAAAGGGTTAATTAGTGGGAATTCTTTGAAGCACTAAAGAGCAAGTATTATATTGCTTTCTGATATTGAAAATGCTCAGTAAAGTCATTTACATAGTTCTATTATTGAAAGTAGACAATAGTATTTTTTTATTAAATAGTGTTATAGGATGTCAGCAGGACAGAAATCATTTCAAACTGTAATTAAACTTGTCAAAAACTATTAACACAAGTTATTTATTGAGAATTATCCTGACACAGGTATAATCATTAACTTTATAAAGGTATACTATTTCATGTTTTTTTCCTGATATATGTCAATTAGATAGTCAGTGATTATATATTAAAAGGAATATTTGCTGAATGAATAAACAAATGAATGAACATTTACATCATTTCTTTTCCTGAGCTAGTCTCCCTCTTGCAGTATACCTGTGAATATCAGGATCTCTTCTGAGCCTTTATTGTTAGGGCTAAGTAAATTAGTGATTAATGACATCACATTTATCCAGCATTATTGGAAAGTGAGTGTTCCTGGTAAAGGAATTTATAGTTGTGAAGAACCAGTTTCCAATCCTCCTCATTTAATCTAAATCTTCCTTAGAGGTACTTCATCCTCTTACTTCTGTTTCATGGGTATGTTCCAGGCTGAGATAGTGTTGCTTCTAAAGCACACTCTCCCCACCATGTGGCAGCGTCCCTCAACCTTGGCATTGTAGGATGTTTGGCAGGATCACTGGCCTCTGCCCACTGGATAGCAGTTGCACTCCACTCCGATTAGCTTTGGCAAACAAAGATATCTCCAGAGATCAGCAAGTGTCCCCAAAGATGGGGAAGGGCAAAATTATTCCTGAGTTAGAACCACTAATACAGGGAAACTTATCAAAAATGCATATTTTTGCTCCAACCTTGATCTACTGAATGACAACATCTGGGGGCTATGTAAGAACTGTGTGGAGTTTTTTTTTGTTTGTTTGTTTTTGCTTTTGTTTTAGTTTTTAGCAGATTTAACTTCTGAAGTGGGTCTAACACACAGTAAATTTGAGAACCACTATTCAAGTGCCCTTACTACTTTCCATTATCTAGACTTCTGCTACCTAAGGCCAAAATCAAATAGCCAAGTTGAGTCTATTAAGTTAATTTTACATATACTTATAAACCCTTGTTAGATCTCTTCTCCAGTAAGTTCATGGACTATGAAATCCTGAACATCCTCAGTACCTCTGGATCCTCAGCTTTGTTGGGCGTGTTAGGAAGCCTGATCACAGTGACATTTGACTGTCATGTGATGTTTTATATATACTAAAGTGATAGGTAATGTCCCTAGACAGACCATTTTTTTGGCTAGAAGTACTCTGTGGCCATGTCTTCCAGTACTTGTGAATTTCCTTAAATTAAATAAATAGCAATCATGGTGGATGGGGCATAGCATCCATTCATTCACTTATTCTGTAAATTATTCCATTATTTATTTAATGCGTTCATGTATTTGAGAACTATTCATTGGGGACTTACAATATGTCAAGCACCTGTTAAGTTCTGGAGGATACAAATAGTGAGCATGATAGGGAACTTGCAGTCTCTAGGGAAAATGTTAGAGATGTAACCACGAAGTCAAATAAAGCTTGCTCAACCACTTGAAGATTAAGACTTTGCTCTTCATTAGCAAAAGGCTATAACTGAGCTAACTAGCTATGGAAGGTTAATTAGCAACTTATCTATGCAGCAAAAGACATAGTACCCTAATTGTCTGGAAAAGATAATTTAGTACCTAATGTTTGCTCTGGTCACAACTAATACCATAGGGGAAATTAGCATAGCAGTGTTATGAACATATTTCCTGTATTCTTACTACTAGGGAGAGGAAATTTTCCTGAACTTTAATTAATTTAGCACAATAGTTTAATTTGAGTCATAAAAGGATGTTAAAAAATAGCCTTCCATATCTTCCATTAATTTAAATAATCATCATTTTAAAAGTTTAGAGTAGTTTTGGACAGGATTAGAAAAATATGAAAAAAAATAAACTTTTACTTATGATTACATTTCTGTCTGTACTTGATTTCCTTTAAGCACTCTGTAGGCATGGCCCCACCTCCTGGGTCCTTCATTCCTCTTTGTCTAGCTTCTCTCAGGACTTCAAATTTCTAGCACTTACATCCTCTCCTATTTCTTCATTTATTTGGCCTCCCCACGGGGGGGGGGGGGGCATTTTTTTTGCTAGTACCATTCACCTTAAAAATGAACTCCTATTAAATTCTGTAGCCATCCTTATATAAGCTTGAGCTTTATGTCCTATTCTATCTTTTTTCAAGATCAATAACTTGCCTTAATGAACTTTAGAAACATCCAGCACCTTTATATTGGTCCCAATGTTTCTTCTGGAAAGAGAAATAATAGACTGATCCCATATCTTATAGATTTATCAAGTTTTTACTTCAAGTAACATTTCTAATGAACTTTTCATGAGTTTACTTTTTTCACCAACTAGGTTATAAACCCTTAGGGATAGAGTCTCAATTTTATTTACCTCTGCACCCACCTTTAACCCCATCCCAAACTCACATCTGTCTTTGCATACAGTAAATGATCAAAAAAGTCTTTGGAGATTTGATTTGTTGATGATGCTTGCAACCAACATGTATGAAATATGTCTGGTGTACAAGTCACTATTCTGGGCACCAGAGAACTTACAAGTTAATAAACACAGACCCTGCTGTCAAGAAGTTACAATTAGTGGTGAAAACAGAAGTGAACATGTAGGTACAGTTGATAAGCAAAAGAGTGCATATAAAGCAGAACTTGTCAAGACTTGGGGATTCAAGGAAGATCCCTCAGAAGAGGTGGTGCCTGGAATGATTTCTGAAGGTATTAGCCTGTTAAATAGATAGGGGAGTGTCGATGGATTGTTGGGTTGCAGAGAGAGGAAGTTTCCAAAACAGAATAAGCAGCATATGTGACAGTTGAGGCAGTTAGAGTAACTACCTTTCATCCTAAGCTCAGGGTAGGGACCTCCAGAAATGAAAGTCAGTTAGGGCAAGAGAAGGAAGAGCTGTGTTTGCTTTGCTAGGGAGTTGGAACTTTTTCTTAAAAGATATGGAGAGCCACAAAAATTGTATAAGCTAGAGTCGTGTACAAGGAAACATTTTAAAAATGTAGGTAGTAATGGAGAAAGAAACTGAACCAGAGGGGTCATGACTACAGGCTGGAGGCCTCTTCAGAGACTCCTACAGGAATCCAGGCCAGACAATAAGATGTTTGAACAGTGGAAGTGGGATGAAGAGGTATAGACAGATCGGAGAGGTATCTGTGAGCTAAAACCAACAGAGTTTGGTGACCCCCTGGATGTAGGGCAGAGAGAACGAGAAGAGTCAAGAATAGCTGTGAGGTAGGCCAGGCAGAGAGTCTATGCAACACCCTATTTGTGTGAACTCTTCCTCTGTTTTAGAAGGAAATTTTGATGGTTCTTTCATGCTCTGACCTACTAATTGTTGAAATGATTAAAGATGGTAATTCTTTTCAAAACTATTCACTCATTAGTGGTTAACTGCTTACTAATAAAGGTGCTGGTAGTGATGTTTATTAAGCCAAACTCTACTTTCTGATTGAGCACAAACAGTAGACTAATTAATATTTAGCACTTTGATACATGCATGCAAATTATATTGGCAGCCAGAAAAGAAAAGACTGAATTATTCAGCTGATACTGAAATTTGTATGTCATTCTTTGTTTGTAACTGTGGTTATCAGATGTTTGCTTTCGTTATTCCATCAAATACACTTCCTTTCTTATGTATCATTCAAATGTTCAAGGATGACTATCTGTATAGAACATAACATTAAATTTTTTAAAATTGATTGGTTTATATAAGACAAAAAGTCTAAATCTCTAGTCAGATGGTGTGGCTTAAGGGCCATATTTGGATGCCTTCCCATTTGCTGAGAAACCACCAATGCCTAAATCAAGACTATGTAAGGTAGAAAGCTTATTTAGAACATTTTAATTAAAAATAAAGGACATTTTAAGACGCATGTATCAGCACACTTTTAAGAAGGCTTAAAATAATGCAGATCTCAAGCTTTCTCTGACTTAAGCAACATGAAGAAAACCAAAGCTATGGACCTATTAGTAGGCATTATCAGTGTGGTCTTTATAATTTAGGACTTTGTTGAGTACTAGCATGCTTCATAACTTACTCCCTCTTGGGCATGTTTCCTTTGTTCTAAATAGTCCAAGTCAGAATTAATAAACCTAGTGTTTTTGAATGGCCTTATGATTTTCTGCAGGCTCCTTTTCACATATGGCACTTGCTATGTCAGCATGCTGTTCTAGCATTCAAGAAGAATGTGGATTAAATGACAAAAATAAGTAGAAGAGAAGTAGATTTATTGAATCATTTTTGCAAATCATAATTGTTTCAAAATGACAATAAGAAAGCAAAAATTTATCACAAAAGGCTTTTAGCAAAGAAGAGTTAAGGATTTTGTGAAGGATCATGCACAGACAAGTAGACATGACCTCGGAGGCATTGTTGACAGCACATACACTGAGGGGGGTTAATAAATTAGTTCAAAGGCACAACCAACATAATAGTTAGTGAAAATAATGATAATTAAGATAGTAAGACAAGGAATATTGGTTAGTGAATAATTTTAAAGTCCAGGCTAAGAAAATTATGTTTAGCAATAAGATTCTTCAGTTTGCCTAGATGTTTTAATAAATTTGTCTAAAAAAAAGTGCAGTGCTTTGGTTTTTGGGGGGGTTGTTTTTGTTTTACTTTTTAGCCCATAAGTTCTGGGCATAAGAAAGACATTTATTTGCCTCACAAAGCAATCATAAAGTGGTCCTCAGAACTAGGCAAACAGAGATTCCTATTGCTTCAATAACATAGGAAGGTATAACACACACACACATATACGTACAGGTGTGCTTATTTGTACCATTATATTGCGTATGGTTTTTTTTTCTATATATATGTCCTATATCAGGCCAGTTTTGATTGTTTCTCTGTTAATATTGCATACACACACAGAGCAGATATAATGAACAATAATCTAATATAAAGATCAGGCATCTAGAAAACCTTTAATTAAAATCAGCATTGTATCCATTGTTCTGTTGCAGTTTTCTGTGACTCACATTGTATTTTTTAGTGGAGCTTTCCATTTCTTTCTGGAACATTTTAAAGACTCCAGTTAAATAGGTTCTAATATGACAAAGTCCAGAAGTCTGTTTAGGTCATTGTTGAATATTTTAGGTTTCCTAATTTTTCACTATGAACTGTTATAGTCAAAAGTTTAAAATTCAGTTTACCATTTTTATGTGATGATGCCTTACATCAGGTTGTAAAACCAACCCAAGTCTCAAAGTTATGAGAACTTCCTTTAACTGAAAACAATTGTATTCTGTTCAAGAAGGAGGATTTCTTACCTTTCCTTGCTTATCACCTATTAAATGTGTCATTTGTTGTAGGCATTTATTATGCACATCCAGATTTTCTTTGAAAGTAAGAGAAGCATTAAAATTATGTTAACTATTTTGATGCTGCTAGAATACTTAAAATAATTACGGATATCATTAGCTCTCCCACTCCTTATTGTAAAAAGTACCTAAGGTCTTAGTTTTTTTTTTTTTTAACTTAAAATGTCATGATTTTCCTAAGCCCAAGCTGTATAATTTTGCTTATAGTTTGTGCCTAACTTTCCTCTTTATAAAAATCTTAGCCCAGATCATTTCTACTCATGACCCTGCTCTCATAGCTGCTACTCAGTTTTAGAAGTCATTGATGCACCTGCTAGAATACATTAAATCTCAACTTCACAGTAGAAGACAGGCAATATCTTTCTGACCTCTGTAAGTGCCTCATTTAATCTCAGGGAACAGTTCAGGCACCCAGAGGTTTTGCTCTCCTGTGTTTTAACCATGCTACACAGTACATTTCAAATGAAATGTTTAGTGAATCTCAAGGTCTCTCAGGAGTCCAAATGGAATTTGCACTGAGTCTGAAAGAAAGTGAAATCACATTCTCTCTGTGAGTTAGCTATTTGAATTCTTGCTGTATATAAATACTAGAAGCTGACCCAGGTGTCCTCTAGTGTTAGAGTAAAAGAGGACACTAAGAAAGTGATTTCACTTTAAAAGCTATATCTGGCAATGAGAGTTAAGTAATACATTCAGTTTCATTTTATCTTTGGGAATGTTTAATAATTTTTAAGATCGGTCATGTTGATGCCACTTACTACATTATGAGATTAGAATATCTGGGATTCAGCTTAAGCTATACACGATGATCAGCTTAATAAGAATAATACAAATGGATATATAGATTTAAACATTCCAAATAAATGACAGTATTACTAAATGTACAGCTTTAAGCTGGATGACTTCACTTAAAGAAAGTGCTTTTTAAAAATAATTACCAGATCATGGATGAATTAATTAATCTTTTGCTGAAAGCACATTGTAGTTTTTGTGATCTCTGAAATTGTTAAATGAAAAGTATTTTTTGCATAGCTAAATGTATACTAACCAATCATGTCTGTGTGCTTAAGATAGTTTGCCTCAATAGATGCTACTTTTCTCTACACTAGCAAGAATATTTCTAAGTTCCAAAGCCATCTCTAACATCACCACATAATTTTCTTAAGGCTGTATGTTGGAGCCATTTCATTACAAAATTACATATATATATATATATATATATATATATATATACACATATATATACTGTAGGCTGCTGCAGATGTTGGAAAAATCTGGATGTACCATGCACTTTGGAAGTGTTTGCTAAAATTATTTTAATATACAAATATATTCACCATAGCTAAAAAAAATTATAGTCTTTCCTCAAAAGACCCTAGGAAACAGATAAAAATCTTTAATTTAAACATTTATGAGTTATTTTAAATGAAATAGTTGTAGTGATCCATATAAAAAGAAAAAGTAAAAATATAATTGTTAGCATTAAAACCAGATATTCAGTGGCCTCATTTACACAGCTGGATTTAAATCATTTAGGTAAAATAAATTATTTTCTTGAATTACTCAGTGAATGATTTTTGACCTGAATAAACTGCCCCAACTTTATCAATTATTTTCCAATCCTATATTTACTTTGCACACACACACACAACACACACACACACACACACACACACACACACACGGGTAAAACTTTTAAGTAGGAGTTCAGCCCACCTGAGTGTTGCTACTTTGATGACCAGCATCACAGCTGGAACCAACCACCTAGCGCAAGTTTTAACTTCGGATTCTATGGGGACAGCAAAAGAATTTTTTGAGAATGAATTAAGCCACACTAGGAGATATATACTCATAATTACTATGTATTAACTTGAGATGTTATGTATGGGCTGCCAACAAATGGCTATCAAGTTCTTACTTTTCTAGAAAAAAAAATCCAAATAAAAGGGAACATTATTACCATAAGGACATTATAGAAAGGACACTTTTCACATAAAATGGTAACTTTTAAAAATGTAATTAAAAATCATAAAGTACATTTTCTTAGGATGAAAAGTCACTATATCATCTTTATTTTTCTCATTTTATCACATTTCAGTGAAAACTTCATTGGTGCCAATGCTTGCTCTTAGAACTGGTATTTGGGACTCTTTTAATTAATTTAAATATCTATAAAAATATGGTGTGTGGAATTTTGATATCAACATCAAGTTCCTTCCAGTGGTTGATACCTGGGGGGTGACTGCTTTTCAGAGGACATGGGCAATTTCTGCCGACATTTTTGGTTGTCATGACAGGGCTGTGGGAGCATCTAGTGGGTAGAAGACAGGAATGCTGCTATTCAACCTATAAGTCACAGGACAGTCCTCCACAACAAGAATTATCCAATCTAAAAGGGTGACAAAGTTGTGAACCCTTTTTAAAGCTTAACTTAAGGAACTGGTGACCTATGGTGAAACCATATGGTCAGATTGCCTAAGAGGGTAACAGCTTCTGTTCTGATTGAGCACAACCCTCTCTGCTTTCAGAGTCTACTGAAACTTACACCTAGTGCTAATTTCCTTATGTATGGCAATTATGTGTTATAAGGACTCCTCCTATGCTATTATTAGCAGAAAATGTCTTTTTTTCTTATGAATTAGTGCAGAGTTCCTTTGAAGGAAAACTTTAATTTCTAGCTATTCTAGGGAACCTTTGCTTCTTTTCAATATGCATCACAAAAAGATGGCCTTCCTATGCTAGACTTGCTACTTCTAGATCTTTATTCATTAATTCTGAGTCTTTACACTCAGAGCGTGCTACCAAATGGGCATTTGAGGTAAAAACACATTGCCTTCATCCCCAAGAGGCAGAAATGTGGTCTGTGTCACCAGTACAATGTCATTTCATACATGAGTGAGATGGTCCCAAGGCTGACGAGTAGCACATACACTGAGATAAGCTAATCGGTCTTAATCACATCACTCATAGGGATTTACATGTGGAAAATGCAATATTTTCAGTCTTTTGTTTCTTTATGTAAATGTTAGTGGCTTTTGTGTAAATATCCATAAATATCCACAAGTAGGAAACAGTGGAGTAATTTCAAATGTAAAAAATACTCTTAAAGTCAATTTTGTAAACCTTATTATTAGATTTAGCCATACAGTCATTTACATCTGAGCAAATTTAGTCATATTTCTCATGAGAAACAACTCCTACTAGTCTCCCTCTAGATATTATTTTAACTTTTATTAGAGATACCCATTTGCCCAGGACTATGTATAAATGTGTTTGCTTCTTTTGGGTGCAGAATCCCCTCTAAATCACTGTGTGTACATTTATAATTTTTAAATATATCTCATGTATTACCTTTTTCTTTTAATTTTCCTTACTTTTTGATTTTGATTGCTTTCGCCCCTTACATTCTGTGAAACACACATATTATTCATTATTTACCTGGAGGATTGTAACTGGGTGCAGAATAACTAAAAAATAGAAACCAAAAACACATTTGTACCAATCCATAACTGTTCAGTGAGACCATAATGCCTTCAAAATAACACCCCAAAAGTTATTTATGCATTGAAGGATGGATAATCTTCAACAAACACAGTGTATTTTATGTTTCTGTTTATTCTGTTGTACAACTGAGAGGTACATCCAATTTAGTGCAGTGTATATCAGGTTCTTTATACTCAGAGCATTAACCAGAGACACAGTGATATTCACAGCTACGAATTTCAGCATCTGGCATAAAAGATGAAAAATGCATGCTTCTCTAGACTAATTTTTTTTTCTGTGACTCAGATCCCTAAGAAAAGTTGCCTTTGTTCTAAGAGAGAGAAAAAGAAAGACAGGCACAATCTAAATTCTCCCCGTTTTTAATTAGTAACCAGGAAGTATTACTCAAATAAAATAGTTGACTGTCTTACGTATTAAATATTTTGAACCTGTATGGGCCAATGGGGATGTAAGCAGACCTATCATGGATCATACACTGGCTTCTAATTTCAAATAAGATAAGGCCTTGATGCATTCTAGTTGCTAGTACTTCTTCAAAGGTTACCTTAAAAATCTGTATAGTAATTCCAGAAAGATAGTAACTGTTAAATGTTCAGTCTTTAAGGTCAAGTTCTTTTTTTAAGATTATATTTATTTATTTGAGGGGGGAGGAAGCACATGGTGGGGGGAGAGGCAGAAGGAGAGGGAGAAGCAGACTGCCTTCTGAGCAGGGAGCCCCATGAAGGGCTCTATCCCAGGATCCTGTGATCATGACCTAAGCCAAAGGCAGATGCTTAACTGATTAAGCCACTGAGGTGCCCCAAGGTCAAGTTCCTTCTTAGAAAAAGTACATATTTAATGAAAGCAAGAAAAGGAAGAGAAGGAAGGATTGAAGGAAGGAAAGAAGGGAGGGAAGAAGGGAGAGAAAAAGAAGGAAGGAAGGAGGGAGAAGGAAAGAAGGAAGAAACAGGTTTGTTAAGTCACAGCTGCAGGGTTGGACAGGTGTCCCCAGACACAAGGAGACCAGTGATAATATTGTTATGATCTGGGAAACAGGAGATAAAGCATTTCCTAAAATTTCAAAGTAAGTTTTCGTTTCTTACATGGTGTCCCAGATTAAGGGCAACGTGAAACTGAAACCATTTTTTAGTGGTTTCTGCGATGTCTAAAAAGTCCCCTCAAGTAAGCTAAAAATCCTTGTGGTGAATAACTGCTTAAATTAACAGTTTGGTTCACGGCAGGGTCATGCATACAGCATGTATGGATTGTTGGCCTTTAAATAAGCTGTATAATACATGAAATTTTGCCTAAATTTTTTCTTGGAACAATTTGATCTCTTTGTTTTGATTTAGAAGGATTTGATGCGAACTGAAGATCTTTAGGACTAGAAGTGTGAACGTCAGATATAGTCTTTAGCACGTATATATGCTACAGAACAGTGGGCAGAAAAGGAAAATACAAGACTGAATTAAATAGGCACTGAACTGTTGGGGTTTTCAGTTGCCATTTATACCTTTCTTATATAAATAGACTATGGGGGCACCTGGGTGGCTTACTCAGGTAAGCACCAACTCTTGGTTTCAGCTCAGGTCATGATCTCAGGGTCATGATATCGAGCGCTGCCTTAGGCTCCACACTTAGTGCAGTCTGCTTGAGATTCTTTCTCGTCCTTGCCCTTTGTCCCTTCCCTTGCTTGTAGCCCCTCTCTTTTCTCTCTCTAAATAAAATTAAATTAAAAATTAAAAATAGACCTTGAAGGAAATATATTTTAACTTCTATTTATCATACTATACAAAAAAACATTTACATGATACTTTATATGTGCAGGATACAAATAAGTATATAAACACATGTAATCTCATAAAACCCTGTAGGATAGTATCATCTCCATTCTACACAATAGAAAATGAAGCACAGAGACATTAAAAAAAAAAACCACAAAAAAACAAAAAAAACTTGTCCAATATCACTAAGCTAGCGAGGGTAGAATAGGATTTGATCCCTACAGTCTACCACAGTATGAATACTATATTGCCTCCTAGTATAATACATTAAGAATCTATTTTTTAAACATTTAAATACAAAATTTGCATAGTTATTGGGAGCCTTCTCATTAGAATAATTTTAATTTGCTATAGTGAACTAGGTAAAGTGCTACCAAATAACAGAGAAACACCTTTCCTGAAATTTTTATCGAGAGTTAAATAAGTCAGTATGGTGAGTACCTTAGAATAAGCCTGAAAAGATATTTCAAATATGTATATTTTTGTACACTTTTCATGTGCATAGGAAACTCCTTTCAAGATACACCAACTTGTTCTATAATATGTTTTAGCTTTTAAGAAGCAGCCATCTAAATACATAGTGTTAGGAACCAGAGGTGTCTGGCCTTGTGATTGAGGCCACAGTCCCTGGGCTAACAGGGAGCCGAAGCATTCATGTCACCATGAGTATACGGTGATGTTAAAGTGTGGATCAGTGAACAGCAGGGCCACAGAGGCACACTGGTGAAACCCAAATGGAAAATAGAGCTTCAGTAATTTTGTACTGATTACTTGGTAAAAAAGAGTCTACCTTGTGCCACATCTGATTTATGGAACAGATTGGACTTGTAATGAGAGTCCAGATATTACTGACCTCTTTCAAAGGAAGCCGTAACCTTTTTTTGATATACTTCATGTGTGGGCTCATGAATAAATTATCACTGAAGTTTTTCATTTTATTCTGGAGCTCATTCTTATGTTGAGATTTATTCAGATAGGTCCATAAGAGTAGATAGACAACCGTAGAATCCAAAGTGTAATTCATTTCATTCTTTTACTATTCTTTTCCTACTGAATTTTTTTGTTAAAAAGAAAAAAAAAGGCATTGTGTTATATTGTGTATTTGTTCTCATGACAACAGTATCAACAGGAAAAATATGCTTTGAATGAACTCATTTCCATGGTATTTTCAAAATGAAAATTTCACAGTGCTCAGATGTTATCCTCAAAAAACTAACAAATAAAAATGCTGCTGACCTCTGTAAGAAAGATGGCATAACCCATGTTGGGCCACATACATATAAAATTCAGCTATATTGAACTTCAGAGAGTCCAAAGGTTTCTGGTATACTGAAATTCTGTTTCATTCAGTGGAAAGAAATGGGTCATAACTATGAAATTGTTATATTATATACTGAAATGAAATTAGACCATACTAGTATATCAAGAGAAGCTAATTTTCAATGAGGTACTGAAAAAACTATTTTATGTAGCTCCACTTAGATGACTACATTAAACAAGTTATTTTTATAGATTTAATTATACACATCATAAGTAGAGTGTGCCAATTTTCAATCAAGTAAAATGTCCTTACCTTCTGTCTCCATAACTATATCTTCTTAATCTGTTGGTTAAGGGGATAAAAAAAAAGTTTCATTTAGCAGTGAACCTTTGGATATTTATTAATTATGACAAATTTATGGCTTTTACCCAATTTTTAAAAAAATATTTGAGCATCTCTTAAAATCTTAAAATTTTAAACCATCTTTCCTATAGCTGCCATCCTTAGTTTCATCCTGCAGCAAACTGTGTAAGTGGGGAGGAAGGGTGAGTACATGGCTTCTTTTTCATTTGCGTTCAGAAAAGCTCTCTCTGTCATCTAGATATCCAAGCGAGTTTGTGCAGAATATTCTTATAATTATAAAGTGACATACATTAAGGCAGAAGCATTTGTGTTAAGGATTATTAGGTGGTGACAGTGGGGGAATTTATAACCAAACTAATTAACAATCTCAAGGCTTTCATGGGCACTGACATTAATATTTAAATTATAGATGAATATGCCAGGCACTGAATAATAATATGTTACGAAGTTGGAATTTTTGTTTGTATCCTAGATTCCCTGAAACATCATATTTTAATTTGTTGAAGGTCCAGGACAGAGCATAAATTCTGCTTGTAGTTAAATTTTAGTTTGGGATTTTTTTTTTTTGTTGTTTATTTTATTAGATTTCTTGCAGCCTTTTGGGAAAAAAAAATACAAACATAATAAAATTATTATGTGAAGAATGTTCTGCCCTTTTCTTTAATATGATAAAGAAAGCATGTAGAAAATCCTAACCAACCACATTTGTGGTAAAGAACCAAAGAATAGCCTGAAAACATAATATTTGGTTTAGTAAAAAAAACCCAGTTGCTCGATAATCTAATATTTCATTGTTTAATCTTTCCATTTTTCTGGTAATTCACTTTTGTGGAAGTTTCCAGGAACAATTCATATTTAAACAAGTCATTTGTGGCCTGCTTCAAAGAAATTTAAATAAATATGTGCATTCTCTTTTACTATTTCATTATCTACTAATTTCATCTAAAAGATATTTTCTTTTGGAATGCCTTCTTTTTGGGAGATTCCAAATCATAATATATGAATTTTTTATAGTTCTGATATCATTTGGAAAATGAACTTGTCCTAACGTTGTGGTTCATATCAAATGACTTGAGAATGGATCCTCAAATAAATGAAGTAGAAAATCAATATGAATAGGCATAGTAAGTGATATAGGAATGGATACATGGTAGGTGTAGTTTGTGCACCACCAACTCTGGATTGCAAGAAATGTCCCATGACTTATTTTTCTCAAAATTAAATGTAACCTCATTTGAGATCCCTAACCTATTGAGTCCCCTGGAAATTCAGTCTACCATTATTATACTACTCTTCTCTTTCTCCCAGTCTGCTCTTCTGTTCATCCATCTCTAAAGGTCTTAGGGATCTGCTGAGGACATTTGGGGACTTTTATTGATCTTGACTTCACTTTCCATAGAGAGTAGCAGTGTTTCTGCTACTTCCTTTGCCTTTTGGGCATGGACATCCTTTCCAGTGCTTGATCTTGGCACACTGAGGGACCGTGGAGCTCTTCCCCTAACTTCCTGCACTCTTCTAGCATGTTGTGTGTGGAGCTCTCCTTACACTTATGAAGTACTCTGCCTCCTTCTTATTCTGAGGAATCTCCTTTACTGTCTAGTCCAGACTCAGAGTTCATCACTTTCTCTTATCCTTACCCTCATTCCCATCCTCATTTTGTTACATCTACTATTCTTTCTCAGTGAGTTTAGACTTTTACAAAAGAAAAATTACTTAATACTCAAAATAATCCTTATAAATGAAATTTTTTATGGATGAGAAGACTGAGGGCAGAAGGACAAGACAGGTTGAGTAATTTGCCCAAGGTTACCCAGCTAGTTAGTGGAGTGGAAGTACCGAGATTTGGATGTAGTCTAGCACTACGGAGATTTGGTGACCTTGTTGAATGGAGGAAGAAGAAACACAAGAACAAGTAACAAAGCAACATCTCAACAAATTATTCTGTTGTGTCAGGATTTCTCAACCACAATGCTCCTGACATTTTAAGATTAGATAATTCTTTTTTGTTCAAGGCTCTTTTGAGGCACTATAGGATGTTTATCAGTATCAGTGGGCTATACCCACTAAATGCCAGTAACACCTTAATTATGATGATAAGTATCTCGAGTTATTGTTAAATGTTCCCTGGGAGACAAAATCACCCCCAATTGAGAACCACTGCTCTCTCTATATATGCATGTAAATTAATTGTGAAAGCAATATACACTTTTATTTGTTGTTAGGGGTCAATTTAGTATATCCTTTAATTTTTTAAAAAAACTTATTTATTTATTCTTGAGAGACACACACACAGATAGAGAGAGAGAGAGAGAGAGAGAGAGAGTGGCAGAGTACACAGGCAGAGACACAGGCAGGGGGAGAAACAGGCTCCATGCAGGGAGCCCGACATGTGACTTGATCCCGGGTCTCCAGGATCACACCCTGGGCTGAAGGCAGCACTAAACTGCTAAGCCACCCAGGCTGCCCCTAGTATAATATCCTTTTAATCTCTCATTGCAAGGCTGTCATAATAAGGCATTGTTAGGGTAAAACAGGTCACCTGGGATGCTAGTTTGTTGTAAGACTGTGAATTGTCATCTTCTATCTGAGATTTGTGTGTTTGTTCCATACCACGGCTGCCAAATAATCTGATGATGGCTTTACCATTCATCAGCCTCCTAACATGCACTGGTTTTCCTGACAACATTGCAGACTAGTTTACAGAAAATTATGTACCTCATCTCCTTTTTTTTTTCTTGACTAAAAAGTTGATTTTTCCCTAACTGCCAAATATACCATGAAATCAGTTAATAAATACAGAATGAAGGAGTCTTTATCTAGAAAGCATGGAAACAATCATATTAAAAAAAGAAACACAGACTACCATGATCCCACTAAGAAATAGACTTTCCCAAAAGCTTTATTCTTTTCTTAATCAAGCTACCAAAGATATCTGCAAAAGTTACATATTGTGTCAAAAAATAATAATGACCTAAGGATATTATTTTTAAATAATGATCACACTTGATAATTTGTTACTTTTTAAACATCTTTAAACTAGTTTTACATTTAAAATTTCTACATATTTTACATTATTATGCCAGTGTTACTATTATTTGAGATATGCCTGTCTAGCCATGCACTTCCAAGCATGTGCTTGTAAAGAGGTGTAAATTGCATTTAATGGATGGTGGTATGCAGAGCCTGACAGGACTAGGTTGAAGTCATACTTCTGCCACATACTACTTTTATTGGGCCTTATTTTTCCTGTCCCAACTGGCACTGAAAATGTGAGAAAATGTGTTTTTGTTTCCTACTCCCTCCCAAGAGAAAGTATATCACTTTTTGAAGAGTATCTAAGTAAGTAAAAGTTTTGGTTTCTCAACCAACTTAATTCAGTGATCATCACTGGTCAGAGACATTTGTTTGCCAGGAAAATTTAATGGATTCAGCAATTTTCCAAGGCTTTAATTATAGTCTGTATTATAAAGCTAGAAAAGGATCTTCTTCAAGGGACTTACGTTGTAAAGGCCTGTGCTTCTGAGAAAACATTCATTGTGAATTGTTTGTTCACGCCTGTACTATTTGGTACAGTGTAGAGATGCTCAGTGTGCTAGGGGCCATGTAAAAGACAAACTGAATGTCTCAATAACTGAAGAGAGATCACCTCAGGATTTAAATGTGCTTAAAGTCTTCCATTAGGGGAGTATTACAGTGTAACTATGGAGTCTGTACAAATTCAGTATGAAAATTTCATACCAGAAAAAAAACAAAATGGAAGTAATTTTGATCCAGTCACCTTAGTGCACTTGAACATAAGTCTGGCCCAATTCTCTAGTTTTTCAAAACTTATATTACTTCATGAGGATCTTCATGCCACTATTCTATATACATTTGTTCAATAATTATCTTCATCAAAGAATTTCTAAAAAAAAATCTCTGATGTTCTTTCTAAATAGCAAAACAATAGACTCTATGACTAATCTTTGTTAACCTTCTGTAAGAAAATTACATGGTGTGTGTAAGTGTGCTTTTCTTACTGATTTGGCTTTTTTAATAGGAAAGACCTTAAATATATTTCTGCCTTATGAGCCAGAGTTTCTAAAATTCAGGTTTCCTAAAATTGGTGTTTCTTTTTTGGTACAGTGAACGTATAAAGATCAGTTTCAAACATACATTATTTGATATGTCACATTAAACATACATTATAATGTAAGAAAATCATGTATTTAATAACTTTTTATTGTTTTTACTATGTGCCAATTATTATACAGGGTTCTAGGAATAAAAGATTTTTGCTTCTTATACCCCTTCTTAAGATTGCATCTTTGTCATTGTAGAAATCAACCAAGAGTGTGTGGATTATTAGCAGTCACAAAATACACTAATATTTATTTATTGTTTGTTTGTTTGTTTTTAAATATCACTGAGCTAAAAAGTGGCAGCCAAAGAGGAAGGAGCTGTCTCAATTACATGGATTGTGGAGTAAGTTGGAGAAAGATTATGAATTCTAGCTTCAGGCCGCATTTTCCCCCCACTTCTTTTAGTTGAATTAAATCATGAGAGAAACAATGATTATTGCACACATTATACTTGTCACACTATATCTGTTGAGTAGAGTTTCCATTCCAAGGGTTATTTTCATCTTCACCATAATCCTGAGTCCCCAATCTATATATCTTCCCCTCCTTTTTAGAGTCTCCCCCACCTCATTTCTGCAGCACTCTTTTCCTGACTGGGTCCCTTTTATCCGAGTTGCTAAAGGATGCAAGGTTTGAGGGTTCTGATGATGCTGTCCCCACAGAGGTCTATGCAGGAGGGTTACTAAGAAGTTGCTTATCAATCTCCAGATGGTAAGGAATGGATAAGGGACTATCCCCAACAATGTCTAAAAGTCTCCACTGGAAGAATGTACCATTAGTGCAGTCGGTCTTCCTGCTGGCAATGGTACCACTGAAGCACTTAGGGCAGATGCCAAATCCAATCATTTCTTTTTATAATCTTTGGTATATTGGTAAATATGGTAGCTAGTGAAAAATTACCTCCTTTGTGAAGGGACTGAAACTGCTAACCTTGGCCAAGAGACCTCTACTTAACATTGCAATCTCTCTACCCCTTGAGATTGAGTACAGCCAAATGGCTGAGTATTTACATAAACTATCAGATCAATGGTTGAGGCAAATGTATGGTATATAAAGTCAAGTAAACTTGTAACTGTAACTGGTTACGCTTCTTGTTTTCTTGAATTTTATCTCTGAAATTAGGATAAGAATGCCTATACAATGGCTTTGGGGGAGATAGAATTCCAGTATCATATGCAAAACAGCTAACCTCTTCAAATTTAGAGTGTGGAGGTGAGAAAGACAAACCCTGTGTGTGTGTGTGTGTGTGTGTGTGTTGTCAAATTGTGGTAAGGGTTAGATGGTAAATGATGAGATGTTAGGAGACAGAAGAGTAGAGTAGAGTAGAGGTCAGAATTTAGTTTGGGGGGATCCCTGGGTGGCCCAGCGGTTTGGCGCCTGCCTTTGCCCAGGGCATGATCCTGGAGACCCGGGATCGAGTCCCACATCGGGCTCCCGGTGCATGGAGCCTGCTTCTCCCTCTGCCTATGTCTCTGCCTCTCTCTCTCTCTCTGTGACTATCATAAATAAATAAAAATTTAAAAAAAAGAATTTAGTTTGGGGAAATCCAAGACAACATTTTTGAGGAAATAAAATCAAACTGAGGTCTGGATGACAGGTAAGAATTATCCTGAGAAAGATTTGGAGGGTTCTAGGGAAGGCTCTAGGAGGGTTCTGGGTAGAAGCCTTCAGGCAGGAAAGAGTTTGGTGCCCTCAGAGGCTTGAAATGGTGATGGTATGGAGCAGATAGGGGTGGGATGGGAAATAAATTGCTCCTCATGTGAAGAGTGATTACATAATTTATATTCTGAGCTGAGAAACCCAAAAAAGAGTAAGTGGTGGGGAAGGGGCCCTACTGATCATTATGGAAGAACAAGAAGACAAACAGGGTTTATCTTTGGCACAAAGGGCTACACGGGTACCCAACTGTTTGGCCATGTCAGAGAGCTTGGATTTTGATCTAAATGCAATGTAAAACCACTGGAGGGCATTCAGTTAGAGGGTGACATTATCTGATTTATGTTTTAATAAAAACTACCTACTGTCGTGGCCCCTAAGATTTTAAGATTGGAATGTTTCTTTCAGTATAAACAAAACAAAGTCAATTTGATGACATATTTTAGCCAAGACTGGATTTCTTTTGAAATTATATATCATTAATGAAATAAAAGGGGAAGAGGAAGTATCTCTTGTACTTTCAAGAAGGATGTAGAAGTGTTGTTTTGGGTTTTTTGTTTGTTTTGTTTTGTTTTGTTTTTGCTGTTGTTTAGTATTTGAATATTCTTCCAAAATCAGTGGCAGTGAGAGTAATAAAGTAAATATTCTCTGCCAGCTTGACCCATCCCAGCCCCTCATTTTCCATGTTCCCTTAAACCTCAATATGTGGTTCTACTAGACCCCATGAAACTCAATAAAAATAAAATATAAAAATTGTAATAATAATAAGTAATATTGATTACTAGAAAGCATGGCTATAGGTTTCATATTCAATGTCTTATTTAATTCTCAGATTGTGAGGTAGATATTATTAGCCCTATTTTATAGAGATGAGAAAATAGTGCTTTATAAAAGAGGTTAAGTGACTTGTCCAACTTTACATAAGTAGCAAGTGAAGAGTTGAAATTCATCCCAGGTTGTCTGATAGCAGAGCCTCTGTTCCCACTCAATACTGAGGATGGCAAGTCAGTGACTATTCAGAACTCTGTTTTGGTGACTTGGTGGGGGTGAAAAGGATAAGATTAACATATATTTGCTGGGCTTAGTGTAACAAGTTTGATTTCTAAGGCTAATTGATGTATAAACTGTTATAAGAGATATTTGCTGACTTAAGGTGTCATAGTCACTATTGTTAATGACCAATAGCCATGATATTTTCAAAATAGAAATGACTCAATAATAACATGATTGCCTTCTTTGTTTTTTTTTCTTTAATCAGATGAACTATTGCCACATTTTTTAGTGTGTAGTATTAAGTCTGATAGGTCCCCATGCTTAACATGAGATTAAAACATACCATGTATTGAGTTAAAGATGGAAGAAAGCCATATTTTGGAGTTAATATCCCTAACAGTAGTGGGCAATTATGATTGTCTAGTCACTCTAACTTTGTTGAAAAATACTTTTAAAAAGGTATCACTACTGAGATAGGAAATTGCTATAGAAAAACAGAACATCCTATAAAGTTTAAGTCTCTTGTGTAGATGAAATTTCATTGATTGTTGCAAAATATATTCTGATGGGTATGTAATCAAGTCCTTAACATTTCTCCTGAAAGCTATTTCATCCTTATCTATTCCCTTTTTCTGATTAAAATAGTAGGATATAAAAAATTATTTTTAAAATTAATAATTTTAAGAACCCATTTATTTTATATAATAACACAAAGCCCATCAAAAGTGATAAAATATAAATAATCGGTACATAATTTCTAGGCTGTTGATAGTACCAAGGGTATATAAAGGAAGCAGGAAAATTAACAACCTTCTAAATATTTGTTATCTTCATTTTACATATATGAACATTTTGAAATCTTGTTCTTCAGATTTTCAGTGGAATATCATGATTAGACTTTCCATTTGTGGAAATGTTTAACTGCACAAAAGTAGAACACATTTAGGAATTTAAAAAAATACATATATTTATCATTATTCAGAATATTGAGTGGATTTCTTTTCTTGATGACTTAGTTTTTAATGAAATAATATTGTGGTATAAAGATGTTCTCTTTTATCAACATATAGGATGCTCCTTGCATAGAAACATTATTAGAATCATAACTCATTTAAGCACATCAGAATCCCTTAGGGATCTTCCAAATAAACTGGGGTTAAAATATATTAAGTGTTGTTTTGCTACCCAGCATATATTCCCATTCCTCCTGGGAAGAATTACAGCTGTTCTTGAATCAATCAATCAATCAACTCATTCTTTCATATAAAGCCATGTGTTTTGTTTAAGTTCAACCTCATTCCTAACCAAAGTAATGGGATATGTTGACTGGCCTAAATCATGGCAACCCAATAGATTTGGGGTAGATATATGATCTAAAGCTGTCCAATAAAACTGTACCACATGGCTTTTTCTAGAACAACAAATTTCCATTTTTTTGTGGCTTGAATAAGATAGGATATAGCTCTGGTCTGCCTGCAGCCGTCTTGTGACCTTAGAGAGCCAGTATTATTATAAGAGTATCACATAGGAAAACAACATGGAAAAACAGGAAAATAAAAACATATCCTTGGTGCTGTGGAGCTTCTGACTCAAGTTACAGCTTAATTTAGCACTAACACTATATTCTTCCACTAAGTAACTCGACATGTTTGTTTAATTGTTCAGTTAGTTTGAGTAGAGTTTTCTATGACATGGAACCAAGATAATTGTAACTGATGCTATAAACTCTTTTTTTAATGAACACGTCATTTCAGTTCAGACTTGTGAAAAACAGAAGAAACAGAACAATTGAGTACATATAAACCATCAAGTTCAGAAATCTATGATAATATCAATAGAAATTATGAAAGAATTATTTTCCAGTTGGGTGGCATAGTGGGTATGTTGAGGTCTGGGTCATTTTCAGTTGACATGAAGTAATCACTTATAGTTCAATGATTTGGAATCCTTTCATGCACAGAAATTATCCAGTCATTTGCGGCCAGGGATTCCTTGATTGTAAATGGAATCTGTGACATTTAGGAAGTGGAGTAACCCACTGTAGCAAACAGACCTAAAAATCTTGAGGTTCAAACAAGAAAGGAGTTTCTTTTTTTCTTAATATTCTGTAGGTAGGTAGCCAGACAAGAAGGATGGGTAGTTCTGGTCCACATGGTCACCTGAAGACTTCTTCATTCTCCTTAGTTGATGGTACTACTTTGCAATCCTTTATGTGGCTTTCGTCTCTGGATCAAGAGCAGTTGCTCTGCTAAGTATCTCATTCCCAGCCATCAGAAATGGGAAAATATGTGGAGAGTAAATATTATAAAATGTGATTTGGTAGATGTTCATATTGCTTCTAGTTAAATCCCTTTGACCAAAACTTAGTCAAAATCATGTGTTCTGGGGCACCAGAGTGGCTCAGTTGGATGAGTGGTTAACTCTTGATTTTGGCTCAGGTCAGGATCTCAGGGTCCAGGGATCCAGCCCTGCCTGGGGCTCCATACTTAGCAGGGAGTCTGTTTGAGGATTTTCTCTTTCTCCCTCTGCTCCTCCCCTCAGTCTCACTTTCTCTCTCTCTCTTTCTAAAATCAATCAATCAATCAATCAATCAATCAATCTTTAAACAAACATGTACCCTACCAGGTTTCAATAAAAGCTAGGGAAATGTAGTCTCAAACTCTCTAGGACCCTAATGCTATAAAGATAAGAGCACTAGGGAAAATTAAAGTATATACCACACACATATTTCTCCATGTTTTCATAAATATTCTTCTTATACATATACATATTTATATACTGATATCTATACATACATTATACTATGTACATTTTACACACAATATACACATACACACATTCATATTTACATTCCTCTCCAGTTACTTACTTCCCAGAGAAATATTTTTTCAAGTTCTTATGTGACTTTACAAATTAATGGAAATTAAAGTTCTAAATAAATCAATAAATAAAACGAAGTTATAATTAGTAACCACAATAGAATGCCTAATTCCAGTTTCTAATTCTAAATAAATTAAGTGAAAGAGCAAATTCTCATTTCAGTAGACTGTAAACATTTATACGAAATGACTAAATATATTAACATATTACCTAAGTTCAGAAATTTATATTATTTGTTACATTTCCTGGCATAAAAATATGAGAAGGATAAACTTACATGATTGAGGCTATTAGTCAGTTATTTTGCTTCTGGGAAGTGATTTATTCAAAAAGCCTTTTTGTGAGCAGCAGTAGGCATAATTTTTATCTTTATGACTTTTCCTAGTAATTTTTTGCAGTATCAAAAAATTGAATGACTATTACTTTAGGTCTGATTTAGACATTAATCACATCACCTAAATCAACCTGTGTGGTCAAATTTATACAGCCCAAGGGCTCTCTTTCAACTGCATATTAAAATATAAATTTGCATTACTTGATCTCCTCTGCTCCCCAGTGTAATATTAGTGTGCAAGCCCTACAATGTTTCTGGTGCTTACAACAGGAATGGGCATGACAATGACATTTTAGGAGGAAAGTTGAAGTATCCCAGTAGCACATGGATTTTGTTGTTTTTTTAAGCCACTTCTCCCTGAGTACTTACACTGTCTCAGGCACTGCCCTAAGTGCTTCACTCTTAATTCTTAAAACAGTGGTTAGATAAGTGCTATTATCATCATTTTACAGATAGGAAACCTGCAGTACAGAGAGAGACTTTTTTTTTTTTTTTCCCTATATGGGCAGAGTAAGTGCTGGTCCTGATGGAGGAACCAAGGGAGGATTGACTGGGGAGGCTCAGAAAAGGGCAGAACTGGGCCCCGGGCACTGCTATTGAGATGGCTTCTCCCAGTTCCCAGGAAGCCCGATCCCCTGGTATCTTGGGAATTCTAGGGGAGCATCAGGTGTGTCCTGGGATAAGAAACAGCTGGGTGCCCCAGGTGTAGAAGTTGCTCTGCCCACATTCTCCTCCTTCATAAGGAGTCTGCCTCATGCCACCTGGCTAGCAAACCCCAGTCCTCATGAATGAAGTTTGAGAATTCAGGGTATGAGTTGATGTGTGGGTCTATTTTTTTCTTGGCAACTTTCAAATGTGTATAATACAGTATAACTAACTGTTGTCACCATATTCTACATTACCTTCCCATGATTAATTTTACAATTGGAAGTTTGTACATTTTGACTTCCTTCGTCCATTTAGCCCACCTCACCCCTACCTCTAGCAACCACCAATCTGTTCTTTGTATCTATGAATTCGTTTTTGTTTGTTTTAGATTCCTAAGTGAGACCATTTGGTATTTGTCTGCCTCTGACTTATTTCACTTAAAATATTGCCCTCAAGGTCCATTCATATTTTTTTAAAGATTTTATTTATTTATTCATGAGAGACACAGAGGGAGACATAGACAGAGGGAGAAGCAGGCTCCCCACAGGGAGCCCAACGTGGGACTCGATCCTAGGATAGGGATCACGCCTGAGCCAAAGGCAGACGCTCAACCACTGAGCCACCCAGGCATCCCAAGGTCCATTCATATTTTTGCAGATGGCAAGATTTCATTTGTTTATGGCTGAAAAAATTATACAATTATATGGAATATACCACATTTTCCTTATCCATTCATCTATTAGTGGACACTTAGTTTGTTTCTATATCTTGGATGTTAAAAGTAATACTGAAGTGAATGTGAGGGCGCATATATCTTTTCAAGTTAGTTCTTTCATTTTCTTCAGATAAATACCAGAGAAGTGAAATTGCTG
This sequence comes from Canis lupus dingo, assembly GCF_003254725.2. NCBI lineage: Eukaryota > Metazoa > Chordata > Mammalia > Carnivora > Canidae > Canis > Canis lupus. Next base: position 31,996,131 of record NC_064254.1, read on the forward strand.
GATCACACAGTAGCTCTATTTTAATTTTGAGGGAACCTCCGCTTTTTTCAGTGGTGGTTGTACCAATTTACATTCTCACCAGCAGTGCACAGTGCATGAGGGTTACCTTTCCCCACATTCTTAGCAACACTATTTCTTGTCTTTTTTTTTTAAGATTTATTTATTCACTTATTTATGAGAGAGAGAGAGAGAGAGAGGCAGAGACACAGGAGGAGGGAGAAGCAGGCTCCATGCCAGGAGCCCAATGCAGGACTCAATCCCGGGACTCCAGGATCATTGCGCCCTGGGCCAAAGGCAGGTGCTAAACCGCTGAGCCACCCAGGGATTCCCTATTTCTTGTGTGTGTGTATATATATATATATATATATAATACTTATTCTAATAGGTGTGAAGTGATCTCTCATGATGGTTTTGACTTGTATTTCCCAGATGGCTAGTGGTTATGAGTATGTTTTCATGTATCCATTGGACATTTGTATATCTTCTTTGTAAAAATGCCTATTCAGAACCTCTGTGCATTTTTTAAATAAGGTTTTGTGTGTGTATGCTATTGAGTTATATGACTTCTTTATGTATTTTTCATATTAACTCATCAGATATTTGATTTGCAAATATTTTTCACCTATTCTATATATTGCCTGTTCATTTTGTTGATGGTTTCCTTTGCTGTGCTAAACTTTTTAGTTTGATACAGTCCCATTGTTTAGTTTGCTTTTGTATTATTTGCTTTTAGTGTCAGATCCAAAAATCAGTGCTAAGACCTATGGCAAGAAGCTTCATGTCTGTTTTCTAGTTTTATGGTTTTATGTTTTATATTCAAGTCTTTAATTCATTTTGAGTTTATTTTTATGTATAGTAAGGTAATGGTCCAGATTGATTCTTTTGCATGTGGTTGTCCAGTTTTCCCAACACCATTTATTGAACAGACTGTCTTTCCCACCCCTGCCCCCCGTGTATTCTTAGCTCCTTTGTCATAAATTAATTGACCATAAGTGCATGGATTGATTTATGACCTTTCTATTCTATTCCATCAAACTATACATCTATTTTTATGCCAACAGCATACTGTTTTGAATTTGGGTAAGGGGTAAGTTCTTGGAAGTCAGGTAAGAGTGGATTTGCAATCTTGAGTCCAGAATCCATAGAGCAGGCCATCAGCTTGGACTCCTAGCCAGGATCTCTGTTACAGTCTTGAGGGTAGAATTCCTTGTTCACCAAGAAACCTCAGTTTTCTTTCTTAAGACCTTTAACCTATTAAATAAGGACCACACCCACGTTATGGAGGAAAATCTGCTTAAAGACAACTGGTGGTAATATTCATCATATCTACGAAACACCTTCACAGCAACATCTAGACTAGTGTTTAACCAAACAACTGGGTACCAGAGCCTAGCTAAATATTGGCTAAACTAACACATAAAACTAACCATCATGGAGGGTTTTCACATAATACTCACACATCTACTTTCCCCCTTGAATCTCTTTTTATGCATTAAGGACACAAAACTAAAACTAAATTAGAGAAACTGCACTTAGCTTCTCATAGTTTTGATAGAGCTATGGGCCTGAAAGTTATTGAGCACAAAAGTTATTTTTCAATACACAGATGAGGATCAAAGTGGCAAGAAATAAAATTTTCTTTGACAATACCCATGTAAACTGTAGGAGGGATCAGGGAAATAAGGGATTGTGGGTGCTTATTTCCACTGATTACAGTGAAAAATGAAGGCAATTTCTTGCCCTAGGTGGTATTAAGAAGGTGGAATTTCTGAAAGCTGTAGTATTAAACAACAGTTGTGACTTTTTAAGGTTAACACTGGTAGAGTAAGATGCAGGTGTATGGTTTTCAGAAGAAAACTTTCATTAACAAAAGTATTGTCCTTGGGCAGGTGGCTTATTGCCTGGGGCAGAGCTTTGTGAAAGCACATTACAACAGTAGGCATGCTGAGCTTACTAATGTGCCTCCCTCCTATGCAAGCTTCATTAGTGCCTGTGAAGGGGGACTTAGCAAGGAGAAGGGAGAGTGGTCCTTGTGGCTGGTGGGCCATGTGCATCCTCTTCCGTGGCTACCCCTTTCCTCCAGCTGAGCCATGCTGACTTCAGATGTCAAAACGATGGGGATATTTTCAGCTATTTTCTTTCTCTACTCCTACTATCTTTTTCTTATTACAAAAACAATATGAATTTCCTGAATAAAATTTAGAAAAATATACAGACAAAAATTGCTTGTAATCCTGCCATTTATGTTTGTGCATATTATTAAAGCTTTTAATTTAGCATGGATGTTGATGGGGGACTGGCTATGGGTATAGGTAGAATAAAGTTACAAAAATAGGTTTTTGCTTTATATACTGTTTGATGCCCTGCTTTTTCACCTATTGTATCATTAATGTGATCAATAGACATTTCCACAAGTATTGGTAGGGCTGCACGGGATTCCATTAAATCTATATTTTCTACTAATGTTGAAGTATATAATCCACTGCTAATGTATAAAGTATGTTATTGCACTGGAACACACATTCCTGAGAGTTTTGTAGTTCTTTTTTTTATGTCTTTTTTTTTACTTTTTATTTATTTATGATAGTCACAGAGAGAGAGAGAGAGAGAGGCAGAGACACAAGCAGAGGGAGAAGCAGGCTCCATGCACCAGGAGCCCAACGTGGGATTTAATCCTGGGTCTCCAGGATCGCGCCCTGGGCCAAAGGCAGGCGCCAAACCGCTGCGCCACCCAAGGATCCCGAGTTTTGTAGTTCTCAGGCTACCAGGCACATATTAATTGTTTTCTGTCATTAAGCAAGAAGAAATAGAAAAAGATATAGTAGTACATTCTAAATCATCACTCTCTAATAAGTAATATCATAGCCATATTATAGTAAGCCAAACTCTTGTAGGCAATAGGTAATACTTCAGGGGTAAACATTAGTTTAAAATTTAGTTATCTCAACAAGTTCAGAACAAAGAGTGGTGAATCAAGGACAGCTTATTTAAAAATTTTTCATTATCTTGAGATTTAAGGCAGTAGGGTCCAAACCCAAGACAAATTTTCAGTGTCCTCTAACTATTGTCTTATCTTTTTGTGTCTGAGTATGATGTGTTTTATTGAATCAGACTGAAAATTAAGTTTGGGAGCTTATTATACTGTGGTCTCCAGGGAGCATACTTTCTCTTCACTACTGCCTGGTTTAGGCATTGCTGGTATCCATGGTGCAAAGTTGTATCATTCATTTCTACAATGACTAACTTAAAGTGTGTAGATACATACAACAATGTTGTCTGATGGCCACATTTTCCTTCCCTATCTTTCTTTTTTTTTTTTAAGATTTTATTTATTTATTCATGAGAGACAGAGAGAGAAAGAGAAAGAGAGAGAGAGAGAGACACACACACAGGCAGAGAGAGAAGCAGGCTCCATGCAGGGAGCCCAATGTGGGACTCGATCCCAGGACTCCAGGATCACGCCTTGGGCCAGAGGCAGGCACTAAACCGCTGAGCCACCCAGGGATCCCCATCTTTCTGACTCTTCAACCAATAAATGCATTTCACAAAGTTACCAAAGGAACAGTACAATATGATTAATATTTGTAGGCCCAGATCTATGTGAGATAGCAACAATTACTTTGACCAAGTAGGCAGGGGCCTCTGGAGTCTAGATATGGCTCTATCATCAATCAAATTGAGAAAGTAACTGGCTCCCACTTCATCACCTATAAGATGAGAAGGTTGAATGAAATAAGCATTGTGATCCTTCCCAATATGGTGTAATTCTGGTATAGTACACCCCCTGTAGAGATCAAAAACTTCTTTTAACTTGTACATTGATGACTAAGTACCAGTCTTGGGATTCTCTACTGGGCATATTCAAATTGCCAAGAAAGAATTCATTCTACCAAGGTTAACATACAGTATTAAGTGGCTTTACTGAACTGACAGCTGAGTTTCTAGAAGAGACCCCAAAGCCTCAACCCAGAATGTGGCCAGCACCTGGTTAAGTGCTGCTGCTGCCATAATCCAAAGCTGCACATGAGAGAGAAAGTTTCAGACTCCTCATCCACACGCAAAATGGACTCTTGGCCCCCTGCTGCTTTTCTTATTTACCTGTGTTGTAAAATCAGTCCTCAATCAAGTGCATGTAATTAGTGAAACCAAAATCACATTCAGAACCCTAGCTGCGGGCAGCCATGGTGGCTTAGTGGTTTAGCACCACCTTCAGCCCAAGGCCTGATCCTGGGGACCCAGGATGGAGTCCCGCGTCAGGCTCCCTGCATGGAGCCTGCTTCTCCCTCTGCCTGTGTCTCTGCCTCTCTCTCTCTCTCTCTCTCTCTCTCTCATGAGTAAATAAATAAAATCTTAAAAAAAAAAAAAAAAACAGAACCCTAGCTGCAGGGGCCTCCGGGACATGTCATAGTTTTGATTTCCAGCTTCTGCAGTGGAAGGTATCACGTTACACTGAAGACTGGATTAGTTGTTGAAGGAGTTTGATCACAGCCCGAGGTGTTCAGTGTCTGAGTGCTACCAGTAACTCATAAATAGGCCACCATTTTTTATCCAAAGAGTATGCATTTATGTCTCAGTAACTAATATACTTATTTTAAGTGGGAACATATAAAGTTTTGAAAGTGATTATTTAATAATTAATCAAATTTATAATTGGCCTATCTATAATTAAATTGCTTTTTGGTAACAATATTCTAAATATTTTTTTCCTTGGAATTAAGAGTATATGATAGATATGCCCTAAATTTTTTTCCTTGAAATTAAGAGTATATGATAGATAAGCTATAATTTGGTTCATATTTTATTCTATTCAGAAAGAATTGGAGCTGCTATTGTAATGGACACATACTGGTACCTTGCATTGCAGATTTCTCAAAGCTGACATTTGTTATTAATAATAGTTTGAGTCCACATGTCTTTCTGCCAGTTAATCACTGTCACAGAAAATTTCTGATTTACATAGAAGTCAGCAATTATTGATAATTGTGTTTTCTGTATCTAGCTGAGCTAAAAAATTGTCACAGAGAGAATATTGATGAATGGCTGATGCTAAGATCAGATCGTTAGCATGGACTTATCAGACTATGATGAAATGCTAGGTGAGAAGGAATTCATTCATTCATTCAACAAATACTTATCTGTGCCTACTATGTGTGAGGCAATAGTAGGGATTTGGAATACATGAGTGAGCAAAACAGACAAAGATTCCCGTCCTCTTGGAGCATGTAATTCTAAAATGAGTAGACAGACAATGAATAAGAAACAGCAAATTACATTATAGAAGTTAATATGTGTTACGAAATAACCAAAAAGTAGAACAAGGTGATTTGGATGGAGATTGTGGTGAGATGTGGTCAGCATAGCTCTCATTGAGATGGAAGATGTGAGCAAAGAGGAGGAAAATGAGAAAGTTTATTTATATGGTAGTTCTGTGTTGAACAGCCCCAGGAGGCTGTGGGTAAGGAAGGGCATAAGTAGGGAGGTCAAATATAGGTCTATTGCAGTGATGTGGGTAAGAGACTCTGGTGTCTCCATGAAGATGGTACCAGTAGAGGTGGTAAGAAGTAGTAGACTCAGGACATTGTTTGAAAGATTAGATTTAGAGTTTGTGGGATATAGGGGATTCAAGAATGGCTTCAAAGACTTTGTTGATCTGAGCTACTAGAAGAATGGAGTTGCCATTAACAAAATGGAGAAATCTACACGTGAATTAGATCTGTGGGATAGGAGCTAGAGTCTGGAGCTCTGAATCATTTTGTTAAAGGTCGGACCATATATATTTGTATATTGCAATGCTTCCCAAAGTATGGTTCCTGGATCAGCAGTATCAGCATCATCTGGGAACATGTTAGAAATGCATCCCCATCCTAGACCTTACCAATCAGCAGTCTGTTCTTTAGGCAGTCTGCCAGCTGATCCTAATGCACACCCAAACTTTGGAAACATCGTATATTGTCTCCAAGAGGCAAGAACCAGGCAAGAACTACTATTTCAGAATGGGAACATTATGGGTTTTGACAATAGAAGACCAGGGATTCGTAACTGAGTTGGGCGAGATGGTCTTTCTACCTGAGCCTTAACTTGTATACCTTTAAAGGGTAGATAATGATGGTAACTGTGTTACCAAATTGATATACACAACCAGAAAAAACCATGTAGATTAACAACCTTGTGCATATAAAGCACCTTATGAGTACCAAGGATGAGAGACAAGAAGCTAGAGATGGGGAGGGGAGGGGTCCCAGAATTTGCCTCTATTTTCTCTGATATCTTCTTGCTTTCAAGAAGAAAAATTAGTGATTACAATTGGAAGGTATTCTAATGGAATATCAGAGTTTCTCTTGAAATTTTGGTAGACCTTTAAAACACAGGTAATAAAGATGACTGCTTGGCAAAGAGACTGCTGATGTTACTGGTGTAATTCAGTAGAAAGAAAGGCTGTTTGAATTTAATAATCTATTTACTTCACTTGGATACAGAAATAAGAGAAGTGTGTATTTTTTACTATAAGAGAGAAAACTTTTTCAATATCCATTTTCTTCTCTAAGTGTATGCATTTATCTTTTTACATCTGTTTACATTTGGTTTGCAATCTTTAGGCTCATTTTTCTACTTTTCCACAAAGTAGGGTATGAGGTTTATGAGTTTTATAGAAGTCTACAGATAATTTAAAAATAAAAGATGTACTGTTGGAACCACTTTTCCAGGAAAATTCATTGTTCTTTCATTTTGCATTTTGTTACAAGCAAATATATTTAAGCTATTTGCTAAGACCAGGTCTGTGTGGTGTCAAAGCAGTTTTAAGATTTAAAGGAGTTGTTACATGGCATGAGTTTTTACATTTGAGGTCACTAACATTTTGGTTTTTTGTTGGGTTTTGTGTAAAACATTTCAAATGTTTTTGACACCAGCTTGATTCTGCTATACTGATTTTCAGACAAAAGTGTGACCTATTAGTCATCCTAATCATTTTTCTAGGTTTCTGATTGGGGAGCAAGTATAGTCTACATAGAAATGAATAAATATTCAGAATATAGACTAATCTCACTGGTCTGAGAAGTTACAAGGTAACTACCATTATGTATTTTAATACACTGAATAGAGAGTGAAAGTAATATATGTAGGATTAAATAATAAAGTTTAAAAGGCTTGCTTAATATAAGTACAACTTAAGACAATCCTCATGTGACTGTTTTGGAAGCTTTTACTTCCTGTGTCTGAAGTTCTTTTATAATATTCATGCAGATTGTTCACATTCATTCAGCAAATATATGTTGAGCATCTACCTGGATGCATGTAATATAATGGTAAACTCAAAAACATCTACACCCTCTTGTAAATGATATTTCAGTGGATGGAGGCAGGCAATAAATAAGATCCACAAATTATTTTTAATATGCTATGCTACAGAAAACGATAAAATGGGATAAGGACATTAATAATGGAGAGGTAAGGGAAAGGCAATTTTACATAGAGTGCCTAGAGAAGGAATCACTAAGAAGGTAACATTTGAATCTAGACCTGATGGTTGTGAGAGAATGAGCCATGTAGATATTTGGGGAAGAGAGATTGGAAGAGATACTAGAGAGGCTTGGAATTGGAGCACATATAGGAGTAAAAAAAGGTGGCCACTGTGACCAGAGAGGGCTGACAGTGAGACTTAAGAAATGAGAATGAGATACAAAATGTAAAGAACCTTGTGGGCCTTTGTAAGGACTGAATTTCTTGGACTGAAATAGGAACCCACCGGAGAATTCTGGCACAGGGAGTACACGATTTGGCTTCCATCCAAAGTTCTCTTCCTGTTGCATTTTAATTGGATTGAGAAATTACTCAGAAATTAAACTTCTAGGATTTATTTCTCTATTAAGCTATAGAGCCACCAACCATGCAGCATTGCAGGTGACTAATTTTTTTTCTTTTGTAGATGATAATTTCAAACCTCTGAAACGTTTAGCATTTCTCATTATCTTTATGTTTGACATAGCGTTTGTATCTAGGTAGTTGTTTTATCTTCTTTTTCCAAAAGTTGTTCTCATGTAGCTAAAGATTCTGATCTCTCTGCAACCCAAGGAAAATTCCTTCTATTTCTTTATTTCCTCTTTTTCATTATTTCATCCTTTGTAATATTCTTATAAGATAGATGATGGATTTTCTGGATATCTCCATCTGTCTTAATTTTTCTTTCTATAATTTCTACATATTTGTCTTTTTCTATACTACACACTCCAGGTTAGAATTCTGCATTTACCACTTACCTGTTCTGGATCCTTGGGCTAGTTAGTCAATCTCCATATAGTCTGTGATTCTTCATCTATAAAATGAGCACAGTAGTAATAATAATACCTACATTAAAAAAAATAAATACATAAATAAATAAATAAATAAATAAATAAAAATTAAAAAATAAAATAAATAAAATAAAATAAAAATACCTACATTATAAGAACATTATGTCATGTTAATGACTTCATCTGGGATGATAAATTAATATTAGCTATTTATTTTCCAGGTCACTAATTTAGTGTTCAGTAACTTCATTTTATTATTGAGTACTTCCTCTGAATTTTTTTTTAAATTTAAGGTAATTATAACTTCAATTTCCAAGGATGTTTTCTTTTTGACTCATTCTTTCCACATAACAGCCTATTCTTTTTCTCATGTATGCAATATGCTATGAAATTTCCCTGAGGAAAACAATTAGAAAAAAATTGAAGTTATTGTCTTTGTCAGATTATATCATTTCCCCTAGAGTCTGTCATTCTATTTCTATTTCCTAGCATTTTTCTTCTTGCTATTGTTTTTTTTTCAAATGCCTTGAGAGGTTCACTTGCCAGTTCATAGTAATGGATAAAAGATGGTAGATTTTTGTTTTTGTTTTGTTTGGTTTTGTTTTGTTTTGTTTTTGTACATAGCTGATATGGAGGGATGCTCTTTTTCTCCTCCAACTCCACCCTTTGGGTGGGAAGGCTCACTGCAGGATCTATATCACCAGGTAGAGGTGGAGATAGGCAGACTTCTTTTTAAGATTCCTAGGCAGTGAACAAGCAGGCAGACCAGACAGTTGCCAACTTAATGTCCCTATTGGAAGATGTTATCTTTTCTGTGTGGGTGTTTCTTCCATATCTATGGAAGTCCAGAACTTCCTTTAGCCTCCAATCTGATGCTTTCTTTAACTCTAAAACCATACTAGAAACTCTCCCCAAACAGATTAGGCACATCTTTTGAGAACTTCTCAGACTTAACTCAAATTACCTTACAGAGGAAGAGGGGATCTGATTAGCCAGCAATTGTTTATTTCTGTTCCTTAATGACTCTGAAAGTTCTCATAATGTCCTTTGACACATGAATGGATAAAGACTCTCTAGTCTTTAGTACTCTCTAGTACTTCTTTAAAAACACAATTCTCATCTCTCTGTTGAAGGCAGTTTTGTATGCTCTGGCTTTTCTTTCAATCTAATTCTATCTGTATTCATACTCTCAAAATTTCTACTTGGCTCTTGGGTCTTATCTTAACAATACATTTTATGTCAGGACACCTGGGTAGCTCAGTCTGCTAAGCATTTGACCCTTGATTTTGGCTCAGGTCATGATCTCAGGGTTGTGAGATCGAGCCCCACATTGGGCTTCATGCTAAGCATGGAGCCTACTTAAGATTCTCTTTCCCCTTCTGCCCCTCTACCTGTTCATGCGCTCTCTCTCTGTCCCCCTCTAAAAAAAAAAAAAAAAAAAAAAGAGAGAGAGAGAGAGAGAGAGAAAAGAAAAAATGCATTTACATAATTTCAGTGAATTGAGGAAGCAGAAAAGAGATGAAGAAGCTTGTGCTTGTCCCACATTTTGGGCCAGGTCAAGTCCATATCTTTTAATTTGTACTCCATATGCTATTCACTTCAGCAACTGAGTCTAAATATGGAGTAGAAGTCTAAGGCCTAACATAATAGTCTGCCATAGAAGGAGATGAGTATCACGAAGATTCCCTTCCTCCTTTTCCTCTAGAGTTTGACCCTTTCAACTGTAAGATGAGTTTGCTGGATTACTGGAGAGAAATCTCTAAGCAGAGAACAATGGAGATTAAACTCTTTAGCTCCTAATTAAACTATTCCCCTCAGTCCAGACTTTCTTCTTCCCCAGTTGAACATGAGGCAGAGCAGATATACTGGGGTTTGCTGCCAGGAAGATGTAAGAGTTTAGGGAAGTGAGATTGGGTTGGAGTCTGGAGAGAGGAAGAACAAAAGATACATTAGTCTTCCCTGTTCCTACCATGGGTATATGTATTGGACATGTCTCCCTAGCACATCTAAGGATTTTAACTATTAAGGGATTTAGCATCCAGTTCCCTGGCTAGAACTCACTTGGTTGTAGGACCTCTTAATCCACTCCTACATCATCATGAAAGGACTGAAGAGAGATTAGAGAGTGGAAAAATAAATTAGAAAACATCAAAAATTCCCCTTCCCCAGTATCCTGCAAAGTCAAAATGAACATGATGGGAATTCTGTTTTGTGTTGTTTTGTTTTCCTTGCTGTTTCTTCCTGTGTGGTAGGAGTTCTGTTTTTGTTTGTTTGTTTTTGTGGGCCTAGAGATAACCAAGGAAAGTAGCTTGGACTCCCATGTTCTACCCAGTGAGGTAAAGGACCCCATAAAGGCAAGTGAATATAAGCTGACCATTGGAAGTATCTTTTAGGAGGATGAATGAAGTTTAGAGACTATGTATGAGTACTTAGCTGAATTCCCCAAAACCATCAAACAGACCACCTGGTAGTCAGAAGCTGGATATGCTCACTGGACAGATGAAGTAACGATTGACCAGTAGAGAACTGGCCAAAACCAGACTCACAGTCTGTTACCAATTTGTCTGGGTAACTGGGCTCCCTTTGAAAAACTATTCTTTGGCCTATTCTGGCACAGATTTTAATCAGGTTCAAGAGTCAGAGAAAGGAGAATTTGGAAAGAATGTTGAATGGAAAAAGACAATGGAAATGTTTGAATATGACTGTATTCATCTAAAAGACACTATGTTTTAATTTAGAAGTGATCGAGAAAACTCTAGGATTAGAATACATTTATAAGATTAAGGTGAATTTAGTTTTCATGTTGAAAGTCACTATAGATTGAGATTCAGACCATGTCAAAGAAAACCAAGAACAATTCTAAAATAAATATGTAAAGGATTCCATGTTCACCTATAGTTGATTGCTAACCATATTATTTTGAACTTTTAATACCCAGCAAAGTATGTTACACTATGTTGCTTCACAAATGTTGTCTAATGAAAATAATTAATTTATCATTAATAGTGATTGTGTTTCAGTGTTAACGGATAAAATACTCAAATGTGTATTTTGAGACTGGGTTTAAGCACTGTCATGGCAGTTTGTTAATATTCTAGCAATCTCTAAGGCCCAAATATAGCTATCACCTGGACTGATCAGATCACCTATGGTATGCCCAAAACTATATTCCCAGTACTTTTAAAAACTGAAAGAAAGTTAGAAACTGAGATTCCTCTTCTATTCTCAACCTTATAAATTGAAGTCTAGAGGTGACATTGAAACATTCAGTACAAGCCCACATGTTATTACTTTTATTTAGACTTTTATACCAGATTCTGTTTAACGTATTTTAGGAAATCAGTAAATATTAATAGATTCAGCACTTGAGGGAAAAAGATAATACAGTATTTATGGGATCATTTCCCGCTTGACATCCTCATATTAATTATTATTTGCATATGGGTTGACTGATATGAATTTGAAATGAATTAAACTTTATGTTTTTTGCCTTTGTATTTGAATATTTGTCATTGAAGATGGTATTCCTAAATTTTCATTTCCAAACTGGGTCTTTTGCCATCTGTTGTATGAAAAGAAATATACAGCACCCTATGTAAATCTCTATTTGGTTCAAAATTACATGGTTCCTCTCTATCATGACAGTTCCTGAGCTGTGTTCTCTCTCATTATAAGTCTATTTCTGATCTCTGACTTCTGTTAAAATTGATCCTGTACAGGTCAGTCTGACCCATAAACTACACAAAATTATTTTTGAGGATTGAAGCCTTAATATCAGATAATGTCTAAATCTGCCGTAAAAAAAAATTGCCTTGTGCTTTTTGTTCCACATATAGTAATTACTGCCTTCATAATCATATTCAAGCCTTGATGTCTATGTTGCTTTAAAAATACTAAGAGAGAAACAAATTTAGCCACATAGTGTTTTATTTTTCTTTTGGAAGTTAAATACTGATACCTACTACTAAATGAAGACTTCCATAATTTTTATTTTCTCTTCTTATCCTGAAGAAATGACTGCTGCTGTAAATTTATGTTGCTTATGTGGTTCCCTGGTTTCTCATAGTTGAACATAAGTATGGCTAGAGTCAGCCATAATTAGAAAAATTTCCCCAATATCATAAAATACATGCAATCAATGTGACCGTTTCTTTAACCATCAAGTGAGGGTGTGATGGTCTGGTTATTTCTAGGTTTGAAACTACAAATTTAGCCTCTAATCCAGTTTCTACTCTATCTTTGAGTAACTTGGACCTACCATAGCTTTTCTGTGTCTGTCTTTCTTCTGTTATAAAAATGAGGTTATAATATCAACTACTCAAAAAATATTAAGTACAATGTACAAAAAACAACTACATCATAGTATTAAAAAACTTAAGCTTCCTTCGTTTGTATTGCAGAAATCCAGTTTTATTCCAGAATAGATCAACTTCTTATTTGGACCTTTTCCCTAAACCTCTTATTCAGACCTTTCTTTCAAAAACTCTTAACACTGAGAACACCTTAGAATCCGCTTTTCCCAACTTCTAAATGTTTTTTCTACCTGACAGCTTCAGAACCCAGGAATTTGTGTGAGGCAAGGGCCCACAGAGCAAATCTGCAGCCAAGATAATAGTGTTCCTTCTGGCATGGCATTTGGACACAGATGCCTTTGAATGCTTCCTTCATACCCAACCTCTAAAGAGATCCCAGAGCCGTCTCCCTATAGAGAAAGGAAATCAAATGCTAAGAGTCAGCATAATGTGTTCACATAAGGACAGATTCTCCATTAAAAAAAAAAAAAAAAAAAAAATCTGTTAACTCTCTTTCTAGTGAGAAAATGTAGATAAGCTATACCCAGTCTGTGAAAGATGTAAGCTGATTGTGAACTCTCTATGCTTATTATCAGTATTTAAGACACTTCTACTTAAACTCACTATAACCTCTCTGTTTATATGAAAAAGTATCTAAGAGCTGTCCCTTTATTTGAAAGTCAAATGTATTTCTCTATCTTTGCCACATCAATTTTACTTAAAGACTTAATTCTTCAAAGCCAAAATGACAAAATCCACAGCTTAGAGTCATTTAGTAAAATCTGAAACCTCACTTTAAACAAAGAGAGCTATTAGGGGATTCTGTGGTGCATGATTTGAAGATAAGTATTTATTCTGCTACAATACTGATCATTTAAAAATTTCCTTCTTTGCCCTTAATATATAGTAACTGTAACCATAGAATTTCTTAAGTCTTTTTCTGCCATTTGGTGAATCACACAGTAGTTAAAAACCCACCCTGATCCCAAAGGAAAAGAAGGAGGAGGAGAAGCTCCAAGAATCATTGATCTAGGCTTGAGGCCAAGCAATCTATTTTTAGTACTTTCTCAACAAGCCACACAATAAAAATGTAAATGGAATGGTGCTACTTTCTTCTCACACCATTTTTCAATGTGTAAGTTTGACACTGTTTAAACTGTTGATTTTCAGACTATCTTCAAGGAACTTAGTTACTCCAGTTTGGGGGCCTTCCTATACTCATTTACAATTAATCATAAATTTTATTTCCTATAGCCTTACAACACCCGATCTTTATAAGAATCTAAGGATCAATTTGAAATGTCTTCCTTTTCCAGGTTGCTGAATTTGCACTGAATCAACTGGGTATCATCTAAATCTTTTATTATTGACCTATAACACTGTGCATGTTTAAGTTGCACACCTGCTGATTGGATACACTTATATAATGCAATACCATTACCACCTTAGCTTTCATTAACACCTCTATTGTGTCCCATAATTACCATTTCTTTTTTGTAATGACAACATTTAAGATCTAGTCCCTTAGCAACTTTCAAGTATGTAGTATTGTTATCTGTGATTATAGTATTGTGCATAGAGCCCCAAGCTTATTTTTCATTGAACTAGAAGTTTGTACTCTTTGACCAACATTGTCCATTTCCCCCACCCTCAGCTCCTGGTAACCACAGTTCTACTCTCTGTTTTAAGAAATTTGGCTTTTTTAGATTCCACATATAAATGATAATATATTTGTTTTTCATTTTTTGATGTATTTCACTCAACAGTGTGCATTTAGGGACTACCCATGTTGTCACAAACAGTACGCTTTTGTTCCTTCTCATGATTGAATTATATTACAACATATAGACATGTCTCATTTTATTGCACTTCACAGATACTGGACTTTTTACAAATTTAAGGTTTGTAGCGACTGCATGGAATAAGTCTATCAGTGTTATTCTTCTGTATTTGCTTACTTCATGTCTCTGTGTCACATTTTTGGTAATCCTTGTGATATTTCAAATGTTATCATTATTACATCTGTTATGGTAATCTGTGATCAGTGATTGTGACTTGCTGAAAGTTCAAGTGATGGTTAGCATTTTTTAGCTATAGAGCATTTTTAAATGAACTACATTGGGGATTTTTAGACATTGTTATATGTTGGTTCTTTAGGCATAATGCCAGTTGCACAGTTAATAGACTATAGTATAAACATAAGCTTTATATGTACTGGGAAACCAAAAAATTAATTGAACTAGCTTTATTGTCACATTTGCTTTATTGCAGTGCTCAGGGACTGAACCTACATTATCTCTGAGGTAATAATCTCAGAACATATCTTTTTTTTTTAAGGTTTTTATTTATTTATTCATGAGAGACACAGAGAGGCAGAGATATAGGCAGAGGGAGAAGTTGGCTCCATGCATGGAGCCTCATGTGGAACTCGATCCTGGGATTCCGGGATCACACCCTGTGCTGAAGGCAGGCGCTAGACCCCTGAGCCACCCAAGAGTCCCATCAGAGCATATCTTCTTTACTCATTCTTCCATTGATGGACTTTTGAGTTGTTTCCATATCTTGGCTATTGTGAATAATGCTGCAATAAGCTGGAGACCAGTTCTTTTCAGGTTGTGAATTCTTTTTACATGTGGCAATGATTTTAGTCAGCCTCTTCTTAGGTGGGGAATTTACCCTTCTGGAATACCATTAGATAATGAATTCCCTATGAACATGTAGCCATATTTGAATTCTGTGTACTTAGGGACTAACACAGTGTCTTGAGCATATGATAATAGATAAAATGCTGACTTATATCAAGCTCTGTTCTATATTCTTTACATATATTAATTTCATCTTAACAACCTAATGGGTATTACTGTTACCTTCATTTTACAGTTGAGTTAATCTGAAGTTAGTCTGAAATGCAAAAGTGTTATGGCCAAACCCACACAACTAGTATGTGAGATTGCAAAAATCTGAACCCAGGTAATGCAAATCCTAACTTATACTGTCTACTACTGGAGGATAAGAATTTAGTGCATAGGTGCAGGATTTGATTAGCTCCTGTGGAACCTAATAGAACTTTTTTTTAATTTTTTAAATTATTTATTTATTTATTTATGATAGTCACACAGAGAGAGAGAGGCAGAGACACAGGCAGAGGGAGAAGCAGGCTTCATGCACCGGGAGCCCGACATGGGACTCGATCCCGGGTCCCCAGGATCGCGCCCTGGGCCAAAGGCAGGCGCCAAACTGCTGCGCCACCCATGGATCCCCTAATAGAACTTTTTAAAAAGTTTGTAGATGATGTAGATGAGGAGAGAACAGAAAAGTGAAAGACAATGGGGAGCCTGGGGGCTCAGTCCATTAAACATCTGACTCTTGATTTCAGCTTGGGTCTATGATATTGGGATCATGGGATGGAGCTCCATGTTGGGTTCCATGCTCAGCGGGGAATCTGCTTGGGATTCTCTCTCTCTCTTCCTCTGCCCCCCATCTTGCTCTCTCTCTCTGAAATAAAGAAATAAATATTTATTTTTTAAAAAAAGTAAAAGAGAAAATGGTAGAATAAAGAAGTTGGAGAGTAGTACCGAGGAAATAAGGAATAAGAAACAATGAAGAAAAAAAAGGATGAAGGAGGAAATTAGCTTAAGTGAAGGAATTCATGGTAAAAATCGGAGAAAAGAATTAAGTGTCGCTTGAAAGAATAAAAGAAAAGAAATAGGAACATTGGATGAAGAAGGTGTAAAATAGTAAAAGCCTGAGAAAACATTATTGGTGGACTGGAAAGAGTATCACACATTGGAAATGTAGAATTTTTAAAAGTGAAATTCTTAAATAGTTACACACTTGCTGTTAGATTATTGCTTCCCAGATTATATTCACTGTAATCTCTTAGTCTTCCAATCTTAGTCCCATGTGAATCCATAGCAGACACCAGTTCAGGTAAGATGCTAGGAGAGTCCTTTCACTGAATTGGAACTGTCAATGGCTTTTTACTATTCACTGAATCTTTATATTCTAAAGAATCAGAATATGGGAGATTTATACTAAAATTTTTTGTTGGTACAAAAATATATGGTCAGTCCTCAACTTGAGTACCTTTCCTATGCTCTGTCTCATTACATTTTCCTTCCTAGTAAATAATCTATTCTAATTATTTGTAACCATTTTTTGTAGAGATTGGTTGGTAAGAAAGATGCTGGAAAAGCCTTAGTTATCATTCTTGTTATACATTAGTCTTGACCAACTAATATGCTTGGTTCACAAATCCTTTTTACCCAAAACCTATTTGCTCTCTTAGAGCCCCCATATCCCTCATTGACACTAATAGCCTTCCAACAGAGGAAAAGGTGCTATTATGAATTATGTAGATTTGCAAGTGTCTCACTCCAGGTTTCTTTTTCTCCCTTTCTGTCTGTCTTTTGGATACTTAAGTCTTTTTTATTTTCTTTTTTCCCCCTTCTATGGTTTCAGAAGATCTTTTAATAGTCACCCAATATTTTTAAATGATAAACTTGATTTAACAAAGTCTAATGTGGATCCGATTCTCATACCTTTATCTGAATACAAGGATTTGAGGTTCTTTAACTCCTGTCATCATGCACTCCTGCCTTATCCATTACTGTTTTCCATACATTTATATCTACCTTATGTTTTATACTTCCAAAATTAAGTCATTGTTATGTTTATTTCAAATGTCTGTGCTTGTTAACTTTTACCTGCATATGATTAGCAAATTCTTTTCCCATCCTTTCTTTCTGTGTTTCACTCCTTCCTACTTTATCACTTTTCTTCTGCTTGAGAATTTAATAGTTCTTCCACCTAACAAATCCTAAGTCTGTTTCTGAGCATGCTTTTCTTCTTTGTGAAATATTAAATCATATGGAACATAGAAGGTTTTTTTGTGTGTTGCTTTGTTTGTGGGTTTTTTTTTGCTGATTTCCTCCCAATTTTTAATTATATTTTTTTGTGAAAATAAACTTTCCGGAGGAGAATTAAGAATCATTAAATGGAATGATGTTCTGAAAAGAAGCCATGAATTTCAAGTGTTGAAAGATAGCCATTAATTATTTCAAGATTAAAACCTAACATAAATTAGCTGAAATTAGAAAAAAAAAAAAAAGAATGTTTAACTCAAAAGCTTTTCAGTATAAGACATTCAATTAGAAATCATGGACTTGTCATGGAAGTCAAATAGTAGAGTTCTGAAAGCTAATATTGAAATTATCTTTAACTTAAGTAGAGTAGAGAGATGACACTAAAAATTCTCGTTATATCTAGCACCAAACAATGTTGAGGAGAGTATTTTTAAGTTTGAATACAAGTCCATGGTGTGTAATTACAACATGTACAGTTTCCATGTGTGTCTTTACAGTTGAAGCACCAGGATTTAAATGGGACTATTTGAGTTGTCACTCAATTCAAATTGTGCACTAAATACACACACTTCCCTGCAAACCATCCCCTACAGTGTCCTTTCTTTTGCTGTCACTATTCATGCTCTCCACTCTTCTCTACCAGTTCAACCCTTACCTTCAATGAGAGCTCAGGTCAAGTACCATTGTCTCATTAAAGCTTTTCCTCTTCAGCATAACTGAAGCATAACATTAGCCTTTAGAGCACTAATTATTTACTGTGGCCAGTCATACACTACATCATTGTCAGATAACTTTCTGTGTCTGTTTTACCAGTTGAATTGTAAGAACATACTTGAGACTAAGGAGTATGCCTTTTGCTTCTCCATAACCACATGGTACTTTGTGTGTCCTATTGCACATATGATTCTTCTTACATTCTTTTAGTATGGTAGTAAAATTAGCCAGTTCAGAAAAAAGAAGACAGGAGGATAATACTAGTAAATCAGAAGGACCATTTCTGTCCCCTGAGCCTAGTAAAGTGAGTTCTGTAATTGAGGGGACTTATGTATATATATAACTAAAATAATTGGAGACAGTTTGAATATCATGCATGAGCCTCTGGACAATAAGGAAATAAAAGCTAGGTTTGAAAATTTGAAGAGTAATATCTCCATAGAATACATTTAGTCAGAGAAGATTGACTACATAGGTTTTAATGTGTGTATTTTCTAAATGTAAACTTCACCTTTGCAAACAAGCGGTCCCTGATCAGATTGTTTTCTTTTTTTTTTCTTTTTTTTTTTTTTTTGGTTTTGGTTTTGGTTTTGTGGAAAGATCTTCTCTTTTCACAGTATTTTCTGGGGAGTGTAAATTTCAATACATTGAGAAATTCAAGAGGAACCCTGAGGTACTCCCTAAAGACATGAAGGACCATTTACTATATAGACATTGAAATAAGAAGCTTTTTGAATTCCAAATAAGTAACAGAGCTGCTTATGCTAAGTAATGACTTTTGTTGTCCATTATAGACTTCTTATCTTCTGTTTTCTTCCAGAACTAGCCAAACAGATGTGAATACTATTCAGTAAAAATCACAAGCATATTTTATTTGTTAAGGATTTTTAATGCATTACATCAGGACTCTTTAAATAGAGTTTTCAGATTTTCACCTGATAACATTGATTTCAATAAGGCCTATAAAAATGTACTCTATACACTAATGTCACCAAAAATATAGTTGTCTTTTTTAAAGAAGTTCTCTTAATTCAACAGAACAAATGTACTGTCATATTAAGCAAGGAAAAAGGCTATACTTGAATTAATTTTTACAAATAAACTTTGAGAGTATAGACAACATGGCATATATACTTTCGATGCCATTATTTAAAGAAAAAAAAATTTCTTGGCTCAAAAAATCCAGCAAGTCAAAGTATATAATTACTAGAAATTTGCAGTCTCTTGTGTCTCAATGATACCAAAAGACCAATTTCAACTCTGACTTGGAAAATTCAGCAACTCGTATTTTTGATTTATGATTATCAAAAATCTGCTGGAGGATAAAAAGATCCATAATAAACAGGAAAAGAGACTATAGGGACAATTAAGAGAAAAAGAAAAAATGCCAAATGTTGAATTTGGAAAAGCCAAAACAGGTTAGTCTGTGACTATAAATAGAACATAAAACAGAAAATGTTCTCTCTACAAGAGATTCCCTGTGTAATTGAAATGAAATACAAAGGAAAATACCAACTTTGATTTAGTCTTACTGAGGAAGGAGAAAAAGTACAGGGACCAAAATTAAATAATAAATTGTGATATCTCCTCCTTAGCATATTCTTTAATGAAAGGAAATAGCTTCAGAAATATGTCCTTAGTTATCATGAATACATATATACAGGTATGTATAGATACATATTTAAATATGTGCATATAAATATATATGTGCACATGTATTTATATATGTGTATATATACAATATACATAGATAGTTATAAAGTAATGACTTAGGCTATTAAAAATATTAGAACATAAGAAATGTCATCCTGAGTAAAATGTTTTTCTTACACATTCTGTAAGTAACATGGGTATCCTAAAATAATTTCTAGGTAAAAAAAGTCATAATATATGATAACCCCCTCCCAAACTTTGGCATATATAACTAACATCTATTTTTCTCTATGATTATATATCTTATAAATGCAAATAAGTCCTTTATATCTTGTTTAGCCCATACTAAATGCTACAAATGCTTTTTGCTACAGAAATATATATCTTACTATATTGAAAAGTAATTACTTTGATTTATTTAGTATTAAACTTCTTGTCGATTTCTATAGGTCTATAAATTTGGAATTCCACAAGAAAATGCATTTCCTTCTAAAAATTCCCCTCATGATTGTATTCCTTTTGGTTATTCTCTACCTACTATCTTTCCCCCCCATCTTCAAAATAAAGAATTTTTTTCTTCTGTCTTGAACCATTTCCTTTAATCATTTTAGTTCCTCTTTGACTGTCTTCATTTCCTTTAGCCAGACTGTATTTAGAACCCAGAACTTCAAATAATGTTTTCATGTACAGTTACAGGAAAATATTCATCTACTTTGAATAATGCTCTTTGTGGTACTTTCTGGTTGTATAAATACATTATCTAATATGAATAAATAATAATCTTCTATAGGCCATTGATTTCATTGAGTAAAAAGCAGGACTTAAATTCCTCACTGTTAGTGTCTTTTTTTTTTTTTTTTAAGATTTTAGTTATTTATTCATGAGAGAGAGAGAGAGGCAGAGACATAGGCAGAGGGAGAAGCAGGCTCCACACAAAGAGCCCTATGTGGGACTGGATCCCTGGACTCCAGGATCACTCCCCTGGCCGAAGGCAGGTGCCAAACCACTGAGCCACCCAGGGATCCCTGTTAGTGTCCTTTTAAAAAAAATTTTTTTTCCAATAAAAAATGTTTCCTCTCCCTACAGCACCAATGTAGTAGTATTTTTTTCATAAGATCTCTCTGAGCCTCAAATGTGAAAGAAAACTGGATAGCCAGTGTACTCCCTTATACTCTGCATTCCATGAGTGCCAGGTATGGAATCTTAATGCAAAAGTTTACAAATGTCTGCACTCTCCCCTTGTCTCTAAACAGACTTGTTTTTTCTCTCAAACAACTATTCCTCTTTGGTTCTATTCAGTGATTTTTTTATCCTTTCCTAAAGAGATCACCAATTCATAAAATGTTAAAATTAATCTATGAAAATACATTTCCTGTGATCAATGGAATTCTAGATGGAGTAGCTTATGCTATGGTAAATGAAAAACAAATCTCAGTGGCTTAAAAGAACAATTTCTCAAATTGTAGTGTTCACTATATTGTAGTATACCAGTTTCTGTAAGAAAATGTTCCTTAATTTACAATAACTCAAACACAATAAATGTCTTTCCCTTCCTCATGCTGACAGAACAGGAAGTGGAGTAGGTGAAGAGGTTGGCAGGATGGCCTTCTCCAAGTTGTCATTCAGCAACCCACCTGATGGACATGTTTCCATCTTCAACATGTTTTCAGACATTGCTTTGGGGCCAAGTCCATTCCAGACAACAGAAAGTAGAGAATAATGTGGAAAAGCAATTATGGGAAGTTTTAATGACCCAGGCCTATTACTTCTATGTTCATTCTTTTGGGTATCAGCTAAAAGTGTGTCCTACCTAAATAAAAACAAGGGAGCACATAATTACCATACCTAACTACAAGGAAGAAGCCTGTAATAGATGGTATACTGTGTTCCCTGGAAGAAGAGGGAAAAAGATTTTTGGAGAATAGTTGGCAATCTCCGTCACATCTACTTTATTCATCAATGTTGTCCCAGAATCAGGACAACAGTTGTTGAAGATAGTAGCTACAAGTAGTTTGTAGTTAATTATTTCAGGAATCTTTGTGTGTGCCTGATGTATATTCAGCTGCCAATTTCCAGGGTCTTTTTGAGGCTCAAGCATAGCTATGTAATCGTTCTACATGATACCATCATCGTATTGTCACAGGTTATGGATAAACTTATTCAGTGGCAGCCAGTGTTCAAGTGTTCACAATATAAATGTGCCAAAGTTAGAGTGAAATTTAAAATGAAACTTAGCAACCCCAAACCTCCACATACCCATTGACAAGTTATTTGATTCTTTGATAAGTTATTTTCTTGGGGAGAGGACACTGGCCCAGTAACATTATTTGGTGGTTAAAATGAGTTATCAGGTGCAATGATTTATTTTTGGAGGCTGCTATTTTTTTCTTCCTTGAATTCTAAATTAATGATATTTACAACATTAACGTTATAAAGTGCTAAGTTAATAAATTATAATGAATAATAAGAATATTCCATTGTAAAGCTGCCATTAAGACTACGAAGGGGAACTAACTATGATGAAATTCACATGAGAATTTAAATGGTTAAGGGAAAGCAAAGGTTATAAGAAGAAAAATGTTCATATGAGAAAAATTGCATTATGTCCATCAAAAGATGCTAGAGGAACAAATTATTTTACTTTAAAATTAACCAGTGCATGGCCCTATTCAGAATAAGCAGATTTGAGTTAACTCTAAGCCAAAGAATTTCTGTTTGAAAACTTACCACTACTGAGAAAAGTAGTTTAGCATGAGATAACTGGTTTGAGTTTACTCTAAGCCAAAAGATTTGAGTTTACTCTAAGCCAAAGAATTTCTGTTTGAAAACTGACCACTACTGAGAAAAGTAGCTTAGCATGAGATAACTGGTTCCCATGTCTGTCTGTGTGGTGGGTGGGGGGTGGCAGGAAAGCAGTGCTGAACCAAGTCCAGTCACTCAATATGTAGTGACCCAGGGATTTGGGAGCTGTTTAGCCCTCTTTTCATCTTTTTTACCTCACCTTTTCTCCACACCGGGTACCTGGTGATACCTGACAATACTGAGCTTCCTTAAGATAGCTCTTTACAAGACTCATCCTTCCAGCCTGGGCCTGTACAGCTCACT
Organism: Canis lupus dingo; assembly: GCF_003254725.2. Taxonomy (NCBI): domain Eukaryota; kingdom Metazoa; phylum Chordata; class Mammalia; order Carnivora; family Canidae; genus Canis; species Canis lupus. Next base: position 32,019,048 of record NC_064254.1, read on the forward strand.
GCCACTCAGCTGTTCACCTCACCAATGGCAGTGCTCATCTAGCCTGGCAGTGGCCTTACAAGGACTGTCCCTACTGACAATCAAATGCCAACAAACACCTGTGGGACTCAGTACTTTTAGGATGGGTTCTCTAGTACTCCGTGAGTATAAAAAGTAACTGCCAATATAGGAATTTTAGGTATTTTGCACTCAGGTTTTGTTGTGAGTATATCTTCATTGTCCCTCAAATTATGACCTGTATCTGTTGGATAAGGTTGCATTTATGTGACAAACTTTTTACTTGTGCATTACTAATATAATAAAATTATTTATATACATAAACTATGTAGGAATATGTAGAGAAAGAGACAACAATAGCTAACATTTCTTACTATTACATGCCATTCACTTGTTACCCAAATTAATCCTCCCAAAAATTGCTTCTGGGTTTTAATTCTTGTTTTACAAATGAGGAGATACGTTTTTAAGTTATATTCATTATATAAGCTCACCAGAGACAACACAGGTCTCTCCAGTGCCAGTGATCATGGTGTTAGTAACAACTAATTTATCTTGACTTCAAATATATATTTTTCACGACTTTCAGTAGGAAGTGAACCCACTAGAAACATTATATGTCCTGAAGGAAATTTAGAAATCACTTTATCTGAAACAGTTATTATACTAAGATCCATTGAAATTAAATGCCCCTATTTCAAGTTTTCTTAATTGTTGAGTGCCACAGCACAGACTAGAACTGAAATCCATATCCATGCCTCTATCATGTGTTGCCTCCTGCACTATAGCCTACATGATTCATTGAATATGCCATTTTAGAAACTGATCTCTGTCAAAACTTGTCAAAAGCTTTTAGCAGCTTAGCATCTTAGATGCAAGCACAGCATCTTGGAAAATGTGTAAAGACTTTAAACTTAATAGCAACATACTAATTGGCAATATTATATCATTAAGTTTATGCTCTGAATTCAAGAGCCTCTAGTGCCTGATACATAAGATTAGAGTAGCACAATTCATGAAAACTGAATTTGGACTGAGCCTTTCAAGAAGAGCACAGAGGAAAAACAAAATGTAGTCTTATTTGATCACATCCCAGATTAGAACATGTACATACTCCCACACAGAGGGACCCACTGAGAGAGAAATGCTCAGCAGAGGCCCCCGCAGACGTGAGGAGACATTCACACCAAGAAACAAAATTGCTGCTCATCTGCCTTTGTTGTTATGAGTCAGGGAGGTAACCAGCTTTACTCCAACTCAAGACTAATCAGTCGGTTGCCTGTGAGTATTAAAAGAATGCTGCTGACCCACTATGAGCATAGCATATTCTCGAGCAATCTTTTTTCTATCCATAGTGATTGACTTTTATTTCTGTCCTTTTGACCAAGGGCATGCATTTTCAAGACAGCTGGTCAGGGTTTGGGATGCATTCTGCATCTGTGATGAGGCCAAGATAGAAGCCCACATAGGGAAGAACTCCTGCTCCAATTTAATTACCGTGAAGCCTTAACCAACTGAGCTAAGTGGCCATAGAGCATTTTCCTGTGAAGCACTGCTTATCTGTGCACATACACTCATATCCAACTATAGAACAGGACAGATACATTTTGCATATGCAAATCACATTTCCCCTAAACCAATTTTTGAGACCAACTTTAACCCCTAAAGAAAAAATATAGGCACAGATCAGTTTAACTACTTGAAATCTTTGTGAAACATGCTCTGTGTTTTTTTTTCCCTTGAGATTTAATTTATTTATTTGAGGTAGAGCAAAAGAGAGAGCACAAGCACAGAGGGAGAGGGAGAAGCAGACTCCCCACTGAGCAGTGAGCCCAATGCAGGCTCAATCCTAGGACCCCAGGATCATGACCTGAGCTGAAGACAGATGTTTCACCAGCTGAGCTACCCAGGTGCCCCATGAAACATGCTCTGTTTAAAGATATTCAATAAATGAAATACTTGCCAAAAGCAAGATCAAAGCATAATGTTGGAGAATTCCATTTTTCCCCAACACTTTGTAATTTGATTGTTCAGCTTAGGGTCACTGATTTTTAAACTCATCAATACCAATCTCTAGTCTCCTTGAAGCTAAGACATTTCTTCCTGAACCTGTGAAATGTTGAGACTGCATATGTGATAGAGTTAGAATTTAGCTTCAAGTTCCAACTCTGCCTCTTACTAGCTACATATGGGCAAATCCTAATTGCTCTGTGCTTTGATTTCTCCTTTTAAAACGGAGTACTTAGGCTTGTTCATAACTCAGATACCCCGATTTCTCAACTTCAAAGATTTTACAACATACTTTTCCCTTCCCATTCCAACAGTTAACAAGTTCCCCCCAGACTATTCACCCAAAGTAAAAACCTACCTCTGTACTATTAACTTTAAGGTTCTACATGAATATCTTCCTCCCTGATCACCTCTCCTACCAGATTTCCTACTGCTCTCCCCTTCGTTCTCTATTTCACTCTGCTCCTTGCTTTTCTTCATACCAGCCACCCACAGAATAGTCTTTGTGCTACCTAGAATGCTATGAGATTTGCTTTATCATTTCTGTTAGCTGTTTACTCAAGTATCACCTTCTCGATGAAGCATTCTCTGTCCACTCTTCTGAAACATCAACCCTCTGCTCCCACACTGACTCTTCCTGTCTTCCTTCCCCCACTTCATTTATTCTCCTCAGCATTTACTGGCCAAATACTGTATTATTTTACCTATTTATTCTGCTTAGTACTTGCTCCTGCTCCTACAAGTTCCATTAAGGGAAAGATTTCTGTCTTTTATATTCACTGCTACATTTAAAATGTGCCTGGCATAGAGTAAATGCTCACTAACTGTTGGACTAAATGAATATGAATGAATGAGTGAAACTAACCTTTTTCTTAAAATCCTATCTAGGGTCTCCTGTCCCTATATTTTTAATGCAGTGAGTGGTTTGGTGAGTTGTTATATTATTTGAAAGGGCCCAAAAAAATATCACTAATGCATTTTAATTTTTTTTTAAAGCCAATGTTTTGGACTGAGAAAAGAATAATCTTATTTCTTTTCAAGCTCTAAATCTGATTTTTATGTGTCAAAAATACATTCATTATTCTATATTTATCCCTCCAAATGGATTTATCTTAAGTAGCCACTGTTTCTTGTAGCTTCCACAGCATCCAGAGAAAAATCTTGAAAAGATCGTGTTTAAATTCAGGTCCCAAAAAAAAAAAAAAAAAAAAAAATTCAGGTCCCAAATGTGACTCTTCTTAATGCAAATTGAGTGTGAATTTATTAGAAACCATTAGTGGGATAAATGTTCTCCTATTATGTAAATCTGTATCTTTAATCTGAAATGTGGAACACGAATTGCTTTCCAGAATATCTAATCTGTGATTCTGTAATTAGAGGAGCAGGTGGTTAATTACAGGTGCTGTTAGTGACTTGCCCCTCATCACAAGAACACAAATAGCTAATTCTGTGTGTCCCAATTCATTCATAGGGGCAGTTATTTGGCTTCACAGTTTTTAAATCTACAAGTGTGTTAAGTGCCTGAATCCATAAGCAGAACGGGGCATGTGTTTTTGTTTTATAAATATCAAAGTTGACCCTTCAAAACTGATACGCATTTAAGAATCTTTTAGTGACATATTTATATTGATTTTATGTAGTATTTTACAACAGTATTTGGTTGTCTAAGAAGCTAGTGGAGCAGGTAGAGGAATTGTTTTTGCATTGTTTTATACTATACTGTAACAGTATATACAGTCTAAATAAATTATAAAAGAGGTCATTTATATTGGTGGCTAAAGTAAGGGTCATGGCGCTTCATTGAGGCTCTCAATTTATGATCATATTTTCTACTAAATAAGTCAATGTTAAGGAAAAGATTATAAAACATTTTCAGGTGCTGAGCTTAGAGTCTCCTAACCAACAACACATATCCATAGAAGTGACTTCTGCATAAAGTGTCCTCCCAGATATTAAGAAGACTGCCTCTAAATGTAGGAATGTAGGAAGCTCAAGACACTCACATGAAGAGTTAGATTTTCAGTTCTAAAACTCTGTTAAAAGCAGAAAATGTTTATAGAAGACAGAGGAAGATAGCATAGACACAGATTGACTCATGGCAGGCGGGACATAAAGGAGAACATTTATAAAGTTATCCTAAAAGATTCACCCTTTCCCCATTTCTGAACATATAACTTTTGAGAGTCAGGGAATTGTATTGCAGTCAGTTTTTCAAGCTTGATAAATCTAAATACTTAAAGACTCATAGACAAATGAAATAAGTTGGGATGGGAAGAAGCAGGGAAGCCTGGGAAGCACTATAGAATAGGATGAAAAAGTAAATGGAAAGAACAACAAAGATGACAGGATTGACACTTTGACTCCCAAAATGCTATAACTGGCTTTCATGGAAGTAGGAAGCTCTTTTTCAACAAAGTATAACACTACAGCCTGTCCTAAAGAAGAGTTGTCAACTTTAATGTCATGGCGATATAAAAATGTGGGAAATTTCAAATGAAATCTATCAGATAAAGATCATTGAGGTATCTCAGACTCTCCCTAAAAAGGTTAATATTAGGATTTTTTTTTTTTAGGAATAATTTAAATTACATTAGAGACACAATAGTAAGTGTAGGTCTTGCCTAATTTTAATAAAACAGAATGAGCTATAATGATGTAATAATGAATCTAATTCCTGGAGCCACACATCAAAACTGATTGGTGATTTTATAGTCACCTTTTGTACATGCATTTCCTTTGCCCACAGTCCTTTGCTTACTCATTGTCTCTCCATAATGGATCAGTGTCAGGTTTTAAGGATAGCCCCTACTCTTCATGTGATGATGAGAGACCTGCATCTATAATTAAAAAAAAAAAAAAAACTGCAGTAAGAGACATGATTTGACCTTTGGTCTTTAGATCTGGAATCTATCTTCCATTTTTCCACTACAGTATTTTCTCTTTTGATGGCTCTCCAACACCTCATTAAATAAAGTGCAGGCTCTTCAGCATGATTGATGAAGGCCCTTCATGATCCAGCCCCATCTCCCATTGTTCTGTCTTCTCCAATACTTGTGCCTTGTCATGTCATGTAGTCATCCATTTGTACTTTCCCCCCACTCACTACACTATCCACACCTTGTTTCATTCTGCTCCATCTGCCTAGAGCTTTCTGCGTACACTTCATGGCCAGTTCAGGTCATGTCAGATCCACTTTCTGTTTATCCAAAACACCCCTCACTGACCACTTACTTAACACATAGCACATGGTCCTGAGCTTCTGTTAGTGTCAGTCTCCACCCTAGAGAGCAGGTCTAAAGGTTGAAGACTTGCCCCTTCAGTTGGATGTCCTCAGTGCCTAGTATAGGCTCTAGCTCACACTTTATGCTCCTTACATGCTCAGCTTAACTGAACAGTATTTGTATCTGCCACAGTAGAGTCATCTGTCCCTCCACTCATTTATTCAAATCACAGGTATTGGATTTCCCTGTTTTTACCAAGACCGTTTGTATTTACTGAGATCATATATATTCTTTACACATAAAATGATCAGCTTTTAAAAGTCTTAAATTGCAGTAACTTTGATGAGTTAAAAGTAAAAAGAATAGAGAACATTGAAAATACATTTTCCCGGCACTTGGTTATTTAAATAACACTGAAACTCTAAATAGTCTTAGCAGCACTGAAACCCCTAATAGTCTTTACAAGTACAGGTTACCCCCTCTATCTGAAAGTTTGCCATACGACACTTTATTTTTACGAAAGACCTACATTAGTAATTGTTTTTGCTAACTGAAAGAAATTTAAAGAGGATTTTTGCTTTTACAAAATGGTGATTATTTCTTTGCTTACAAAAGGTTTCATAGGAATGCTCTACTTTCGGATAGTAAGGGTGGGATGGGGGAAACCTATATTCTAAAATCTGACTGATTTATAATCTGATTTATTAATTTGTATTTGAAACCTAATTTTCTTATAGCTTAATAATCTAAAGTGACAAATTGCCTCTTGTGAAAGAATACAGTCCAATATAGCTAAGAAAAGGAGAGAAAGGAATAAAATGAGTATTTCACACCTTAGCATTGTTGCCTTCCCAGCCATATCTCCTAAAATAGCACCTCCACTAACTTTTTTTTTTTCTTTTTGCACCTCCATTAACTTTAAGCATCTACATTTTGGTATAGGCCACCAGGCAAGTTTTGTGTGCTTGTTTCCATCTGCCAAAATAGAAATGACAATTCACAGTGTTCTGTTTGCTTCTAAGAAAATAAAAGAAAACACAAAATTTAATATTATCCCATCATGTACATCAGTGAATATCTTTTGTTCTTTATTAAGGTACATTACAAATCCTACATTATTGCAAAATTTAAGCCAATAGTGTTTTTTAAAGAATTATTAGATGCAGGAAGTTGAAACATCACAGGGTAGGGAATTAAGAACAGCCAACTCTCACCAATCCCAGTCAGTTAATCTGCTGTCATCTAATATGGAATCTGT